>NW_026695927.1:1200000-2400000 GCF_030347475.1 Cadophora gregata
AAAAGGGCTGACTCGAAAGCCATAGGCTCTTCCCTTCTTAGAAACTAGCTTCTATTCAAACCAGTATCACCAGGGAACCTTCAGCTATCAGTCAGTGATCCCTTCGTGTGTTGAAGTCACCTCAGAGTGCTAGTGATCATTACACTTTGTTCCGTCGAATCTGAAGAATGATCTGGCACTGGGTCGTCAGCGTACACGAGCTGTAATCATTGGTTAAAGAAACTCACAGCTAAATGCCTAGGTACTGTGCACGGTAGGTAATCTCTTTGCAATGGCAATCGAACTGGTCTGCTGCTGCCTTATTTACTCAAGTGGGTCTTGCCGAAAAGGGGGCCTTGCTAAGCGAGACCCTCCAACCTCACCTTCCCGAGTCAAGTTGCTTCGCAGAGGCACCCATGATTGTATTACTCTAATTCGAGTCTACCTAGGTACCCGTGGACTGCTTTGAACTCGCCTGGAATTCATAACTGAGCTTTGTTCCTACGAAAGCCATGATTCCACTTACTGCCATGACATGGAGGCTACTTCCCCAATTCCCCATTTTGCTGGAGACGTTTCCAGGCTTGACTTTAAACAATGCAGCATACGTATACTATTATTCTTTCCGGGACTGATAATTTTCAGAAAATACTTCAGCCGGGTGATTCTGGACTTTGTAAACATTGAAGTGATTCGCTGGTTCGTTTAAGATCACGTGAACCAATGGTACGGCGCAGCTCGTATCTTTGCATGTCAGCCTCAGCCTTGTATGGAATATCCAGGGCTGAGTTTGACCTCCTTGACTCACTAATATCAAGAACACCTCCATTCATTGACAGCTGTTGTGGACTTTGGTCGTCATAAGCTTTCAAAATGTCCGAAATATCAAAGAAAAGAGCACGAAAGCCGAAGACGAGGACGGGGTGTATAACGTGCAAGTAAGAATCTCCACACAGCCACATAGACACCTAAAAGTTGTCTAAGAGAAATTGGGTATCTCCTGATTCTAATATCTGGACAGGATCAGAAGGGTAAAGTGCGATGAGGGCAAACCATCTTGCGTGAAATGCACTACCACAGGTCGGAAATGCGACGGCTACGCAAACAAGGACCCTGAGCCCGTTGGATTAGAGACATGCACTAGAAGCGATTGTTTGCTCTCGACGCGAAACATAGCAAGAGCACTGTCGAGCAATATCCTTGAAAATGGCCAGGAGAGAAGGGCTTTCGAGTTCTTTCGTCACAGAACCGCTATTGAAATGTCTGGATTCTTCCATTCAGAATTCTGGGATGGGCTACTCCCCCAAGCCAGTCAATCGGAGCCGGCAATCCTTCATGCAGTCATTGCACTGGGCTCTTTGCATGAGCTGTACTGGGAAGGCGAGTCTGTGCTTCCAAGAGATGCGGAGATATCATCAAAGCGGGCATTCGCATTACAGCAGACTAACAAAGCCATCGGATATCTGACGAAGCCTTCAACATCTGCTACTCCTCGCTCAGGAGAGGCAGTGCTCATGTCTTGTCTGCTTTTCGTCTGTCTGGAAACTTTCCAGGGAAACCACAATGGTGCGCTGGCGCATCTTGAGAGTGGGCTCAAAATTCTTGGATCCATGGGCTTTAATAAACCAGCCGTCGACACAGGTCTAATTTCTTCAAGAGGAAGGAGTTTGGATCACCACATGTTGATACCACTGTTTTGTCGCTTAGATATGCAAGCATCAACATACTTCCCCCGACGTCAATTGTATTACGATTCACCTTTCGAAGACCAAGACTTGCCAGCTGAACCACCAGTTCCGAAGGAATTCTCGTCAATAACTGAAGCAAACAACAGCCTGCAGTCTCGAATCTACGCGGTAGTACGATATACCCAACTAGTCCGCCAATATCGCGAATCAACACGACTCGACCCAGATAAGAGCGTTACAAGTCAACTGCCGAAGAAGCTTCTGATTGCTCAGATAGAACAAACGAAGCAACTCGGTCGCTGGCTCACGACCATGAACGCCTTCTTGAAAGAACCGAAGATATCGTTGACGCCACAAGATCTTCGGTGCATAGTGTTGCTGAAAATGCAGCAGATTACGATCAACATCATGCTCGCTTCGACGATCTTTAATGATCAGACAGAGTACGATGACCTTAAGACAGATTTTGAAAGAGTTACTGTACTCGCTGCGAGTCTCCTCAAAGCTCCAGCATCCTCGAAAGCTGTGCAGAGCCCATATTGCAGCTTTGACATGACAGTCATCCCGTCACTTTACAACGCTGCTTGTCGCTGTAGAGATCCAGTCGTTCGACGGAAGGCAATCGCTCTTCTCTCGAGTTCGGCGAGGCGGGAAGGAATATGGAACTCCGATGTCTCGGCTGCGATTGCACAGCGCATCATGGATATTGAAGAGGATGGGCTGGGACCCATCTCAAGTGCGCAGAGTGTGCCGATGGAAGCACGGATCCACATCTTGGACAATTCGTTCATGTCTGGGGAGCGGAAATGTTTTGTGAGGTTTCAGAAGGGGAAAACGGGGTTGATTGAAGAGTGGATTAGATGGTAACCGAGCATCTGGTGCAGTCTGTGGTCTGTTCAGCTAGACGAAGAGAACATGATGGATTTCGTTTCGAACACATCTACGAGGAGTTCAAGAAAGACTTGCTTAGCTATGGAGCTGGTGGTAAGATTTGAATAATATTACAATGCATATCTCAAATAATCATTAAAAATGAAGCACTGTCGCTTACTTGATGTAGCGTGTGAAGTTCTTCTATAAGCTGTACCTGTGACGATACCACCAGAAGCTAGACACGAGTTTGTTCAAGAAACCATTTGTTACTAGTAATCTCATGAATGGTACGAATTTGATAAATCTCCACAAAAACTATGGGAATGGAGCGGATAGTCGCGTACTGAGGTAAAGTAAGCGGTTGTGGACCTTGCCCCTCACTTGGAGACTTGATGTTCATTGCTAATGAAGACGAGACTCTGACTTTTTGGTTTCTATTACTGATGCTACCAATTCCAACTAGTCATCGGCTCAGCAAGACAGTTGAAAAGACTGGGTCTAGCGGGTACTCCACGACACCAATCTTCAAGTGAAGCCATGATAACATCAACTCCTGAGCAGTTAATGCATTCTTCATTGGCAGCTCTGGTTGAAACAGCTACAACCCCAGAATGATACTGAACATTGCAACAGCATACTCACAGTAATGTTGAGGACACCGTCATGGGCTCAAAACAATTAGCCGACACCAAATCCGCCTCCCTATTCAACAACTCGCTTAATGCAACCCTCTCTAAATTGGGCATCAACCCCCACTTCGTATCACCCCTCTTTCTCCAGATTTCATCAGTTGGCACTTACCCCCGCTCACTCCGGAGTTTCCTCCTTCTCAAACACACCAATTGCCACCAACCACAACATACCCTTCCCGTCACCACAGGGCCGAGACTCAAACTCGGCACAGCACGACCCGATCCGTTTGTGTTTGGGCCGAGAATACGGCATTGAGGCAAAACCGGATCTATCATATTGATATCGGGTACGGAAACACATTCCTGGTGGGAGTGCCTACACATAATCATATGTAATGAGGAAGTTTCTCCACAAGCGCGACATCCACGGAGATGCTCATTTCCTGTCAAAACCCTGTTTTGACAAACTGTCTTTGGCAGACGCCACGCCTTGAAGATCAGAACGGTGTTGAGAGTCCACTCCGAAGTAGGGTAGTGATGGCGCTCAACGATCTGCGGCGCGGGGAGTGTTAGTGCCAGCCTCTGGCGTTGGACTGTTACCTGGGCAGCTTCTTAGCTAGTTATTTCCGAGACGTCCATCGCTTCACACTATCTGGACCCTTCAAGAACGGCTTCTTGATCGACAAAATGCGATGAGGAGGTACATGAAACGTAGTCTCTATCGAGGACCCTTATTTCTTGGAGAGGATACCACGAAGTCTTCGTTGTCGCTTAGGTGTGATGCCATGCTAAGCGATGATTTGGAATGACGACAAGGAGAACGGGCTCGTTTGTTTTTGACAACAGATAGCAGTTCTTGATGGAGGAGATGAGCAACGATTGAGGTCAGTGGCTGAAGGGGAGGTAGTTTTCGTGGCTTCTTTACCTTTCCAGAGTCTGGTAATGCGAAGTAGAGTTGTCGTCCGACTTGAGCCATCCCCTTCGGATCGCCCTCAGTTTTCACCTGTCATTCGTGTCTGATATTATCAGATCGCAAATTACACGACCTATGCACGACTCTTCAGTGTTGTGAAACACAACTACAGCCGTGGTCTTGGAAATTCGCAACACAATGGCAAGTCGAAGTAGCACTACAACGTGTCTCCTTCCCCAGCCCTCTTCAGCCGACATCGAAGTCCCGAAGACGAGCAACACAACGACGAAGTCGACGATAACAACCATTCATTTCACAATAGCGCCCCAATCAGGGCAACGAGCCCCAGCCAGCATAAGGTTAACACCCGGAAAATATATGTTTCACCACATCCCGTCTCACAACATTGAAGTGTCAATCAAGGTTGCCAGCCACAACCACATCCGCCCTATCTCGGAGTAATCATTTTTTGACAAGCCATCAAGACGCTGTGTCCAGGCACACCTCACTGTGTGTGACGTTCCACGTGAGAAACGCCTGACACATATTCGTGAGGCCCCTCTTTTTACCCCAGATTCTCGCACTCGCACGACAGATAGAGCATACAGATGCGAAACCTGGAACCCCGCATTTTCTAAAAAAGCAAAGCCAGATATGTGGAGGTGAGACGAAACGGAGCCCTCGCTCCAGACCACGCGAGATGAGACATGACAAGACGACATGCAATATGCGGTGAGCTTCAGATTCAGATTCAGATTTCTTTGGCTCTACTTCGACCTTGCAGTTGCGGGGAAATCACTCCGTCAGCACGCAGATGGCGCACTGCACCCATTACTCAGGAAGGATGATGGCGGGTTCTAGATTGGAAATAGAATTTTGGCTTCGGGGTTTGGGAGAGCACCGAGATGGCGAAATGAAAGTGGCTTCTTCACTGATAATCTAGATCCACACACAGCTACTTCATGTGGGTATGTCCTGAAAGAGAGGTTGGGAGAAGCCTGGACCTTCCCTTCAACAAGATGAGTACGAAAGCAGAGATCCCCTCGCTTCTTGCTTCCCCACAAAGAGCTATGAGAGCAGAGCTCTGATGATGTGCATCAATAGCTCCCCCACAAAAGCTCAAACCTGTTAATAACCTAATCTAGCTTCATCCTCACCGCTTCTACATTACTCGTTTGGCTCTTGTTCTTGTTTACCGTACCCACTTTTGTAGCGAGAGTATCTACGCGATGTCATGAATCCTACTATCTATATTGATCTGCAATCGTCGATCTGCAAAGTGCAATTCCTACATACGATTATCCCACCTATCTATGTCTTGATGATATCGAACTTAGCCACAGCGAGTAGTGAGACATGCAGCATCACAAACGAGGGGAGGGAGGGGTCGACTTTCACATGTCAAAACTCGCTTCGCTATCCCCCCTCCCCGCCAAGCTGTCTCCACACCACCCACTGATACCCTACGCACGTCGCAACCCCGGTAGCAGCAAAGCAGCGATGCATCAAAAGCCTCAACAGAAGACGGACGGCAGCAACGGCATGGTCGCTGGACGCGGCGATGAGAGAATAGGGATACGAAGAGGCAATATACTTGAGTTCAGCGAGATCTCCCCTTTCATCATTTCGTGCAGCGCGCCAAGTAGACAATCTTCGGTCCGCAACGGGTCGGTACGGTGGATTTTCATGACCCGAGTGTTGCGGACGAGGATGTGAGGGTGTAGTGACCTGGTGGGGTGGGGTGTGGTCTTGTTCTTGCTCTTGTTCTCTTCACTTCATTTATCAGAGTTACGATCATGAAGCCGGTGATGATGGATGGCTATCGCCAGGGCCTGGCCAGCTGTCTCTTATCTGAATATGATTCAAGCAACGATAATCGCATCCTGTTCCTCACGAATACCATATCTTCGTATCTGCGATGCCCATACAGCCTGATTGTTCGCTGTCTGCTGAGTGGGTCAGCATCCCGATCACATATTAATTGCATGTTGGTGATATATAAACAGAAGGCTGTAGCTGTTGTGGGCTACGCTGGCAGGTTGGCCAGCCCTGAGGAAATAGGGTGGTGGTTGCAACCATTTCGTAGCGTCTCGCTTCGCGTTCAGGGGGGGTGGTAAGGTTAGGCGAGGGTGCTGGGTTGGGGGCGGCAGGGGAACAGATAGGGCAGGGAACTGGATGATGAGGATGAGGATAGGGATGAGGGATGAGGGTGTTGTTGAACTGGAGGGAAGGGAGGTACTTCTGATGAAAGTACCTACCTTACCTTCTTCATCTTGTCCTTTACGTACAAGTCCAGGCTCATGATATTTTCCTACATATGCGAACCCTGACGCCTCATATGCAAGCACGCATTAGCAGAGATTGAAGATGCAATCCTGCATCGATATGCAGGCGCTTGGAAAGACCCTTCCTACCAATCCATCGTCTGCCGTATCTGTTGAAGGTCAAATACAGTAGGTATCAGTGTGCTTGCTCCACTTTCATCAGCCATGCCAGGCCATGCCCATGCCCGTGGCGATCCATGATCTCCATTTTCGATAGAGTCGGAGAATTGGCGCTGCACAGTTGTGGGTACGAAGTAGCAAAGTTTCGAACGTCTTAGCAATAATGGGGTGGTTCGTTTCGTCGTCGTGTGGCGAGATGCTCAACAGTTTTTCGTTGGTGGTGTGGTGGTGTGGTGGTGTGGTAAGCTGCAGAAAGCGAACCTTTTTTATTTACGAACGATGTGGTGGTGGCTGGTGTCCGTTTCTTCCCCAGACCCCCGGCCCCTCCACTGTTGTCAGTGAGAGAGAATGGAAGGGTTCAGGCTGGGTTCAGGGAATGTCCAGGGCGTCTAAACAGCCCCTCCACACCACACAGCACCCAAAGGCAAATCGAGAGGCCTAAACCCTTCATTTACTACGAAGTAAAAAAAAAAAAATGTCTAAAGTAGTGCCCGTTGCGGGAGCGAGGATTAATTTCAACGGAGATCCCTTCCTCACCCAACCCTCAAACCCTGAGCCAGTCTCGTCTTGCACCCCAGCAGCGCAAATCACTACTGTATGCGCAGACATGGAAAGGAAAGGTCTAGCCAGCCAATTCGAGTCTCAGGTCAGATCGGAGATGGGCGAAGAGATTTTTTTCTCTGACTGCTTGAGCTTCGTGTTTGGACGGCCCTGTTTGGGATATTATTGGTTAAAAGGCGAGAAATTTAGCGACGCCCCCTGCCCGTCCCGAAGTTCGGGTTGGAGCGGTGAGTGAGATAAGAAACTCTTTTTTTGGGTTTCCACTGACTAAGTACCTTCCCGTCTCATCGGGGTTTGATATCGAAAGAGGAAAGGAAAGGAATTTGATAACGGATGTCCTGAAATAGGAAATTTAGTAGCTGGGTGGTGAGGGAAGGACAGAAGCGAGATTTGGTGACGACGAGGGTCGTCGGGATTGAGGCGGAATTGAGGTGTCGTGAACCCTACCTGCAGCCTCGCCCAGAAATATATCTTATGCATATCCTCGGTCATTTAATCCCCGATTCGACACATGATGAAGGGGACAACTCCGTATGCCTTCAGCAATATCCTTCCTGTTTGACGAGGCAGAGAAGTGGAATCGGTGGTCAGAGCAGAAGCATATGCACCCCTCATCTCCAAACTGACAGCTCCTAGTACCCCTCATGGTGAAACGGCCGCTTTGAGGCGGGGAAGCTTGGGGATTAATCATTCATGACAGATTATATCCTCTCATATTTTCTTGGGGATCTATCTATCAATCAGTTAATCTTCAGATCATATATACAGAGCGTTATGCACTGCCATCCATCAATCTAGCCGACGCAGCCAGTCTGAGTCAAGAGATGGTAACACAAGAAACATCACTGCATACAGTGGCTAACGCCAAATTCAGCATGTCTCAAGAGGCCCTGAATGAAAGAGGGGTTGGTTCAGCCTTTGACTTTCAGGCAGGTAAGGAATCAAGCGAGGCGGGGTCGAGATAGGGTTAGTAAATTAAATTTGAATCATTTAAATCCACGCAACCCTGGTCTCTGACGTGCCGGAAGTATCGTGACCTTCGCACCCTAAAAAGAAAATCGATCGTCACCTGGGCTTCCGAGACGAGTCGAGAAACTTTATTTGTACCACAAGGTATCGCGAGGCTTAGATTTCCCTTCCCTTTTGATATCAATGAATTCATGAAGCCATGATTTCCTTGTACATTTTACAATGAATTTTTGACTGTTTCATATTGTCTTCAATTGATAAGAAATACTGTGATGTGACAATGGAAAGTTCTCGTTGTCGCCTCACTCGGATGATCGTTACCTATCTTCATTTTTGCCCAGACTGGGCAGACTCACAAGGCTGGGATCCATGGCACCCCCTTCGCAAATTGAAGATCGTTTTGCCTGCCATCTCCGCACACGTATTGTTTTTTCGCTTTGCCTACGGTATACTGGAAGGATTAAGAATACATCCTGTCCATTCTATGGCAAAATCATCTCCTCGTCTCCTGATCCGATCTTCAGTTACCTCTCTTTCCCCGCTCTCATCACTCACCATATACCAAAAAGGCTGACATGCATGCATGCCTTGAGACTCGGCATCCTCAGCTGTTGACGTGTCGTAAGATGCCGACAATCTTCTCTTTTCGGTCTACGACGACCCGCTTTACCTGCTTGCTGCCTACTGCAGTGCTCAGCGTTGAGTTCTGAGCCCTTGTCCATTTCACATGCTGAGCTGGGCACTGCTGCAGGTCTCGCAACGTGATTGATGGATGGCGAAAGATTGCGGAATCATGCCTTTCGACTTCGCTGTGGGACCGAATGGATGAGGTAGAGTGGGGACGGACAAGGATGGAGAGGAGTAATGTCCGTGCCGTGCTTGATTCGTACCTGCTCCTTGAGTACGGCATGATCTGGTGATATTCATCATCGTTGATGTGCCTTTTCAAGGTATTTTCTGAGTTCAAGCTCAAGCTTCCGGCATATGCAGGGTCCAGTTCAGTTGAGGTTGGTAGGCGGAGAAGGAAGTCTCCAAGGAAACTTTCAATCTGTGGTATAATAA
The DNA here is from genome assembly GCF_030347475.1 of Cadophora gregata. Taxonomy (NCBI): domain Eukaryota; kingdom Fungi; phylum Ascomycota; class Leotiomycetes; order Helotiales; family Ploettnerulaceae; genus Cadophora; species Cadophora gregata. The sequence continues at coordinate 1,209,122 of NW_026695927.1, forward strand.
TCATACTCTCTCGCCTCTTTCTTCTGTACCAGAGAAACTTCTGTCATTCAGAGTTGCAAGCATACTCTTATCGCAATTTCTGCACGAACAATTTGTGTTGCGTGGGAAGGGATCTCGGGGTTGGAGAAGGACTGATACTCTGCGTCACATATGCTAGCCCTATCAATACTTTTTCTATTAGACTAAATCATCACAAAGAATTGTCTGTACTGTTCTCAGTCTAATATGAGTGTCACGAAGTCTTGAAATAGGCGACTTCATCCTTGCTTGAGAACAAAACAATCACTTTGCAGCTTAGAGCTTTCCTCCTCTCCATTGCTAGGACACAATTGACCACCAACCCCCTTCTCTTTCCAAACTTCCGTATTCCACCAATCAAAAAGCCAAGTCCTAAAATGGAACAAAGCACGCGACCTAGCTAGCAGATGTCAACAACATCGGAGCCGGCCGAACACCACAAGTTTTCCTCCACAAAATCGAAGCTCTTCTCCTTACATAACAGAAAACAAAGAGGCTGAAGTCGAGAACGTGCTTTGACGCGGAGAATGAAAAATGGCACAGGCATCTGCAAAGACGTTAGGGCTCTTAGAGAGAGAAAGAAAGTGACATGTTTGAGCCGCGCGGGTCGGCAACTGAGCAGAAACCTTAGATCAGGGGGCCCTCTTGGATTGGTTTGGGACGGGCCTGGGCTAGGCTGGGCTTGACTTTAACGATTGAGCCTTGAGCTGTTGAGTGAGGCTTGAAGTGGTTGTGAAGACGATTCTGATGAGTACGAAGTGGAGATTAGAGATTACCTTTATTTTGCCTGCATGATGAAAATTGTAAATTACAGGGCGTTGTTGTTTTGGAGAAACGTTGATGGTGGCGAAGCGAGATTCACCGTGTTTCCACACTTCCCTTCTCTTCCAGCAAAGGTAAACAAATCCAAGGTTCAAATTTCAATAGCCGGTCTCCATCCCTCCCATCCCATCCCATTACATCCTATCCCCCACCACCATCACTACCCCATTCCCCATTCCCCAAGCTCAAAAGCCGGATGTTTCTCTATCATATCCCGTTCTCGCTTCAAGCGATTCATGAAATCAATCAATCAATCAATCGGAGTTCCTTCGCACTTGCTTGGAACTGTATTTAGGGCAAGTAACTTAGCAGGCCAGCCAGCCAACCAACCAACCGAGCCGCTCCCTCAAGCTCAACTCAACTCAACTCAACTCAACAAATAGGGTCCAATATCGCCAGGTCTAGCCTCCATACACACCATCCCATCCCACCCCACCCCACCCCACCCCACCTCTCCCATCCCGTACCTAGGTACATTATGCTACTGCAAACTACTGCTGTATACTAAATTCACTATGCTACTGTATACTACTGTGCCTTCTGCTAAACTTCCAGACTAGAACAGTAAATTTCCTGTCAAGTTTTCATGCCGTCTCCGATTCTATCTCCGTCCGTGAAACAGCAGCCAGCTGCATCGCATCGCATCGCGATCATCGAGCCGGACTGCCATTTTTGAGATCCGATCGTCATGTCTGTGGTTGTATCCGTGCGACATGATGTGGGAGGGGGAGTGGGACGGGGAGGAGTTACTGGATTGGGAAGGGAAGGGATGGGGTGGGATGGGATGATAGGGTTGTTTGACATGTCGGGGTTAGTTGGCTTGTCATGGTTGGGGTTGGGTTGGGTTGGACCCTGATTATCAGTTTACTGTACTGTATCTGTCGGGGGACAGGCAGGGGGTTGTGGGGAGAGGGTTGTTTGGTTATATTATTTTCGCGATGCTTCACATGATGATATTGATATTTTTTTGATGTTGTTTTGAGGATATGAGACAGTGGAAAGTGAGACAGGCAACTTCGCTTGTTCTGCAACGGTCGGCTAGGTGAGAAGCAAAATATAATGTCGTCATTACAGTTCATTCGCACTCTATCACCTGCGGCGGGGTAAGTGTGTATAGAACCTCACTTGGCCTGCGTTCAAAGGTCTTGCCATTCCTGCTGTAGATTAGAATCCTCAAGCATCTCGGCAATTCATCTTCCACGGAACCGTTGAATTGAAAAATCTGGAGGCAGTGCAGCTTATCATCTCCACTCTCTGTTGACCGTTCAAATATGGAGATGGAGATACTGAAGATGTCAAGTCTAGACTAGGTAGAACAGTTGCTATTCAATTTAGAGTTTTCAACAAACTTTCCTTCCCTTTCCTGTTCCGCTGGCAGGGCAGCACCTACAGTAAATTTGCCTACTCCATAAATTTCCCCAAGAAGCTCAGCTCAAGAGACCAAGAAAGAGCCGGAGCCGGAGTGGCGTAAGCCCGGCTTGCTTCCTCTTGCTGTGTATCCATGGTTCTGAGGACGGAACCTAAAACAGGTAGTGAGAGGGAATGATTGGGTGGCTGCTTTGGCATGACTTGGTAACTTTCGAGAGCAACTGTGGCGGATAACGCGCGGCGGCCGCATGTAATTGTAACCGCAACCGTTTTTTTCATGTCTCGAATTGTTGTGATGCATCGTCGATCATTGACTCGCTTGCGTAAGAAAGGCAAACGCAACCGCAACCTACCTCAAGGGGTTCTTATCAACTTATCAAAGCATATCAGTATTAAATTATGAGTTCGTATCAGCTCAGCAGCTCGGATTCAATTGCTTGACAGCTCAGCGATATGACAACTTGTTGTGTCGATCATCAGAGGTTTCGTTTCCTTTGCGATAGGAACGAAAGGGTTTTCAGTCCATCAGAATTGCCAGGCCCGCAATTCAAAGTGTGGCGTAGCGCACAGAAACAACTCTTTTCTCTCGCATTGAGGAGTTCTGATTGGTGAGCGCAGAAAAGTGCTGGCTCGCGTAGAGATTCCGAGCTAGGATCCTTCGACGATGGTGATTAGCATGCCTGCCTGGGAAAGTTAGAAGTGCATATTTTGTGTAGCGAGGTGGGTAGGGATTGGGTACAGGGGACGGGAGGAAGCACGGATTGTATGGTGAGCTGAGCTCTGGTAAGTTTCTCAGATGTGGACGGAGAGGGGCGGAGCGGAGCGGAGTGGAGTGGAGTGCAGTGGAGTGCAGTGGCAGCAGGATGGAGAATAAAGATAAGATGAAAGACAGGGCATGGATGTAGCCTGGATGAAGTTTTGTGTTTCACTCTCGATCATTATTCCAATCTCCATAAATACGATTCGAAACCGGACTTGCTGGTTGGATGACGTGAAGGAGGCGGAGGCGTCGCCGGTACGTGAGAGAAAACCTCATCGGATCGGATTCTCTTCTGTGACATATATATGTCTTCACCGCTATCTTGCTGATGTGACTTTGGGAGCGACCTCGCATGCGATAGAGGTGAGATGGCTTCGAGTTTTTCACTGGCTTTCAGATTTAGACTTTAATGCTTTGCTGATCTTAACGAGTGCCGTGTGTGTGCCGTCTGCCGTCTGCCGTCTGCCGCTGTCCAAGGAGATTTTGAATTCTGCCTGCGAAGTTATCAAAGGTTGTTTCTCTCCCGAGTCCCGAGTCCAAATCTCATCGAATAAGTCGGGATATCTGTTTAATTGCTTTTGCCGTGCCGTATCATACCCAGCCAGATGAGATGCAATGCAACTTTCTTCAGATCAAATCCGATCGAGGCTGAATCCGATTCTGTTCCTGTCTGTCTCTGTTGCTTTTCTTGGGTCGTGTCAGCGATGTGTTTGCGATTGGTGAGGTGTCACATTCGCATCTCTAGCCACCCATGCCTCTGCCCAGCCCGCATAATCCATGGCATCACGGGGGGCACAGCACCAGCAAGCATCAGCTCAGTAGTCTCAGTCACGGCCCTGCGCAACCTTGGAACCGGAGATTGGGGGATTGGATGCTGCAAAAAGCCATGAGGTCATCGTGTCTCTCACCGTGCGTGGCTTGAGCGAGAAAAAGAAAATGAAATAAACGGCTACGCAGCGTAATCTTATCTCATGACATGATAATTGCTTGGAGGCTGAGACGAAAATGCGGTCAAGGTTGGTGTAGATGGCGGCATCCGCACTCGCGGGTCAGGTCCGCTCATTATTTTGCAGGTCAGGGCAGGGTTGCGGTGTTGATCAGGTACATGGTCGATCATTGTATTTTGCCGGGTGCGAAAGTACCGAGAGTGAGCGAGAAGCGTGCCATTTTTAAACATCGTGAAGTGCAAGTGCGGCATGCGGAAGTTGGCAACGTCAGATCGTGATCACGATGTTTGCGACAGAGTGGGGGAGGGGAGCTCCAGGATTACGACGGAAGATCCGGCCCCCACTCCTGGAGCTGTCCACATTGGCGTCCAAGCTTTTCCTTGAGCTTTGGTGTTAAGAGGACTTGGTGGGCGGTGGGCGCCTGTGGAGGGCCCACGATAGTTGTTTTGCTTTGGTTGGGTGTTCCATGTTGATTGTGGAGGCTCATGATGAGGTGAGACTGGAACCGCCCGGAGGGCTCGGTACTCGACCTGGTTCAAGGATACATCATACTCTATGGCATGTTTGAGAAACGACGACGACCACGATACTGCGCTGGAGTTATTGATGACAATGCTGTCCTGCCTTGCTTGTAAACAGTCAGGTGGGCGTGATATTAATTTCATCAACGTGGCATGGAACACCAAGAGAATGAAGGCTGGAATGCAGGCAATAAACGAAGCTTCGAGACGGGGTCTGTTTTGTTTTTCGGGGTGAGAGTGGGGGAGAGTTGGGACGGTAACTGTACATTCCTCTTCCATAGCCGCCGTGTTCGAAATTCAATTCATTTTGTTTTCGCTTTCGCTTTTTGCCTTTGCCCTTCGATAGCCGGAGTTGGTGTTGTCCTCCCACACAGTTATTTCATTAAATTGGGTGTTTGTATATGGAAGGAGGTTTGGTATCCAATCTCAATGCCTGTCCTCCAAGGTAACCGATATCCGGTTTTTGGATTTTGCTGCTCCAACAGTTAGGGAGAATTGGCTGTGATTATTGGCAGAGAAGGCGGCGCAGGCAGTGAGAAGAGGCACGATTGGTTGCCTCGCAGACATCCGGGCTGAGGATGGCGTGTCCTCATGCTTCTCATTGGTATCAAACGCTGCATTTGCCTCCAGACCCTGACCTGAAGCTGCAGAGCATCTGCATCTGGTCGGTCGGGGTCTGCATGCATAGGGGAGAGGAACTGGGTTAGAGGAGAGATAGTTGATAAGGAAGGAAGGGTGCTTACCCTACCTAACTTACCCGCTTTGCTTCGTGCTTGCGTTTCGTGTTTGGATTCGTTTATGGAGGGGAAGACATGCCACTTTCTGGTCATTTCCCTCATTCTTCGATTTCCGGGCCAATGATTGATAGGTGGAGGATAAGCCCAGGTAAGTGGAATTTGGGCTGTTATCTGGAAGTCAGCCCACAGATGTGGTTCCGAATATACCGAGACCATTCTGTCCATCGTACGGTATTATCTGCCCACCGTATGTGGTCTGTTGATTCGATTAGGGGTCTTGCCGCGTGGACATGTCCATGGCAGAGCGGCAGAGAGGTCGTGAGACGGAAGTTTTAAACATGGGGCTACAGGTTCAAGTGCCGGGCTATCAACAAAGCTAGAATAATCATATCATTTATGATAGGGATCGTAATCTTTCGTGGGTGACACCAGCTTGTTCGAATCCTCAACTTATCCGGCGGCGAATTATGCCCGATGCTGTATTACTCTGCGTGATACAGACGAAAACAGCCACAGCCACCAGGCCGTTGGTTATCAATCTACGCGTCCAGAGAGGGGTGGGTTGTTGAGGTTGATAAATGTCTTTAATTATAGCTGCATCTCCGAGATAGGAGAAAAGGGACTGGCTTGTCAATGGTATCATACTATCGGTGAACACATTGTGTGTCGTTCTCAAGAGCCGTTTAGGTACAACGAGACGCAGGTGATTCTTGGAGTAAGCCTCAACTCTTGACTTCTGGTCAGCGGCGTCAACTGGTGTTCGATTCCAAGGCTGAAGATAGAATTCTAGAAAATATTCCTTGGATGACGAATGGTCTCGTTGAATGGTCTGTACCCCTCATCATAGCTCTCGGTTTTATCTGGGGGTGGCTATCCTCAGAAATGTCGGTAGCTAGCTAGAGAACGATAGGACTTCGTGGAGAAGTACTGTTGATTTGGCGAAGTAGGTAGTGAGTGGTATGCATTCGAGCAGCCATTCTGCTGCATTGCATGACTTGAGCGAGTGCTCTTGAATTATAATCACGCTCATTATCCATGACTTTGCCTGCATCTGCTCTGCATCGGTGGATATTGAGCAGCGTGCCGTCTGTATGTATCTGGCGGCAACCAGTCAGTGGTCTCAACCAGAATTGTGAAGCTCTCCAGTGCTTGGCTGGCTGCAGTCAGTCTTGGGTGCAAGGTGTAAGTGAGCCTGTGAAGTGCAAGCAAAACCGCAAGCAGCATTAGTGTGGTTGTTGGTGAGAATGGTGTCAATTCGATGGGATGCCGACTTTTCCATGCTGGTCCTCCTCGCCTTGGTTTCTTTCGCTCGCGCTCGCCCTTGCCCTTGTCCGCTTCTGCCATGGCTGGCCCGTTCGCTCAAACAGAAGGCCAAGCCTCGACCCACTCCCCACCCTAGCACAGACTGGGGCAGGCATCACCAGGCTCCTGTTCCCTGCTCCCTGTTCCCTGATGCCTCCTGCTGGTTGCATGGCCGATGGCCGATGGGCGTTAGCGCGCTGTGGCTGGACTTGGCATCAAACCGGCAACGCCAACTTTTTCCCAGTTCCTCTCCCCACTATGGCTCCCAGCGAATCACAGGCTGCAGACCTCCTGCTGTCCTGCTCGTTGTGTCTCAAGAAATCTGCTGGGATCCAGAGCCTCTACAGTAGCAGCTAGCTTAGCCACATATCGCCCATTGCCCCCGCCAACTCGAAAAATGTGTGGTTGATGCGGGCGACTGTTGTTATTGTTGCGATAACACAATTTTGGAGTGATCAGAGGGCAGGCAGTTCATCTTGCGCTCGCTTCGAGTACAGTATGCACGGCATGATTTAATGAGATGCCCCAATTGACGCATTCCGAGAGTCCTGTACTGTACTCATTCTTACGCACTTCGGACTCGGTACCTTATGCTTCGCTTGCGGCACGGGGCCGGGGCCGTGTCTGCTGTTTTCTGACCCGTTCAAGCCGGAGGCAGCTGGATATGAACAATTTCATTCTGAAGTGAAGAGCTTGGAAAAAGTAGTCAAGAGCCAGGATGTCGAAGTGTAATACAATCGAGATAGACAGACCTAGCGAGAGCACGGTGACATGACACTGGGCATGGAATTCGCAGACAGAGTGATCTCCAGATTACTAAGAGTCAAGACAAAGAAAGTTTGGAATTTTGGTTTTAGATTGTATTTAGTTTGAGGTTTGATTGATTTTGGCGAGGAAGTGCAAAATTTGGAGATGAGGAATGGTGGGGAAAGAGGAGAATATTCACTACTGTACAGAAGAGCCTGAAGTTGGGCGCGCGGTAGAGGGTGAGGAGGAGGAGGAGGAGGATGTTGGAGGTTGCAGCAGCAGTGGATGATGGATGGAGGTGGATGAGAAAGCCCCCCTCCCCTGCCAACTGTAATCCATTGTTGAGACCGGGCCACGACCAGGACAGGATATGGAAGACGACGACCACCACGACCCACCGTGTTTGGCAGATCAAGGCGGCCTCGTACTACTGTACTGTACTGGTACCCATGCCGGCCCATGTCGACGTAGCTCAGTTTATGTGCAACCCCCCGGTTCATGCCATGGCCTTTTGATGCTGCTTTGCCTTTTCGCTTTGGCTCTGTTTCTGTTTGGCTCTTGCTCTTGCTCTGGCTCTTGCTCTGGCTCTCTTTCTGCCCTTTGCCTCTCTGCGCTCGCTCGCTCGCTGCCTTTTGCTGCCCTGCCGCGCTACCAACTACCAACTCACCCCGTCCATTTCGCGCGTCAACTAGTTCCCATCCCGGCCTGGCTCGATTTCAATTGCCTGCACCATCTTCAACTAAATTCACGTCCCCACTCTGTTTTGGGTCTAACCCCATCCTCCCATCTTACCTATCCTCACCTCACTTCACCTCGCTAGTCGCCCCCAGTCGCCTAACCCCAGCAGCTTCCAAGGAGCCCAAGCCAGAGGCCAGAGCCTGCGTCCATCCTTATTCTCCTGCTTCCCACCACCACCACCACACCTCCTCTCCTCTCTCTCACCACCACACCTCTAGGCCTGAGCCAGCCTTTTATCACCATTAATATCTCCTCATTCCATTCCACTGTTGTGCTGTTGGATTCCTTTCGAAGTTACAATTGACGAGCCCGACACTTGAACCAGTCATTGGTTCCTCGCTCGCTCGCTCGCATAATCCAGCAAGACGTCATTTATTTGCTCTGGTAGGCAATAAAGACTCTTCCTCGCCTTCGCCCTCCCGTGTCAAACCCAGGCAGGCCGCACACCACACAACGACTCACCCAGCGCCCGGAAACAGAAGGAACAGGTAGAAAGGCCAACAATAGATTGGCTTTGTCCTGGCACCATCTTTTCCCTCTTTTCCCTCTCTTCCCACGAGATCCGAGCCTTCCTCCCGTCGACTATCCCCCTCGACTCGATCAACGACCGACTCGATCGTTCTTTCTGACGCCGAAGAGTACCATACACGATTGCTGGAATACGCCGTGTATTGAACTTCCTCGAGCCTCACCCAGCCCTCATCCGTTCTTCGCAGAAGACTCGCTACACCCCTCTCGTAAGTCTGAGTAATTGCATGCGCTCCAATGTAGCCTCTCCCTCGACCTTCCGAGCGCCACCTACACATACCTACGCATTTCTTCTCACTTTCTTTTTCTCCTCTCTTGCATGCATTGCAGCAAACCTACAAAACAGACCAAAGGACGAGGCTGACCTGATCCCTTCGTCGAAGACTAGCGCAGCATCTTTTACGTTTCTACCAGCGGGTCAAGGTATTCAATGCTAAGTAGGAATTGAGCTACTTCTTCGACAACTCCGACTTGTCGAGCTGCTATACTTACTCCTATACCTCAACACACCCCCATATCTAGGCATCGACCGTACGGATGCCTTACACTCCTCCCGCCCAGCGTTCTCCAGCTGTATCAGCTCCTCACTCTCCGGTCCTGAGCCGTCGATCTTCCTCATCACACCAGTCTGGTCACACAAGTGCCACAGCGTCGAACCGACCCGAGTTACCGCGGTCAACCTCATACCTCACCAGACATCGACGGACCACTTCAGTCAAGACTGCATCATTCGCACCATCACTCGAGCCATCACCACCTGGAACGGCCGACAAGGAGAAGAATGATACAAACAGTTTGACTGCCTCTGACAGCGTCAGGCAATCACCACCTCCTGTGACCGACGACACACAGATACCTGCTGGTGCAGTCATCTCGCCGCCCGACTCTGCACAAAATTCGAGCGATGACGAGGATACGAAAGTGTCGAGAGGTCGGGAACTGGAGAACTTGGCTGAGCTGCAAGCGGCCATCAGGATTATCGAGCAGCACAGGGAGAGTTCGCCGAACAGAAAAGCGGAAGAGATTGGAAAGGCCAACCAAGCTCTGACACTCATCATGCCAGCTTCAGAGTCAGACGACAAGCCAACCGCTACTCACATCGAAGAGACAGCCATCAACACTCTCCGAAAGCTTGGCCACAATAGATCGAACACAGACTCTTCTGTCTTCATGGACATGAGACAAAGCCAGCCAGAAACGCCTCTCACCGGTTCTGATGAAGACTCCATCTCCGATGACGACGAGCCAAACCGATCCCGACGAAAGCCTCCCATGCTCAGAAAGAAGTCTGGTGAGCTTGTTAGACCCGCCTTGAGACCTTCATCAGCGAGGAGACGTCCTTCAAGCATGCCGGGCACCCCGACATTCTCTAAGGCCGTCCATTTCGACTCGCACCTCGAGCACGTCCGACACTTCCTCCAAGTTGATCGACCTTTAGCAGTCAGTGCAGGCTCGTCACCAGTCGAACAGTATGATAGTGATACCGAGTTTCCGTTCAACGACGACGGAGCAAGAAGTCCACCATTTGAGTGGGAGATCATAGTTGCTAACTTCGTTCCGACCACTATACCGCTTCAATTCGGACAACCCGTGAAAGTTGAAAGGGTGTTCTTATCATCGGACAACAAGACGCTGGTGGGTAGTGTCGTGGTCGCTAATTTGGGTTTTCAAAAGACTGTCGTGGCACGCTTCACACTTGACTACTGGAAAACCACGTCAGAGGTTGTTGCCGAATACAATCACGACATTCGTCAAACTAGGCACGATGGGTATGATCGATTCAACTTCAACATCAAGCTCGCCGACCAAGCAAACCTTGAGGCCAAGACGATGTTCTTTTGTATTAAATATTGCGTCAACGGCGCTGAATACTGGGATAACAATGGGGCAACTAACTACCAAGTTGACTTCCGCAAGAAGGCCAAGGCACAAAATGGGAAGAAGGGAATGGCTGGCGCTTCATCACGACCAGCAAACTCGTTACCCAGAAGCAATAAGAAGTCACCCCCTGCAAACGGAAGACCAAAGTCTATGCCTGTCGCTTTCGATGACTTTGCTGATGGCTTCGACGGCAAGTATCAATTCGATGACTTCAAGCAACCCGTCAAGGACTACTTGGGCGAGTCTGGCACCTCTGTTCGCCTAAAGGGTGTGAAGTCTGCTGTTAGCTTGGGCTCCGACAACCTTACTCGTCGTGCACCACAACCAAATGGACAGGCATTCGGCAATCGATATGACTTTGGTGCCTCGCTGTCCGCTGCGATCCAAGCTGCCAATACTGTCCTTGGGGATAAGTCTGGCTTGACCATGAAATCGACAGCAAAGAAGCAGCCACCTAAAAAGTACACTGCTGACTCTAATGATACTTCTTCGCCCCTCACAATGGCAAGCAGGCGACCAGTGCAGAAGCCAGCCCCGGCAGTTAAACCTGTTAGCGTCCAGGCCCCTACTTCTGGAGCGGATTCGCCTCGCCCAGTTGGGGCTGAAAAGCCCGCTCTGGCTTCTCAGTCCTACAACGAACTGTTGGACAAATATTGCTTTGTACGTACCAACGACCATCACTGGACCGGACAGGACAGAAGCTAATCTTAGTATAGTTTGGATCATCCAAAACTTCTCCACAGCTGAAAGATGGAACCATGAGATCTGGCCAATACGATGGCACCATCGACGATGGTTACGTTCTTGGTTCGGCTGATTCTACCGCGGATAGCTCACCTTTGATGATGGAGAGGATATCAGCACCGCAATCTCAGAAAGCAAGTACGCAGGCGTCTCGCTCTGCTTCGCCAGCCCCGATGACGGGCTTCGTTTCGGGTACGTCTCCGATGTACCACAACTTGCATGCTGGTTTTCCGTTCCGCGACACTCATACTGCAACAGCTATTCGGGGTTGAATTTGACGTCTTCAGCATTCTGAGCGATTTTCGGTTGACACCACGGTATATTTTACGAAACGACGATACGAATAATTCTTTTTCGACACGTTGAGAAGGCAAAGCCTGATCAAAGTGGTGATCTGGGGTCCTAGATCACAGGAATTGTTTCGATTACCTCTTTGCTGAGTGTGGTCATCAAATTTTGAGACGGATTGTTCGCGACTCTGCCACAAGAAGATTCCCATCATAACCATTGGTTCTTGGGTGTCTTCTAAGGGAGCGTCTTAATGCATTTCTGCGCGGGGACATCAATCATGATTGCTTTGCACGGAGTTTCTATTCATTCTTGTACTTTTGAGCGACCTGCATGTTCCTTTATCCGGCCGGAATTTCCGGCCGACGATTTCTCACCTCCATTCGTACATAGACTGGGGTTTTAATATTTTACGGGTCCAACCCTTCCAAGTTTGGGGAGGAATTGTTAGCCACGAGGCTTTCCATGCTGCCTTTCGACTTTGCGAAATTGAGATTGCGACGTCGAGTTTTTTTTTTGGATTTGGGGAAAAAGTTGTCTTTTGCGCTGGGTTTTGGAACAGGGAAAGGAAGGGCTGCAGAGAGATGGAACAATCCCATGGGTACATACGAGAAAATGGGTTAACTGGACGGGGCGGTGGGCAATTCGGGGTGGGATAGAAAGGATACCGGATGGGACTGGATTTTTATGGTCGGACAACCAACCAAACAAACAATACTTGATACGATAAGGATGCGGAAGAGCTAGCTAGCTGGGAGAGATGAATCGGGGGAAGGGAATGGATTCATTCAAGTTTAAGGTGTTCTTTTACCTTTATCTGAACTCTTGACCATTCTGCTTGCTTGTCTTGCCCTTGCCTGCTTGCGCTGGACGGGAGAGGTAGTTTTGTGGAAGGTTGATCGATCCGGGACAGCTAACTACTTTGAATGAGAACGGTTAATTGATTGATTGGTTGATCATCACTTTACATCTTCCTCTTGCATTTTGGGGACTTCTGTGAGACTGCTATTATGATTTGCAATTATGACGAGCTTCAGAGCTTGCGCCACTGATTCAATGAGTCGTACTGTCTTGTCTGTCCCTGTTCCTGACTTGCTGCTGTAAGAGCTAGAAAAGTAGACGTGCTGTGCCTTAGTTTGGCGGCGCGCGGCTTTTTGGAAATGGGCATGGGGAATTGCGGAATTGCACTTGCAATTGCGAATGTTCAGATGACAGACACCACGACGATCTTTCCCCCTGCCCTTTATCTCGATTCTCTACGTTTCACTGCACAAGCTGTCAGGCACAGTGAGCAGGAAAACCAAGTTCCAGGCACCACATGAATCGTGGTATTGGATTGATGGCCCGGATGGTCAGTGACTGTGAGAGGTAGATGGTACAGGTACGTGTAAGTTAAAGTATGTACACCGCCACTGCCTTGATTTTGTTCCAAGTGAGTGGTTTGGAGAGAGAAGGGGTTTTTTTTTACTTGGCTGAAAAGTGATTGATGGCTGTAGGCTGTAGGCTGTAGCTGTGGGTGTGGTGATGGCGATAGGGTGAGATAGTGATGGGTGCTTGGTGCTTGGTGTTGATAGGGTAGGGTAGGGGGGTGTGCTGTGAAGAGTGTGGCTGATTCGCTACAAGTTGTGGCGTGGCAGTGGAAGGAGATTTTATTTACTTGGATACTTGGGAGGCGAGAACTTGGTACTTAGTTCCTAAGAATTTGAGTATGCGTACTTGCTTTTTCGCATTGAGCTGCTTTCTCGTTGATGGGCGGCGTTACAATATGATGTGATGTCATACACGCCGACTCTAGCTGACTGTTTGATTTCTTTTGCTTCGCTCTGGGTATTTGCTTGTTTGAAAGGCATTAGTGAATGAGTAAGTAGAATGCTAAGTGGAGATTTGCATTATAGTCTTGGCGACCATTGCATGTAGTTTGCAGTTGCAGCTGTTGCGTTGAAGAACCTTAAGTTGAAATCAGGCTAGTTGATAAGGCGATGGTGGAAAGAAGAAACTGCCACACACATACGATGATGCAATCCAATCGCTACGAGATGATGTGAGGTGCTCCACTGTATAAGCCTTGGATGGAATTTTCTGGTACGCTTACGCCGCGGTGCCTGCTGGTTGATAACTGGCGGTGGAGCGGTGAGGGTATCGTGAGGTGGGTCCAGCGCATATCATCGTTTTCACCTGCCCGGACATGTGAAGTTCCCACTGTGGAGCGTCTCTTGCGTGCTTTATCTCTTTATCTCTCGATGGGTCCGGAGTCAGCAATACCTACTTATTCAAGAAGTGGATATGTCTGCTATGATAGGCATATGAATCGACGCACTCCAGTAGTGGATTGGGTGTGGATTCTGGTAGGCGGTGGACGTGAATCATGTCTCTGGTACGGAGGTTACCTTTGCATCTATCGCATGGAGTAACGCTATGTACTACTTACATACATATGCGGCTCTGTGGATATGCGTTTCATGCTATGACGATCTTACGGGTCTCCGACTTTCCCTTTTTGACTCATGAGAAATCGGGATCGGACTTTTGGAAATTTGAGTTTCCGCATGGGGATGGAAAGAAGTGGAGAAATTTCTTTTGATAGGATTTGCTTTTTTGAAAGTTGAAGAACGCAGAGTGGAGCTAGTGCAGGTGTGGCTGGTGTGGTGAAGAAGTGGAGATGGGATGTGTTGTTCATGTGTTTGTTGTTCGAGACTCAAAAGGGGTTATAAGGTAGGGATCCCTTTCCGATGTCCTGAAAGCTTAAATGTTGAGTATCGATCGATCCCCTCTTTCTTCTGGTCAGATTAATAGGTTGACAGGGAAAGGGGAGAATCAAAGATGGAAACGAAATCCAAAGTCAACAAAGGCTAATCATGTGACATGAGCTTAGGTAAGCTCGTTGGCTTTGAAATTCCTAGCCGAGGATTGGTGATAAACGGCATGATTTATTCTCGAGCTGCGAGCTTGGTTGGAGCTTGGACTTGGAGGAGCTCCACCACAACATCGAGCGACAACAACGATTGAAAGCAATTCTCACATCGACGACGAGACGAACTCGATTGGCTTTCCCACCACTATATGTAGACCTCCGGCCTCAAGCACCACTTGATCTCAACCAGCAAATCGAGTCCTGAAGCAGGCATCGTACGAGGATAGAATTGCAAGGAGACAGTACACAATGGACAGAGCAGCAACAGCAAGCATGAGGAGGTGTTTAAGGAGTGGCAAAGCCTTACGATGTGCCACCTCAGCAATTAGATCACGCTGCGTTGCAACAGCAATCTGCCCTGCACGTTCTGTAGCTACCACTTCTGCCTTGGGTTCAAATCCCTTTCCCAAGACTCGCCGCCAGCCTACCTCACTCCTTTCCCAATCACAGAATCAACAGAGCCCCCTCCGCAGAGGATACACTACACCCTCATCCGCTTCAACACCACAAGGCACAATCGGCTCTGGCTCCGCCGGCGTAGTCGAGGAAGCTGCCCGCGAGCAAGAGATCCTGCAAGCTCCCCAACATTTGAACGATAAAGAACGCCAGATCTGGGAGATGCTGATGCGGGAATTGCAGTGTACGAGTTTAGAGGTGCAGGACATCAGTGGTGGTTGTGGGAGTATGTATGGGATTGACATTGTCAGTGAGAAGTTTAGAGGGTTGGGGATGTTGAAGCAGCAGAGGTTGGTCAATCAGGTCTTGGGTGAGGAGATTAAGGGCTGGCATGGGGTACAGTTGAAGACTAGGGCGCCAGATGTATAGGAGGAGGAATAGATTGGAAGAGGATATTGAGGTAATCCATGGTGGCCTTCTTGGGGAGGAGAATGTATGTTGGATGTGATTGGAATGAATATGTATATTTGGATGGATGTACGTTAGGGCAAAGAAACGAGTGCAAGGAAAACCAGACATTATAATACGACTTGTACCTTTACATAACAACCAGTCACGCTCGCCCATACCATAGTCATCAAAACAAGCTCCCGCCACATCCGCCTCCCAAGAATCTACTCAACGAACATTTCGTCGTCCAAATAAGCTTAATTTTCGCCAAATCTTGCAGCTGCGTTTTTGGAAACTGAGGAAGAGGTGTCTTTCTCCCACGCTGTCGGAAGTTGTGTTTCTCTTACATATTTGGTATTGAGCCCAGCTCCAAACTCGGCATGCCGAGTTTTGGAGCTGAGGAAGAGAAGCCCCCATGATTTTGACAACGATCGCGCGGGGGTTGCTTAATATAACCTTCCCCCGCACTTCTGGACAAGATTGTTTGTTTCAAGTGGATCTTGCTTGGTGGTACTGGAAAATTTGCTAACTTTAGCTCAATGGCATAGACCTGAGTAGCGCACATCAACGTCATGTCTATGGCTATCTAAGCTCTTTTATACTTATTCTTGAAATCGTAGTATTGCACTGAACTCAAATTCAATTCAAACGCACGTATGGAGGACCATATACAGATGACGTGTTGTGAAAGATAGATGCGGTACAGTCAGAATAAAGATGTTGTTTACTTCGCCGATCGGACGCTTGTTAAAGACAAGATATCATTAAATATTTCTAGCTCGTGGTGAGAAAATCAGAGTCAGTGTGGAAGTAGAAGGCTCACTGAATAATTTGTATTAAATCTCTTCCACTTCCCCTTTAGAATTCCTTAATCCTTTCATTGTTTAGGTAGACAGCAAGAAAAGATCGCTAGAAAAAGGGGAGAGCTTCGGCTAACCTTCCCCGAGCTTAGCGGGGTAAATCGAATGGTAGGGTAAAGCACCCCACTCTCCAGTGAACGCCTCAACGACAAACAGCCTGAATGTGAAAGCCTCAGACTTTCCATTACATCAATTCTAGCTTTTAATCTTGTTGAATTCTCTTCGTGAACCCATATTCTAGACTGTTACTCTTAAGCAAAGAAAATGGCGTCAATGAAGGACAACAAAGCTGTGAAGATGCTGAAGGCTGCGGAGGAGGGTGGTTATGGAGTTATTGGTGTAGTATCAGTAACTTTTCCTCCTTAGCCAATTGTTCTTCTCTATATACTGATGATCCCAAAAGTATAATCTTGAAACCATCACAGCCGTCGTCCGCGCCGCCGAGAAGAAACGCTCACCAGCACAAATACTCCTCTTCCCCTGGGCTCTCCACTACTCACCTCTCCTCATCCACCTCGCCGCTGCTGCTTGCGCGACTGCCAAAGTTCCCATAGTACTGCACATGGATCACGCCCAATCAGAAGAGGAGATCATCGCCGCTTCGGAATACCCCTTCGACAGCATCATGGTGGACATGTCGCATTACGAAAAGGAGGACAATCTCGAGAAGACGGAGCGTATCACTAAGATGCTGCATGCGAAGGGTATCGCTACCGAAGCTGAACCCGGAAGAATTAATGGTGGGGAGGATGGGGTGGCGGATACCGGGGATTTGGAGGGTTTGTTGACGGATGAGGTTGAGGCGAAGAGGTTTGTGGATACAGGTATTGATTTCTTGGCGCCGGCTTTTGGGAATGTTCATGGTAATTATGGGGGTGTAGAGAATATCAAGCTGGACTTTGAGAGGTAAGTCAGATTTAATTTTGATCTGGAAAAGCCATGCCAGTCAAGGATGTTTTGGTATGGGAATTATCAAATGCCTCGTCTGGAGTGCTAGGAGCTGCCGGATAGATGGAGCTACATCAAGCGGTTCCTCCACACGGAATGTATTTTGAGCTCTGACACAGGCGATCTGCTGACATCCAGTTCTAGACTCGACAAGATTCGTGAGGCAATCAAAGGAAAAGCAACACTAGTACTCCACGGAACGAATACCTTCCCAGACGACACGATGCGAGGGTGTATCAAGGGTGGGATGACCAGATGTAATGTGAACGAACTAGTCCTGTCGAAGTACAACAAGTACGTTGCAGAGAATACAGGCAAAGTACCGCTGACAGAATTGATTGGCAAGGGGACGGACCTGATTCAAGAATTGATTGAGTACCAGATGGATGTTATGGGATCGACGGGGAAGGCATGAATACTTGAGCTGGCAAATAATTACAAGAAAGTGTTTATGTAAGCCAGAGGTTTGCGCAACACCGTCTCTGACGGGCATTATCATTACCGCCTCTGGCAAACAAATGTACCATGTATGGAACCTGATCATGCAAGCAGCGTCAATTCTGGACATTTGCAAACAAAGGCATCGCAAACAAACCTAGACTTTGGAATAAGCAGAATTATTCCACTGATACCTCAAACTCAGCTCTGGAGACCCATCATCAAACCCAAGATGATCCTTGCCTTCCAAAATCCGGCTAAAAATTCCCCAGGACCAAAAAAATAATAAAATCCAGAAAACGGCAAAAACATGACATGGGGACTCCCATCCAGGATACTGCGCTCAAAGGAGAAATGAGAGGGCAATCATTGTGCTCGAAATGCTAGGACAGCTTGAAATATCGAGGACAAGTGTTCTAGCTGTTACGTTTCAATTTGCGATCAAATCGTAAGCAAGCTTAACAAATTCGAATCAAAACAACAAAAAAGGTCGATGAGTTCAGTCTGAGAGAACACAAAAACGAAAAGGAAAGTAAGTAATATTAGACCCTTGCTGAAAGATGATGGTGGATCTCCCAGCTTGAGTTCCAGCATAACTTTTTTTCTTTCCACCTGGGGTTAGTACAATACATAGAGTCATCTTAGCGTACTTTGGAGACAAAGAGAGGTACATTGAGAGAGATGTGAAAAGTGGATCTCCACCGGAAGGCCCTCCAGTGGTATGAAATAAATGAATAGGAGAAATTTTGACCCAAAGTCAACAAATTCGACCAGCTGCCAGGCCTCGGTTGGTTTGCTGTCAACATACGTAACTAACATGTCTGCAGAAAAATTCCACTGTGCGTGAGTCAAAATCTTCCATCCAGGAAATCCAAGACCAGGTGTTTAATCACCATACCAGCAGTTGTCTAAGTAACGGTGTTCAATTCACCCCATCAGTCAACAAACCATCAGTCAACAAACCAGCAGTCACTCAGGTTCAGCCCAGCAGTACTTACACTAGAATTCGGTACTGTGGTCTGGCACCTGCAAGCATTTCAACAAAAAAGAATTAAAACCAAAAAAAAACTTCGGCGCCGAAGTGAGAAAATTCAAAAACCAAAAAGTGAGTTCCCATGTTCCAAAGTAGAGGCCTGGCAGCTTAAGTATTATTTTTTGGGCGTCTTCTTTTAACGCTCAGCTTTATACCGCCTTTCAAATTTTGAAGTCTATTCTAACTATCTCAGAATAAGTCGTTCAAAACCTAGTAGAAATGTAGAGTATTTTGAGATATTAGGTCCCTGTCAAAATCTAGAAGGTGAGATCTCGCTTAGATTTATCTAGACGCCATGTAAACAAATACATCCCACTCATCTACCTCTTTGATCATAGAGGTCCTAATTACTGTCTCAAATTTCAGAGATCACAACTAGTACGAGAAACACCTGGGTCGCCCACACTGGTCAGCTTCCGCACGTCAACAATACTTTGGTATGAGCGACAGCCACTTGCAATCAAGCGATAAGTGCAGTTTCCACATCACCACAAGATTCGTTTCGAGGCAAGATTATATCAGAGGAATCATGTCTGATGGTAAGGTATTCATTATTAATTTTAAGGAGTAAAGCCACTTTCCTATAGCACCGCAGAGATAGAAACACCATGGCAGTGGAGCGACTTTTTTTTATCTTGAAATCTCATCATTCATTAGTGGAAAACATGAGCATCATTTCACATACAGCCCACATCTGTGTAAGGTCTCAACGACTGGGGAAGTGAGCAGCAACTTTCTCAGTCCTATGGAATTTACAGCTTTGTTAGAAACGGTTGCGGCCTCAACTTATTTGAGAAATTGAGACATCGAAAGGACAACCATGCTAACGCTAGTTGCCTGAGTACATTATCGGAGAAATTTTACCTATGTCACAACTCATATGCGATATACGATCAAGTAGACTGAACTACATGTTGTACAAGAATTAATACAATTTTTCGCAGTGTTAACTACAGCTGTATGACCCTCAAGCATCTCATTAAATCCTCTAAAACTTCTTGCCAACAATCTCGTTACCCCTCACTTAAAGTGCCATGAGGAGAGCACCAAGTCCTCCAAGTGCAAGAGGGATCATATCAGAGCCCAGCTTTTGTGCAGCACCAGTGACCTGAATTGGTCCAGCGGTGGTGGTCGATGAGGCATCTGGTGTTTCGACAGACGTGGATGAAGACGTTGTGGATGTAGATGACTCAGAAGAGCTAGGGGTGGTCGACGCGGTGGAAGGAGTAGGTGTTGCTGGCTCTGGAGTTGTGGTGACCTGCTGAGCGGTTGTTGGTGTTGGGGTTGGGACGGGAGCCGCCGTGGTCGCAGCAGGAGGTGGAATAACGCTCAAAGAGATTGTGGCGCCACATTCTGCGAGAGGGGTTCCATTAGGGCAGCATCCAGCATCGGTGCAGTAGTATCCAGCAGGGCAGTATTCTGGTCAGGTCAGCTATCAAACTTGGGACCAAATTGACATGGGCTGCTTTGGGAGGGAGTGGACTTACTTCCGTTGGAACAGCAGCTCTCTCCAGCACTGGGGTTGTAGCATGTTGGGAAGCTGATACATTCAATGTTTCCTGGACCACAGGATCTCTCGCATGTCGCGGGGGCTGTAACTGGGACGCAGGTGTTTACCTGACGCTCGAAAACACCTCTGATTGCCATGAGTGAGAGACGCTGGCCAGCAGTTTCAGCAATGGCTGCAGATGCAGCGCTGAGAAGTAGAATGCTTGACGAGAAATGCATCTTGAGAATTTATTCGAATATGGTGATTGGTTGAGTGACTTAGCGAATAACGATGATACTGAAGTGTTGAGCGAAATCTAGGGACGGGCAAGACACTTGTTGAGGGCAGATATTCCTCCTTTTATATGCTTTGCAGAAGGAGAAGAAACACTTACTTTCAAGACCAGCGACACCAAATTATTAGCCCCATTCTTTCACTTTCTGTTCCTGAAGGATTGCATGGAGCTAGGAAGTGTTTCTCCTTGCGAGCGCCAGCTCCAATAATTATTACGTAGAGAGTGAAATTTGATATGCAGCCATAAACGCCAAAGCTCCAAGGTACCCGGTAGGAAATGTTCCCACCAATAAGGTTGAGCCCCTGAGCTATTCATAGAGGTGCTTTTGGTCCTTGAGCCTCCTCATGTCGGGTGCAGGTCATCGGAATCAGTATGCATATGGGCTGCTCCCGCCCACAAGACGGGAGAATTCACAAGGTCAACCATGGCTGGTGTTGTCGGGTTAAAGTTGAGGTGCCTTTCCCCAGGTCTTACAGGTTTTAGTTTGTACCTGAAACGGAGGAGATTGGCATCGGCAAGCCACCATTCTTCAGCTGGGGGTTTTAGTGTCGTGCCAAAGGGGAGCGGTTCTTGGCTAAAAGTCGACAGCCCCAGGATCGACTGTCCGTCCTCAAGTCTGCCTTGTCAAGTGAGCTGGAATATAATCAGACCAGAACAAAGCTCAACGTCCATCGCAAATCAGAGAGGAAACGAGATTCGGGGAGGAGGAGGCCGGATCAGTTGGGCCGCAATTCTCGGACTGGTCCTTCCTTCCCCGTGGCATGTAGCCGGAGCTTTTGTTTGGTCCAGGCGCAAAATGTGTCACTCTCATGACAATTGAACAATCATCTTCTAGGCCCTCCTATTTTTACGTCAGGTAAGGTTAAAGCTCTGGACTACTTCACTGACTATGTGCTAATCTAGTTGATCGACAAGACGCGAGAATCTGACTACTCTTCTAAACATTAAATCAAGTGACAGATCGTGAATAACCTTTCGATAGTTGTTCGAGCAATTATTTTGTTGTGATTTGGGCGGATTCACGTCGATATGGCTAACTGAGGAAAGAGCTATCCGAGTCCGAAATACTCAACCGAACAACTTCCTGGCAGGCAGTGACGGCTGTCAGGCGCTTTAAACCATCAATTCAATATCTTTCTGCACTTGCTTACCAAATGATAGCAATCTTGATCCCTCCACTATTGGGAGAATTTTGATAAACGATGCTCCCCTTCCCATCAGAAAACGGCCCTCTTCAATCATAGTACTTGGCAGAAACTCCCTTGATGATCTCTTGCTCGCCATTTTCTTGAGTCGAGTCACCAGCTCTAGTCACATTCTTCGCGACTCGTGCCTTCACCCACTCTCCGGCTGTCAGCACAGGACCATCCGCCTGTTTGTCTAGTCCCAGACGCTTAAGGAGTGGACTTGGAACCGTCTTCAGCTCCAGATCGTCCTCTGGCCGGACAAAATACAGTATGCCTAGTCTGTCCAAATGTGCTTGATCTGGTGGTGGTGCTACCACTCGGTGGATACTACTTTTAAGATACCCATTGGTGAGGAAGGACAATGAATCTGCAATGTTGACGGTGATACTCCCCGGGTACGGCTTGACGTATTTCCAAGTCTCTTGTGGAGTCCGTACCTGGAGCGCTGCAACTGGCTGACGGAAGAGTAGAGTCAAGCTGCCGAAGTCGGTATGGCCTTTCACCCAGACATTTTTGATGGCTTTATTGACTTCCGGGGTCCTGGCGTGATACTTCATGTAGCGAAGATGGCAGTCGCTTTTTTCGGAGTAGCGATGAGTCTTCAGGAAGGAGTCTTCAGGCAACTCTAGGATAATGGCGAAGAGCACCAAGAGCTTACATACTACCTCCTCGTGAATATACTTTCCAAACTTCGATATTGCCGGCCAGTTGTCCTTGATTAGGGATGGATGTGAGCGGTCGTACTGAGGTATGAACTTAGGGATGTTGTATATTTCTGTATTGTCGAAGTAGCCTTTACGGAATCAGCGAAGAGCCCAGGACGCCGTCTCACACAAGGATTCAACTGCTCACCTGGTGCAATTTCTCGAATGCCAAGTGGTTTGTACCCGTTGTATCCCCCATTCTCTAAGTCCGCACGATACTTCAGCTTTTCTTCGATATCCAGATTGAAGAACTCCCTCCCAATAGCAAATTGCCGATCAACTTCGGCTTGATCTACACCAAAGTTTATGATGTAGAAAAATCCTCCTTCACGTTAGTCCCGTAAGCTCGTCGTATGGGCTCATCCAATGCCTACCGATTTGCTCGATGGCATTCTTCAGTTGTGCTGCCAGAGCTTGCTTGCCCCCGGGATCATTGAAGATCGACAGGTCGAGGGTGGCAAGGTCGGCCCAGTCCAAATCATAACTTGTTTCTGGCACTTGGGTGTACGAGGGTATGCCGTTTAGTGCTGACGTCTCGACCTGTAGTTGAGACATTATGGTAAACAGACCGAAAGCTGATCTGAATTGTTGGAACTACTAAGCTCAATACGAGCTCTTGAGATTCCAAAAGTAAATAATCTGAGGATGATATCTTGCTCTGGAGGTTGTCATTCACGGCCCTCACTAGCAAGCGGGGTTGAATGACCTCAACTGGCTATCCAGAAACTACACGCGATCCCAAGCGAGGCTACGGGACTTGCTCGGGAGTCATCTTCCAATCCAATCCCACTGATCAGGCTGAGGAAGTGTAGATGTCGTGATCGCGGGGTTGTTCTGTAAATCACGTGTATGTATTCCTCATCAACCACGACACAAATACCCATCTTCCCACCCCTTAAATACATCTAAATTTGTCTACACTCACATGAGCGTTGACATTCATCCTAGAAAGTGGCGTGCGATTGACCGATCTTTCATCGTCTTCAGGTTCACAACACTTTTTAGGCTTTACCTTTGGTTCTCGTGAGGACATCTTGAAGTTGGGAAAATATTCTTCTTGAACCGACGGCGAGGAATACGAATGTAGATGTGCGTATCAGAGCTTCAGGCGTACAGATCATGACCAGAAATTGGCCGGTGGTGTTTTCAGCCAAGACCATATTACCACGCCATTCTCTGTTGATTCTCGGAGCAGCACCAAGCGAAGCGACCATCATTTGACCAGATATGGCTGAAATATCAACAACCTTGTGACTCTTTATTACACTGTATTCGAGAGAAGTCATAATCATCACTAATGGAAGTATTGGAAGTGAACAAGGTAGAGCTTTATGATGTCTGCCGAAGTCGACATCATTGATCGCTGAATCTAAAGCGGAAATTTGATACTGGAGAAAAAAAATTGAAGATCCTTGGAAGAAGCCTTTGGTACATAATCCCGCTCTATATTTTTCCTTTCCTGCTCCTCTCCAGCTCCTCACACCATACCTTCAAATCCTCCCCAAACTCACCAAATTTCTTCTTCAGATTGCCTCCCATCCATCCATCAACAACCAGCACGCCACCCATGAACCCCTTCGCCTCGTCACTCTGCGTAAACCTCGTTCCCATCGTCTTCCTCCCCTCATCAGAATCCATGTCAACCTCCACCCACTCAAAGCACCTGACAGCGCTCAATCCATGCCACACACCTTTCCACCTCATTCTTGCTTCTTCATTCTCAAGAATCTCGAGGTGAGCTTCTCCGCCCCAGAACGTGCCGTGGACTTTGTCGCCGGCTACGACGGAGAGGCCACTTGTTTTGGAGGGGTCAGGTTTGCCGTCGGGGAGGAGCGGCGTAAGTGTTTTCATGTATCGCTTATCCCATTGTGTGAGGTGTGGCCAGTCGAGAAACTGGAGATGTTAGGAAGGCCTAAAGGGATCTGAAAGGGAACTTACCGTGGCGCTGACGAGGGAGGGTGGGGCAGCGATGAGGGTTGATGAGGAGACGATTGTCATGGTGTTTGAGGAGCGACCACTTGAAGTTGAGGAGACTGACTCGAATCTCCTGAGCAGTCGGTACGATTTCTTGGATATGTAATTGTAAAAGATACCTCGATACTTCAACGTGATGCTAAGAGTGATTTGATCGTTGAGATACTTCCTAAATGGTTTTCGCAAGTCCAGAGGAACTCGATGAAAAACGATTTATATATCTCACCACATAATCCTTATGTATAGAAATTGCCTAACGTTTCTCAATACGCCTCAACGTCATTATTTCCATCAATGATGCATCAATTGCCCCATATCTGAATATCTTCACTCCGGAGCATCCTTTGGCCGCAATATCCACCATTGTGAAGAATGGCGAATGAGATATGGTTCCGACATGATAGCCAATAATAACTGGTGTTGTAAGGCACAGTGCGGCGTAATTGGTGGGCCGACGCATTTGCTTGGGCTGATTGGAGATTGGGGAACGAATGCGAGGTGCAGGTGGTTCCATTTAGACCCGTGTACACGGTGACCAAGACAAGTGGAAAGACCGAAAGAGCGATGTGACTGTCAGTCAACACTGTAGAATGTTCAATGAAACATAACTCGCTAACTTATCGGGAATATTTACACCATAGTCTCAGCCCCAGGTGCTGAACATTCAGGCATTTGGGGGAGGGGGTTTCTGGGAGAGACGTCCCTGTGCTTTCAGCGCCAGACCGCTGCAAATGTGGCCGTCGGAGAATATGGTGGGGCACTGGCTCGCTAAAGATCCTCTGGGGACTGCCTGAGATTAGCGAAGTGCTTTACTTGGACAAAGTTTCCTACGAAAATGTTTACCTACATGTATCCTATGCGCACGTATAAGTGAGAAAGTAACCGAGACTGCTTCCAATGAAAAAAGTACCCAGCTCAAGAGTATTGAACATCCATTTGTACCGAATTACTAGCCGATAACCCATTCCGAAATCCACACTGGCATTCCCCAAAACGCCAACGAGCCAGAGCGCCTACGAAGGCAATACATCTCTCTGGTCTTTCCAGGACTTGTGAAGCATCCGCGGTGGATAATCAGTCACTACTGAGTTGAAGCTTGACAGCCTCGACCAAAATGCGGAAAATCGCAGTAATTTTCTGGCACACACATTGCCTTCCATTCTAGTCTGGTTCTCAAGCGAAGGAACAGCTTTAGCAGTTGATTTGATGTTGGTTTTAGAGTTGCCACCGTGATAGATATATCAACCACTGAAAGCATTCCTCAACCGGCTCAAAATCTCCTTTGATGTCTCCCAAGCCCTCGACTTTCTCCTCTCCGTTACCACCACATTCGGCTTCACCAAAACCCTTCTAACCTTCGCCAAATCCTCATCCGTCAGCCCACACATGGTCTTCACATATCTCTCTGGCCCACCCCATTTCTTCTCGACCATCTCCAGCATAGCCAACATGCTCTCTGGTCTAGCACCCACCATTCTCTCCGCTCTTTCTCGTCCACCACCTCCAGATCGAGCAAATACTGGGCTCTTCATAAGGCGATCAACAACGCCTTCTCGAATGGGTTGGAGGCCGATGTCTGAGAGTTTGTATTCTTCGGCAATAAGTTCCGCTTTGACGCCGAGGAGAGAGAGGATGATTCCGACAAAGACACCGGATCGGTTGTTGCCCGTTGTGCAGTGGATATAACATGCTGTTGGGGAATCAGAAGACATGGATGATATGTGTAGAAGCATGGTTCGACAGGCGGGTGCGCCATGAGTGAGAATCTCAGTGAAGGCTTCAACGATGCCCTATTGAAGTTGTGAGAATGGCTAGTGTATAGTAGTGGGAAGAACCAGCCAGAGAGGACTAATAGACTTTCAAGGGCAGCACTGATGTAAAGAGAAGATGAGGAAAGGTAACATCCTACCTCCGTGCCATCACTTGCATAGAGCACATATCTCGCAGCCGCTTTCTCGGGCGAGTATTCACCATCCGGAAAAGCAGGACACCACACCCTCTCAATACCTTCAAGTTCTTTGAAGCCACTTGCTTTTTCTATTTGCCCCTTTGACCGCAGATCAAAATCTGTAGTAACCCCCAAACTTCTGAGCTTGACCACCCCTTCATTAGTCACGGTAGTGGTGTCCGGACCCCTGTAGAAGACACCCTTCCGAACAGTACCGGTCACCACCCCCTTCCCATCCTCGATTGGCCACCCGCCTATATCTCGAAAGTTTGCGAGGCCAGGAATATCCACGAAGGGAGGCTGGAGCTGCGGCTTGTTGGTCATGGGAGCGTCACGTGGACTGCTCTCTCACCACGACTCGTTACACCGACTTTTGAAGCTCGCCAAGGTCAAAGATCAACAAAGAGGGTGTGCTATCTGGTGTAACCGTGTAATGGTAGTATCATTCGGCCAGTTCAGGCACAAAGCGATGTTATCGGTCGACTCAGTATTAACGATAACGCTGACGCTTTATCCCGAGTCTTCTGATTTGGTCTAGCTTGCTTTCCTCGTGATCATGCATGAGGATCTGCTTTGGGGTTGGAAGCCTAGAAAGGCCTGGATTGTAAATGTTTTTGTTGCACATCTACATGCATTGATGATGCATGGTGTTGACTGGCTGTCAGTTATTCATGCAGACGTGCAGTTGACGCTTGTAGTCATTCGGCCAACTGGCTGCAGAAGGGTGCAGGCTAGAACTAGCTGGATCTGTAGTTCTCCGTCATCGGAAGGTGGAATGGTGTATCTGAGTGGCCGAATGGTTAGGCAACTGAGTCACTTGGATTTGTTGCACATCGTATATGAACCCCTATCCCTTGCTGTGCGCATACAGCCAAGAGAAGGATGAGGCGGGGTATGGGGGTGACTCGATGGTTGAGTTGAAGGGATGTGTGAGAACCGAAGAGGGAGCGAGATGGACTTGGAAAGGTTGCTGCTGGATTGGAGGTGGGGCTTCTTGTTCGCTTTACTGTACAGTACAGTAATTTTAGCGAGAGTCCTGCTGTTTATTGCGATTTTTGAAAGACGGTTCACCTGCTCATTGGAATGGAACTCAACATCAGATTTATATTCTACGATAATGGTACACTCGATGCTTACCATAGTGATATGTTCTATCAATTTGATCTAACTTTAGATCAATGTTTCACGGCTCATTTCAACAATGCAGCAGGTCTGGATGTCAACAAGCGGGGAAGTATTGAGCAAGCTTGAGAAGGATATAAATATATGTCTGATTACTCTGAAACAAAGTTATGTTCAGAGCCATCTTGAACCCAGTACCTCTAACAGCCAGACACAACCTTCGCATCAATCACAGCACTCGTCCCATTCTTGACCGACTCCACAGCCCTCGTCAAAACATCCTCCAGATTAGACACGTTCTCTACCTTTTCTGCAAACAAATTGCCGCCTGTGGCAGCCTTCGCGATACCTGCATAGTCTGGCGAAGGACTGAAGTCAATGTTGAGCTCTGCATTGGTGGCTTTAGAGCCGAGACCATCGGGATGGACGAGTAGCATGGATCGTTTGGGTGCGTTCCATCCTTATATCAGAGTCAGTTTGACCACTTATTTGCGACTAGGACATGAAGTGAATCTTAGCTTACCTTTATTATTGAGAACAATCGTCAAGATAGGGATCTTGTAACGATGTGAAATCCAGTATACAGAACCAGGGACAGAGAATAAGAACGTCCCATCGCCAACAATGCACACAACGAACTTCCCCTTCCCAGCACCATTTTCAAATCCAGACGCCAATTTGATACCCAAAGCTCCACCACCAGACCAACCAAGTCCACCACCACCGCAATTAATCCACGATCCTGGAAGAGTAGCCTGGATGTTGTCAGCGACAAACAGTGTATTGGTTACTGCTTCGATAGCGAAGATACTGTCTTGGGGGACGAGTTTGCGGACTACTCGACAGAGATGTCCTGTTCCAAAGGTTCCGTCTGGTTTTGGCTGGGTCGCTTTTTCGATATCGCCAAGTTTCTTGTTGTGCGCCTCTGCGAGAGCATCCCAACGCTGAGTGTAGACTTCTGAGTTGATTTTATCTGAGAGGGATGAGGTGATGTAGTTGGTGAGTTGAGTTATGGACGTGAAACTGTCGGCTCGGTATCTTTTGAGAGCATCAAGATAGAACACGGGCATTTGACTGCACTTCGTTAAATAAGCTTGGAAGACATTCCGGTGACTACTCACTTCTTGAGGGGATCGACATCGATATGGTAGATCTTCGCACCTTCTTTTGGATGGCATTGTGTGTTAATCCAGGGTACATCTATACATTACTTTAGCATGAACTGCTTCCCAATCTTGAATAACTTACCGCAATCGATCACAAGAATTACATCCGCAGTCCTGATGGATTCATCATTGCCATATCTCAAACCCAACCATGCCCGATGATCTGCAGGGAAGCACATGTCACTACCACCTGTGTCCAGAACCCTCAAGCCCTTCACAGAGTCCGCAAGTTTGACCAAAGCTCCAACAGCGGCATGGTTTCGACCTGTGTAACCAACAACGACCAATGGTTCCTTCGCCTCGACAAGAACTTCTGAAATAGTCTTGACCGCATTCTCTGACAATGCTGCTGGCTCAACCGGATTCCAAAACGCACGATCAAGCTTATACGGCGTTAGATCTTCCTCCATAACTTCTCTCGCGCCAGTCAAGTACACCGGACCCGCCGGGGCACTACATGCAAACTGCAACGCTCTATTAACTATCTGCTTGATATTTTTGCCTGTCTTGATATCAGCAGTATATCTGCAATACTGTCCCACAATGAGTTTCTGGTCTGGTACATCCTGGATCCAATGGATGTATTGAGTGCGAGAACCACGCATCTCGCCTTCAATTGTGAATGGCGAGAGACCGGCGAAAATCAATACTGGAGCTCGGCCGCATGAGGCGTTGTGGACTGCTGCTCCTAGACCTTGGGTTCCTACGTCGACGTGGACGAGTACACATTGGGGTTTCCCGGTGAGGCGAGCGTAGCCATCTGCCATTGATAGCGCTACCATCTGTGAAAATACGTAAGTGATGTGTTCAGATATTGGTGAGGACGACGAACTTCATTGGGACACGTTATGATCTTTGGGAATTGGCCTTCTTTCTCGTTCTGGCCTTTGACAATGGCTTCCATAATAGACGGGTGATCAGATCCTAAATTCACAAAGCAGTATTTTACCCCCGCCTAGACATTGCATCAGTTCCATCTCTCTGTGTGATAGCCAGCTCCAGCAAAGCTACGTACCTCCCATAGCGCCTCGAAGAAGGCAAATGAAGCTGTGTACATTTTGACGGTGCTCGTATCTCAACGTGAATTCCAGTAGAATCGTCTGAAAGTAAAAGACAAAGTATTAAAAATACAAGCAGACTCCCTCCCACCTTTCCCCAGGTATTTCATGCCACCAAGTGGGGCAACAATGGCGGGGTAAAAGACCCCTGAACATTCCGGACATTGAAGGGCACGTCAGTAATTGTGCAGCATATCATTAACTCAAGCGGTTCCAAATACTTCAATGCATTACCATGCTGCAGCTGTACTCTCCAAAAGAACAATCATCATCCAATGGTCTATTTGGTGGCATATGTTTGGTGTTGATATCAGATGTGGCTGAATTTGAGCTTCAGCCACAGCGGAATGGAATCGCTTGACAGCTCCAGTGTTCCGCTTCTCTCGATGGCCTCCTGTCTGCCAACAAACCTTCTACAGCACCAGACAGGAAATAGCGTCGGACAACCCCTCATCACTTAATGCCGACGATTTCTTGCCATGAGGGGGTCTATGAACGGCAGACGCTGGTTCGTCGGGTCAGGTCATATTCATGATGTTTGTTCCTGAAGCCATCGGACTCTATTCGCCTTTTGGCCGAGCCAACCTCGAAGTGGCGTGAGGGGTTGCACATCATATCCAAGATTCAATGGTTTCTCGTACTGGTATTAAGTGATATAAGTATATACAGATCTCCTTACATATTACTGTACTTTCGATCCATTTCGATTGAATAATTGACAACACAGCAGTAACAACAGAGAGGCGCAGAGACAATATGCGAGCAGCCAGGTATTATGGGATTGAGGATATGAGAGTTGAGGAGATCGAAGAGCCAACATGTGGAAACGGCCAAATCAAAGTGAAGCCAGCCTTTGTTGGAATCTGCGGGACTGGTACATACCTCCTTACTGTCCTACTATCATATCCACATCCAAGCCAGATACCCTTCTGATCACTAACACACTCCCTCCTACCAGATCTCCACGAGTTCCTCGGCGGGCCAACATTCGCTCCCCACACCCCTCATCCGGTAACGAAAGAAACAATCCCCATAACTTTTGGTCACGAATTCAGTGGCACAATCGTCGAAGTCGGCCCCGGCGTATCAAGCAGCATCAAAGTCGGACAGCGCGTGGCCGTACAACCCACCATCTTCGACGGTACCTGTGGAGCCTGCAAACGGGATTTACCAAATGTATGCTACAACGGCGGCTTCGTAGGCTTGTCCGGCTGGGGAGGCGGGCTCAGTGACGCCTGTGTTATACCTGCCGATTATGCAGTGCCAATCCCGGATAATATTCCTTTGGACGTAGCGGCACTGGTTGAGCCTCTATCTGTAGGCTGGCATGCTGTTTCGCAGAGCCCATTGAAACCAGACAGCAATATTTTGATCCTTGGAGGTGGCCCAATCGGAATTGCTGTAATTCTCGCACTTCGCGCTCGAGGGTGCGGTAAGATTATCGTTTCCGAGCCATCGTCCCAACGCCAGAAGTTTGATACGCATTTTGGCGCGGATGTTATTCTTGATCCGAGGAAAGATGATATCGTGAAGACAGCCCAGGAGTTAACGGGAGGGGAGGGAGTCGATATTGTGTTTGACTGTGCTGGCGTGGCAGTGGGCCTTACGGCGGCCTGTAAGGCGATCAAGGTGAAGGGGACAGTGGTTAACGTTGCTATCTGGGAGAAGGCGGTTCCGTTCCAGCCGAATGATTTGGTATTCAGAGAAGGGAAGTATGTCGCATGTTTAGGATACGTGAAGCAGGACTTTAAGGATGTCATCAAAGCGCTTGGGGATGGTGAGTCTTTCTGCTTCTGGACTCTCATTCCTAAATCGATTGGACCTGAGCACCAGGGATATCGGACGACGTTCTTTCAAGCCGGGTTAATATGAGACTTTGACTCTCATCTGATCTCAAAACTACGTTTACACTTAGCAGAAACAGCTCTGACACCTAGCAAAACAGGACACATCAAACCCGCCGATATGATCACCAGTAAAGTCCCGCTAGAACGCGTAGTTGAAGACGGGATCAATGAGTTGATCAAGAATAAGGAGAAGCATGTCAAAGTGCTCGTGCAGATCTGAGCATCTATCTGACATGGGTAACCTTGTGGAGTGTGATGGTTGGTTGGTCCTTCACCTCATCATTTAGTCACGATGTATATTCGATATCATTTCATGTCATCACGTTCCGATAAGAAAGGGAGAAGATGTTCGAGATGAAGAATTCAATTGCGATCTATCTAAAAGCTGAACGTGCAATGAGATCCAATCTTTTCCCGAAAAGAAAAAAAAACTTGGAAGGAAAAAATCAATGCGATCTAAGCGCACCACTTTCCCCTTGTCTCGCTAAAACAAACAAAGAACTCTAGAAACAGAAAGTTCACTCGTAACGGTAAACTCCATCATCATAGAGCACACGATGTCTCCTATTCCCCGGCCCAACCGAGAACCTCCGTCTCGGCATCTGCCTCTCCCGCAACCTCGCCTTCATCAGTTCTTCCTCGCGCTCAAACAATCTCGCTCTCGCAGCCCTTTCTCTCTCCTCCATCCTCCTCCTCATCTCACTCTCACTAATTAGCGCCCTCTCTTGCGCTAATCCCCTCTCATCTCTAATCGCCAGATTCTCCAACATGCTATGCAAAGCCTCACTCTGGTCGATCACGGGTCTCAAGAACTGCCTCTCTCGCAACGGCTGAGGCGGGATAGGCACTGCTGGTCGTCGTCTAATCTCCTCATCCTGCTCACGAATGCGCTGTTCGCGACGACGCTCGGCCTCTAAAGCCGCGATGCGCTGGTCTCGCTCGGCTGCGATGCGACGCTCTTGCTCTTCGGCTTCGCGACGAGCCCGCGAGTCGAAGGAAGTATGCGATGAGGATGGAGAGTCCCACGCTATGTTTCTGGATTGAGAGCGTGCGCGGCGGGGGATGGGACGCTCGCCTACGACGGCGCCGATGGAGGGGACGCGAGGGTGACGGAGGAGAGGACGCTCGTCGACGATGACGGGGCGGCCTCGCTCACGCTGTTCACGGGGAAGTGGGAGAGGACTGCCATTTCCGAAGGGTGGTGAGGCTGGGGATGATGGCGCCGTAAAGGTGCGGAATGTTTGGGGTGGTGTTCTTGGTGTTGGGGGAGAGTCGACGATGATGATGCGCTCTTTGCGGTGGGTACGTGTTGGTTTTAACGCTGGGACGTCGCTGCGTCGTTTGGATTTGCGGCGGTGGAGACGTCCGTCTTCGGATGAGTAGTCTCCAGAATGACGGTGGCGGGAGCTGCCTGCGGAACGGGGTGGTGTTTGAGGGAATGTCCGGTGGTGAGCGGTCATCATGTACTCTGTTGTTGGTTCTCCGAATTGGATCTTTCGGACTGGGTTCTCGACAGTGGAAAGCTTCTGGCAAGGTCGGCCAGGTTGACCATATTGACAGAATGATGTTTGACGGAACTCAATTTCCTTGCCGTCTGGGTAACGGTCAACGTAGACGTTGGTGACGCACATTGTGACGGTTGAAACGTAGGTATTGCCTGATGGCTTTTGTGTGGTGGTGGTATGCCGAGTTGATGTCGGTCTTAGTACCAGTGGAATGGTTTGAGTTTTGGAAACGGTGGTCTCAAGAAAGCTTTCTCTTTGCGAGTGGTGTTTCTTATCTGGATGGTCCAAGATATGCTTGGAAGGTTGAAGTCTGTTGGGGTTCGAGGAGCTCTTTATACAGAGGACTCAAAGATCGAAATGTCAGTCTCCGAAATCAGGCACAAATAATAGTCGCACTTCTGGTTCGATCCGATGAACTAAAGACATGGAGACGACATGTATAGAAGATGTCGTGTCTTTGTATGTTGGAAGAGGGTGAAGTACTAATCGGGATGGTGGAAGGCGATGTCAGAGAGGAGTCCTGAAGCGGGAAGTCGGTCTCTGGATCTGGCAGTCTGAGTAATGCAAGCAAGGCTGTAAACAAACAGTGTAGGCTTGCACAGCTGAGTGGGATATGATTTGCGTTCGGGATGCAACTTGAATTGGAAAGGATGATAGGAGGCAAGAGAGGAGAGTGCCTGAGTGGTGGGATATGCAGACTCTTTATGTGTTCCGTGTGTCTGTCTGTGTCTTGCAGTCAGTCATTCGGCCATAACTAGGCAGACAGTCACATTTATGTGAGTGGAGTTTGGGGGCTTTTCGAGATGCGAACCAGCCGCTGCAGGCAGGGGTTGGAATGGTGGAGGTCGCATGCACCGAAAGCGGTTTGGTAGGGGAGATGTGGATGGCTTCACCACTCACAGCCCGGACAGCCCGGACAGCCCCTCGAGCTGCTGCGAGGCTGAGCGATCAGCCACAGCAAGCACCCTGGCCAGGACGTAGATTTACTCGACTTTGGCTTATGGTGGGTGCACTTGCAAGCTTGCATCCTCACGGAGGCCCACTTCGAGTGGTGCTAGACTTAACTGTACAGACTCACAGAGATGCCTGTCAGGTCAGGAGAGGCACAGTAATCCAGCATAGAGAGGGTCTGGCGGCCGTCGGTTGAACCTGCAGCATGATAGACGCGCGATTGTGCAGACAGACATTGAAACAATGATGTTTCTTTGGTATGCTATTCTGTGCTCTTCTACCCCGTATGGTCATCATGCGACGGCCCAGGGTACAGAATGTGGAGACGTGGATGGGAATGGAGGCTGGAACGAGGAGGATAAGACTG
Source organism: Cadophora gregata (assembly GCF_030347475.1). Taxonomy (NCBI): domain Eukaryota; kingdom Fungi; phylum Ascomycota; class Leotiomycetes; order Helotiales; family Ploettnerulaceae; genus Cadophora; species Cadophora gregata. The sequence continues at coordinate 1,243,172 of NW_026695927.1, forward strand.
CAAGCGAGGGCATTGTGGGAATTTGATCGCCGCTTGGCAGGTTCTGTGGGACACCAGAATAGAAACAGTGGGAAACATCATTACAGAACAGTACCTAGAGACTCGTGATTCTCTCACACTGCACTGCACTGCACTGCAACCTGGCCTGGCCTCCCTCCTTCTTTGCCTCCCTCGCTCGGGTCGGCGCGAAGTGATTCCTCTCCTCGTCTGCGAGCCAAACAAAGTACGCGGACTATTCTCCTGTGGCCGCATCAACGAAGCCAGCGAGCCAACCCTCATACACCAACAAGCTGGGCATGATTGTGCATGTTTCGCGTAGTGGAGGGTTGGAAAGTAAATTTTAGATTTCTCGGTGACTGGAGACGGTCAAGAGCAGTCGTCACCAATCGATCCTTCTGGTTACGAATACTTGCGACGGGCTGTTTTTGGGCTTGCCGCCACATACTGTAATTTTCCCCAATGTCAATTCTGTCTGAGAACACTTGCATGACTTTGTTCTGGGTCTGCAGTACTAGACAGTTGAAGCCACTTTACGAGCCCACCAACCCGGGCCTTTGCTTGATAATTCTCCATCACGGCTCTCCCGCAGAGTCGCACTCTGTGATCCCGTTCCCTCAGCCCTCCGAGGCGTTGATTAGTCCAGAAATGCAGCAATCTCCGTCAAGATGCAGTACTGCGTGCGTAAACACAAACTGCACGGTTCATCTGAATGACGGAGCTTTGCAGAAGCTATGCGGGAGGAGCATCACAGACAGGCTGACAGCGGGCCAGTGGGCTCGGGTGGACATGGTGGAGTGGCTTGGATCTGCGGGTAGGCTGTGCACCCAACCCTATGGGACATCATCCCCCTGAAGATCCAGGCTGTGCTCAACACAATCTCACGATAGCATCACCATGGTCGTTTTTTGGGCCATTCAGAGAACATTGCCTCCGCCATTGTGCAGTTCATGCCAACGTCTATGTGCAGTAGTTCCCGCGATCGTGATGCATCGTAATGATTCTGCAAAGGTCCACATGCCAGTCCATTGGATCTGGTGATGGCCAGCAGCCGGCCACCCTCCAGACAAGACACCTCACACGCAGGTACCCATCCCCAGAGTGCTGACGCGCCTCCAGAAAGATCAAACGGCGTTTAATGATCACCTCGACACGATCATGGACGGAAACGCGGTCGCGTGTATGTCCGACTTGTTTCTAATTACCAACGGCGCATATTAGACTGCCCGGTCCTCGAAATGGACTCGGGAGCCAAAATCTGCCTTAAGCCTATTAGGTTGGGACTGAGATACAGAAATACATTAAGGATGACTCGACGGATGTTTCATTCATGGCTAACCACCTGATGAATCTCCAGGACTTTCAGGAATCACGCATGGGCCGAAGATCGGACGACACATGAATTCCCAAACCAGTCATCCGGGGTACGTGAAAAACCTGGTCCAGCTGGAACTGCTTGCTGACTGCAGTCAGCCTCACAAGGCACACTGGGGATCTGACTGAAAATCATGCTTCTGGCCTTTCATCCCACGCCAAGAGGAACTGGAGCTGAGTTTACTAAACCCTGACCCGTCCTTACTTTTCACTGGATGAAAAACCGACCAGAGGTTGTTGCCTTCTTTCTCCTTGACTTCTTGTACTTCTGGGATGATAAATCAAGCCAACATTCAAGGCAACAGGAGAACGATAGACCTTCCACAGAAGTCTCCGAAGGACATCTTGACGTCAAAACTGATGGCGCTGCTTGAGTGGACATGACTTGGTCAGCCTCCTGAAGTCGTCGCGTGATTTCCTCCAGAAGGGGAGAAACTCAGGTACTTGTCACGTGCAGGATTCTTTGACATCGAGTTTCGTGCAACGACACGAAGGACGCTTTGGCGATCCACCTGTTGACAGAGGATCAGGGTAGATTCAAATCTCGAGTATATACTGTTTTGCCATGGGTGGAAAGAGCCTTTCCTTTCCAACCTATTGCCGGCATAGATCACGTGTTAGTAATGTTGATACTTCTGAGGGATTCTGAAGCAATTATGCTTACATGTACCATGTTGTTACAGCATGGGAAGTCTCGTTGGAACGTTCGTTGGAAAACTTGAAATCTCATAAGCCTTGTGAACGTTGGCACTGTTTTGAAGTTCCCTCCTCAACCTCCTTGGAAACCTCGTTTAATGATTCTCTCGGAGTGCTGGGCTGCATATTCCAGGTAACTTCTGTTCTCTACCTCTTCAAATAGCTATCATTTCCATATTCCTTGTTTTTGATCATTGTTTTTAGTCTTTTCACGTGTAGATTTGATTAATCTGCTCTTATCGGTGTCGAAGCAAGGGGTAGCTCATCACTTATCGCTTGAGAAAGCCATCATAGCTCCTCTTGTAGATGTCTATCCTGTAGCTCTTATTTCTTTCGAGATGTTTCACTCACAGAAAGCTCCTTGCCTGGTCTTGGTTTGCTGCCAGATCTCAGCATTCCAAGATTGCCTTCTCATCATCATGTCGAAACTCTTCACAACTCCTCCTCTTGAGACTGCGCGCACGATATGCTGTGTCCACAAGTCGTGAAGATGCATCAAAACATATCCCCTTACGACGTTCTAAACATGAACCCCCTACTCCTCTGGCTTCGCAAATGTTTCTCCAACCTACCTCGGGCCTCTCGCATCATCTTCATCTCTGGATGTATAATTTTCACCATCGTCTTTATGTACAGTACCCGCGAAATTCGCATCGTCGAATTCCCCCAAGAATTAGTCGATCAGCACGTCATCAAAGACGATGGTGGCTTCTACCGAATCCTGAAAGGTCCCATGCCGAGCGTGAATCTCGTCGTGGCGGCAACGAGCAAGGAAGACTACTCATGGGTCAAAGAGTTGAAAGTCCCGGGAATGAAGGTGGTGCCATATATTGCGGACGATCTAAATGCGACGCATCACGCACAGAAGAACAAGGGTCATGAAGCGATGATGTATCATCAGTATTTCTATGATTTTTATGATAATTTACCGGATATATCAATCCTGATACATTCGCAACAGAGGTCCTGGCATATTGAGCAATTGCTTGATCAGAGGTACGATACTCCGCCCTCTACTTCTCCTTCAGTTAAATGCTCATATTTCAAACAGCATGAGCTTCTCACTCAACCACCTCGACCTCCGCGAAGTCCAACGCCGCGGCTTCCTCAACCTCCGCGTAACTTGGGGGATAGGCTGCAGCTCAGGCTCTATGAACACCACCAGAGTCAACGAAGAATCAAGTACATCGCCCGAGCAGAAAGAAATGCAAGAAGCGTTCCGAGCAAATTTCAACGTCTACAACGTCCCTGAGATCCTAGCCACGCCCTGCTGTTCCCAGATCGCAGTCACGAAAGAGCGCATTCGGAGTGTACCGAGAGAGCAGTATCAACATCATATCAAGTGGTTGCTGGATTCCAATCTGAGTGATAGTATAAGCGGCAGGACTTGGGAGCATATGTGGCAGTACCTCTTCCTCGAGAAATCTATCGACTGTCCACTCGAACATAAGGCGTATTGTCGCCTCTACCACATCTGTTTCGGCGGACGCGAGGAGTACGAAGAATGGATTGAGCTTAACCAAGGCCGGTCACAGCTCGAGAAGGAACTCGAAAAACTTGTCAAAGTGGCAGAGCAGCCTCTGAGGAAAGACAAGGATGGGAAGATTGTGGAGGACAAGCAGAACGAGAAGGTCTTGACGGATGCGGAGATAAAATCCAAGGAGACGATGAAGAAGTGGTTGGAGAAGGAGTTGAGGACGGTGAGAGAGGCGATCAGGGTTAGGAGGGAGGTGGCGGTTGTGAGGGGGAGTGTGGAGGCTAATAGGGTTGCGGAAGGGGTGAATCTGTATGGTGATGAGGTGGAGCCTGGGGTGGAGGACAAGATCTTCCCGCAGACGGTGTCGAGTGTGGTCGCTAGTAGTACGGCTTTGTCTTGAGTATTGGCGATCATGTATTCATAGATGTGTCACTGTAGCGTTTGTTGTTCGATCATAGGGCGGTTTGAACCACTAAATTCAATTGCAAATGCCGTTGAGATAAAAGTATTTCACGAAATATATCTGTAGTCTTAGTTAGAACGAAAAGAGTTGAGCAGATACTGAACAATTTGTCGACTCCTTCCTCATATGCGGAATAATAAACGGTACTCCCAGTGCTGACCTTGCAGCCTAACTCCGTTTGACCAAGCAGCGCTCTTTATAACCTGGAATAACCAATTCTCCAAAATGCATTTGGATTTGAAGTTTTCGCTTCACCTATCAGCTGTCAAGGACGCGGTATAATATTCCGTTCCTTCATGTAGCGTCCTCGATTCATCTTCGACGTTCAAGTAAATGGTGGTAATGTGAGTATATATGAGTTGACGCTCGTTTAAGGCAGCCTTGGGAAAGCCTAGAAAATTGTATGTTTACACTGACCTCGCTAACTCTACAGGGGCAATCAGCCTGAAGTCCGGCATATCTTTATACTCGATATGTTAAACAAGACTTTCGCGGACTCCATTTTGTCCAACTCGATACAGATATCAGATCGTCCAGGTTAAATCCTTTTCAGTACCCCATGAAACAACGATGCTACTCTCCACCTCCATTTCTCGATCTCGCATCACTAAACACAACCAACCCGAACATCGGAACGAGACCGGCAAAACCCCGCAGCGGGGGACTCTCGGCTTTCACCCCACCACAGAAATTCCCATCCGAATGAAACTCCATCCATCCATGTCATGATCCCAAAAAATATACATTTCCCTCGCGCCTCTTTGTTGCGCACACCTGCAAGACACCACATACACAATTCAGCTGCAAAGATGACAGACAAGCCAAGAAGACGCCTCAGTATGTAAAATCTCTTTCTTTAATTGATGTGACAGAGCTGACAGGTTGTAGATAGGCCAGCCCTTTTGTCCGTCCACCCCGCCATTAGTCATGAGTAGGGGATGTACTGATTGAAGCCAGTATCTGCGATATCCAAGAAAAATTCAGAGGGCCGATATGGGAATATGAGAAGCTGTATGTCCTCCAATTCCTCCCTGCGCCTCGTCTCCCCGACGGAACTCCACCATTATCACTACCATCACCGCGACGTCGTAGAAGATATACTAACACTCAATCCCCTTAACCAGAATCCTCACCACCCAAAAAATGCTCTCCGCTGCCTCCATACTCTCCATCCCCATCTACGCAACCACTCAGAACCGCGCCCGCCTCGGCGAAACCTGCAACGAACTCGACCTCTCGACGGCCATCGAACACGTCGACAAAACCGCCTTCAGCATGTGGATTCCCTCCATCTCCAAGCATTTCTCGTCGTCTACACCCTCGGAAATCGTGCTCGTCGGCATCGAGACACATATCTGCATCACGCAGACGACGCTCGATCTGCTAGCAGCGGGACACAAGGTGTATATTTTGGCGGATGGCGTCAGTAGTTGCAATAAGGAGGAGATTGGTATTGCGCTGGAGAGGCTCAGGAGGGAGGGAGCGGTGGTCACGACGAGTGAGAGTTGGATTTATGAGTGTATGGGGGATGCGGCCATTGCGGAGTTTAGGGATGTGGCAGGCTTGGTGAAGAGGAGTAGTAAGGACACGAAGGAGGTGTTGGGAGTCTTGGCAGGGAAGAGTAAGATTTGAGAGGATTGGGGGAGATGTATGAGTCGAACGGGTATAAATTGGGAGGCTAGGTTGGGAGGGCTTGGTTTAAATGGTTGGACGCCTCTGTGCGCTTGTACAAGATATGTTTACTGTGATATATCAAAGTCTAGAATATGTGAATATTATTTGCTTATAACCAAGCTTCTTATTCTGTATTTGACACTTCTGAGAGATCTCATACACCGATATGAGTATTATTCAAGTTGTAGGAATCTCACTAACATTGTCAATATGGTCAATCACTATCTCAAGCAAACCTCTACATGCGAAGTAGGTCATCAGCTCCAGACTTGCTTCTTCTGACAAGTTGAAGGCCATGTTTTCACGAATATACAATCATTAATAGACGCATGCATTAGATACTCGATAATCGTATATGGAGCTTTCATGATAAAAGATATTGCTTTTACCTGTAAAACTTTCGAACGCTTTACTGGATAACGTACCTATTTACCGACTCTCAATTTGTCTTGAGGAAAGTCCTGAGCAATATCTGTTTGAAATCTTGGTTTCAAAGACCTTCAATCGTTGGTAACTTGGTAACTCTCTACCAGATCTGTTAGTCTTTGGTCAAGTGGTATCGTCGATGCTGGGGAAAGTAAGGCAAGCGAACTGTGGATCAACTATCCTATAGCCTTCTGCTCCAAACATGTCAAGTGTCCAATGGAAGACTTTGCAGTATCGTCAAAGCTCTGTGCCGAATCACTCCGCGAAGCAGGCCATACAGCATCTACGTGGTACATGGTAGGTATGTTTTCACGATTAGGGGTATTTGCTGACATGATTGCAAAATGCTCAAGTATCAGCGCATAAGTTTCATATATTCAATTCCTTGTTTCATTTCGTAACGACTACATAATCGCGGGAAGGCATGCCTCATCTACTACAGCATGAACAGCCTGGGAGTTTCATCTCTCCCCTCATACTCCTCCAGAATCTTCTTGTTCGCCCTCCTCAGACTCCACTTCATAGCCAAACAAGTCAACACACTCAACAAAGCAAATGCCATCATCAGAATCATAGCCATCACGTATCTTGGTGCATCCCCCGGACGGAAAAAGTAAGGGCTCCAGATGTTTCCGAGCTGCGACAACAGATTGATAATGGCGGTGGCAGCAGCTCGCTTCTCGGGCGTCTGACTCAATGTCGCTGAAGCCCACGAGAATACCATGGCATTGGCGCTGAAGCAGCCGCAGATGTAGAGGAAGGAGGCAAAATAGCGGACGGGGACGCTGAGCGTTGATGCGGAGACAACGAATCCAATTGCTGCGGCGGACATGGAGACGGCGATGTGGAAACCACGCTCACCACTACGGTCGGATGAGTAGCCGAATGCGAAGCAGAAGAGTGTGGCGAGGAGGTAAGGTGGAGAGGTGAGGACGAGGGTGATTGTTGTTGAGCCAAGGTTCAGTCCTTTCACGATGGATGGGTAGAAGTAATTGAAGCCGTATGCGGTGTGGTTGGCAATCAACATGAGAACCTGGGGAAAGGGTCAGTATAAGTGTGATCATTTCTCATCAAGAGATACTTTCAAAGTATGGGAAAACTTACGAAGATCCAGGTGCGGTAATCGGTGACAGCCAGACGTAAACCATACCACACTGACCGTTTGCCTTCGTCGACGGATACACGATCACGTCTCATACGTTCCACTGCAACAAGTCGCTCATCTGCAGTGAAGAGCCATCTCGCACTTCCGACCTTGCCTCCTGAGGATTCTGGGAAGTCGGGAAGGATGAATATGGCCAGGACTCCAAAGCCAAAACTGGCGGCTCCCTCAATGAGGAATAACCATCTCCAGCCCGCGAGACCATGAGCACCATCAAGCCCTGCAAAGACTCCGGCAGCAATCAGACCTGAGAAAGCAGTAGCGAGAATGAGTCCAGAGTAGAGGACGGCTGTTCGTAGTGCGAGTTCTTTGCGAGTGTACCAGCAGGAAAGGAGATAAAAGGCACCTGGGAAGAAGGCGCTTCGGCGATTCCGAGTAAGAAGCGGATGACGATCAGTTGAGGGTAGTTCTTTGCTGCAGCAGTTGCAGCAGAGATACAGGACCATGTACACACCCAGAATGGCATGTATAGAGAAGGTCGGACGCGAGTGAGGATCATGTTGGAGGGCAGCTGCATGAGCATATATCCCACGTTGAGAATCGAAACAGCTGTGTTGAACTGATTGCCTGTGAGACCAAGATCTTTCTCGAACTTATTGAGCTTCGCTTGACTGGTTCTGACATTAGCACTCAACTTTTTGAGGAGGTGTGGGCAAAGACATACGAGATATTGTTGCGATCCAGGTAGTTGAACATGTAGAGAGTCCAGATCATGGGCATCATGGTCAAGTCCAACTTCCGCACAGGCTCTTGGAAGTGCGCTTGAAGAACTCGTCGTCGATAACCACCGAAGAGTCTGAAGCATCTGCATCCAGCCCCTTGGCTTTTGCGTGCTCTTTGAGCTCGACAATTTCTTGATCCATCTTGGCGGCCATGGCTGCGAGGTTTGATTGGGATGATCTTTCTCCGAGAATGATATGTTGCCTCGACTTCAAGCCAGGAAAGATAATAAAGATATGCGACTTGAGAATTGAAGACGAGGAGAGACAGGGCTAGATATAGACCTCGAAACTGATCCTTCCGCTTGTCAATCGCGGAGGCCAGACTCTACCCCATAATGTCTCCACGAGGGCGGCCAACGCTTACCTAGGTACTACGCTGTACCCCACAAGAACCAGAATGCGGAGCGGAACGAGGGCAGTATAGTACCTACTGTGCTGTGTAGAAAGGGCTTGCGGGGTACTGTACAAAGGCGGTGCGGAGTGGCCCTGTAGACACGACAGTCAAGCACAAAATTCTCACCTATCAGCCGATGGGTGTTACAACTCCGTACTTCACGGAGGCTTCCATGCACCCAAGTCATGCGAACATGCGAACATGCGAACATGCGAACATGCGAACAGTACCTTGGTGCTGGGTCGCTGTGGTGGCGTTCTGGCTGGCCGGAACGCTCCTTTGGGTTAAGTCTCATGGACACGAGGGGAGGGGAACCATGAGGCCGACGTTCTGACACTAGTCATGACCAATTGTGGGGGATAGTTCCTGTGACTGACTAAGAGCAAATTGTGTCACTCATTCATTCTGCGTCAAGGAGCTCATACTCATGGGGCTCAATGCTTGAAGTTGGAGTTCGAGAGCCTCGAAAGTCATCCTGAGATCCAAGGTTGACGTTCCTGGTCAATGTTGGTAAGTATAGCTAGTGGGCAATATTTAGACATCTCTCAAGGGCATTCCTATACTCATGTAGCTGCTAGGTGGTTCGCGGGCTTCCAATCTTGTGTTGGTCTTTGGCTGTTGTGTTTAATTTTCATGATGCTTGAACTCTAGATTTCAATATGTGTTTGTATATACATAATGGTAAATTTACAGTGACTAGGTATCTAAGATGATGTTTATGCAGAATTGCCTGGGACCCCGCTCAGCTACTTCGCCTATTATTCTTAACATAATTCAACGCACTTCCGTCCATCAACCACCCAATTTGCCCTGCATGGAGCGTATGGCTGACCAATGTCTGCCACACAGATCCATCCTTGTTCTTGACCTCCACCACCAACTTCTGACCCGGCTTGATCTCTTCAACACCCAAAATGCTAACCGAATCATCTTTTCTGATCCTCTCCCACGCCCCCGGATCATCAAAAGTGAGCGGCAACATGCCCTGTTTCTTCAGATTCGTCTCGTGGATTCGCGCAAATCCATTTGCTATGATTGCTACCGCACCGAGGTAGCGAGGTTCCAGGGCCGCATGCTCGCGACTCGAGCCCTCTCCGTAATTGTTGTGGCCAATTATGCAGTACCGGATGTTGGCTGCCTTGTATTGGCGTGCGATGACAGGTACTGCATCAATTTCCCCAGTTACGACGTGCTCTGCGATACCGGGTGGGTGAGAGGGTAAGAATGCATTCGTGGCGCCCGTGAGCATGTTGTTGGATACGTTGTCAGGATGGCCACGATAATCGTACCAAGGACCTGCGTGGGATATGTGGTCTGTAGTACATTTCCCCTTGACTTTCAAGAGGATGGGTAGGTTTAGAGCTTGATCTTTCGTCCAGGGAGCAAAAGGCTCGAGAACTTGGAGGCGGTCGGATGAAGGAGATATTGCCACGGAGACATTTTGGGCTTCGGATGGTGGTGGAGGCGTTTGGTAGAGGTCCTCGCCAGGGTTAAATATGGACGGAAGAGCGTCACTATCTGGGAGGGAGAATTTGAATGGAGTTCCTGAGGGAGTGGTTATGGAATCGGTTGCAGGGTTAAAGTCTAGCGAACCAGAAAATGCGAATGCAGTCGCTACTTCTGGAGATGTGACAAAGGAATGTGTGCCTGGGTTACCATCATGGCGACTGTGTAAGGACATGGTCAGCGCTTGTCTGATTAGCTGAGAGGGTTGACCACTTACCCTGTAAAGTTGCGGTTAAATGATGAGATGACGGAATTCGGGGTTCCTTTTGGAATCTGTGGTCGATTCCACTGGCCCACACATGGACCACAGGAACTACTTAGGACAATGACCCCAGAGTCTCTCATAACATCAAGAATGCCTGCGTCTTCGGAAGTGGCTCTGATTTGTTCACTTCCTGTAGAGACGAAGAAGTGTGTTTTCGGTTTTAGGCCTGCATCGGCGGCTTGTTTGAGAAGGCTGGAGACTTTCATCAAATCTTCGTAGGAGGAGTTGGTACAGCTTCCTACAAGACTCGCGGATAACTCGGTAGGCCACTTGTTCTCAATGACAGTTTTACCAAATTTGGACATTGGGTGGGAGAGATCTGGGGTATATGGTCCTGTGAACAAATTAGCTTTGATTCAGCACCCCATTGAAGTGTACGAAGGACTGTCAAAGTAAACCTCTGAGATTTTGCTCCAACAACAAAGTATCGTAGACATACCATTTATATGAGGTTCCAGCGTATCGAGATCAATCTCCACGATGTCATCGTAAAACCGTTCGCTGCCTTCGTCGGGCGTAATGAGATTAAGAGACTGCGATGCTGCTCTTGCGATGTTGCCCCGATTTGTTACATCGAGATACTGCTTCATAGCCTCCGAATATGGGAATAAGCAAGAAGTTGCTCCAATCTCCGCGCTCATGTTTCCAATCGTAGCCATTGCAGTCGCGCTTAGGTTCGCACATCCCGGGCCAAAGAACTCTACGATCTTTCCCTTCCCGCCAGTCACAGAAACCATTCCAGCGAGCTTGCAGATAATATCTGGAGCATTTAGCATAGCTCACAAACAAAGACTGTCCACGGGTGTAATAGATCCTACCTTTAGAGCTTGCCCAGCCTGTCAGATTTCCCGTGAGACGCACACCTAGTGTTTTCGGGCATGGAAGCTCCCATGGCATTCCAGCCATTGCATCCACACCGTCCGAGCCTCCCACTGTCATTTGTTAGAATATAATCACAATGTGCGAAGAAGTGTTCTCACCTCCAATACCCAACATGGCCATTCCAGCGGCGTTTGGCGTATGAGAATCCGTACCAACCAGCAAACCTCCAGGACTGAACCTAAAATCAGCTTAAACTCACAGAAAAATCGAGCTCGGCTACTCACAAAGTGTAGTTCTCGAACAAAATCGTGTGTATAATTCCCGACCCAGGTTTCCAAAACCCAATACCATACTTCGCAGACGCTGAAGCCAAAAACTCAAAGACCTCCTTGTGCTTAATCTTTGCGGCTGCCAGATCTATCTCAGCACCCTTCTCGGCCATTGTAAGATGGTCGGTGTGAATGGTCGTGGGAATTGCGACTTTTCCGATACCAGCACTCACAAACTGCAGAAGTGCCATAGTGGCATTTGCATCGTGGATCGCAACTCTGTCCGGGGTGCAATTTCAAGAAAGACTTCCCCGGCACAATCTCTTGAGTGTCGGGCTCGCAGAGATGTGAATATAAGATCTTTTCAGAAAGTGTCAGAGGCCTGTTTATCCTTCGTCGAACCCGTTCCAGGGACTTCTGAAGATGTGCGTATGGAAGGTGTTTCTGCTGAAAAGCGAGGGTTAGATTTCTGCAGAGAATCAATTTTCTTGCATCTACATACCGTATCATATCTACTCATTGGGACTTTGCCAGACTCTTGGGGTTTTACGTCTGAGACGGTTGCAAGGCATCTTCGTGCTGTCCTCAGCGCGCCTCGAGATCGTGGTGCCCAAACTTGTCTTTGCGCTGGAGATATCGCGCTGGATCTGAGAACGGAAGCCATAGCGGACAGCTAAGTTGCTAGCTATCGTGGGGTAGAAGAAGCATGGAATATTGTCTTCTTACTCTATGTCCTGAACGAAAATGTGCAGAGTAACGACAATCGCGAGAGCCACAAGATGAAAATTGCACAGACAGAGAAGTCAATGAAGTTTGAGAATCGAAGTTAAGAGCTCGGCCAGCAGAAACTACTTACCATCGAATTCTACTTTACCCACGAGGCGCAAGGCTCAAGGAAGGCAGCTTCAATCCGTCGCCGTTCTAGGTTCCTCGGTTGACTTGAGAGTTGCATGGATGCATCCAACGGCGAGCCATGCAATGCAAATGCAAATGCAAATGGCGGACATGCCGGGAGTCGGGCACTACTGTAAGGGAACGCTCCTTTAGCGTGGTTGGCGGACCCAGCGGTGTGGGCGTGCCGGGATCACCCCCTGTTCTTCATCGGCAAACACCCGAAGCCCGCATAGCTACCCCTACCTGTGACGCTGGATCTTTTTGGCATCACTTATTGCCCGAGGGTGCGTGATTATCGAGAGATTCTTGCCACGAATCTCACACACTTTTCTGGCGCATTTCTATCAGCATCTTTTGAAGGCAGGACAACAATCTTGCATTGAAAATCACACCTCTGCATCTACAATCATGTCACCTTCGACAGCTGCCTCGGCCTCGTTGAAATCGCTTTCCAAGTTCACCTCCTGTGATGTATGTATATGCTAGCAAATCCAAAATCGCGAAGTACCACATCTCATTACAATTCTTCTGAATCCACTGACAGTCCATGAACAGGTCGGAGATGCCCTTGTAAAACTGGGCGTGAAATATGGCGGCTTCCTTTCTGGCCTGACCATGTGGTCTCCTACTCGACAGTCAGGAGCCTCCAAGATCCTCGGGCCAGCATATACAGTACAGATGGTTCACGCAAACGACAACACTGCTCGCAAGCCGCCCATTCATTTCGCAGATGGCATACCAAAGGACTCGGTGGTGTTTATCAGCCAGCCGAAGGGTCTGTACTCCGCGTGCTGGGACGGGTTGATGAGTACGAGGGCTCAGAAAATCGGTGCGAAGGGTGTGATCATCGATGGGAATTTCCGGGATATTGGTGAACATCGAGATTTGGGGTTCCCCGTAAGCTCCCTTCTGCTGAAGAACATGGCGGTCTTGAATTGCAAGCTCACGAGTACTTAGTTGTTCGCGAAAGGAGTCTCAATTCTTGGCTCGGCTTCGTTTACGAGATCCTCAACTCTAAATGAGCCTGTTCAGTTCACATCCGAGACGCAGAAAGAGCCATTGACAATCAATCCGGGGGATTTAATTCTAGCTGACGCTGATGGCGTGGTAGCCATTCCTCCAACATTGGTTGAACAGTGTTTGAAATTGTGCGAGGAGAGGTGGGAGACTGATGAGAAGACGAGGAAATGCTTGGAGGATGGGGAGGAGATGGGACCGACAATCGCCAAGTTGAGAAAATAAAGTAGTGGCTGTAAAATGTAAAAATATTGAACTTTAATACAATGACCAGTGTCTGGATCAAGCGTGCCGTGCTGTACCACAAGAGACATACATTGATGATACACACATGAGCGTCAGGAACCCAAGTAGAGAAATGAGTTGAATTACTAGGCCAGTTCAAATTGAGGCAATTTAATGCAACGACTTATCATATAACAGTAGCCAGTGAATAATTCTCGATGGTCTATAATTGGGGAAACAACATATGGTATACAGAAGATTCCCACGTGCTTGCTGAAACTGCCAGCTCTATCATGCCATCGTGCTCATAATCCTCGGAAAATATCGCCTTTAATCTTAACGCCTTCTATATCTTTACTTGAAATGGTATTTTTTGAATGGCACCCACTTTGCCAACGAAGCCTGGCTTTCTTTTCAAGCAAGCGCAGGAGTCTTCGTCGCCAACTCTAACCTCGTCCACTCAAGCACTTGCTCATAGATTGCAAAGCTTATCGCACCAGAGATCTGTCACAGACACTATTAGATTCAACTCGATCGATCTGACAGGGAGTGGAAGAACGTACCGTGAGCCTGACCAACCTTGGACTCGTGCCTTTCCACAAAGCTTGCACCCCCTCCTCTCGCACCACCGTTCTTACGCAGTCAAAACTGCCGCTATACTTCTCGCTCGCTCCAATAGCCTGCAGTCTCGTCTTTACATTATCCATCGGCATCGTCGCGTAGACTGTGACTAGACCAGCACCCGCACCCGCAACCACAGTCGCCCAACCTTTCCGCTTCTCTCCAAAGGCCGCTTTCGCTTGACCGAGGAGAAGATTGTAGCTTGTGAACCGCACCACGGCGTTCGAGCTCTGTTTCAACGTCACGGGCACCACTCCTCTGTAAAACCCACCAATCCCCTCGGTACGGATGAGATGGAAGATTGCGGAGAGCGTGGATCTGTACTGCGGTCCGCCAGGGCGATTGCGATCATCGATAAGCTTCGTCTTGATCGTTTCGCCAGGCGTGACGACCGTGACACTCTCTGTAATCCCCGCCACCAGACCAGCGATCAAATTTCCCGATGGAGTCGTAAGTCCTGTTTTGGGATTCACGATTAGTTGGCGCCGGGTCAACTCGAAGGCGAAGAAGCGAACGGCGGACTTGGAGGCATTGGAGACGCAGACGACTCCGGCACCGTTGTAGAGGGGTGCAAAGCCTTGTGTCCGAACGGTATTGAGGAATAGTCGGAGGGGTGAGATTGCGATGCCAGCGGGCTTGCGAAGGAGCTGCTGTTGGGTTTTGATGTATTCTGTAGGATATGTGAGGAGAGACTCAACGCCGCCCGCCGCGCCACCTGCGATGATTGTTTGGACAGCTCTTGGCGGGTTTGACGTTTTGCGAGAGGCAGACATAATTAGGAAATGTGTTTTACGATTGTTGAAATCCTCGAGCACGATATGCTGCTGGCTTGGCAGTGTATGTGATTCAAAACAGTACGACGGAAATGTTATGTGAAAGTAAATCTGATATATATGCAAGAAAAAGCATTGAGTAAGAAACTGGACACTGGATGAAATGAGCCTACCCAGAAGAAATAGCACAATATCTAGTTGAGATATACAGATGATCTGCTTCCCCATGCGCTTTTACTTCCCGGTTCAGATAGACTCCGTTGGCATCACTCCTCGCTTAGACTTAGAGTCCAGCAGGCATGTGGCACTGTAGTGCGCTTTGCTTCCGTTCTTCTTGGCTGTGGGGCAAGAGGACCACTCCGAAATCCACTTACGGAGCGAGGCGAGTATGCCTCGCCTCCCCCGTGGCCCGAAGAATTAACAGCTTCTGCCGACCTTAGAACCTATTATTACCTCTATTTGTTCGTTTTCAAGGTCGTATTTATTGAGTTCTCTGAACGTATGGGGCCTTCCGTACGTAGGAGGGTTATCCAGTTCGCCCTCGCTCCAAATCCCATACTTCTCCGCAGTCGTCCACTACCCTCCCTACCTCTCCAACATAAACAGCTGCCGTGACTGATTCTCAACCGTTCATCTGTCATCAATCGTACAGAGCACGAAACTCCAAGCTCAGCAGCTCCCGCAACTCCTATCTTTCACAATGGGCTCCATTGATATCGAATTATTCACCAATGGAGGGTGGGACACTCACCACCACATCTTCGACAGTGAGCATCCGTGCAGCTATTTCCATACAGCAACTTTGCTAATTTTGCTCCACAGCCAGCACATTCCCTTACTCGCCGGACCGGCATCTTACCCCTCCACAAGCAACTATTCAAGAATACGAGAGTTTCAAGCAATCCCTCGGCATCACCAAGTCCGTCCTCACACATGGCTTGTCGTACGGTAATGATTGTTCATCACTGAAATCATTTATCCATACCCTGGGACCGGATAAAACATACGGTTGTGCTGTCATCGACGAGGAAACGCCTGCGAGTGAGCTTGCAAGTCTTGTAAAATCCGGCGTCAGAGGAATCAGGCTCAACTTGTACGGTTACAACGCCATGACCGACATTGAATTACAAGTTCAGGTGCTGCAGCTTTACGCCCAACGTGTGCGCCAATCTGGCACAGGTTGGTTCCTCGAGTTTCTCCAGATCAACATGGCAAATTGGGCACCTCTGAGTAAGGTTATTCCGAAGCTAGGCTTGCAAGTCGTGACCGATCACCATGCATTATTGAAAGCCGAAAGTATGCTTCCAGCTGGCACGGATGTACTCGCACAGCCTGGATTGGTGGATATTGTTGCTTTATTGAAAACAGGAAACTTTTGGTTGAAGCTCTCTGCGCCGTACAGAAGTTCAACGCAAGCGCCTTACTACGAGGATATGAAGCCGTTGGTCATGGCACTAGTAGAGGCGAATCCTACGCGAGTACTGTGGGGAAGCGACTGGTAAGTTCAACATATTTCTTGTCTTAATGCTTAACCATGTGTATTAAGTGTTCTTGCAGGCCACACACACCTAATATGAAAGTGAGGTCGAAGGAAGAGGCGTTGAACGAGACTCCTTTCCAGGATATTGATGACAGGGCTTGGCTGACTAGCCTTCGTACGTGGCTCTCAGACGACCAATGGGATCGACTCATGAATAAGAACCCGGAAGAGCTGTATGGCTCATGAGCTTAACTCCAAACCAGGAGCGTACCGTTAGAGATACCCGCTGACAGCTACATGGTCCGACAGAGGTTGCGTGCAGAGCTTGAAATGTGGCAATGCTGCGAACCTGTATCTTGACTGTCTTCATCATAGTGCAACCTTCCATTAAATATTCTCACTCCCAACCTCCGTATTGATAATCAAGGTTCGCATTGTGATCATATTGACCCCAGAATGCAGGATCAAGATCGTCTGGGAGTCCCGATCGATCATGCAGACCATCCATGAGCACTTTCGTAAGAGAATCATCGAAGAAGTCTATCAATATTCCATCATGATTGACCACATTCAACAACATCTGCTGGACATCATTGGGCCCTGTGGCTTCTGGCGCGCCCCAAGTCTCCAGGCCGGGCATGTAGTCGTCTGGGAATGGTTGCCGTCCTGATCTGCGTTCTTCGTCAGACTTCGAAGCAACCGTCAACATTTCCAAAATATGATTGGACAAGCGCTCAAGGCTATTCTTAGCTTTCCGAATAGCAGGCCACCATTCTCCACCGACGCTGAGCATACTGGAGCACGCGCGAAAGTCCTTAGAGAGACTCAGGATGGAAACCGAGTTGCGAACTGCAGGAGATATCGAAACGCAGTACATTATTGTTGCCCCAGCTAGGAACATGTCTTGAACTGTGCGCCAGCTGTGGCACAAGGCTCCGGAATCGTAGAGAGTTTCATACAACTGAAGTCGCTTAGTGGCACATGCGAAGCAGATTTTTAAGCTATCCTCGCTTGGATGTGTGATGGCCTGGGATGGTTGGTAAAGAAGAGCCATCGCACCTTGATAGTGGATTTGTAGCTTTGTTGAGAGGCGGAGGCGCTGGCTTTCTGGGACTGTTGTGGATATAACTGACGTCGACTCGGCGAGCCATCGATCCAGTTCCAACCGTAATCCATTCTGTACATCAGCAGGCTGCGTGCTCAACCCTACCTTACCAGGCAGTCGGTATAGTTCAGCCTTTATTCTTGATATTAGTCTGACCATTTTGAACGTCTGGATTGAATATGACATTGTTGCAATATCGTTAAATTCGTCAGAAATAGTATTGCTGCTGACAAGTTGGAGTTGAGCATCTGTCATTTGTGGCAGGCGCAGGTCGAAAGTATCATCTCCAAGGCCCAGAGGTCGCCCCATTATGGTGGACAAAGAGCTGGAACTGGCCAGAAAGGTTCTCCACGTACGTTGCGAAAATTGGATACTTACCGATCAAGCGAGTAGACACAAAAGAACACCCGACGTCGAATATCGGTGGCGGTGGTATTGAAGAGACCTGAGTTACTGGCTTCTCGCTGAAGTCCAAGGTCAATGGAGTGCGCCATAGCCACATGCGTCAGAGTCCAGACGTCACATCCATCAGGATCGATTAGACCATGCACCACCACCAGCAAAACGCACTGCAAAACCGGTAAGGAAATATTGCCAAATACGTGATTAGATAGGTTGGTGGCTGTATTGAAAAATGTCTTTGGATTGTGGCTGTATCGTTGGCGCCGTATCTGCAAGGTTGCTCCGATACTGAGTGCCATGAGCAGTTGAAAAGCCCCAATATATACTGAAATTGAGAACTGCCTGGAACCTCCAGACATATCTTCTTCGCCATTGTATGGGAACGGCTGTGCGCTCGCGGGCCAACCATTGGCTTGGAACGAAGTCGGTGTAGGACCTTCTACACATTGATACAACGCGTGGACCGCAGAATTGAACGAAGGATAGTGTAGAAAAGGGTGGTTAGGATGCATGTGATTGAAAAACTGTTCTAGGAGCATATTACACTCCTCACGATTTGGTAGAATCTGTCGGACGGAAATTAGTACGAATCTTCAAGTAAAGTCGAACTCGCACACCTTCCGAAGCTGTTCAAATAACTCTTCTATGTTCTTTTGATTTGCCGGTGAGATCAAGGCAGGAGGCGTGGCCTTGTCGATGCCATGCTGCACTTCACCATTCGAACCATTTGGTGAATGTGGGAAGCTCTCAGAAGTAGGACCTGTTCCTGGTTGATTCGAGAGAAACAGCGAAGCAAATAGAGTTCCCGAAGAAGATCCCAAATAATGCATCTGGCGTGAATCAGAGATCAAAGAAAGGAGACCTAGCTCCAGAGCCACCGAGCGAGCGTCTTCATGGACTGACTTGTCCTGCAAGGACGAGTCAAACGTTGTAGCCTCCAGTGTACGTTTGGTTCCCTTGGGAGGAGCAGGTGAGATCTCTTCCATTGTTTGTCCACTCAGAGAACCCATACTTTGCTGGAAGTCGCCCATACTAAATGGTACAGCTTCCGATGGTATTTCTGAAGCCCTGCCTAAGCCGTCTGAAGCAGTACCAAATTGACCCGGATGGCCAGAAGGAAGAGGGCCATCGTTGAGATTGACATGGGGTAATTGTGTTCGAATTATGTCCTCCAGCCAGGCAATGCGAGCAATGGCTTGTTCTTGAGTCCCACGCATCAACCTCCTGTCCGTATCGCGATGATCCACATCGATGCACGGCGCGCCTACTTTCGAGCAATTCCCGCACGCCGGAATCTGACCATCGCATTTGACTCTTCTGTATCGACATCTCTCGCAAGCAAAGCGCACTTTCTTCTGCTTCGCTCTCGCCCCGCTAGTGGTAGAAGTCGAGCTCGGCGGTGCTGGTGCTGGTGCTGGTATCGGTCCTTATGCTACTGCTTGAGAGCTTGACGTTGGAGGGGAAGGGGTCGGCATTACTGAACCTGCCAAGGCAAAGGTGTGATTTGAATGAGAGGTGTCGGCCATGGTGCTATTCTGGCTGAAGAGGCTCGGTAACGCGGTACGGTATGAGTAAGCGTTGCAAGGCCCTGGGGTTGGTAGATTGCAGGCTCGCAGCAGGAATGAGAAGGCTTCGAAGTCCCTTGAGATCTGACATCTGACTGACAAGGAGGAGCGATAAGAATAAGGTTTAGCTTCAATCTGGTGCCTACGCAGTAAGGGTACCTAGGTATGCTCATTAGCAACAAAAGTAGAAAGAGGGGGTTAGCTCGAGTCTGGAATACGACACTAAAAAGTGGAACAGGGATAACACCACGAGCACGAGGCCCAGAGGTCAGTTAAAAATTTACATTGGTGAGGTACTATTCCTAAAGCGGCAGAACTTTCCATCCGTCAAGCTCAATAAAGATCGTTATTGAGAGAACATGTCGTATATGACAAGAATCTTTCTCAAGCGGAAAACTTTTACTACTTTCATGTTTGTCTTATTAATTCTAATAACTGATCTCTGTTTTCAGCAGCGAAATCAAAATCACCCTTGGTTGAGTTCAACAGCCTCCACTTTTGCTCTCCCTAGCCATTTGACCTCACCCCGACTCGTCGCCTTCTGTAAATTATACAACTCGTCAATCAGCGCCGGTACGAAAGTTCCCGGTCCCTTGACATCCTCCCTCTCATCAGCAATCTCGGCAGCAATCTCATAATGTAGCAAACCAGCCAGAGCAGCCAGCAGCTTGTCATCCCTACAAACAGCAGCCATAACAGAAATGATTGTGCCCAAAACACATCCACTACCTGTGATTCTCCCCAATAATTCATGTCCATTTGACACGGCGAAAATTCGTTCCCCATCACTGACATAATCCACCTCGCCAGTCATGACCACAACATTGCGCTCCCGAGCTGCGAGGTCGCGGACCAATGTTGCCTTCTCCAAAGCAGTAGATGTGCTTGTACCGCTGTCTACACCACGCTGCTGAATGACTGTACCGAAAACCGTTGCGATCTCGCCTTCATTACCTTTGATCACGTCAACATAGCCAGCAGCCAAAAGGGTCTTGACAGCGTTTCTGCGAACAGCTGTAGCGCCTCCTCCTACTGGGTCGAAGACCACAGGACCGCCTTCCAGATTATACGCTTTTAGTGCTTTGCTGTAATTCAGCAGACCGTCAGGAGTCACTGTACCCATGTTGATAACAAGTGCTCCTCCGAGCTTACTGAGGTCCGAAGCTTCTTCTCCGTAGTTTGCCATGATTGGAGAGCCGCCGACAGCGAGAGCAACGTTGGCAGCGAAGTTCTGGACGACGAGATTGGTCATATTGTGCGACAAAGGTGTCTTCTCGCCCACGTCTCTGATGACGCGGGGGACTTGGCTGATTAGTTCCGAGGCGGACGTGCATTTTGCTGTGCTGACTAGTGACGCTGCTGCAAAGGGCGGTGGTGTTTTGAAGAGCTCCAGGAGTTCGGCGGCTGCTTTCTTTGGCTCCTTTGCGGCAATGATGGCGCTTACTACTGCCACACCGTCGAGCGACTTTGTTGGGGAGGACGACTGGTAGAGCACGCGTTGAAGAGTTGATTTATTGATACCGCCGATGGAGACCGTACGAACTTCATTCCCAACATCGGCGATGGCGCTTAGTATTGACTTAGTGCCTGCTGTCCCAATAATATCCTTGGTGTTTGTTTTGCTGGCATTGTTTTAGTAAACTACGATTCAGTATCGCGGTACTTGTGAATGACACTCACGTTCCAGTTGCAAACATTGTGCCGACGCCCAGATAATCCGCGCCAGCTTTGCACGCTGCTACGGCTTCCTCGATGCTGGACACTGTCACGCCAATGATTGCATCCTTGCCAAGTAGCTTGCGTGCAGCAGAGAGTTCTGACAATAGTCAGATATAGTATACGAGTTTGACTACAGATACACGCCACATACCGAGGTCATCTTGACCGATATGGACACCTTCACAGCCAACGGCAAGGGCAACATCAACGCGATCATTGATCAGGAGAGGCACATTGTGCTTTTGCGTTACTGTATGCAGTCTCCGGGCTGTAGAGACCAAGAGCCCTGTATCGCTGACTTTATCTCTGTATTGGACTAAAGTCACTCCGCCTTCGAGTGCTGCTTCTACTACGTCCACGAGATCTCGATCGCCGAGAATGGCAGGCGTGGAATCGGTCACCAGATAGAGTGAACAGTCAACTTTCGCCATTGTGGATGGCTACGGGGCAGATTATCACAGTGGAAAGTTTTCCGGTCTTCTAACTCTTGGTACTTGGCAGCTTTCCCGTGAGCAGCAGGTCTTTCTGAGAAGCAAGGTACCTAGGTATAGAACTTGGAGCCGCACTCCACAGCTGACTCCGGAGAGTCAAATATGCAAGAATACGAGCCCTTGCAGGCCTTTCAGGACACAGAGCTATTGTGACTTCCCCTGTAGTAAAGATGGTCCAATCACGAATGCCCTAACCTCTGAATCACGTCAGTCTCCTTGGACTGTCAGAGGGGTACATCGGGGTACATGTGAGAGCTTTGTGCTGGGGGAAGCCAATGGAAGACGGGCTAATTCAACAATTCGAAAGGAATACTTGTGGCTTACAACAACAGTGGCTGACAAACGGATGCAGAGGCTGCACGTAATTGCATACATGCATACATGCATGCATAAGGAAGAAGGAAGAAGGTTGGATGTTGGATGTTGTGACGATGACTGGAGTGGTGAGGTCAAACGAGTTGACATTGACTTGACCTCTGCCTCTGTCAAGCGAGCAGCCGCTAGCGGTCGCGGTCCTTCGTAAATTACGGTAGCTTGGCCTTCCCTTCCCTTAGCGGGGCTTCAGAAACAGCAGATGCGCCAGATGACTGGCTGGCAGCTGCGCGGCCGTGCCCTGCCCTGCTGGGACTTTTCTCGGGTTCCACTCCACGACTTCTTTCTTTCTTCCACCTCGCCTCATCCACCATCGCCCTCTTCGCCTTCTGACAACAACAACAACACTCCTCCACTGTCCATCATTCTAACAACAGGACTGCCCAACACAGCATCTGCACAACAATCCCGCCGCTCTCAGCTACCAAACGCCCGCGCTCAGCTCAGCTCGAGTCGCCCAGAACACGTCTGTATCTGCCTTCCAAGCAGACCGAAACCCACTCTCCATCTGCCCCCAAAGGAAGCATTTCCTTTCACCGCACTCAACTCCCTCTACCAACAACAATAAACCGACCAGCATATCAACAGATACATCTGCGTTATATGTATCTCACACCCCACGCCAACGACCTCAGACACCAGCCGCCTCTCGAGCTGCAACCATTTCGCATACCGCGGAAACCTTGTAGCCCCTACTTCAGTAGCAACGGCTAATACAACCTCTCCTCGTCGAATGTCGCGTTAAAAATCTACATCCAAACATCTCCTTCTGTGCCCTCTCGCTCCCTCCGCCGTCGCATCCTCTGCATGTCATATGTCGCATCATCTGGTCGTCTAACGGTCCAAATTCTATCCTGATCCACACAGAAAAAATTGTTCAAGGAACATCAAGCAAATCGCAATCATGGCTACTATCAACATTCGAAGCGATGTGAAGGATCCCTTCTACCGCTATAAGATGGAGAAGCTCCAGTCCAAGATTGAAGGCAAAGGAAACGGTATTAAGACCGTCATTGTCAATCTCAGTAGCGTTGCCCAATCTTTGGCACGCCCGGGAGCCTACGTAATCAAGTACTTTGGTTTCGAACTCGGAGCCCAAACCAACTCCAACCCGGCCGACGATCGATGGATTATCAATGGTGCCCATGAGGCATCCAAGCTTCAAGACTACCTTGATGGCTTCATCAATAAGTTCGTTCTCTGCAAGAAATGCAAGAACCCCGAGACCGATGTGGTTATCAAGGATGGTCATATTGTACTTGACTGTAAGGCCTGTGGTCAAAGATCTGATGTTGACCTCCGCCTCAAGCTCAGCGGTTTTATCCTCAAGAACCAGCCAAAGCCAAACAAGAAGAACAAGGCTGATAAGAAAGCTGCCCGTAAAGCTAAGCAAAATGGCAATGCCAATGGCGACGAGAATGGACATAACAGCGGAAGCGAGAACAACTCTGAGAATGGATCCAACGAGAACGGAGATGTTGATGTTGAGGCCGGCAGCGATGATGAACTGACTCGCCGTATCAATGACGGTGCCCTGGAGCTTGATGAAGTGGCTGAGGTCAAGGATGATGAGTGGACCGTTGACATGTCTCCCGAAGCTGTCAAAGCTCGTCAGCAGCAACTCCCTGATGATCTCAAGCAGAAGCTTGTACTTGGCGATGACGAAGATGAGGATGGGGAAGGTGGAGGTAACTCTGCCTATGACCAACTTGGCAACTGGATCACCAGCGAGGCCGAAGCCAAAGGTGGTGTCAGCAACGTTGAAGATGTCGCCATTTACTTGAAGGCGAAGGAGTTTGGTATCGAGACAAAGCACCGTACTCTGCTCGTCCTGGTTCAGACCATCTTTGATGACAAGATCGCCAAGCAGATCCCTGCCCGAGCCTCCATGCTCAAGAACGTAAGTCAAAATCTCTCTATAGAATATTATATACCATCTAACAACATCAATAGATGGTCACATCTGAGAAGCACCAGAAGGCTCTCCTCGGTGGTGTTGAACGATTCATCGGTCTCAAGGGCCAGAACGATCCCAAGTTCTACGAAGAGACCCCCAAGGTCCTCATGGCCCTCTACAATGAAGACATTCTCCCGGAGGATGTCCTCACCAAGTGGGGTACTAAGGCCAGCAAGAAGTATATCGATCTTCCCACCAGCAAGAAGGTCCGCAAGTCTGCTGAGGTCTTCCTCAACTGGCTCGCTGAGGCCGAGAGCGACGATGATTCCGAGTAAACATCTAAACATGACTCTCGTCTAGATCGCATTTATCGCTCTCCTGCGTTGGCATGGCAGATTGATGTTTCTAGACATATAGTATAGGATGACAGACATGGCCATTTGGCTTGCGTTTGGTATTCTTGGTATCGCGGCTTGATGGAATGGTTAGATTGGGTTTGTTTACCGTTTGGTAGATTTGTCTGATTTTGATCGGCGCTTCTTTTACTGTGTTCTTCTCACCTCCCCTCGTTCTTTCACGGTGCTTGAACAGAAAAGTCATGTTTGTGCCAGTAGCAAATTCATTCCTCTCTAAGATATTGCTTGCCTAATAGTGACTCTCAGTGAAGACATCTGAGTAAATTCTGACGGCGTAGTGACATGACGTGAATCTTGTGGTGCATTACTTCTTGATAACTAAAGGACAACTACACTGTCCAATTCAAGAAACGTAAATCCATCCATATATGGCGTTTCCACCTTCCCATTCCTCCCATTCATCTGCATAACCAACCACACCGCATCAGCATTAACAGCCTCCAACGCTGTCCTCACACTTTCCCTCTCCCACACCAAATCACCCAACACATCCACAACCTCATCAAACATCTCATCCTCAACCCTCACATACTCCACTATAGCACACAATAGCTCCACTACACCCTCCCACAGCTTACTAGCCTGCGAAAATACACCTCGTCCTCTGCCTCCATTCCCTCGCTTCTCCTTATCTGCTGCCTGCTTTGCTGAGTTGGCGAGTTTGATGATAGATACCCACTCGTCCCGGATTCTCGAGCTCATGAAATCGCCTGCACATCGACAGATTTCAGACACAGCTTCGCACGCAGCGATTTGTACATACGGCTCTGGATCGTAAAGACGCGTGATTACTACTGGCCAGATATCGTTCACAAGTGGAAGGAAAGCGTCTTCGTCGAAGGCAAGTGAGGATGCGGAAGTGCGGATCAAACAGAGCAGTTTTGTGCGGAGGTGGGAGGAGGAAGAGGTAAGGTGGTGTTGGGAGTGCCGAGAGATGGATTGGAGCATAGTGTAGGTTTTTGTGGGGGGTGCTTTTGCGATTTCTTGGATGTCGCGGGAAGAGTCATCTTCTTCTCCTTTTTCTTCTTGTTCTTCGTCTTCTTCGTCCGAGAGAGGGTCTTTTGGAGTCGCCTCGTCGAGGAGGGTTTTGGCCGACTTCCAAGGCTTTTGAGGAACTTCTTCATGTGGGAGGGATGTATCCTCAGTAGTAGACTTAGGTTTGAGGAATTTGGCGAGCTCGTCGGTGGATACAGGTTCTGGACGAGTCTTTCTGTGGTTGATCGCTGGGGTTTGTTCTATTTGCAGATGGTCTGAATGTGATCCTACAGAAACGATTTCTCCGAGTACTGAAAACAGGACATCGACCAGGAGTTGGTATCCGTGGAAATTGTCCAAGGCAGCAAAGATAGACTCTACAACATCGTCGAGGTAGAGTAAGAGAGATGGTCCAGTAAGACGGATCATCATAACGAGGACCTGTGGTGCTTGCGGCGAGATGTCAAATGTGTTGAGTCTTAGAGAGATCGCATTGACCATATAATCAACATTATCTACAACCAGTCCGCTTGCGTTGTCGTAGCCGCAAGAGTTGGATATGATGTTTAGACAAGTGATAGCATGCTCACGTAGCCGCGAATTTGGTGATCCAAGCAATTGGACTATGGGATACAGCGTATCCACCAACTCCGTTCTGAAACTCTCTTTCATACGTTGAGCTGCTCCGGCAACAACCTCTAGAGCAACGGCTTTTAGACGCCAGTCCGAAGGCCCCTCGTCCGTGTTCACCAGGAGAGATTGGGAGAACGAAAAGATCTCTTCATTCATAGTTTCTTGTTCGTCAGAAAATGTTAGAGCCGATTCGAAAAACTCGTCCATGTCCTTATTACCCGACTCTGCTGATCGTAGAAGTTGTGACGAGAGCCAATATGCTGATAGCAAGCTTGGTCCAGATGCGCTTCGTGCGTAATGGAGCATCTCACTAGCCATAGTCAATTGTGATTGTCTGTTACCAAGACTACTGATCAGTGTTGTGAGTTGATTTCGAGTCACCCGTTGACTCTCTTGAGCCATTATAATTGGCTGGAATTGGATTGACAGTGCATTATCCGGTACTAACGTCATTGCAGCTTGGCTGTTCAGATCGAATTCTGCTTCCTGTACACCTTGCGTCGTGGGTAGAGATTCGATTGTAAGAGCTACGCTATCCCGTAGAGAGTTTCCGAGAGCATCCTCCAGAATTGAGGACTCGAGGTTCAAACCTTTGAGCAAAGCATGTGCTTTGGAAAGCTGACCCAGTGCTGCATGTTTTGCAGATTCATCATTTGACTGCATAACTCTAGGGAGACTTGTAACCCAGTTGTATACGGTATTCTTGATCAAGGCACCTAGGTCTGGATGAATAGAAGCAAGGTCGATAAGAGATGTTGCTCGTTGAATGAAACCCTCCTCATCATCAGCTCCCGCAAGCGTCATACATGTCTCAACTAGTAATGATGCTGCTTCGGATAATGTATCATGACACTCGTCTAAGAGCGTGAGACACAACCGATTAAGAGCTTTCTTTACTTCCACAGCCTCGTGACTCCGGAGCCTGATAATATTGGAAAGAGCCAGTTTTATTTGGCCAGTGGTTGCTTTCAGCCAAGACATAGTAAGATTCTTCTGTGTCCGATCTGAACCAGTCGTGGCCACTTCAGCTGATGGCTTCTCATTTCTGATACTCCGCGTACGAAGGTCACTCAAAGTAGAGACAAGGACGTGTCCAAGCACTTCCATTGCTCTGACAAGGGCTTTCCGTGATCTTCGAGAACCTGTTGCAGGCATCAAAGACTTGGTTAGGGCAGATATCGTTCCTGGTAAAAAGTTCGAAAGAGCTTCGGGGTCCTTGACACAGTGCCAGACAGCATCTAAAGCTTGGAGAGCTTGAAGTTGTGCAACTGCTGATGGCCCATCCACAATGCCATGCAATATCACAGTCACGCAATGTCCCAAAGCAGGCATTGTCCCGGACTCGACCAAAGAGGTTGATCCTCCAGGAGTGCTTGTCAAAGCGCCAAACAATGCTGCGATGGCACCATAGGCTTCAACCATCAGCTCCTCCGGCGGAGGGGTAGACTCCTTCCCAGGTACCCCGCCAGCAACAAATGTGAGGAGGATCAGTAGCTGCTTCGCAAGGTCGAGGGCGATTGAGCTTCTCCAACCGTATTCTAGCAGTATCCGCACACATTTTATTGTAACCTCGGACAGCCGGTCTATGTACGTTTTCTTCCTCTGGAGGATCTGGGAGAGCGGAAAGAAGGCATAGTCTGCCAATTTGTCGTCAAATGCGCCATCCGTCCGTCGACACTTTCCTTCCAATATCGCGAGAAGCCGGGTTGCGGACTGTAACAGAGCTTTCAAACTCGCCGCACTACCATCGTCCCGAAGAACTAGCTGGCTGAGCTCGACACATTTGGGTTTGAGCTGCTACTGTCAGACTGTGGATCATGAGCGAGAGTGGGGTCCTCCTTACCTCCTGAAAGAGCTCGTTTCTAGCAGACCGAAGGCCTGTATCCATAATGCTTGAGGGTGAAGCATGTTACGGAACCTGGCTTACGAACGAGGAAGTCGTTTGGAGTATGAGGTCTCCAGGGACGAGAGCGAGGCAAGGCAAGGCAAGGCTGAGCAAATCGAAGCTGGGGTGGATCTTATTGGATGTTGGGCGGCTAAACTTCGGCAGATACATCTCACCATAAGTAAGGATTTGGATGTCCATGTCAACGGTAGCTATCTCTACAGTACGTATATTTTCGCGCCGGCCACGACAAGGTCTTGATCGTTGATTCTGCAGATGAACCCCGATTCCCTACCTACCAAGGTCGAGACCGAGCCCATCATCGTCAGCAACGAGAACAGCTTGAGAAAACCGTGCCTGTAGCCGAGTGCTTCCAGAGGGTGTAACTGAACACTGGAGCCCTGAAATTACAGTGAGCCAGGCTTAGAGAATTCCGTGCCAGATGCTAACCGAGTCAGTGCAAACGCCTGAAGACTCGGCTCATTACTACTGTTGGTCGTGCCATTTGTATTTGAATAATGCTTCTCCGATATCTCAATCCTTAAGATGTAGTGTTGGCTACACATGGTCTTATGTGTCTTCATCATTTCTTCACGATTCATCTTCTCGTTTCTTGAGCGGTTACTCCATTATGCCTGTCAAAGAATGGGTCTCAGTGACCCATTTTGGTGGGCATGCCCCTCCTGAACCCACCTCGCTTCAAGACCCGTACTGGTGAGCAAATCCTCGAAACTTTCACAGAATCTTTATTTTCAAGTAAGAAAGATTCTTTCATACACGTGGACAGATGGCCGAGCTGGTTATGGCGCCAGGTTAAGGTTATCTTAACAACAATCTCCTGGTCACGAAAGTGGCGTGGGTTCGGTACGTTTATATCCACATCGACATGTCACAAAACAAACTTCTAACATCCTCGGTAGAGTCCCACTCTGTTCATCAATTTTTTTGTTCTGGAGAGTTTCTGTATTTCGTGCCCCCTGTGTTTATTCTTTTTGCCTCAAAAGTCTTGAGCAGGTGCTGGTAAGTTGATAATGACTATCGATTAAATTTTTCCCATATTCAATTCTCAATCACTGAGATGAGAGGTTATGGCCCCCAACTAATAGCCGCCGTGTTTACTTGTTCCAGTATGCAGCTCATGCATGGCGCTGTGGCGCGGTAAGCACTTGTTTCATAACCAGCCTCAAGCTGACACCCAACTAAAAATACACCTCATTTCCAGGGCTCATTGCCCCTTTTTTCATTTTGGCACAAACATGAAAGGATACTTGAACTATGAAGGTGCTTTAAACATTTTGAGAAACTACTCCGACCTTGAGCCTGAACTCCAACTCCTCGTATAGCTTATCCTGATTGTATTCGCTGGTGTAGCGACAATATCCACCATGAACGGCAAGCCTCTTACCCGCAAAACCACATCCGAAGGACTAGTCCTCTATCCAAACAAACGTTTGATAGTCTGCTGTGATGGAACAATGAATCAGGATGATGTAAAAGGGCAACCTTTAACAAATGTGGCCAAAATTGCTCGATGTGTCGACGACGAGGATAGATGGACAGAGCAGACTTTCATTCAAGTCGTACACTATCAACCCGGAGTAGGTACGGGGACTAGTCGCTGGACTAACGGGCGAGACGCAGCATTGGGTAAAGGTAAGTTTACCATCATCATCAAAAAGCCAAAAGAAATTCTCACAGGATCCTAGGACTTTCGAGATCGATTCGGGCAGCTTACAGTTTCATCTGCCTCAATTGGTCAAGTTGTAAAGATGAAATAGTTCTCATCGGGTTCTCGAGGGGTGCATTTACTGTAAGATGCGTGGCACAGTTCATCAATGATGTTGGATTATTGACCAAGAGCGGACTGCGGCATCTTCCTAAACTTTTCAGGGCTTGGAGCCACTTGAACATCAAGGATAGAAGTATGGTGGATCAATTCAATGCTTGGTGTGATGAACTCAAGGCTTGGGGAGAACTCTTGGAGGAAACCGTGGAGATTAAAGCATGTGCAGTTTGGGATACTGTGAAAGCTGTCAGCAAATCACACTTTCCAGCTGTTGGAGAAATCGTTCCTGGGAATGTCAGACTCGCGATCCAAGCCCTCGCACTGGGCGAGAAACGAAAGCTATTCGATCCAATGAAGTGGAGACTGGCAGAGGATTCGAAGGATCAGAAACTCAGTCAAGTTTGGTTTGCGGGAAATCATTCGGACGTTGGGGGAGGAAATAAGGACATGACTCTCGCAAATATCACACTCGCCTGGATGATAGGACAACTCACGAACGAAATTCATTTCAGCCATGAGACGTTGTGGTCTATTTCTACTACCCGCGAGTGGTCGAAGCCGTCGGCTGCCAGTGATGAGAAAGACCCCGATGGTCTGATGAAACACTGTAAAGTTGTTGCTACAGCTCCTATCTCTTCAGACCTATGTGAGTAGTTTCCCACTGAGAGCTTGGAGCAAGCTAAATTTGCTTTTAGTACGGTCAAGAGACGAATTGCCGTCAAGGCTCATGCGAATAGGTGGCTTCGGTTCAAGAGATCCAGAAAAGGACCAGATCCACTACAGTGTCCACATTTTACTCTATCTTGGGATCGCATCGTACACCAAAGTCACCCGGCTCGACGATAAAGGCCTCAGTGAAGCCATACCCAAGAATGATGAGAACAAGTTCGAAGCAGAGATTCTTGAAAGATGGTCAAAGCATATTCTCTGTGCTCACATCAATCTCCAACAAGCTCGTAATATGGCCGAGACCTTCACGCCAGAAAATCCGGTGTACGGGGAGCGCTTGCAAGAAAACATGCTGGAAAATGCCTCGTATAATGCAGATATTCCAATCTCAGCAATACTTTCGGCGTTTGGTCGCCTCAAACAGAACGACAAGAGCGATGAACTGAACAAGGTTTTCAAGGACTTGCAGGGTCAAAGTCACAGCGCCTACGCACGGAAAAAGCTACCATGGATTCCGCAGAAGCCGAAGAAAGCAACATTCGAGTTCAAGCATTACGACGATGCAAAAGCAGGCCCGGAAACCATATCCGAGGCACTGCTCAAGGTTGAATACAGCGAATACTCACCGAAGCCCACCCTTGTGCTTACTCGGACATTCCCACTTCTATTAGGCAGATGCCACGCCTTACCGCCACCCCCTCCGACTTCAATGGTTGAACAGTATGTCCAATCCTTTAAGAAGAGATTCGGCAGGGAGGTTCAAGGTACGCTTCCATGTGCGAAGTGCGCGCAAATTTGGGCATCAGCACCTACCGCCAACGCCCCGGAACCGTCGCGGCGACGAGATCAATCTCCATCTACATCAGAAGACTCGAGTTGAAGGACTATGACTTGGATGAGAATCTTTCTATGTAAAATAAATCAGGCAAATATCAAGCAATGAAGCGGCGGTGAGATCGGAAAGAATGTCTGGGAGCTAATATCAGGCACTCTCGTTGGATCTTGTAAGGTCCAAGTGTACGGAACGGGTTGGCCAACACGTTTTACTTAATAAATATAATTAATTTTTCTTTCATGGCCACTATTTACAGATTTGATAACCAAAGATGGTCAAATGAGTTAAGAGGTCATTTGATGAACCTCGCTTCTCATGAACTGATGAATCAACCAAACTGAGTGACTTGCTTCGCATCGGGGACAGCGGCAGAATACTTCATGCGGTCCTTGGTGTAGAATTCAACGCCAACTGGGTAGTCTCGAACGTTGCGGTCATCTACACCTCCACTCTTGATGCAAGTCTGATCAGGCATGACTTCCAGCTCAGTGTACAAAGAACTGCCGCAGTCTAGTTTTGGTCAGCATACATCCACTCAAACAAGAAACTTCGTTGAGGGTCCAAGACTGGAAATTGAAGCCTTACCTCCACAGAAGAAGTGGTTATTCTTCTTTCCAGAATCACCAGTGACGGCGAAGCTTTTCGGCGTGCCCTGGGTAACCTTGAAGGCTTTTCTTGGGACGACAATGTTGGAAGTGTAAGCAGCACCACTCCATTTCTGGCTACATCGACATTGTTAGTTAAGCACTCGAACACCTTGATAGCATCAAATTTACCAATCCACGCAATGACAGAGCGCTGTCACGTCAGGTTCGCCTGTGACCCACTGTTAGTGAGCTGCAGAGACGGAAGCTAGAGAGAGTTGACGAACCCTGGAACTCATAGCGAACTGCATTGCACATGCAAGATCCGGTTGGCATATTGGCGATGTTTTGAACAATTGTTTCTTGTTGCGTTTCTCGTAATATTTGGATTTCCACTTTGTAAAAGGGCTTTGTGAAAGTGGAGGAGAAGGAATAGTAAGTGGGATCGATGCTTATACTTGATACGTAAAAGCGGGGGAGGGGAACCTAAAGCCCATGTCCCTTCACCCGCCCCTGTGGACCAGTACTCTGCTCTTGAAATGACGATATCTGGGAAAGCTCACCCCGATACTAGTTACTTATTAAACACATCTGCTGCAAATTTAATTGGCGAGTACGTTGAAGGTGGAGCTAATTGCAACTACTACCTGACATCCACGTTCCTGTTCTTACCTTAGCGATCAGAACGCCTGGAGTGGACTAGCTCGGAGCCGTGAGCGATTCGCACTTCAAGGCCACCGCAAAACATTCCCGAGGTGTTTTATCGGCTATTATAACCATACCAATGGAGTAACGATCTTGGCGTTGTCATTCCTTAGGTGGCATTGAAATCTGGCAGTGTTATGTAGACACACTCCTGATGCAGATTGGCCCAATTTTCTCCGACTATTCCATTCTTGTGCCTTTTTCTTTTGGTCCACTCAAGGCCCTCGTTCTTGGTAGATTGCAGTGCAGAAATTGTATCTTGTAACCTGCATATATAAAATGCCAGGACCATGAACAACGCCTTGACGAAAATGGAAGGGAGATTGAATGCAAATCACATGGATCCACTTGAATGGAAGACTTCCTCTGACAACTTTCGATGAAGAAAAGCTGAGCATTATTCTTGGAGGCAGGAACAGCGTCGTATTTCTGTGTAGGCTCTCGGCTCGTCGAAAAATTGACCTATGTCCGTAGTTCAGCACCAGCATCAACCCCATAAAATGCAGGTTTTAAAAATAACACCTCTTTCCTGAGCATCTTTGAAGATGTCAATACCATCTTGGGGAGCCTTATAGTCTGAAATTATGAAATAAGCATATGAGAAGTCTCTTAAAGTCTGCTTAAGTAGGAAACAGAATAGAATGGACGGACATACCTTCACTATCAAAAATGTCGAAGGCGATATTGTCGCAGCAGATTGAGCGTTCGGAGAAAGGACGCCAGGTTTGATGCAGCAGATACTGCGTAGTGGGGGAGTGAGCAGCTTGAACTTTATTCAAATAGATGAAACGAGCACTGTTCCACTTCCGGGCGGATAGCAGTCGAAATGCTTTGCAATCCAACTGTGGCAGAAAACCAACTGAATTCACTGAAGAAAGAATTTGCGGAGAGAATTGACCTTTGAGAGAAGAATTAGAGCATCGGAGCTTGCGTGACATAATGAGGAGTTGGCCGAGTGGTGGTTCCATTTCGCAGTCAATCTCAGTCGTCTGTTCGCTTGATGACTTTAGACCTCCATATCTCGCTTGCCCGCTCAAGTAAACACACCACTCGACCCCGCCGAACTTCATCGGGCCCAAGCTCTCTCTTCCACAACAAACAAACGCGTCACCAAGTCAATCAGCCACTATAATCCTCGCTTTAGGCCTATCTCTAATTCTTTGAGGAGCATCACCCAACGCCACAGCATCTTCTCCAATACGAAATCACTGAAGCCATGCGTGCACAAGGTAAGCACAATATCCTTCAGCCTCCAGGTCGAGCTTCTTTCGGTGGGTTTCATCCTACGACGCAGTACAATCTGGACAGAATGTCACTCATAGTTATCTCCAATGACTACGCTAACGTACAGTAGCCTGCCACAATGCGCCCAAGGGCAAGGGCAACAAGGCAAAGGCTGTATCCAGGAAATCAGGCTCTGGAAATGCTTCGTTCCCTACATCCGCCAGCACCAACGCAAAGACACGACACAAGGGCAAGGGCAGAGACAATAACTCAAAGGTCCAACCGAAGGAGGTGAAGGCCCAGGAAAACACAAAGACTTCAAAGGGAAAGGTGGGTTTCAGCTGGCAGATATTTCGAGCCCGTCCGATATATGAACATCTGCTGACCTACACTTGCGCTTCTAGAAGGGCAAGAATAAGAAGGAGAAGAAGGAGAAGGCCAAGGACAAGGCAGAGTCGAAGAAGATCAAGAATCAACACAAGGCTGACAAAAAGAAGAAGAAGGAGCTCCAGGACAAGCGCAAGGCGGACCAGAAGAAGCAGAACGAGTTGCAGCAGCAAAAGAAGCGGGAGGCCGATCAGAAGAAGGCGCTGGATCTCGAAAAGAAGGCCGAGGATTGGAAACAAGGTCAGCTTGATCAAGGAAAGAAGGTCAGTATCCTAACACGAGTTCGAGATAGACAGCCTGACCAGCCCATAGAAGCCACAACAACAGCCAAAGCAGTCCAATCCCCTCGCCTTCAAGCCCGTCAACGGCGGTGTCCACAAGCAAAAGAAGTCCAAAAAGGCTAAGCAAGAAGCCCGAGCCGCCAACAATGAAAACACCACTCCAGAACCAGAATCAAGCTTAAAGGTAGAGGGCAACTTCAAGCCAGAATTTAGCTCCGAGCCCGAGATCGACTTGTCGGATTACACCTCCTCGCCAACCCTCGAAGAACTCCAATCCATCCCTGGCAAGCACCGAGCCAAATACCAAGCATACTGGGATGAACGCAAGAGACTGGCTGTCAATATGAAGGACCTTGTTGAGAAGCTGAAGACGCTTTCTGAGCGGGACGCACACCTGGACGCTAGACTCGCTGATATGCGGCAGGGCCAATCTTCCTTCTAGAAAGGCATCGAGGAGGCTTGTGGTTCTTTGTTTTTGTCAGTATACGGGTATACGTGTAGCATCTGGCGTTGCTATAGAACTACGAAGGGGATTTATGGAGAAGTCACATTATTGATATGGCTACGACGAAAGGAGGTAGGATGATGTATGAGATCGGCAGGCTGCTTTGATAGTTGCTGCCACTAGATCATGGTCGATCAGCTGGAGCATGTCAACGATGCATTGCGAGACTTAGAAAAAGATCGCTCACCTTCTCCGGGTCACATCCACACATCAACCATATTCCCAACCTTGGTATCATTCGTAGATTGTGAGATATATCTATCCAAGACCCCACGACCCAAAACGCCTTCATCAGTCATAGTTGAAGTACACGCGAAAACGTCATTATCATGCAATGCCATATTCCTCAAAGCCTACTTTCCTTACCCGGCACCCCAAGCCCACCACTCATAAACGGCCCTCGTTCACCGTCACCAGATAAAACCCTCTCCCTTCCACCCCTGGTCCCCCACCAAGCAACACAAACAGCACTCCTCTCAACATCCATCTCTCCACCCTCCAAGACCTCCCAGAAGCGCTTTCTGCAATGCTCTTTCATAGTCGGGTCCGGTATGACGTTGAGAAGATCCGCCGCTAGTGGTAGCCACACTTCCAGAACAGCCAATGTGACATTTGGCAAGGCGTCTAGAAGAGTGAGGAGAAGCACAGCTTGTTCCGAGAGCGGCACCCCTTGAGTCTTCGCATCTGCTTCAGATTTGATCGCTACAGATGGAGGAAGTGATGCTGTTGGTGCGTTTAGAGCGCGGTAGTGAAGCATCTCTAGCAGAGTTTCTGCCATGAAGGGATGTGAGCTGGATAGTGGGTTCGGGGGTGTGCAGATTTGGATCAAGGCTTTGAAAGCGAATCTGAATTGTCTTGGGGAAAGGTTCCTTGGGAATGATGCGAAGAGACTCTCGACGTAGAATGGTAAAATCCTGGCTGTGAGTTCCTCATTCTGAGGGGCAGCCAAGACCGCTAACATGGCACTATGTGCTGCTTCGAAGATTTCTAGAAGATGGACATTGGCTGTTGGAGATAGATATGGCGTACATGGCGTTACGATGAGGCTTTCAACATCTGCTGGCTTGAGAGACAGCGTGAAATGCTCCGCGGTGTTTAGGTAGAATAGATCATGATTCCGCTGCAGAGGAGATGCAGGTATCTGACCTGCGTGAGATGGGTATATTGTGCGGAGAAAATTCAGAGAGGATGCTGGAAATCGGGTGAGAATGTCAATAGATGTGGTATTGACAAAAGTGTAGGCTGAGAAGGCATTGGATCCTAATCGAGACGAGATAAAATGTGTATTTCTCAGAGCAAGAAGTGACTGCGACGCAGTTACTGGCGCAAGCTGGGGAGAGGCTAGAACAGGATCGATCAAGGTTCGTCCAACTACCGTCCTGAGAATTACCACTGTAGCAAACATGGCTGTCTTCAGTATCTGCCAAAGAACCGGGAATGTGACTCGAAGAGTGTCAGGTGCCAGGAAAGTAGTTTCTTCTGAAGGGTCAACCTCAGAAAGCTTGTTCCTCTGCCACTTCTGCGAAATACCCGTCGTAAATGCAAGTAGGTGCTCTCGAGCTTCTACTACTAGAAGCGGCTTCCCCACATTTTCGATGGCATGAGCAATGAGCCTTGATAACGGACCCATTGAAGCGATCACTGGCTTTTTGGCGAGCTTCTGGAGCTGTCGAAACGAAGCTGATCTTGCTGACCAGTCGAATTTGGACCCTGATGCTTGCTTGACATCGTAATCAATGGCTTCGATAAAATAACCCTCCTGGTAACCCTCGGAGGAAGTCATTGTCCTAACCGCAACCATGAGCAAAGCATCATAGTTCAATTCGCTTCTGACTCCATTGGATAATAGAGGGAATGCATGGTTCAGAGCCAGTACAAGTGATCCCGACCCGAGTATTCCAGCAGTCGAGGGGCTGTCCAAAGCAAGATTTACTGCTGTGACCATAGCATGCTCCAGTGTGATCCTCAATGCGCTCGACAGACCTTGTCTCTCCTGCCCCTCCATTCCGATTAACACTCCACAAATGACAAGTATATGCTGCCATCTGGGCGTACGATCGTCCAATCCTTTAACTACTGCCTTCGCCCAATCATCACAAGCTATCCCTCCTCCTTGCCGTGGCTGATATGCGTCGTATGGTTTTGATTGTCCCTCAAGCTGGTTTTTCCGCACTGTGATCGCCGCAGTATTGAAGATGCTGATTATTCGTAGACTCGTATCTAGTCCGTCTAATTTATTCCATATCGCTGGCGCCGTGAGGAGATGTGATGAGAGGAGGGTGACATTAAGTGGGTTCGAGAGAGTCGTGAGGAGCGACGTTGTGCTGGAGAGAATCCTATTGTTTTGTTCTGGATCCGGAGGTCCTTGATATGCGCGCAGCACTGTCGTTAAAAGGCGATCTGCCGGCATTGTTACAAGTATCTTCACTGTCGCATGGAGTTGTTGATGGAAGACGCAGCCATGATTGGGATGATGCTGGCCCCGAGCCGAGGCATCTTGTTCAGCCTTTCGCGCCAAACCAAATTGCTCTGTTCTCCAACCATCAATCACGTTTCGAAACAGACAAGGCTGAGACCTCAACACATTCCACGAGGAACTCCTTCGGGACGATGGCAGACAAGTAAGCTTTCCATTTCTATGGCATTTCATGACAACTTACATTCTAAACAGTGCCCGTCTCCAAAGCGCCGCTCCTTTGGACTATGCGACACCCTCATTCCCTTCGCTGTATTGGCCCTACAAAGCAAAGCCCGGAGTCGCTAACTACCTCTACGATACATACGACATATGGCGATTCACTCTGCTATGGACGTTGATGATATATGCCGTTTGTCACATTGTGGTTGTGGTCTTCGCGGTCTTGATGCAACTTGGAAAGGGGAAGAAAGCCTGGAAATATGTCTGGACTTTCCCAATCATATATTGTGCCATCGCCGGAGTGGAAGCTTTGCTGGCCGGTAGTATTGTTGGACTAATGTCAGTTTGCCCTTTTCGTTGCAGTATTGAGTTTCGACCAACTGATATCTTTGCCCCGTGGGAAGATGCTGATATTATCTAGTCTTGGCGCCGTATACAACGCAGGATATTTCAGAATGTCAACCTGGTTTCCGTTCATCTGGGGATTAGTGAACGTATTGGTCTTGATCACGTCTTCATTCTCTATAGAGGGAGGTCTCTGAGCGTTCTATGCAAAGCCAAACTGTCTATCTACAACTCAATGCGCAACCAAAACCACCTTAAATCCGCTCAGCCGCCGTCACTACTGCCCCTTTGTCGTCAGAGGAATCCAAAGTAGGATCAGGCTCTTTAGGCTCGATTTTCTTGATGATACGAGCTGGGTTTCCGGCAACCACATGGAACGCAGGAACATCTTTGGTCACGACACTTCCAGCACCAACAGTGACACCCCGACCGATTGTGACATTTGGGCACACGGTAACGTTTCCACCAAACCAGCAATCCTCGCCGACTGTGATTGCACCTCCGAGCTCTGGTCCATTGATGCCGTTACGGAGGAATGGGTCGAGAGGGTGGGTTGCGGCGAAGAAGGAGCAACCTGGGCCAATGAGAGTACGAGCACCGATTGTGATTATGGAGGTGTCAAGGAATGTGCAGTTGAAGTTGATGTATACACCCTTGCCGATTCTGGAGGACTGAGTACGGGGCAAGGAAAGGCGGGTCTTGAACTTACCGAAGATTGGTTCCATAGTCGACCTTGATAGGACCATCGATATAAGCATCGTCCTTGAACAGAAGAGCCTCCTCGGCATCAGTCGCTCCTGGTGGGGGTATGGGTGTCTTGTCATCGATCACACTGGTAACAGATTAGCGTTGATTCCGCAGGTCCTTGCTTTGAGGTTGTGCTATCGTAGCACAAAGAAAATGAAATCTAATTGGGGGCCTTACTCTCTCCATAGTCTCACAAGCTCTCTCCGGGATGCCTCGCCAGCTTGATTGAACCTGTGGCATGCGTGATGGCACCTGTTTCTTTTGGCTGTGATGGTTGGCTCAAAAGCGTGGTACAGTTCCCCACGTATCATGCGAGCTTCATTCTCCACCGCATCAATCTTGTCCATCTTGGTGTGATTTCTGAAGTGAGATGAACAGCAGATTTTGGGAGCAGATCCTAACTTTTGATGTCCAAGTTCGAAAAATCCTCAGTCAAATAGTCCCTTGACTTCCCCCAAGCTAAGGTAACGTCGGGTTGAACGCGAGCGCCAACATCCCACTACCCAGCGAGTTGGCTGAATGCGGGATGATGTCCTGCCGATGTTCACCCGAGCCTTCACCTCCTCCGGCTTCTTAAATTGTCAGCCTCGTGGAATGTAAGCCCAAGATTGCTTTATCCAACACAAAGACGGTTGACAGTCCCGCCCATTCTTTATATTCCTTTCAACTCAAGCGTGAATGTAACAACTCAGCAATAATACTCGATCATGAGCTCCTCCTAATACAACAACTTTTACAATCATTTTCAAACGCAAACATGACTTCGGAGAACGGGTCCGCGAATGGTTCAGCCCACCCTTCAGATCTCGAGACCTCAAGTACTAGGGCACCTCCTCGTACCAGCATCTTCAATGAAGCCGCGAACCTCATAAACCGCGGCGGACTAGGACCCTCAACCCACTCGCAACTCGATACGAGCTCCCAATCCTCGACGCCATCTCAACCTCTTGAGCTCAACTCCGCCCTCGATGTCTACGAGAAGCAGTTCCTGCCAGGACAACCAAAATCTCTCTCTGGCATTGCCATTCGCTCTTTCATTCTTGGGCTTGTGCTGTCGTCAACACTCTTCCTCTCCGCATACCTCCTGCACACAGGCCGTCCGATTTGGCGTGCTCCATTCTTCATCACCATCCTATCGCTCTTCCACTTCCTCGAGTTCTACACCACCGCTCATGCCAACACACCGTCTGCACGGATATCCTCCTTCCTCTTCTCCAGTAATGGCTCCGCATATACAATCGCACATACAACATCCCTCCTCGAAACGCTGCTATCGCACTTCTTCCTCCCGGCCTCAGTTCTGCCCATCTATTTACACTATCCGATCCTCATACTCGGCCTCTCCATGGTGATAATTGGACAAGTCGTACGAGCAGTAGCGATGTTAACAGCCGGCACGAATTTCAGCCACGTAGTGAAGCACACAAAGGCGCAAAGTCACCAGCTCGTCACTACAGGAATCTACAGTGTGTTTCGCCACCCAAGCTATTTCGGGTTCTTCTGGTGGGGAATAGGCACACAGTTGATATGCGGGAATGTGCTTTCTTTGTTGGGTTATGCGGCTGTGTTGTGGAAGTTCTTCGCGAGTAGGATTGATGGCGAAGAGGAGCTTTTGGTGAAGTTCTTTGGGGATGAATATAGGGAGTACAGGCAAAAGACGACGGTGGGGATTCCATTCATCAAGTGATACTTAGTACCTACTTGTACTTTCGTGAAAATTTGTCTTTGGTTGGCTATTATGGCGTTGAGTGGTTGCATCTGTTAATTTTTCTGGCATAGCGAAGGACGTAATGTTTGGTATTGGCTTGGAAGTTTGTGACTTGTCTTTGGGCTCTAATGTACTTGTGTGAGGGCCAGGAAAAGCCTTGCTGTGTTATAGAAAATGCTATCAGCAATAAAGGGGTATCAAATCTATAATGCGAACGTCAGTTCTGGTTATACCAACACCACAGGTTCCTCATCCTCCTTTCTGAAGCGACAATCAAAAACTACCTCATACAACACGATGATTAAGTATTTGAAGATTACAATGCATCTAATTGTATTCAATCTGAAATCTAAGAGACGCCATCTACAGTATGATGAAGCCAGAAAATATGGAGGACGCCGAGGCTATGCACCTAGTGATATACTGAAAAGAGAAGGGAATGAAATCCAACTCCTACACACTCCTCGTGCGATGCAAATCGTCCCTGCCCGATGCTGTAGTTGATGCGAAATGCTGATGCTGTTACTATGCTGATGCGTCCCGAAACTCCAAGCTCACATATGCCCGTCCCGTTCTTCCAATTCTCTCATGTATTTCACGAATGTTTTCTTGTGAGTCTGGGCCTTGTTAGTCGAGGAAGCTAGAGTAAGAACTATGTAGACTCACCAATCCGGCATATTTTCCGTCTCGTGTGACACAGACGTACCTCAGCCCAAGCTTGACAAAGCACTCGTATACCAGGTCCATTGGTGATTGAATATCCAATGCAAGAGGCGCCTAATGAGTTATTAGGACCTTGTGTCACCTTCAGGAGGTAGAATCACTTACTGGATCAATATAAGATGAGAAGTCTGTGGGGTCAGACGTTGCTTCATCATCCGAGTCATCAAAACTCGTTACCTTGGCCATTAGACACAAACTTTCTGTCTCATCTTCTAAATTGTCCAAGGCATACTCCAGATCGGGCGCTGGAATCAATCCCACGAGGATTTCATCTCTGATAATTGGCAAACCGCCGTCTACTTCGCCGGCTTGGTGAAGCAACTCCAGTTTTCGCCGAAGACTGCTTGCTGATACCAGTGGCGAGCTGGTGATGTCGATGATCCTCTCTCGACGTACACGAGGTAGTATATCAGCCAAATCAGAGGTAAAGATTGGCTTGTGCTTGTTATTCAAGAACGGATAGGAATTGAGATTGGTGAGTAAGTCCTGCAGATGTTAGTATGAAGTTCTTCAGTCAAAGCCTAGATTTCTTACATAAATACTGAGAGGCTCCATGAAGTCGGCGGTCCATTTCGACACTAGAATAGCCAAGGAGAATGGTAAAACATAGTCGAGGCTACCAGTTAGTTCGAATAGGATAACAACCAAAGTGACCGATAATCTAGTAACGCCACACATTGTGGAGCCAGCCGCAATGAGCGCATAAACTCCTGGTGTGATACAAGATTGCCCAGTAACGTGTGCGGCGCAATTTCCAAATATGGGCGATGTTGGGAATCGAAGTACAAGCCATTGTATCAGGTGTCCAATGAGCCTGCCACCGAGACCACCCACAACCATTGAGGGAACATAAATTCCAGCGGGCACTTTCTATATAAGCGGTTAGTAATCCTGTGAAGGGACTTCTGAGAATCTATCAAGAAACTTACAATGCCAAACGTAATGATCGTGAGAATGCCTTTGATAATGAATGCGACACCTAGACTGCGAACAACTGGGAATATTTCGTCCATGTCGGTAGGGCACAGCCCCAGGTCATCTGGCTTATTGATGTCACATGGACTAGCTAGATTAAATAACAGCTTTGCAACAGGAACCTTCGTATATGGATTCCAGTAGCTGACAATGCCGGTGATTAAGGCCACCAACATGACTTCAGCAACTGGCGTTTTTTTGATGATTGGTATTTTCCGAAAGGATTTAGCCCACGACCGAGATGCCTTAATGAAGCTTGCTCCAGCAGCTCCTCCGAGAATCCCGACGGTGATGAATGCCGCGATCTCGAAGAACTCCCAATCTGTCAAATATCGAACTTCGAACATCACAATCTTGTTGGTACCGTATGGGTTGAGAAATTTTAGAGTTAGAGCCGCCGTTATGCAGCAGAAAAAGGTGCGGAATAATGTCTTTGCCGGGAAGAAGTAGGCCACTTCTTCTAGACAAAAGAGAACACCTCCTATGGGAGCTCCAAACGCAACAGCAACACCTGCTGCTGCGGCAGCCGAAAGGACCTCTCTTCGTTTTCCATCGTTTTTGTCATATTTCGTGAACAGGCGACATGCAATATTGCCAACACAAGTGGCAATGTGAACGAAGGGTCCTTCCTTACCCAAGCTTAGACCAGAAGCGACACTCAATATCAAAGCGAGGGTCTTGATGATCAAGGTTTTCATGCCCAAAAACCCATGAAGAACAAAGCCACTGAGTATGACACGGACTTCAGCTACCCCGGATCCAGCGGCTGAGTAATATACCATCGGAGGGGCCAATGTATCGTCAGGAACCAGGTTTGGACTGCTCACCCCGTCATCCTGGGGAAGATTCGGCCGAATCGACAAGGCAGCTAGATTCTCGTCAAGGGTCGAGATGTGGTATGTTGAAGGGACGATAGTTTTTGTCGTGAGTGTCAATAGACATGATAGAGTCGAGAACAAGACTACCAGGCAAACGAAAATCCCGAATTCAATAACTTGCTCGCTGAGACCAGGGATTTGAACAAAGTTGGCCCATGATTCCCAAGCCAGGCAACGGTCTCCTTCTGGGCAACAGTGCTAGATATCATGTTAGTGAGCGGAACCCCAAAATGAGCGTTAGTTTGAAATGAAAGTGCTTCTGCGAATTGCCATACTCAAAGTTCAATGGTTCGGTCAATATTGGAGACCAGGGAAGGAGTTGAGAATGTGACAGGCCGCAGACTTCCTAATATTCCATCCTATCCACAAAGAAACTGCAAAAACTCACCTTCTCACTAATGAAGAACCCAGTTGAACAATACCCATCCTTCCAGTCGAATACTGGAGCCTCCGAAACATCCACCACATATGCAATGACCGCCGTGAGGAAGCCGACCACAGCGCTCAAAATCCAGCCCTGAGCTCCATCAAACGTTGCCTTTATCCGCCCTCGTAAGTCTGTTCGACTTCGGAGAGCTTTTACTCGGTAGGCATCTGCTATGCTGTCGTGAACCCAGTCTGTCGAAGTGAATTGATCGTACCAAACACGATCGTCCGGGTAGAGAGAGCTTTTGGACTCGCGCATAGAGTCCTTGTGCTTCCGATCTGTTTTCAGTGCTGTAACTAACCGTTGGCCCCATGATCCAGCACGACTGTGATGTCGACTGGCTCGCAGACTTCCTTCGGAGCATAATTTAGCATTTAAGCCAAGAGACGTAGGGGAGCTGCCATACCGTTTATACTCTGGCGACTCGAGAGCCGTGGTAGCCTCGTCTGTTCTGCTGCTGACTGGAGTCGAATCCTGGACCGTCCTGCGCTCGGTAGGAGAGGAGTTCTCTCGTCAGACAAGTTGCTCTGGCTGTGTGTTAAGCCAGTCCTCCGAAAGGTAGGGGAGGGCGGCGAGGACGAGTCCGCAGACTCTGGGAAAGCTTGGGTCATGGTCAAGTTGTCAGGAACATGGCCTGAACGACCTGACCCGGGCTGTTGTGGGCGAGACATGCTGGACAACAAGAACTACATGCTGTGTCGCGTACACATAGAGGGAGTCGTGCTTCTGGGGAAACCAAGGTGGGATCTTGACGGGAGCTGTGGCCGGGGGAAGCTGAGCATAAGGTATTAAACTTCAGGAAGGCATCGCCGGACGGCGGGTGGAGTCAGCCTCGAGTCCCCTCTGTGGGAGTGGGAGTGGGAGTGGGAGTGG
This sequence comes from Cadophora gregata, assembly GCF_030347475.1. Taxonomy (NCBI): domain Eukaryota; kingdom Fungi; phylum Ascomycota; class Leotiomycetes; order Helotiales; family Ploettnerulaceae; genus Cadophora; species Cadophora gregata. Next base: position 1,287,179 of record NW_026695927.1, read on the forward strand.
GAGTGGGAGTGGGCGTGCTCTCTCTACCTTAGGTAGCAAAGTCATTCCGCTGATTTACCTGCCTGACAGCACCTACCTGATTATCCCATCCGTATTGTGAATCAGACACCGGAGAGGGGGGCGAGGAGTGCGTAAATACTTCCTTGAACAATGGCTTCCATTCTGCAAGAGGCAGAAGTGAGCCAGCCATCCTCGTCAGACAAGAGCGCTGGCTGGCCAGTTGGAATGCTACCGAGTGTGCTACAGCAGTCGTGTGCTACGCCCAAGAGGGCCTGGGTGACCCCTTGTGATGCGGTGGAACATCACGAGGGTGGTTTATCTGGGCCCATCACCTTGGCTTGTTCATGCCAAAGAATGAGAAGTCCGCGCCGGTCCGAGACACGTTACCTTAGAAGGCCAAGAGAGGCAGCATAAATATAAACATAAATACTTGATGTTAGCGCTGTAGCCGCAGGCAGAGGATGTTGCAAGTTTTCCTGCAGACAGGGTCTTAACGAAGTCATTACTGGGGGGGGGACACTGAACTGAACTGGACTGGGTACCGAAAATAAGGTGACCCCCACCTGAAGCGAGGCGGCTTGAGCGTGTCCGCCACTATGCGGAGGGTCAACGACAGGCAAGGGTGCCCAGGTGTTTGTTACCTTACTGGTTGAGCTGGACAACACTTCACGTCCCTAGGTTGGTAACAATGTTTGTTGCAAGTGGCTATACAGTCAGACAGTATTTGGAGTGTAATTAATTTTGTAATGAGTCTAAGTCTCACAGTTGACGACTATCTTTCTTTGGCTGAGATAAATTTGAGCTGCCGGCCTCAGTTCCTGAAGCTATGAATCTTGTTTTCTAGTATCACTCCAGCCGTTTCCGGTTCCCCATCGATCACCACCAAGTCTCACGTTCCACAACACCTGCTTTTGACGGTACGACGCTCGGAAGCATGGCGAACCACAAGATTCCACAGTTCATACTCCTTGGAGATTCGATCCTCCAGTTCTCAAGCTATCTCCCACACGGTGCCTCCTTGGGAGCTGGTTTAGCAGAACGTCAGTCTATGTCTTTCCGCCTACCTTCCCATGCGGCATGCTCAGCACCCGCATTCACTGCCCTTCCCCCATGTGCTACCAAGCTGACAATGCTTTACAGATTGCATACGAAGACTAGATGTTATCAATCGAGGATTAGTATGGACATCTCCACCAGCACGGCCGCCCCTCCATCACAGAAGGCTGACCCGGTTTCCAGAGCGGGTACAACACCGCGAATGTGCTGGTTATCCTTGAAGATCTCATTCCATCTACAGCAGTTGCCAAGGTCGATTACTTGGTAAGTGCACCAGCTTATCCAAATACAGCTCAGAATGATATACTCGCATATCAGATACTTGTTGATGCCACCAATGACTTCTTTGGTCGAAGAATCCTTATCATGTGTTGTTCATTCTCGTGAGAAATTTTAACTGTTTATAGCTTGTACTGCTCGGTTCGAACGATTCTTGTCTCCCAAGCAGTCCCTCTAAGCAGCATGTGCCCCTAGACAAGTACCGAGAGAATCTCAGGACAATCCTCACCCATCACTGCATCATGGCTCATGGCCCGAAGATTCTTCTCGTCACTCCTCCTCCTGTCAATGAGGTACATCTTCAAGAAAACGATTTTGCAAAAGGCTACTCCGCCCTCACTCGCGTCCAGAAAGTCACTCGTCAATATGTAGATGTTGTACGTGAGCTAGCTGCAGAGTTCAAGGACAATAATGTTGTCCTAATTGATCTTTGGTCGGCCTTGATGGAGGAAGGTGCTGAGCTTACTCCGGATTATGTGGACGATGGCAAGATGATTGGAACGCTGGAGAAAGGTGACAATGCAGGCTTGCGAAGTCTTTTGCTCGACGGACTGCATCTCACTGCCGCGGGGTACAAAGTATTTCTGAACGAAGTCCTTCCTTTCATTGGACCAGAATGGGCTCAAGAATCAGAGTTCGATCCAAAATGGGTCTTTCCGTGAGTCTTCCACAAGATTAGCTTCAAAGTTCTGACTAACCATGCCAGCCACTGGAGTGTTGCTCCCCGAATTGATAGAGGTTAGAGGGAACATCAAGTTGGAAGCAACCCCTGTCCATAGCCGAATCGAGAATGTGGAGGCATAAAGGACTTGGTTGATATAACTGTAACTAACGTAGCTTCTCCTGGCGTTGCTTTGATAAAAACTCCAAGAGATCGCAGTCTTCATTTCATTAATTTGAACTCCGTCACTTCAAAGTTGTCAACACTCCAATAATACTTCATTCAGTTGCTGCGACATCCCTGCATAAATACGGGGGAGCGAATCGACGGGGCTTTAGGCTAGTCCCAGAGACCTCACCTCTCTGACATGACTTCACAAGCCTGTATCAAGAACAACAAGAACATCTCTTCGCCCCTCACACATCTTCTAAACCTCGTGCCTCCAACGCCTGCGCCTCCCATATAGAATCTAAACATTAACCCCACCTCTCCGTGCTGCTAGTGATCACCAAGCTCGCGTCCAGATCCTCTGTCACCGACTGTCCACAATCATCGACGTAAAGCATCAACCACAACTCGTTGTTCTCCCACTTTGGTGCCGCTTGCGAACCTTTATCACCCCTCTTGACGACTTCCCATTAGTGTAACGATCCCATATATAGCTTGGCAGATCCTACTTCCACCCGCTCCACCCTGGAGACGATACCTGCCTAAGGTCCTCGACCACCCACCGCGACCTCGAAACGTAGCATACGGAATACTCACGTCTTTCTGCTCGAAATCGACAAAGACCGCGGTCACAGACAATCGCAGTGAGCGACGGCCGTAGGTCGATGCGGTGGGGGAGGTCAAACTCGCGAACCGTCCAGAAACGAGGAGTAAAGTCAGGAAAGACTACACTGGGCTGGATACACGCGTTTGGAGCCTTCCAAACTTTTGTCCGGGCAAGCAAGAACCCATAAGCTGCGACAAATCCATAGTTCATCACATTGAAATTAGCTGGAGATTACCCTAAACCAAGGACATCCTTCTGCGTCCGGGAATACAGTACCGCAAGAACGGCCATTCCCTGCCTGTGCAGGCAGATACGACCTCATCAGTATTCCAACAGCAACAAATCATCTGGTTGAAGATTGATCTCAGAACCTCTGGATACGATCCTACAGACCATCGCCACGTTCCTTGGGTCTTGCGTACAAACGACGGTTGGGCATGGATTCGCAGTTTACCGCTACTCGAGAAGACTTATACCATGTTCAGATGGATGTCAAGCATGTCCAGGCTGTACAAATCAACCATGCTGACCGCCTCTTAAGATTGGAAAGACGACAAGCCGATGATGCGGCTCTCAAATCTGTTTGGGGCCCCAGTCCGCCATTCCCTGGCATCCTGAGTGGCACTCCACAACAAGGCAAGTCAGTCCGCCCATACAAAACACTCCTTAGCTAATATCTGGCCAGGTCCAGTTCACAACCCATCACCCAATGTCTTCGACGACTTTGATGATGAGCAAGGACAAAATCTTCTAGGAAGTCTACAGTTAGAAGCCGATGAAGAGCCAGTCAGACGTGGTGCATCCAGAGCCAACAGCGTACGCTTCGATGTCAGCGCCTTGCAGGGATCGAATTGGGCAGCAGGTTCGCGAAATTCGGGGGAGTTCGCGCCCACCCGACCCAACAGTGGGTTTGGAAGTCATCCAATGACAGAGCGCTCTCTTTCTCACAAGTCTGATGGGAGACATAGTTCTGCGGGCCATTCGGTACACTCGATGCATTCGGCATCTGGACGGACAAGTAGCCTAGGACTAGATACCAATTTCATGATCGGGGGTCAAGATGACGATTCGCCTCTCGACACCCCTGATCCCCCTCCAGGACTGTTCATTTTGGGATCTGTGCCCTCTATCATCCGATGTTGGCTGACCAACAACTTTTCACATAATTCACTCCTCTACGCCGCTGTATGCAGTGGTTCTCAAAGATCGATCCTGGACTACAGTCTTGTGAAGGATCTGGGCTTGGCAGACCAAGTGCACAAAAGCTCAACTGGCAGGTATATCATCAAGCTTCCAGTCTTCCTCCCTGAAGCGATCATAACCCAGCCTACTTCAAGGTCCAGCAGTCCAGCTCCACAGCTCCCGGCACTCTCAGCTGATTTTGAGATTGTCGGAATGAACCAACGGGGCACCTCAGACCGAAAAAGAATTCGAGTTTTCCTCGGCAGTGATACCCTTCGAGCCCACAATGCAGATATATTGCTGTCTCAGAATGTTATGGTTTTGTACGGCGATGATCGAAACAAGCTTTCAGTTCCGTTCGTCAGACCCGAGGACGAAAATGTGTTCAAGAACCTGATGACTACGAACGTCTTGCCGGAGAAGAACGAGTTGAAAGCCACTGCACCGACATTTACTCCAACGGAATCTAAGCCCAAAGTTGAGCCTACTCCTGAAGCCGTCAGCTCTGCATTGACCGCTGGTACCGAAAGCGTGGCGAGTACAACCAGCCACAAGATTCTCACACCAACCGAGTCCGAGTCACCTTTCAATGCTACTTTTGTTACTAACGGCAATGCTCGAGAAAGAGCTTCGAGTGTGAAGTCAGCAAGTGCAACTGTGAATGGCATTGTGACCGATCCCAGTGAGAAGCAGCGCGCGCTGGAAAGTTCTGCGACTGATCCCGAGGCTTCAGATACTACTACCTCTGATTCGGCTCGTCGTGAATCTTCTGGCGGTATCTGGGGATCCTGGCGACAATCAGGATCGATCAATGGCAGCGAAACAGAATCAACGAGCGGCTACCAACGAGCAACAAGAGGAGCCAGAAGCATGAAAGTCCTCAAGTCATCATCCAAGCCAGCACCGGCAGCACCGGCAGTCCTTAGCCGTTCGACGTCCGCGGCACGTACAAACACAACATATGACCCACCACCACCTCGCCCATCTGGTGAACTACGACGCAAGAGTCAAGCCGGCGGAACTGAGAATGTTCCCCTGCGATGGGAGGCTAAGCGAACCAGTTCGGAAGAGCACAAAGCCACGGGCAACTTCCCACGATCGTCAAACCCCATTGGGGGCGCATCTGCATTTGCTTGGATGAACCCGAGTAAGCCAAAGGCTTCCGCTACGGCGGAATAGACGGACAGACACAGACACAGATACAAATACAAACTAGATCTTTCTTTCGTTTGAAGATGTACCTGTGGCGCAGGCTGCTGTCAGATGCTTTTCTGGCCTGAGATTATGGGGCTACGGGACGTGTAATTTACGCATTAGACTAGCTATGCAGTCAAGAATACAGTAAAACTATTCAAACTTGAGATGGGCAAGGTTCACTTCACCCATTCAACAAGTACGAAGTAGTGGAGCGACAGAGCTCAGTAAACCAAAATGCAGGGTCAAGCGACCATGGGCAACCATGTTCGAGAGAATGTCTGAGTAAGTACCTTAATTTGTCACCTTTAGATACGACTGATGATACAGCGACATCTAAGCCCGATAATGGTCACCACAAATAAGTCGTCGGTAAATAAACTACAAAGCATGCGTGGTTCAGACTTCATCCGTCTTGGCACAGGACAGACTGTCTGGTAACACATGTCAGTGTCGATATGAAGAATAGAATTCACCATGACCAGGAACCCTTTCATTTTCCAAAGTCTTGACGGAATCCAAAGTCACAGCAATGGAAGCAACCACTCAATCGACCAGCAGTGAGCCCCATCAAACTACTCCACATCATCCACAGCAAACGCCATCATATGGGAACGAACATCCCTCCCACGCTCGCATAAACACAGCATTCATACACGGGTAATGTGAACCTGGTCCCGCTGCACATACAGGGAGCAGAAAAATGCATTTTAAGGCCACATGCAAATCAGACGGCATATGACGATGATTGTGCATGAGGAATCAATCCATGGATTTGATTTGTGGATGCTACTGGTATGCAGGAGGAAAAGATGGTGGAAGAAATTTTGAAGAATTGGAGGGCGGCAGCGGCTGCGGGGTGGTACAGTAGTAGTGTTTGTGGATAGGGTGGATACGATGTGGTTAAGGTTCACTCTGGGTGGGTAGGTAGAGATTTGGTGATAGAAGGAATAAGAAGGGACTACATCGATTTTTAACGCTTGATTAGAAGATAAGGAGGGTCCTTCACGGTGTATGTAATGAAAGAAATTTCCAAACGGAAAGAGGACTTCCTGTTGAGCTTGTGGTCAACCCAACCTTGACCTGAATTGTTGCTCCCAGGGGGACACAAGCGAGACAGGGGAAATGAGGGGTCAGACATCCTGACATCCTAGCCTAAGCCTTATCTATCGTTATCGGGCATGCAGCCACAGAAAAAATCAAAGCTTTAAAGTCACCCCTCTATCCCGACTTTAACTTTGCATATTTCTCTTTCTCCTCCCTCCAGCATCACTCAACCATCCCAATTGAAGCCAATTCACAGTTTGAGACTTTCATCTTCCTGCCGAATTCTTCTTCAAATACCGACACCAGAAAAAATCAATTCTAACAATATGGCTAAGGACAAGGTATGTGCTGGTTGGTATGGGACTGAGTCACCGCTCTTGTTGACAGAGACAGGTCTGCCTCGCATACTCCGGTGGTCTTGATACCTCTTGCATTCTCAGATGGCTGATTGAGGCTGGTTACGATGGTACGTTGATTCTCTGCCAATTTCTTTCATTGCTAAAGCTAATTGATTCGCAGTTGTCTGCTTCATGGCCGATGTCGGTCAAGAAGGTATCCCCACACCGACCTACCCACTTTACGAAGATATACCTCGAAACGGCACTGACATGACGGAAATACAGAGGACTTCGAGGCTGCTAAGGCAAAGGCATTGAAGATCGGAGCCGTCGCATGCTACATCGAGGATTTGCGTAAAGAGTTCATCGAGGAGCTTTGCTTCCCGGCCGTGCAATGCAACGCCATCTACGAGAACGTCTACCTGCTCGGCACATCCCTCGCTCGTCCAGTCATCGCCCGTGCTCAAATCGCCGTTGCCCAGAAGGAGAAGTGCTTTGCTGTCAGCCACGGTTGTACTGGAAAGGGTAACGATCAGGTCAGATTCGAGTTGGCATTCTATGCTCTCCAGCCCAAGATCAAGGTTATTGCTCCATGGAGAATGCCAGAGTTTTACGAGCGTTTCCCTGGTCGTGATGCTCTGTTGGATTATGCTGCCGCTACTGGAATCCCTGTCAGCAGCACCAAGAGCAAGCCTTGGTCTATGGATGAGAACTTGGCCCACTGCTCTTATGAAGCTGGTATGTTCCAACATTCCTTGAGTTATGGTTTTGGGGATATTTTTAAGATCTCTTGGACGTCAATTGGCATCGTTAAGTACTAACCGATTTCTAGGTATTCTCGAGGACCCTGACACCACCCCACCTACCGACATGTGGAAGCTCGTAAGCACCCCCATTTAAGTTGCGTTCTCTATGATACATACGTTTGAGTCTCGACACGAGAATATCATGCCCTCTAATAAAGAGGACGTTCCATTTTGGACATTGCTAACATACCTTTCGCAGACTGTTGATCCCTTGGATGCGCCAGATAAGCCAGAGGACTTCACACTCTTCTTCGCCAAGGGACTTCCAGTCAAGTTGGTGATTGGCAACAAAACCATCACTGACGCGGTTGAGCTTTTCTTGGAGGTTAGTACAAGCGCAATCTCTACCAACAAGTATTTTAGCTGACTTGCTTTCTGTAGGTCAACGCCATTGCCCGCCGCAACGGTGTTGGACGTATCGACATTGTCGAGAACCGATTCAGTAAGCCATTTGATTCCAGCCTAGCTTCGTAAATATCCTAATTTCAATACAGTCGGACTTAAGTCCCGTGGATGTTACGAGACCCCAGGTCTTACCTGCCTTCGCGGCGCTCACATCGATCTCGAGGGTCTCGTACTCGACCGTGAGGTCCGCGCTCTCCGTGATCAATTCCTCACCTTCAATTACGCCAAGATTCTCTACAGTAAGACTCCTCGTTGCACATTTTCCATAAATCACAATGCTGATTTACAAACCAGACGGTCTCTACTTCTCCCCAGAGCGCGAGTTCCTTGAGCAGAGCATTGTCGCTTCCCAAAAGGATGTCAACGGTCAAGTCAGATGCCGTGTTTACAAGGGCTCCTTCTCTGTTCTTGGCCGCTCCTCAGAGACCTCCAAGCTTTATGATGCATCTGAGAGCTCTATGGATGAGATCGGTGATTTCGCTCCTTCTGAGACTGGTGGTTTCATCACTGTAAGTCTTCATCTGTCCACTTCTTTGAGTCTAGTCAGTACTAACGATACCCAGGTCCAAGCTATCCGTCTCAAGAAATACGGCCAAGCCAAGGCTGACGCTGGTGAGCGTCTATGAATTATACGATAGATCGGGATTGGAAAAACGGTGGGCTGGGGGTTCTGCACGGCGTCTATCTTCTGGAATGTCTCGCCTAATGTCGCCGAATGGGTAGGGCAGTGAGCGTTCATGGGTCGATTTAAACAAAGGAAGTAAGGATTTTTGTGGCTACTCAGGAAAATAAAAACCTTTTAACCAGAAGATTTGTCACTGAGACTGTAACATATGTGCAGATAAATGCTTTACGTTTGTGTTGCCAACTCTACACGAGTCACGTCCATTTAATTTCTTGTTGGCTTTCGGGGCAAAGTTGCGCATTGCTAATTTTACTATGTTGGTGATCGTCTGTTGTTGCACGATGCCAGAAACGATCGCCGGCTTTTAAGTACTTTCTTTCTCATTTGTCTACCCACCCTTCCAATCGTATCCAATGTAACCATGTACGCCGTCCATGCGATGTTAAATACAAAACTCTCTGTCCAAATCTGCAACGCTGGAGCCCATAGAATCTTAGCAGATCTCAACCCTCAAAAATTAACAGACTAATACTCCAATTGTAGTTCATTCTACCGCTCAAGCAACAGCACCAACCGTCCTCTTCGCCCAAGTCACCCACTCCCTCCAGTCCTCGTCCACCTCCTTCGTGTAAACCAACAACGCCTTCACCAAACTCCTTCCTGCATCCTTTGTAAACCACCAATACGAAAAGATATCCAACACAACGCCGTAATGCAGGAATAAAAGGCAAGCGAGCGGATCACTAAGTTCTAGAAGCGAAAAGATCGATGGACTGATTTTGTGTGGCCAGGTGATGGCTGGGCCGTGAGAGAGAGTGGAGAGAGGTGAGATGATTTCTGAAAGGGAGTTGCACGCTTCGAGGAGCTCGGTTTGTTGTTTGGAGGGACCTGAGGTGATGAGAGTCTCGAGGCGAGTGAGGGAGATGAGGATGTGTCTGTCGGGAGTTAGTCTGGTGAGAGGTCTGTATGGGTGGGATGGCAGAGATAGCTTACGGGCAGATTTTCTGGCCGTTAAGTAAAGCAACTCTGTTCAAGTAAGTGTTAGCTTGAAACTATCTCTCAATCGGATATATTTCAGGAAGTCAGGGGGTTTTCAATACTAACTCTTCGACACCAGGCACAACCGGCCTCGGCTTCACAGACCCAGGGTCCAACATGGGCAGAAAGAAATCTTTCAACGCCCCATTCCTCAACACCACCTCCGACTGACTAATTACCGCCTCCATCCCCTCCAACAACTTCCTCAATCCTAGTAAATCAGCCAGTGGATTCCTCGCCGCCTCTTCATCGGGATCATTACACACGCCTGGGATAGCGATAGACAGCAATAGCACGAAAATGGAGCATACTGCTACCGCTTCACAGTTGTCAGAGCTGATTCGACAGAGTGCTTTATTCAGCCCAGCGTGCGTTAGATCTTGATACCGCAGCGCAGTTTGCAACCACGATTTCTTCGCGCCTGTCTCAAGGTGCGCGAGATGAAGGGCCGAGATGGCGAGGAGTCCATCGAGCAGGAAAATGTGCTCGATTGCCATGTCGGGCACGTGAACTTGCCAGCAGTGAACGTCTGATTCTCGGGGAAAGAAGGTCGTGTAGGCGGAGGTGACGAAGTGGTGGAGAAGTTTGAGCTCGAGAGTTCGGGCTGGGAGGGGCCCGTGTGATCGCTCTCGGAGGAGAAGGAGATCATTGGGACCGTCTGAGAGTGATTGCCCGTTTTCGAAGCGGGTGTTGGGTTGGAAATGGCATGCCAACTCGCGTTTCGTGCAGGGCGAGCATGTCGGGCGTTGTTCGTCGCACTGTGGTGGTGTTAGATGGTATTTATACTTGTATTGAGGAGTTCAAGGATGTAAGTAATTGAAAACTAATAGCTGGTGCATTCAGAATGAGATATGCATTTGGGACGAGATATACAAGGGAAAGCTCATAGGAAGAGTTAGCTTACCTTCACATGTCTCCTCTTACATTGCAAACATCCATTATGAGATTTCCGATGTGATCGACGAGGTGGCATACCTCCCGCTTATTGGACGTTGGTGCAGGAATGTCAACAAGCGAAACGAGAATTACAATTCTCTATATTAAGAATAAAGTACGTTGAGTTGAGAAGTGATAAAATACGAAGATACGACGACACCGACTCAGATGCCATCCGAAGCTCCCGGTAGCGCCAAGACGCTGTTCCTGGCCGAATCATCGGTCGAAATCTCAAGCTTGTCAGGTTGTTAGACTATGCTGATGTTTTAGGTTCAGTAGTGCTGCGGCTATGCTTTCGCTTAGACTGATTACACAAGGAGATTTCGGGTGTCGAAAAAGAGGCTGAACGTCATCTTCAGCTTTCATTCCGATGTTGAAAACTTGGATTATTGAACCGCTTCCAATGTTCCTGTGAAAATGATTTGAGCTACAAAATCAGATTCCTCCAAGGCCCCATCGTTGTCATAGCCCTTGTATGCCTCACAACATTAGGCAGGAATGTAGAGAAGGGGATAGCCACATATCTTCACACTGACAAGACCATAGACAAAAGTGGCAGGGTAACGTATGTTTATTTAGCCACATCTTTCATTTGTACGCTATGATGGCCATATCTAGCAACCTTGCTCTGTCTTATCCCATTCCAACATGCCGCGTCGACTTGACCTGATCGTCGGGTATCTCCTCGTTCCTCACATTAGGAAACGACTTTTGGTCCTCCTCGGAATATTGTGGCTCAATTGCAACCTGACTTTGCGAAGTCGTCAACTTTCTTTTCCTGTTCCAGAACAGTATCCCCATTACCAGCATCGCACACAAGAACACAAGAGCCAAGACCGAACCGATTCCAATCCCTACCTTTGCTCCTCTTGCCAGTCCAGAATGATGACTGGTTGGGACTGATACTTCTGTGTTGCTCTGCGCTGCTTTCGATGTGACAACATTCGTACTCGTAGCTGCTGGCTTGGCGAAGAGAATGCCGTTGATTTGTACCCCCCAGACAGAACTTGGCTCCGATATTGAAGTGCTGGTCGTTGTCCAAGTGCCCGAAGAGACGGTTTGAATATATGTGACTATCTGGGCTGGCAAAGGAGAATTGCATTGCCTTGGATTTGGTGCTGAAGCCCAGTCCACAAAATTATAACCCCTGTTGCAGATCAGCGAACTGCAAACTTTTGAGAAGTTGGAGAGTGCTTACGAGGGACAACAACCAACTCTCGTGCTGCTTTTGTCCAATACACTCATTGCAACAGTCTTGTAAGCCTCAGGACAGACCATCTTGTATCCACCCAACTCAGTCCTTGTCGTCAAGTCTGCAGCTGTATTTTGCTCCCACCAAAGTGAAGCTTGAGACGGCATGCATGCTGGCCCAGAATTGTGGGCTGCATAACCGGGGTCAAATGCAAATAGGCTGGCAACGCCGTCAACAGCGGGATTGACAAAAAGAGAAGAACAGTCTGCTAGAGCGGGATACACTGTGCTGAGCGGTAGGTACGTGGTCGTTGTACCAGAGCTCGTGATCAGTAGAGTGGAGAGAGACATTCTCACGCGGCCAGACTGGACCTGAGGAGTCGTTTGGACATGAGAGAGAAAGCGGAAGATGAGATGAGATGGAGTTGAATTAGAGTCAAGACCTTGTCCGACCTTACGTATCGGTATCGAAGGCGTATTGCAGCCAAGTCTGTGCCTCCTGTTCCTCCAGGATGCAATGCTACCTGTTGTGCAACTTTTAAGATTGCACGACTTTCCGCGCCGAGCAGAACAACCAGGTGGGAATTGATCCTGGGATTCTCTGCACAGACTCCCTCCCATCACCCATAACACATCCGAGCCATCCTCATCCTCGGGAGCCAAGGCCAGCCCACCCCACCTGCATCTGATGTCCCAAATCCCAAGCGATTTCAGCTTCCGGCGCCTGCCCGCTGCCGAAAATCAGGGGTCTCGAAAAAAAGTCACTGGCGCCGCTCCAGGCCACCCGTGACTGGACCATCAACACCAAAGAACAACCACGCGTCTTCTCTCTGTCTCTATGCTGATCATACGCGCTCCAACAGTCAACGACACCCGATAGCAACTAATACCATACGTCCCGGATCCATCCGCCAAGATGTCAAAGACTACAATAGCAATCATAGCGGCTGTGAGCGCAGCAACGGGTGCAGGAGTTACAGCAGCCATGTATTCTACGCGCTCAGAAAAGAAGATCCAAGCCGTTCAGTCCTCCACAGCTCTTTCTACGACTTCGACAACTACGTCTCCTCCTGCTCCTATGCCAGGAGCTCTTCCACTTCCACCGAAAGCTATCATCCCACCCGTCGATCCAGCAGGGCTCTTCCAGTATGGCTTTCCTGGTCCAGTCGCGGACCTCGCAACCCGCAACGCCTTAGTGTCATCCTTCGACCGCCGACTACGAAATCCTTCTTGGGTAGCAGAACACATCACACCCGCCTCCCTCGCCGCTTCGCATGGTGACCGCAAACACAGCGTCTTCCTGGAAGATCCCTCCGTACCAGAGAAGTTCAGGGGCAAGCTAAAAGACTACTTCCGCAGTGGTTATGACCGAGGGCATCAAGTGCCCGCTGCAGACGCAAAATGGAGCCAAGATGCCATGAACGACACTTTTTACCTGACGAATATGTGTCCGCAGGTCGGCGAGGGTTTCAACCGAGATTACTGGGCGCACTTTGAGGACTTCTGCCGCAGACTCACGCAGCGATATCCGTCTGTTAGGATCGTCACTGGGCCATTATATCTTCCTAAACGGGATGCTGTGGACGGGAAGTGGCGGGTCTCATACGAAGTTATTGGCAATCCACCAAATATCGCTGTACCTACACATTTCTACAAGGTTATCTTCGCTGAGGATGGGACGACGTCTGGACAAGTTGCTGTAGGAGCTTTCGTGCTTCCCAATGCGCCGATTCCAAACGAGAAACCGATCACGGATTTTGAGGTCCCGATTGAGGCAGTGGAGAGGGCGAGTGGATTGGAGTTTGCGACGAAGTTGCCTGTACAGAGACGGAAGAGGCTTTGTGCTGATACGGTGTGCAGTTTGGTCATTAAGGAGTATGCTGCGAGGCAGAAAGCGTTCGGGAAGGGCGATGGGCCAGCTGTGGAGAGGAGGACGAGCCCGAGGAATTTAACTACTCCAGGTGGAAACTAGAGTCTGTGATTCATTTGGTTTGCCTGGATGTGCTGAGTAGAGAAAGCGGCGGCTCGCGAGAGCACACATTCATATATGAATGATGGTTTCATCTGAACTGTTCTTAGAGAAGGGGGCATTTGCATTGCATTGCATATCATCACGGCGTTAAATCCACTTTCGGAAACTTGTATTTAAGGACTGTAGTCTACATCGTTATAGCTAGCATACTCAATACCCAATCTAATGCATGAACTTTAGCTAGAAACTTTCGGATCATGGCAGTGACATGATAGTAGTCAGCTTCGTTTTTTGGCAAGGAACAGTATGTTGGGAAATCAGGGAATGCAAAGTCGTTGAAAAGCCATCAAATTTCTCATTGTCTTTAGCCTAGTCAAGTGAGCTCTTTCGAAGGCCATGGAAATATTCTCTGCTCACGCCAGGTCATGTTCCTGTTATACAAATCCGCCGGTTTCCTTCCTGCCGTCCACATCCGGGCACACTAACAGTAGCTACTATATCACTTCATCTCGCGCGAGTATATTTCCCCCTTCTCTGCTCCATCTGCAAACTCTCTTCCTGACTTGGCAACGGACCTCTCCTTCTCACGCTCCCAGCAGCACCAGCCTGTTCACTTCCCTGCCTGTCTTCGCCACCCATACCAGGAATCGGGAAAGGAGGCTGCTGTCCCATACCAGGCGGCGGCGGGAAGCCAGGCGGTAAACCAAATCCAGGTGGCGGTGGCATCCCCGGAATGATCATCCCAGGAGGGGGAGGTGGCACCTGACCAGGAAGTGGTGGTGGTAAGCCGGCCTTCTGCATCATCTCAGCCAGAGCAGCGAAGTCAGGTGGATTATTAAGGTCCATTCCCGGTGGAGGAGGTGGTACTCCCGTGCCATATGGCATCTGAGGAGGCGGTGGTTGATATTGCGAGATTGACGGCGGAGGAGCATTGCCCATGCCTGGAATGATGGGCTGAGCACCACCTGGAAGAGGAAGGCCTGGGATACCTGGAAAGCCGGGGAGTTTGGCAGGCATTTTCTGGTCGACGAGACCTTCAGTTTCGTCTTCCAATTCCTGCTCTTCTTCTTCCTGGCGTTGACGGCGGCCACCGCGGCGATCCCATGTTCCTTGGGCTTCGGCAGCAGCTTCACCGATGTGATGCCTGTCGTTGGCGATATCTGTATCGCCTGGTCGAGCACGAGTCCAGAATTTGGTAGTGCGGTCGTTGGATCCTGATGCGAGGATGTGGCCGAGCGGATGCCAATCCATAGACCAGATGGGGAATTCGTGGGCGTGCTTGATTTTGTGAGCTGGGTGAATGGTTTGGGCTACGGCGGTTGAGGGCGATGTGCTATCCCATGGTGCAAGCGTGGGTACGGCTCCTGATGGATTATTAGGCTCGTCGAGGAGATAGTGGAATATGGCTCCATCTCCTCCGCCAGTGCTGATCATATTCGAATGAATCGGGTGCCATGTCAAGCTGGAGATTTCTTTCTCGTGCCCTTTCAGGAGGACAATATCACGCATCATTCGGAGATCGAATACACGTGCTATCTGGTCTCGTGCTGAGGTCGCTAAGCAGTCACCTCTGACTCGTTCGAAGAGTGTCTTGGTGAGGGTATTTTTGTGGCCGTGTAGTGTTGTTAAGACACGACTTGTCCGAGGATCCCATAGTTTTACCAAATGATCCTTTGATCCAGATACAATTAGACCTTTGGTAGGATGCCAGTCAACACTCTTCACATCCCAACCATGCCCCTCGAGAATAGACTCTTCGGTACCCAAAGCAAAATCGAAAATCTTCAGTTTCGAGTCGTCGGCAGCCGTAATGAACTTCGAGTCATTTGGGCTGAATGCAATATCTCTGATCGCGTCACTGTGTCCTTGGATGACTTTGACGTTATTGAAGTTCGGCTGCCAGTACTTGATCATTCCATCATGATCAGCTGACAGCAACCAGTCATTATTGTGAGAATAAGACAGAGCTCGGATAGCAACATCATGTGCTTGCATGATGGTCTCGAAGTTGAAACCAGTTCCATTCCATAAGGTGAATTCGCCACTGCTTGAGCCTGTGAGTAATCTTCGACCGTCTGGTGTCCAGCGAACGACGTTGACCGGATGCTTGTTCTTGTTTAGGGATGTGTGAAGATGGCGAGCCGGAATCGTATCAGCAGGTTCGCTTATTCGTGCTAGAGGCGGAACCATCTACTGTAATTAATAGAAGAAGAGGTAGCTTCCAGTGAAGACTTACATCCACTATGTAGCTTGCACTCGGCCTCTCCATCTCTCCTTGATATCCGCCCTTGAATCTCGGCTGCCGATTCCGCATCCAGTGTACCATAGTTGACCCATAGTCAGTCACCGGCCCTGCAACATCAATCAGCTATGCTTTTCGGTCCTAGAGAGCTGCATAAAAGATATTGGAAACATGCTTTAACAATCACGTGCTGGGCATTGTCTCCCGTCCTTGCCTGGCTCTGCCAGATGTGGATGCAAGGACTGTAGATGTTCCAGTGGTAAAACTGCTTCAGATCTGCTTTCCACATCTTTACTGCACAGATGTATTTCCTTTGTATTTTCTTGCAGTCAAAGATCCAGGTATTCTTGCTGGCCACGCCCAGACTGAACGCTCTCCTCACAGGCTAACTTACTTTTACCTCTTCCACGAATGAAGACCCCTTCATAGCCTCCGCCGCCTCCTCCTCCTCCTCCGCCCCCCTGACCTCCATAATCGCGCTCACCGCGTTGTTCGTATGCCATGTTGGCTATCGGGTCATTCTCGAGGTTTGTGCGCTGTCAGATGGGGCTCTGTTGTTGAAATGACCAAACTAGTTCGGAAGAGCGATAGGCGAGGCTCAGGAGAAGTCACACGAGATGTGTCGTTGCGAGTGGTCCAGACGTGAATGTCATCTGCTCAAAGAGCACGTTTCTGACACGAAAGCAGCCTTTTCCAATTCCACTACTAGGCAGGCTGTTGAGGTAGGTACCTTGGCTTGGTAAGGTATGGGTATGGTATCAAGGGTTGTCGATCCGAAGCATTCCCGTTCCGTCAGGTCTCGGGCGGAATGGAAGATCATTTCGCCTAGCTCCTTGCTTCGTTTTTGGCTGCTCGCCGCCCGTCTCGCCCGTCTGCTTGGGTCTCTCCCCAACACTGACGCAGGCCAATTCAACCAGTCCGAAGGCAAAACTCATGCCGCCCAATCACTTGAACCAACAGGATATATTGGATTGCCAGAGTACTGTACTTGTATAGCTTTCCTTCTTTTATTTCTTTTTCCTGTCTCATTCCTATCTCTCCCCATTCCAAGCCAGTTCCAGGCCAATTTAAACACCGTCGCTCCATTCGCGCGTAGTAGCTAGAGAGGACTTGCACAGAGAGGAGCATACCTAGCTTGGCTGCTGGTCCTGCTCCTGCCTGCCCTGCCCTGCCCCGCCACAGTCGTCCCGCTTTTGGCTCGCTGCCGCATTGATTCCTGTTCCAATTCCTGTTCTTGTTATTATCTTCTTCAACCCCCTGGCTCGAGAATCTCTATTGAGTCGAGTACATCCTCGAGGGGATTCTACTTTCATTTTACATTTATATTATACTTTGCTGCGAAACAATGGCAACTTCTATCAATACTGCAACGACCACTGGCACGGAGCTCTCCACAGAAGCAGCACCAGTCAAACGAACGGGCCATTCACATGTCAATCCCAAACTCAATGGATTTTCCACGCCACAACCACTCGCGCCTGTCCGTCTGAAAAAGAAATACAGACATGTTGCAGCTGTACACTCGAATCCTCGGACGTCATGCCTCAGTCATGATTCCGAGTCCACCCCCAGTTTCCTAGGTTTTAGGAACTTGATGGTCATTGTACTCAGTCAGTCACGGAACAATTCGTATGCCGGACAGTGCTGACCTTTTTAGTTGTTGGGAATCTGCGGTTGATGATTGAGAACTTCAAGAAGGTGTGAAGCTTTCCGACGTCCAGAGAATACAGCTAACTAATTATAGTATGGGGTCCTCATTTGCATAAGATGTCACGACTACAGACGGCAAGACTTGATCCTGGGAGCCGCCCTCTATTTCATCATACCCTGTCACCTCTTCCTTGCATACGTCGTCGAATTGGTTGCAGCCCAACAAGCAAGAAGGTCATTACGCGCGGGCAAAAAGAGGTCGGGAACTGCTACACCAGGAGGAAGTTATGTCGCCTCTGATGAGGAAGTGCTGAAATTCCAATCGACTTGGAAATTGATCGCCTGGGTTCATGGAATCAACGTGTCACTTTGCCTTTTAATCACCTCGTTTATTGTATACTTCTTTATCCATCATCCTTTAATCGGCACGCTTTGCGAGGTTCATGCCATTATCGTCTGGTTAAAGACTTATTCGTATGCCTTTACAAATCGGGATCTTCGACATGCATATTTACATCCTTCAAAACGAGAAGAAGACGCCCTTCCGGAGATATACCAACAGTGCCCATATCCGCAGAATATCACACTCAGCAACCTCACGTACTTTTGGTGGGCACCTACTTTGGTATACCAGCCGGTATATCCTAGAACAACCAAGATTCGATGGGTATTCGTTGGAAAACGAATGGCAGAGGTGTTTGGATTGAACGCCTTCATGTGGATTGCAAGCGCTCAATATGCTGCACCGGTCCTGAGAAACTCCCTAGAGGAGATTGCTAACCTCAATCTTATCTCTATTCTGGAACGACTCATGAAGCTGTCGACAATCAGCTTGGTTATCTGGCTTGCCGGATTCTTCGCCCTTTTCCAGTCATTCCTAAACGCTCTGGCTGAGGTCATGAGGTTTGGAGACAGAGAGTTTTATACCGATTGGTGGAACAGTCCAAGTGTAGGTGTTTACTGGCGAACTTGGAATAAACCTGTCTACCAGTTCATGAAAAGACATGTTTTTTCGCCACTGATTGGTAGAGGCTGGGGTTCAGGTTCGGCGAGTATTGCTGTGTTTGTCTTCTCGGGTGTCTTACACGAGCTTCTTGTCGGCATCCCAACACATAACATCATTGGTAAGAGATCTTACCAATCTCCCACTCTTTTATACTCACGATCGATAGGTGTTGCATTCATAGGCATGATTGCCCAATTACCACTTATTGCCATCACAGCACCACTGGAGAAAATGCAAGGCATCAATGGTCGGATCATAGGAAATTGCATCTTCTGGGTCTCCTTTACTCTCATCGGACAACCACTTGCAGCACTGCTTTACTTCTTCGCTTGGCAAGCCAAATACGGGACTGTCAGCAAAGGGGTTGGGAAAGCAGAGTTGACTACTCACGGCTACTGGACAGGGAAAATGTAGCATTACTTTTATGAAATTCATTATTCATGACACTCTATCGTTCTCAGCACTGAGTTCGGCCATCATGCCTCCCTTGTCCCGTTTCTTTGCATCTTCCTGCAACCTTCTCGTAATAAAGTTTGAGATCTCTTTAACCTTAATAGCCGCAACCTCCACACAGTTTAGCAACGTTAAAGCATGAACGGGCACACCACCCAGCTTCGCAATTTGACACACCTCCCCATGCCTGTTCATACCAATAGTCACGGACCCCTCCCTCAGCTGCTCCTCCATCAACCCCGCATCCAACAAAACCTTCTCCTTCTCCCCCTCTCCATCCTTCCCCAAAACACCCTCCCCATAAAAGCTGAAAGTTACACATAGCGGAAAATGCAGTAAGCTCAACTTCACCGGTTCCCTCTCCGCGGTACTATACACGACCACCTCCTCACCCCTCGTCTCGGTATCCGGCTTCCTGAAATGCTGTAGCGCCGCAATAACACCTATACACGCTGCATCCACGAGATTCCCATCGTGGCTTATGACATGTACGTCTGCGCGTATAGACCAGACTTTCGAGCCGGCGATTAGGCACAGCGATTCGGTGTCCAGTGCGCCAGAGCGTCGGATCGTCTTTTCGAGGAGGCGGGAGAGGAGCGTTTCGGTTTCTGTTGGGCGAGATGAAGATTCGATAGAAGGGGAGAGCATGGGTGAAAGTTCCGTGGTGATGGTGAAGAGGCCGTCGATCGGGCGGTCGGGAAACGGCGTTACGACTTGGGCGGAGATGTGGGTGTGTATTCTGCAGAGGGGTCAGTGAGGGGATGGAACTTGGTGAGCCGATTTCTTGAAGAGATAGAACACATGATATCAATGATATCCATTAGTAATTGAAAACATATAGCAAATAAAACAGAGTATAACATACCTCGTCTTCCCTAACCTAACATCCACCACGCCCAGCTCATCCCCAAAATCCAACTCCAGAGCTCTATACTGGTCGAGACTCCTCCCATCCAGCCGTATGTTTTCTTGCAACGCTTTGGCAAAGAACTGCCTCTCGTTCAGCGAGGGTTCGACTTCTCGCGGCATTGTGAGTTTCGTGCAATGGTTACTTGCGTACCGCTCTCGTTGAAAAGTCAAGGCTAGGAAAGGCTGGATGGGAAATTCAAATGCGCTCGCCTAATGCGGAGGCGGTGAGACAATAGGGCGCGGCGATTGCCGTCGTCCCTTCAAAATCTCCAGATTACCTAGGCAGGATTCGAGATTAAGAAGGACAATTGACAACCGCGACTTTATCGAATTCCACAGATTTTAACGCGAAGATGACGACTGGTATGTTTTTCTCTTCGGTTATTGAAGATAAAAGCTCACTAGTAATAGCACACAGACCCACGTTCGACCCTGTATGACATCTCGAGTTCCCCCGAACAATGGAGACTGACAACTCAATAGGCCCGGGGTAAAGATGCGCAGAGAGGCCCAGCATACCATCAACGTCTGCTACCAGCTCACACGCAACTGAAAGTCCGGTGTGTGAAATTAGTTCACGGGAATTAGAAGGATAAGTGCTGATATACAGAATCACAGACAGCCAGGACAAGGCGGCGATGCCGACCACGAAGTTCGCGACCTGCGCGCAGAACTACTCGCAGCCGAAGCAGCCCACTTTGCCAAAGTAAAGGGCGGCCCAGCTCCTACGCCTTCAATTGCAGATTCGGAGGTGCAAACGAATACGGCGAAGAGACAGCTTGAGAATGGCGAGGAGGAGGATGTGGATGCTAAGCGGAGGAGGATATTAGAAGAGACGAGGGATATTGATGCAGATTCAGAGAATGATGAGGATGATGATAGTAGTGACGATGATAGGTGGGTTGGTGTTTTTTGTCGATAAAGGGTTTGGAATTTGGTTCTGACCAGGCTGAGCTAATTGGTTACAGTGATGATGAGGACGAGACTGCAGAGCTACAAAGGGAACTGGAGAAAATCAAACGAGAACGAGCCGAGAAGAGAGAGCAGGAGGTAGGTTCGAATAAGCTCTTCCCCTGGAGCAGTCAAAAACGGGAGAGGGAAAAACTTATGTTTCGTGGTACTGACAAGACCTGCAGGAGCGAGAAAAGGCCGCCGAAGAAGAGGCTGCGCGGGAACATGATATTGCTCTTGGCAACCCTCTCTTGAATCCCAAAGCCGATTTCAACGTCAAGCGCCGGTAAGTTTGCAAAGTTCGTTCTGACTTGGTGGTTCATATGCTGATCAGACGGCAGATGGGATGACGATGTAATCTTCAAGAACCAAGCTCGCGGGACCGAGGACAAGGGAAAGAAGAAGGAATTCGTCAATGTAAGTATTACATGCAGAAATGGTCTGAAAGTACCTCAGTTATTAACCTGTTACCAGGATCTTCTCCGATCTGATTTCCATAAACGTTTCATGAGGTGAGGAAATTCAAGCTTTTTGGTGCCGGGAATTGCGGCTAACCTATTTCTAGCAAATACGTGAGATGACGAGGGACTTGCGTTCATCTGGTCGGCGTTTATGGTTGGTTGCGGGATAGCTTGAGCAGGATTTCTGGGCATGGATATATCTCCCAGCTTGCAATTGTGACTTTGTATGATTTCGGGGAAAGTAGGGAGTGAACAGCGGTTAAGTGTCCGTTACGATGAAGGCTCGCCATCTGGGATACTGGTATAGCTGAGAGATGCACCTACCTACCATCCTCAGGTACATCTGATAATGCAAACTCCCCATGGCCCAAGTTTTCAGCTGCAAAAAATCAATCTCGTCCAGTTCGGGAATGGCGTTAAAAGCTTCGATGCGGGCAAGTGATTTGAGCCTTGAACGATTGGACAATGCTGCAGCCACACTGTGCCACGAATTCTAACAAGGGTCAAGCTGACGGACATGCCGATCATGACGAAGGAAACAACGCGCATCTCCATGCTTGATTGAGGGGCAGCAGACAGCATTCGTAGCGGCCGAATGAAACCTCAGCTAACGAACACGCAGCACAGCACAGCACAGCACAGCACAGCTCAGCTTCTGGACCGCGCCCGATCAAGTCGAATGGATACGAGTACTTTGATGATAATGCCCAAGCGAGGGAGCGGGGTCAAATGCATGCATGCATCGCGAATGCAAGCGAGAGAAGTGTGCTCGGCTGTCGGATGGCTTGAGTCTGGCCAGAGCCTTTCTCGCATCCCTCGTGCAATTATTATTGCCCCTCCACAGCTGTGAGATATCCATGAGCAGCGCGTGCCAAGTTTTTCTCCAGATCTGTCAAAGCAGCAAACGAGCTGCCCTAGCTGAACCTGCGGGATTTAGCCTCCAATAATGGCCACCGTTAGTGCGGGGTCATAATTGCACCACAGTCGAGGACCACCAGGACCGTTGAACGCATCGCTCCACTTTTCCTTTTTATCGACATCTTGTTTCGTTTTTGCTGTTTCGGTGCCTTGCTTCATGTGGACTAGGCTCTCATTTCCGGATGTTACGCCGTTCCTTGTTTCACGGGCTTAATCCATATGAGCTATTCCAGATCGCGGGAAGGAAGGAATAAAAAGGAAGGCGTGATATGTACTCCGCCAATGGAAGCAATGGAAGTTGAACGATGCGAGCCCAAAGTTGAGGTGTACATGGTCACAGATGACGCAACTGTCTCCCGAGCTGGGGGACGTCAAGGTGGATGTCTTGATCAAGACCGGCTGGGCTGGGATCAGCCTTGTTGGAGAGAACCAAGAGGACAGACATCACAGCCACCACTATCACTAGCTATCGACTAATAGAGGGGTCAAGTGGTAAAGTGGCATAGCTCTGCGTAGTGCAGACTGCGGAAGATGCAGCTCCTATGGTATCATGGAGCTTTCCCGGAATGATATATAGCATTCCCCTCCCTCTCCCCAAATTGATGTTCATTATCAACTCATCACACTCTCACATCTTCCCTCAAATTCACAAAACAATAACATTCTCTTCGAACGAAGACCAATTCAGCAATCATGTCTAGCTACGACAATGACAACAACAATTCCGTAAGTCCCTAACATGTTGACCCGCCAAAGCCAGTTCTTCATGGTTCCATTTCCTCTGACAGACTTCCTTTCAGGGTTCGTACGGAAGCGGGAACAATGATTCCTATGGCAGCAGTGGACGTAATAATGATGACTCCTATGGGGTAAGCATCCCTGAGTGCACACCCCATGCTGGGGTGTCGCATCGTATTTCCTTGGATACTTACACTTTCTTTCAGTCTTCTGGTCGAGGAAATGATAGTTACGGCGTAAGCTACCCTCATTCGGATACTCGTCAGCCAGGCTGTGCTGAGTTCCTCTTTTCTTTCTTTGCATACTGATGTGGTTTCTTACAGTCCTCTGATCGTCAGGGAGGTGACAGCTATGGAGTAAGAACCCTCATGCACAAGCTATGCTTGTTTATGACACATTTCTACTCAATATCTTATCACACAACCTATAGTGCCATATTTTTTCAATACATGGGCTAATATCAACATCATAGTCCGGAAACACCGGTTCCAATGAGTACGGGTCTTCGACAGACCGCACCGGAGGATCTGGGTTTGGAAGCAACGACAACACCACCTCATCTGACAATTATGGATCTTCAGGACGAGGAAACAATGATTCTTCTGACACATATGGATCGTCAGGCCGTGATAACACATCTGGTGGCTATGGAGGGTCCTCAAACGAAGATACCTTAGGGTCATCGGGACGCAACACAGACAATTATGGAAGTGGAAACACTGGATCTGACTCTTATGGATCTGGCAACAAAACCAGTGGTTACGGAGGCTCCAATGATGATAATCTTGGCTCATCTGGCCGCAACACAGACTCCTACGGAAGTGGAAACACTGGATCGGACTCCTACGGTTCAGGAAACAAGACGTCGAGCTCTGACAACTATGGATCGTCCAACACCGATACCTACGGCTCAGGCAACAAGTCCAGCTCAGACAACTACGGATCCTCGAACACTGACACATACGGCTCCACCAACACTGGCTCGGACTCATACGGCTCTGGTAACAAGACCTCTGACACCTACGGCTCATCCAACACGGATAACTACGGCAGCTCCAATATCGACCACGACTCCAAGTCGAAAGACTCCACCTCTGGCAAAATCTTGGAGAAGGTTGGTGGTATGTTGAAGAATGAGAACTTGCAGGAGAAAGGGGCTGCCAAGCGTGCTGCTGCTGGTAATGACAATGACAACAGCTATGGAAGCGGGAACAACAACAATGACTACTAGGCAGTAGATGTACGATGGAACATGGATGGCTTGGAAAGGATGGGAGCAGGATTTGTTATTTTGTATTGAGTTACTCTATCTGAATGAATGTCATGAAACAATCAATTGATCCGAGGAGTAATATTACGTTGGCAGCGGGATCCGTTTGAGCCAGACAACTATTAGTACTTTGTCCAGTAAGAATCTTTTGGACGGAGCCAATCTTCGTCAACAGAACGACACTCTACATCTCGGTCCTTCTCCTTGAGACAAGGTGCAGAGGTGAACAAACCCAAATCAAGTATCCGAGAAGTCGTGTTGACATCTATAACAAGAACATGATTCCTGGGGGAAACAAGAATCTATAACTACATCTACCAACACTTCTTTTCATACCTCATCCCATCGACAAAAATAACCATATGAACTGCTTTCTACAGGTTCCGGCACTTCCATTCATGCCCAGTCCCCCGCTCCACAGACGGATTAACCACATTGGCCACTCTAAGTCTCCTCTTAAACTTCTCATCATTAATCCTTTCCAGTTCTGATGACCCACCTCTTCGCGTCTACGAGACTCGCCCGCACCTTCTCACCTAGCCCATCACAAAATCGCATCCTCACACCCTTATGATTCGAGTGGATTCGAATTGCTCCTCGCAACAATAAAGATACATATACTCGCTCCTCGGTCCAACCATAGTTCTAGGGAGAGTGGCATCGGTTTTCTTGGGCAATATGTCGAGGTTGAGGGCAGACGTCTGCTATGCGGTGCCATATGCCATCTTGGAGTTCAGAGTGCAGGTCGGGGAAGAAATTGAAGGTAGCGGCGAGGAGAGGGATGTTATGTGTGGGGCTCGTTTTGTTGAAGTTTGGTTCTTGCATGTTTCTTTGTTTTGGAGCGAGTTTAGGTGTTAAAGGGTGCACTATTCCAAAATTTCTCGCCGTAATATGATTTTCGGAAATTGTTTCGCTGAGGTATCTGGGCGAGGGTAAACGATTTCTTTCTGTTGCAGCTAGTACCGTCCATTTGGCAGAATTGATTCTTGACTCAATCCAAGCCAGAGATCGAAAACTAGGTAATATTCGCAACGTCGCAGAAATATTTTAAGAATCTAAAATGCTCCAAACGCAATTCTCATTGATGTTGGTGACCAATTTGCTATTCAGCATTGCCAATTTCTAGAGCTTCTTCTATTCAGCCTCATCCCAAATATCATACTGTTCCTACATGGCCAGATTGCCAGGCCTTTAACAAATAGGAACCTAGAAACTGGGGCTCGAACCGAAGCTCAATATTAGAAGACACTCTAGGGTCTGGTATTCGTCACAATAAATTGCGTCTCGTTCGATATCTGGCCAACTTGCCATCGTGAGGCTGGTGGGATTAGGCGAGGAACTTGTTTACCTTGTTAGCGAGTAGTAGACTTATTAGAAGGAAAGGGCACAATGTCTAGATATGAGCTTCAGCCCAACTAATCAATATAAGTTCTAAAGCATAATTCTTGAGTGTCTTCAAATTTCAAGGTTCTCATGTAATCTTTCTGCGCAGATGCCCTTTTATCTAGGTAACTGCAGAGCATGCAACTCGCCTAAGCCTGCAACTCACTCCACACCGCTAAAGTACACTTGTGGGGAAAGTTTGTAAAGTATCCATTTAGTCAAATAAGCAATTCGCCTCCAACCAGCTGAGCAACACGTTCACACAAAGGCACTTTGGCGGAGGTTAGTCTCTCATCCAACAACCCACGTGACCACCACTAATGACAAGCAGTGGTTAACGCGATGTGAGAATTCTCTATTCAGCTATCCTGAGCTGTATCTAATAAACTATACAGGGCCTGCTATTACGCAAGTAAAGACAGCCAGTAAGTTCATCTGATCACACACCTCATGTTTCACATCTAACATTCAATCAGTTTCCTTCGGGAGCGAGTGTTCGAATCACTCAGGTGTCGCAAATCAACAATTAATTTTTGGTATTTTTTATATACTTTCGATTTCAAATTGGATAAATTTTACGAAAAACCAAGCTTGAAAGTTACGCTCTTCTTTTGGCATCGTGAAGCCCTCGGCTTTGTGCCTTGCATATTCTCTAATCTACCGGTTGGTGCGACCCGATATCGGGCAGGAAGCGAGCTCCACAAGTGAAATCAAAGTGATGATCTAATTGTTATAAATATTTATCTGTAAATACAGAAGAAGGAGGCAAAGTCGCATAAATATGTCCTTTAGTTCAATTTTGGCCGTTGTCAATGCTTTACCTTGACAGCTGAGAAGTGTCTTAAGTCAGCATCACCTGTCACTTGACTTTATCTCTACTGTCTACGTCAGCACACAAGGTTTATATCAAGAGAATCAGAACACATTAACCTTATACGAGTTGTATTGTAATGTATCGGCGTGTTTTGTTGATGTATAATGAGCTGCTCAGCTTGTCAGAGCGCTAAGACGCTCTTTTCAAGGTTATCTAGGTATGTTTCATGTCCAAATTAATATATCGATAGAGAAGATTACCTTTGATTTTCTCCCATGAGAATTACCCTACTCTGGTACGACCTCATTTCAGGGCAGACAATAACCTGTTTATGAAGAGTTTAAGTCAATACAAGTAAGCAGATGAATCTCGCGTCCTGTTGGCGGACCAACATCTCAGCATCATTATCTACAAACAGGTGTTGACTTAGCCACAACATTGCGAAAGTAAAAGCTTGCCACAATAGCCTGGCTATCGAGTTTCACTTGTATTAGTACCTGCGACAATCTTTTTAGGTCTTCACAGAATCAGAATCAGGTCCACGGACTGTTTCCAATACCAAAGTACCCATTGTGGCATTGGAAATGGTTGCAAGCAGAGTTCACAGGGTGTCGAAGAAGTACCATTGGAAAAGAAGACGCCTTGTGACTCGTTTGGATGGATTTGTACAATCCTTTATAGGAAGCTATCAGAAAGATTCCAGAGTGCTATCAGGCGAGTTCCGGCGGCCCAAAAGCGCAAGGACGTCGAGTTACTTGCTTCATACAATGAAATTCACTGGATGATTAAAATGAACACAGCTTCTTGTCTTTGTTACATTAGTCTCGTTGTTCAATAAACATATCGATCGTCAAAGGATACTCAATTTTGTGGTTGGCCACTTCCTATCAGAGACTTTATTGTATCCCTCTAGGTATTGAATCGGTGGAAACTTACGACACAGAGGTCGCATTGGCTGAAGTATTCAGCTCTACTTCAGACATCTAGTAATTTTCGAATGACAGCTTCCAGAAATCTGGGAGGCGGGGGAGGCAGGGGGTAGATATCAGTAGAAAAAAGTTCGCACTCCAGATGCCAAATTGTGTATTGCGACATTGGACATACCGGGAAGATATGAGCGCTTGACTAGCCAAGGGTGAAGGGATGGAGCAGAGGATACAAGCAAGTCCCTAGAAAGATTGCCTGCCCAGAATCGCCGGATTCTGGATATACAATGAAAGATTAACTCCATATTCCTGGAAGCGTGGCCACTTTCTAGGGCATTACTTTCTCATTGCTTCTTAAGGCGCGCGAGGAAATCTGGTTAGAACTTGAGTGGTTGAGGAAAGCATGCCAGTGGCGAGTTGAGTTTATCATTGAGCGGCGTTTGCAATAACTAACTCCTCGAATTTCAACAAACAATAGGCTCCGGTAGCACAGAATCAAGTTCAGTATTCTTTGTGGCTTTCTTTTTTTTTAAGTTCATACATGCATTGAATAATAGCGAAAATCTCGTAGCTTTCCTTATTTACAGAGCTGGCAGAGCTTGGGCGATGTCAATTCACCTTGAACTAAATTAAGCTTCAATGCTTCTTGAAAACGACAAACAGCATTGATCGTAGGTCAGCTCTTCATTCTCCAAACGATCCGGCTACTCCAGTATCAGGTTTATCTTCTTTTATACTTCTGTGACACTTGCAAGAAGGTACTGATCACCCGCGACCTCCTTGGATCTGGGTTGAAGACCTCGGAGCAACACTTACTCCACCCAAACAAACCCAACCAATAACACCTCTTGGATACTCGCCAAGATTTAGTAAGCTTATCGGCGGCGACCGAGGCACCTTTACCCTAGCGCGCCGAATAAATTTCGACATCCAGAACTTCACATGAATCATCATTAAGACCCACAACAGCCCCAAAGAAAATACAGTTTCCCGCGCGGTAAAGGTAAGCTGAGACGGAGAATGGGTCAGGCACGAGACAACTCTTGCCGCGAAGCCTCGGCTCGTCCGTACTTTTCGCTGTTCGATCCTGTTTCCGTGCCGTTCTCGATGTGATACCTTGTATCTCATAAGTTGCCTCTTTGTCACAATACATTTCTTTTGTATCTTTTTAATAGACCATCTATTCCGTGTTCTTAGATACAGTTACTAGATTTTCTTTTTAGGTCGAGTTAGAGGTAGACAAGATGAGCCAATTGGGGGATTTCGAAGCTGTCCGAAAGGATATTGCAAAGCTCTTGCACCAACCTGAATACGATGATGGAAGTGCCGGGCCGGTGTTGGTTCGCCTTGCTTGGTATGTTCGCACCCTCAATCTGCTACCTGGGCCCGTTTAATAGGTCGTAGGCACTCAGCAGGAACCTACGATGCAGAAACAGATACCGGCGGGTCGAATGGAGCTGGCATGCGATATGAAGCTGAAGGTGGCGACCCTGCGAACGCAGGCCTTCAACATGCGCGTGTCTTCCTCGAACCGGTCAAGGCCAAGCATCCCTGGATTACTTACGCAGATCTCTGGACACTTGCCGGCGTGGTGGCTATACAGGAGATGGGAGGGCCTTTGATACCGTGGCAAGGTGGCCGGACAGATTATGTCGATGATAGCAAGCTGCCACCTCGCGGCCGATTGCCGGATGCTACACAAGGATACGATCATTTAAGACGGATATTCTACCGGATGGGTTTTACTGATCAGGAGATTGTTGCGTTGTCGGGAGCACATAACCTTGGACGCTGTCACTCTGATCGTTCTGGGTTTGAGGGAGCTTGGGTCAATAATCCGACGAGATTTTCAAACCAATATTTCGTTTTGTTGCTGTCGCTACAATGGAGGAAGAAAACTCTGAAGAACGGAATCGAACAATTCGTACACTACGACGACGACTCGGAGACCGAACTTATGATGCTACCAACCGATATGGCTTTGAGACAGGACAAGGTTTTCCTAAAGTACGTGGAGCAGTATGCAACCAATAAGGATGTCTTTTTTGTGGATTTTACGAAGGTTTTTGCCAAGTTGCTGGAACTTGGTATCCAGAGAGATGCAGAGGGGAGGATCACCAATTCAGACAATGTGAAGGGAGGATATCATTCTGCGCCGAAGAAGGAGTCTACCCCTGGAACAAACGAGACAACAGATGACAAGGTTGGACCGAGTGAGGGCGAGCCATTGATGGAAGAAAACAAGGCTTTCAGAGCCAGGTTGTGAAGGCTGGGAAGTCAGTCTTGTATGATATAAACTTTGCAATAGACGTAGATTTAGACCTGGGATAGAATTGGTTATGATAGATTCCTCATCGGTGTCAGGTTTCATATATACACATGGCGTTCTCTCCATTCTTGTCCCCGGCTATTTGAACCAAGATAACCAGAAACACGAACTACTGCGATGTCAGAGCCGAGACATGGCGATCCTCAGCCTCAGCCTTTCTCGCAGGCTCGCAAGTCCGTTGATTGGCCATACAACCTCAGTCCAATAACACCCACGTATGCTGCCCGTGCCGGTTTGAGTCGCGTGGATGTCCCAAGCACAAAACAGTACTCGTATTTCTATCTCAGTTGAACCTTGAGAATTTACGACCCCAATACTATGATGGCGGGAAGAGGGCAAGGACTTCTCCCATCATCCCATGTTGGGCATCTTGGAGAGATGGTCTTCTTTTGGATCGAGTCGTATTTAGTTCTTTGGAGCCGCTGGGCTGAGTCGGTGGGTTTCTGCCGCGTCTAGATAAATACGAGTGCCGTGGCTGGAGGTGAGTCGTGGTCTCGTGCGAGGTGGAGCCTGGGCCTCGAGCTTGGAGGTGCAAACAGAAACATCAGCTAGGCTGAGACGGGAACTCCAAGCATACATGATAGATACTGTACTGCCTGCTTGGAACGATCAATTGACGGTAGGGATTGTTCTGCAGGAGCGGCTATTTTTGCAATCACATACAGTAAATGCATGTAATTTACATTTCTGGCTCTGCCGTTGGGCACTTAAATTAAGCTCGCCGTCCAGTCCGCTGGACTAAGTACTGTAAGGCAGGTAAGGTACTTACTTATAAGGTACGGTAACGAACGTCGTCAAGCCTCGCCGCACCTCCACTCTCCTTATCCCCTCCCCCAACCTTCGATTCATCAACCTCCGAACGTCACTCACCTCTCTCTCTTCCCGCCGCGTACAACACCCTCCCTCCCCGTTTCCACCCCCATGTTGCATTCAGCAGAACCCGTTCATCTCGTCTTCCATTGACGAGGGAGACCGGCTGCGCCGCATCACCAGCGTCATATATATCTACGATAGATAGAGCTCCACTCGAAACTTTTGTCGTCACCGAAACCCCGGCTATGTCAAACTTAGATCCCCAGACACCCAATTCGCGCCGTCAGGAGAGGAGCGATGTCGCATCACCAGTAGAATGGAGGAATGCTACAACTATGGACGAGCAGATCGCGAGACAGAGCTCTGAGATTTCAGTGTCATTCCCCGCAGACCAGCCACTAGATTCTGGCTCCCTATTTAGATCGACGACGATTGCGCCCTCACCTCCTCCGGGCGCGACTGGTACACCTGTCCCTTCGGAGAACGAAAAGCCCCTCCCTCGTCTCGACACGTCCTCTCATTTTCTTCCCGTAGATATACATCAGTCGAGTCCGAGTCCGAGTCCTTCAAGCGCGGGCCTGCGCATACAAACCGATATCGTTCCGGGCTATACCGTTACAGTTGCAAGTACTAGCAATACGGCGAGGAGTTCAAGCGATTCGACGAGGATCCCGTCTAAGTCATCGAGCACAACATTAGCGAGGACACCCAGTGTTAAGAACGTCTTTGCGAGCAGTATAGGCAGCAATTCGAACTTCGGTTCCGCACCGAACTCTGCTTTGTCTTCGCCCAGGTTGAGCGCAATGGCAGATGTCACTCCCCTGCCGTCACCACTTATGACTGGAGATTCACCTGGACCCTGGAAAAAGCTCACAGCCCGGCCCCAATCCCGCGACCTCATGGTACCCTCCACTGCTGATTCGGCGCTGGTTACAGCAAACGGAGAATCAATATCTGCAGCTATTGCAAACCAAACGAAAAGGCGCGCTTATCATATATTATCGAATTCCAATGCATCCGCTTTGTCGAGTCCAGAGAATAAAGAGAGAAATTCTGAAGGACATACAAGAAATCGGAGTATCAGCGAGTATGTGCCCGAGTCTGTTCAACTACCAAAAACTCGTCATATCACTGTCTCAGGTTCACATGCTGTGGTTCTCGACGTGACTCCAACGGAGCCTACAGCAGACTCACACATGCGGAGGGAGCCACATTTGGCTGTGCAAAGGGGTTTAGCACCAGTGCCTACCCCTCCAACCCCACCTTCAAGTAGAACTGGAGGAGAGAGCAGTGACAGTGATTCTTCACTGACTACCGCATACCTACCTCGGCCTAGCAAGAAACCTCGCTACGAGTATTTTGATGCCTACACAAGAGAGGACTCAAAAAGGAGAAGATGGCGAGCCTTGAAGATTCTAGGCCAAGGAACTTTTAGTAAAGTCATGCTAGCAACAAGTCAAGTACCAGAAGTCGAAAATCGTATAGATGAAGACGATGTATTTGGCTCTCAAATGGACGGGATCATGACACCGGTGCCAGAGGCAAAAATCGACCGCAAAAAACTTGTTGCGGTCAAGATCTGTGAGCATGGCCCTAAAGGAGGCGCTTCCGAAGAACGGGTGGAGATGTCTCTTAAGCGAGAGCTTGAGATCATGAAGTCAATACACCACCCTTCGCTTGTTCACCTCAAAGCGTGGAATATTGAAGAAACTCGAGCTATTCTAGTGCTCAGTTATTGTCCTGGTGGGGATCTCTTCGAGGTTGCAAGCGAGCACCGAGATTTGCTTGTGCCCAGCTTGCTGAGAAGGATGTTCTCCGAGCTTGTAGCTGCAGTGCAATACTTACACGAGAGGCATATTGTGCACCGGGATATCAAGCTTGAGAGTATGTCTTTTTGACTATTTGATATTGTTTGATGCTGATTACATCTAGATGTTCTGGTCAACCTTCCTCAACACGAGCTCCGTAGACCTCAGGACTGGGCCACATATCCCAATTCTATCATCACCCTTACAGATCTCGGGTTATCACGTCGTGTGGCCGATGATGAGAAACTCACTACTCGTTGCGGGTCTGATGATTATGCGGCTCCAGAAGTGATAATGGGACAAGCCTACGATGGTCGAGCAACAGATGCCTGGTCACTTGGAGTTCTCCTATACGCTCTTCTCGAAAGCCGATTACCATTTGACCCAAATCCAGGGATGTCCGAAGGTCATAAGCAACGCAGCCGCACTAGCCACCGCATTGCACGAGTGGAGTGGAGGTGGATAGAGTACGCAGGCGAAGAAGGGGACCACGAAGGTGATCCCGAGAAGTTCAAGGAGCGAGGACTCCTTGGCGCCATGACCGTCACCGAAGGTCTTCTGAAGCGAGCCAGAAGTCGATGGACTATGGCGAAAGTCGCCGAAGAGGAGTGGGTGAGGGGAGGTATTGAGATCGAGAACGGCATCAAGTTTCGGGAAGAGGACATCCCGGAAGAAGTCCCTGACAATGGTTTGGGGATCCAGTCTCCGTTATGAAATCATTGAATCGGCATTACTTTCTTTTTGCCGGGCTTGTTAATGCGGCGTTTCGACCAGTCAACAACCTCTTTCCAAGAGGCCTTTGCTTTCCTTTGTCATTCTTATTCTACAACCAAAGATTAGGGAGACGGTCGGGAAGGAAGGAATGAAAGCCGGATGGTTGGCTGGACGGAAGGACGGACGGACGGACGGACTGATAAAGAGGATACTTTTAGATAGACAGTGATTTGGAATGGAATTTCCCTGCTGGCGCAAGCGAGTGAGCGAGCGAGTTAGGTAATGTTTGCTTGGGCTTTTGGGGTTGGCGTGGCGTGGCGTTCTTGTTATTCCTTTTGTCCTTCCTTGTAGGAATGAATGGATCGATAGTGGGATTTAGGGAGTCTGTCCTTATATTTGACAGCTTTTGTCTCTGTCTTTGTCTTTGATATGAAAGAGTTCGGCTTGGCTGGTTTTGGCTGGTGTGTCAGGAGAACGTTGGAAGTGCTGGAAGCGAAACATTGGCGAGAGGGAAGCAGGAGTGAGAGAGTGTGCGGATGTTATGTATGTTAGTTTGAAGACGTGTATAAGAGGAGACAGGAAGAATGGTCGTGGGGGGGGATGCTACAAGGGGGTGTGATTTGATTCAGAGGATCTGAAGGTGTAAGGTGTAGAATAGAAGCAATACAGAAGGGGTCTATTGAACTATACGTTACCATGTCTATTATTTCTGGCCTGAATGCCATAATTTTGAACATTTCATTGCAGCTAGTGGTTATGGAATTATGCCACATCATCACCTCTGTGAAGCTCATGTACACGCTCATGAATATGCACGCTCGGAAGATACAAAACTGCTTCTTGTAGAGCTCTTATCACAGAATCTTGGTTCTTACGCTCTCCAGTCTCGCCTTCGCTCTTGAATCAAGCTATCGGGGTATGACAAGAGCAGACTCTTAGCTCAGTAACGAAGTTCGGACCTCTTCTTGTCTTCTTCAACATCTTTGAAGAATGGATGGCATTCACTATCATAAATATACAAATACGTTCAGCTGGAGAGTTCGACTCCTTGATTAGCACGTGGTCGTCCAAACCCTACAATCTTCAAATTGAACTCCCTCAGTCGTAGTAGTGTTTATCTGCAAAAACTCGATCTTACATTTGCCTGACATAGACTCAGCTTCGAGATGTGATGTAAGCTCAACCTAGTGTACTTCCGCTCAAAGAGAATGAACAAGAATCTCTAGTAATGACTTATCAATTGCCACTTCCAAGGTTATGAAGGTTATGTACAAGCTCGAGCGAAGAACTCCTGCTCCCTTTCATGCAATCCAAACCAGAACGCTGAACGCCAGGAAGTTGCCACCAGAAGGAAAAAATGAAGTTTGTGTTCTGTAGATAGAAGAAAAAACCCAGGCTAAAACCCATTTGGGTTGGCATGTAGGGTCGTACTAGATCAATGCTTCGTCGCTAACTGCCATAGAAATCTAGCGTAACATCTTCAACTACCAATCAGAAATCCAGAAGTCCCGGAAGCGTATGCTTCGGTGGCAGAAGAAAGATGCGGAGTGGAAAATTTGCAGCTTCGATTATCTCAGAGTCTGCTTCCAGTCTCGCTGATGCTATCTTTTTGTGCCTTTCAGCAAAACTTGGGACAGAGTTAAGCCGCAGTTCAGGATGTGAGAGATTGATTGTTATCTCGGTGTGAATCTTCGCTTCCAGCATGTCTTTATCCTCCCGCAAGGTACACATAGGCAGGTGCGGACATATGATTTTCTCACCTACTGCTAGTCTTTTGTGGCAGTCCTGTCTCGATGTGTTCTCAGCAAGGAAATCTCGTGAAACTCCAGCAGTCTCCCTTTATGATATCCTATAGCGTGGGACACGCTCCATCGCCTCTTTCGTTAGATAAGGAATCTCTCTTATCCAGGGTGTGGCATTTTTATCGGTTGACACCGTCTTCTGTCGGCCTGGCCTGGCTAGCCTCGTACCCTTCTTCCATTTGGTCTTTACAACTAATTTTAATAGACTTTTGTATCAGATCGATAAACGAGTTCCAGAACACGCCAAAATCTGAAGGATTTCCCCGGTTGATATCAATAGTCGTGTCTATTGTAGTTGACCTTGTTGAAAGATAGGAAGAAGTGTGCGACTGCTTGTCGAAGTTGTAGGAATTTCAACTGGAATCTTTGACAGTGCGCGAATTAATTGTAGGTCTCGATTCGGAGAGAGTTGGGCTAAGGCTCGCAAGGTAGGACGATATGAGGTCAAGCTTGCTTGCTGTTTTAAATTCAGTTCTATTTGCATAAGTTACTGAGATACTTACACTCTGAGTGTTGGTCTGACGAATAAGGCTCCTGACCCAAAATCGTATAAGTGCATCTCGACTTGGTCCTAGGGCTATACCAAGAGACTGAATATCTTGAACTTCAACGTTCTCAAGGTCCACTTTAAAGAACATTAATATTACTTCCCAGATAATCATCTCATCGTCGTTGTTATTCAGTATAGCTGGTAAGGGGAGGTGAGCTGTAGCCGTGAGCACATCGCGGAGTAGATCTGCTGTGCTTGAAGTTGGAGTCTGGAGCTGTAAGGCTTGGGCTAGGCATATGTTAGATATATATTTGTATCACTCGGATTGATAGATCATACATACGCTAGAACGTGTTCTCCTTACTTGGTGATGTTGTATCTTCCAGTTGAGCATCCTACGCAGTACGCTTAAGGTGGTCTTTCAGGACCGTTGATCGGACTGTCAATCTGCTTGTTGTCGAAACTGAGAAAATCTCTGTTGGATCTGGTGAAACCTGATACCCAAGAAGCGCATGTCGAGAGGCGTTTGTTGGATGTGCACGTACAGGTGCGAGTGGAGATACAAGTAGAGGTGCAAGTCGAGAAGATTCTGTTAGATGTGTAAGCACAGAGGCATGAAGGGAGATTGGCGTGACGATGACGTGACGATAAGAATCTCTGCTTTTTCAAATGATATATCTTCTTTTCAAGCTTAAGTATAGTACTGACGATTCTGTTCACCCGTAGTCCTCATTCTATTCTCTGTTGCATTGAGATACGCTTCTCAGTAATCATCTCTTGATAGCGCGCGATTTGTTGCCTCAGAGAACCAGGGAGAAGGGTTACAGGCTAAGAGTATATGATTTCATAACACGTAAATACATGCATACAGATGGGGATATCGCCAAGGCAAGTTAAGACACAGAAAGCAGCCAGCCATCACCCAACCCAATATGAATGTGACACACAACAGAACATGGGATAAGAAGCTGTCGCACAACATAAAACACAGATCAACTTGAATGAAAAGAACCATTTGTGTACTGTAATATGGACCATCGCTAGATATCGAAGACACGATGTTGGGCTGCTTCCTGCTGCAAATGAGGAAAATGTGTACAATGATACAAGGGTGTTAATAAGTGTGTCCTCTCTTCTTCCATCATTGATCTTCACTCCACTCTCAATATTCTATGAAATGGCTCGTTTCTTCCCACATTCCGATGTCCCTTGCCTATCTTGCACATCGTCATCTCGTCTCGTCTCATCTCGTCAAATTATCATTATTGTTCATAGCTCGTCGTGGGAAGTAGCAGAGCTTATGACACTGCTTACACTGCTTGCGAAATCTTCAACCCCTTCACTAGCCTGGCGGATTGCCTCACCTGCACCTTCTCCCGCGGAGCTAGCGAACTCAGCGAGATTTACGCGGGCACTCTCCACGGCGGCTGTCAAGCGGGACTGTGCGCTTTCAATGGCACCCTTTTCGGGTCCATAGATCGCCTCGCTGGCTTTTGCTGTTGCTGATGCATAGGCTTCTGCCATTGCAGCTGTTGCCTGGTCGTATGTGCCTGTTTCTGTACCAAAAAAAGCTTCTGAAATGGCTCTTTGGGCAGATAATGCGGCATCTGAGATGGAACTCTGGGCTGCCTCGACATAGCCAGTGGTCGTTCCATAGACCTTTTCAGATGCTACACTTTGAGCTGAGCTGTATGCTGATGCAGCTGCGGAGGTTGCCTCTTCAAACTTTCCCTTTTGGCTGCCGTAGAATTGAACACTTGCTGCTTCAACCGCTTCATTAACGCGAAGGGCCGCTCCGTCGAGAATGGCTTCAAGACTTGGTGGCGGGGTGAAGACAGAGCTAACGACAGAGCTGGCAGAAGCGTATGCTTCGCTGGCATAAGATGATGCGGAAGACGCAGCCTCTCCTGCGCCTGTATAATAAGCGGAACTGAGGCGTCCGAAAACTGACTCAGTGAAGTCTGGCTCTTTTCCAGAAACGAGCTCTCCGATCAAGGACTGCACAGCAGCGTATTGAGAAATAGCGCCATCAGTAGCTTGAGCGGCGTACTCCTTGACCTCGGACAATAGTCGCCTAGTCACAAAATAGGGTGTTGGTGCCCCATACACTTGCTCGCTTGCCTTGGTGATGAGCGCTTCCCAGTTCTCACTGGCAGCTGAAGCTACAGACTCGGTCCAAGGAGTCTCAGTTCCGTATGCGGCAGAAGAGATAGAGGAAGAGCCAATCGCCAATTTCTCTGAGATCACTGAATTTATGGAAGCGAACGACTTGGAAGCTTGAGATATTGCCGAATTGTACTGTGCAGAAGCCGCAGAGACCAAGGTAATGGTAGGAACATGCTCGGAATTCCCACTGCCAATTTCGGAGATTGATGCAATAAGCTGGTCGAATTTGGATGATGCAGCTTCGACTGCCTCAGAATAATGTGCGGAAGCTGTGTTTAATGCTGCTTGAAATCTGTGAGTGGGGGTGCCAGCAATTTTGGCACTGGCCCCAGAGTAGATACTCTCGTAAACGGGAGTCTTTCTGGGCATGGCAGCCGAGGAAGCCGAATCTAAGAAGTCAGAATAGCGGGCGTGGGCCATTCCGATACCAGCGTAATATTGTTCCTGCATTTGCACTAGAAGCTTTTGTTTGGCGGGAGCGCCTGTATTGATTGCCGCCACATAATCCTTTCCATCTTGGTACTGAGCAGAGGCGCGGTTGAGACCTTCGGAAAGCTTTGATTGTGCCACAGAGGAGATGGATGACAGGACAGATTGGTAAGCAGGTGTTGGTGTACCATATACGGCAGTAGATGCAGCTGCAAGTGCTAATTGTAATCTCGAGCTTGCTGCAGCTCTAGAATCTGAGAAGATTGCCTCAGCCGAAGAGAACATCTCCTCATGCACTGGTTTTGGCTCTCCAGAGATCTGGGCAGAAACGAGGGATCGAGCTTGGGAGTAGTGCTCATTTGCTCTCGAGATTGCTGCATTGTATGCATCTGTAGCTTGAGCGGCAATGGAATCAGTGATCGGCATTGGTGTGCCATAAATGATAGCGCTGGCACTGAATCCTAGTTAGCTATTGGACGATTGGGTCGAAATTAAAGAGACTTACGCAGAAACAGCTTCGTCGTACTTGCTCGCAACAACGCTCGAAATACTCTCCCTGGCACCTAGTTCGGTTCCGTAAAGCGCAACGCTGGCAGCAGACAAAGCACTTGAATACTTTTCTGCATTTGTAACTGGTGGATTTTGGCCGAATGCTTCGCTGACAGCATTCGTGATTTCCGCATATCGATCACCAGCTTCGCTTGCCATGTTCTGTATCTTTTCGCTGTAACTAGCATCATCAGAATCATCAACAACGTCATCAAAGATTATCTTCCTGGCTTCCACATGCTGGGCCATGGCTCCACCCCAAACCTTCTTAGATGCCGTACTTGAAGCTGAAGAGGCTGCAGAACTGATTGAGCTAGATGTGTCCGAAGCGCTCTTTGACAGTGAGCTTGCAATCGACGATGTGACAGAACCGAGAGAGCTCGATGCCTTCGATACGCCCTCTGAAACTTCACTTCCACCGGAGGAAATCGAGGAGCTTGCAGCATTAGAGAGACTGGAAGCAGACTCTGAGATAATCGAAACCGCAGACTTGACACTTTCTGATGCCTGTTCAACAATACCTGGCTCGTTACCCACAATAGACGATGATGCTTTGGCAGAAAGGCTGCTGGCACTTTGGCTGACTACGGAAGCAACGCTCTCTACACTGCCTTGTTTGGTTCCGATAATGGAGCTCGATGCCCGGTCCACGATGCTGCTAGCAGATGCCTTGGCAACAGAAGTAACACTTTCAGCGGTCCCATGTTGTGTTCCAATTACAGAACTTGATGCTTGTTCGACGATACTGCTTGCCGATTCTTTCAATACAGACGTAGCACTTTCAACACTGCCCTGCGGTGTACCAATGATAGAGCTTGAAGCTTGATCGACCACACTACTCGCAGATGCCTTGGCAGCAGATACAATGCCTTCAACACTGCCTTGAGTATCGATGATTGTGCTTGATGCCTGATCTGCAAGACTGCTCGCGCTTGCACTTCCAACTGATATCACACTTTGGACACTTCCTTGGGATGAAGGGCCTACAGCTTCGCTCAATTCGCTGGCCTTCTCAGCGACTTTTTGAATGACTACTGCAGCAGGGGCAGGCATGATCTTGGTGCTGAAATCGTCGCTCAAGTCGGCGGCCTGAATCTTCCAGCGTCCGGTTTCCTTCAGACGTGCTAGTTCCTTTGCGGCATCCTCAGCGATTCCCATTGCTTGGCTTTCAATCTCCTCAGAGGCAGCGCGAGCTTTGTCAAGACCTGGGTGACCAGTCACAACGTTCTCAACATCGACCCGCCACTCGTCAAACTTAGTCTTCAACTGATGATATTTTGCCCAGTCCTTATGAGTGATACCATCGGTCCATGCCCATCTCATCCCTATTTCTTGCAGCCCAAGATCTCTGATGTGATCGAGAATCTCAAAGGTATCCTGAGCAGACAAGCCTACAAGCTCATTGGTCTCACGATCATAGTTTTGTCTCCAGCTTCGAACTGCTTGTGCCTTTTCCTTGATAGCAATACCTGCTTTGCGGACTGCAGTATTAAGAGCACCTTCAGAATCCTCGGTATCCTTGGAGTCGGACACGATGGAGATGATAGCGTTTTTCAGCTTCTTAAAGCTGGAATTGACGGTCTCTTCGAGCTGGATGATATGTGCTTTGCCAACCTCCTCTGCTTGACTTTGCACCATTCGATCAGTAATCTCAGTGATTCTTTCCTCAAGATCATCCGAGCCCTCGTCCGCAGCCTTGGCGAACTTCTCTTGCCATTCCTTAAGATCATGGCTGACAATCTTTTGAGCCTTTTCACGGACCTCCTTCTCAGATTCAGGGGTAGCTTCAGGCGTTT
Source organism: Cadophora gregata (assembly GCF_030347475.1). Lineage (NCBI taxonomy): Eukaryota > Fungi > Ascomycota > Leotiomycetes > Helotiales > Ploettnerulaceae > Cadophora > Cadophora gregata. The sequence goes on from NW_026695927.1 coordinate 1,327,301, forward strand.
CTGACGATTCTGCGGTGGTTTCCGTCGATGTTACTTCCAAAGTCGGAGTGGCATGAGCAGATGAGACTGACGAAGCGACAGATGACAAAGTCTGCGAAGCCACAGAAGCTGAAGACGAGCTGTCGATATTCTCAACGACTGCCTTGAGTTTCTTGCCGTCACGGTATCTTCCCAATCGCTCGCCGATCCTCACCAATTGAGGCTCAACATTCTCGCCATATAGGATGCGAATCTGTGGCCAGACAGTACGGTCCAGGAAAACAACACCGGCGGTCCATGCCCATTTTGAGTAAGGGAGTGCAGTGTTTATAGCGAAATCATTGGCGAGGCCATAACCTTGTAGCGCGTAAGGTTGGACCGCAGTGTATGTTGGAAGAATTTGTTCGTAGTAGGTCTGTTGGGCACTGGTCTTCGCAATCTCGTAGTACGGACTAGCTGCCGATACGGCTTTCTCGACATGTGGACCCAATGTCTGATCGTATTTACCCTTCAGGACAGCTTGGTATCTTTGAACTTGTGGTTGGACGTTCTTATCCCACTGAGCTTGACCATAGGCTTGTGCCTGTGCCACACGCGGCGCACCATATTTCTTCCCCAATGCGGTTGCAGGAGAGATGACTCTCTTGTCAAATGTAGCGTAGTATGGTTTGGCGGCATCGACATACGGAGCCCCGTAGGTGTTATAATAGGGTTCGAGGTGGGGAGCTATTACAGACCGTACTTGGAAATATGGTTTGCAAATCTTGGGTGAGTCGTCCGTGAGGAGATCGACTGTTGAAGGGCATCGGAAGAGGATGGTGACGATGGAATACCACGTCAGAATTCTGTAACGCATTAGATCCGTCCTTACAAGAGGAAGTTGTAGAGTCATGTCTCACCTGGATAGAATACTGAAGAGACTGAAGCCCTTCCTTGACGGGGGAGCTGGGTTAGATCTGGAAGATTTTGGTTTGGCATGGCCATTCATCCCCTTCTGACTAGGCTCGACTGCCCGTCCGTTGCTGTCGACCGCCATCTTCTACAACAACATACAGCTTGTGAAGAAATGCGCCAGCTACAACAGTCGTGCGTGTTTGTGTTGTTAAGTTGGTTCAAGAGGTTTGCTGACCTGAACTTGAGGCAATGAGGTGAGCTTTACCGAGCTGGGAGATTTTGGACCAGGTTAATGGACACGGACGGGGTCTTGATGTGAGGTAAGGTAAGGAGCTCAAGCTTGGTTTCGCAGTCAGACAACTCGGAGCGGATATGATATGGCCTGGCCTGGCCTGAAAGACGAAATTGGATATCAAGAGACGAACAGCAAACAAAGTCCTAGAGAGATATTCTAAGAAGAGAAGACAAACCGTTAGTCCATTAATTATCACAAGCTTGCTCTTGCTCCGCAAGAGGCAAGAGGCAAGATACAGTCGTGTAGTGCAACAGGGGCGGGATCCTGTCTCGCTCTCGCTCTCGCTCTCGCTCATGTGCAAAACGTCATTGCGACCCGGGATGTCCAACGCACCTGCAGCCGTCTGCGAATCGATTGACGAGTGAGCGCCGATGGCTTGCAAATATCCTGAAAGCTACACATATATGTATGACAGATGACCCCAACAAAGAGAGATTCTTCTAACCAGAAATCGAATGTGCATGCATCTATCTACCTTATCCTGCTTTGAAGACTGGGTGGGTATGATGGCTCTGTGGCCAGCTTTCATTCTCTCATTGCCTTCGCTTCCTTTCAGCAGCATGTTTGGAGCCCCTGCACTGGGGCAAGACGTATTGTTTCACATTGGTCCCATGAAGGTACCAGACTCAGACTGTCCTCAGTACTGTAGGAACGTGACTGTACTGTACTGTACTGTACTGTACTTTACGAAGTTACTGTACCTGCAAAGCAGCACCGAGAACTATCTAGCAGCGACCCGACCCCGACCCCGACCCCGACCCGATTTTGTTGCAATCATTAGGCTACACAAACTTTCTCATACCTAAGGAACAAAATAATGAGATCGGATCTCCTTGGTAAGTTGTTGGAAGTACCCGACCGTACTCCGTCCTGCATGCACCCTCTGCCATCCCATCTGGTCCGTGAAGTGAAAGCCGCCTCGGAAGATTTGTTCTGCCGCCCCGGCGGCCGACTTCAACTTCCGATTGTCCTGCCTCGCCTGCCTGGACCTGGACCTGGACATGGACCTGACAGGCGCCGTGGATTTACAAGGCCATTCGAACATTACCTACCTATTCCCCAGCCAGGAACTCTCACCCCACCAAACGCATCCACTACAAACATCAGGCTGATCATCTCAGCCTAAGTCGGCCGCTCTCCGAATTCATATCAGCTTGCAGAGCAGAGCCCAATACATCGGGCAAGAAATCACACACACAGCCTGACAGTTCAGCTCGTTGAAATACGCTCCCAGGGCTGAAGATTACTGCGTACATTTGCAGATGGTCCTACAGCATCGATGAACGCCGGGCTCTGCCTATTCGCCTTTCTCTTACATCTCCGCATGCCGTGTTCTCCGGCGAGAGCATCTCTCCCTTGACCGATCTTCACGATGGCGGACATTCAAGACGGCCAGGCGCCAGCACCGGATGTCATGAACGATCCGCAATACACCACGAACTTTGATGATGGCGAAGATGGATCCGGGGACGCAGATACTTGTAGGATATGTCGGGCCGAGGGCAGCGACGCAGAACCTCTCTTCCATCCTTGCAAATGCAGTGGGAGTATCAAGTTCGTACACCAGGACTGCTTGATGGAATGGCTGTCACATTCGCAAAAAAAGCACTGCGAGCTTTGCAAGACCCCCTTCAGGTTCACGAAGCTGTACTCCCCGAACATGCCAAAATCTCTTCCTCTGCCCGTACTTGCACGACACGTTGTCATTCACACCGTCAAGAATATTGCAACCTGGTTGAGATTCTTGGTGGTGATTACCGTTTGGCTAGGATGTCTCCCCTTTGTCATTCGGCAGGTATGGCGACTGCTGTTCTGGTTTAGCGATGGAGGGTGGCCTTCGAACTATCTCCCAGCCAACACCACCAATGACTCTTCGTCGGTCAAAGCACTGGAGATGGCACGAGAGATTCAGAAGCTGTCGAAGATAGCTGGAAACGGCACATCCCCTGTCACCCCGTTGCAGGACAACCAGACCACATCTGCCAGTATGGGAGGTTTGGTGGACAAGCTTATGGGTTTGTTGCTGCCAGTATCTCAAACGCTGAACATCAGTGAATCCGATCCCTTACTTGCTGGCTTACTAAAGTCTGTGTACTACGGTCTAGGTATTCAAAATGTGGTCGCTCCCGAGGGTGCAAATGCAAGCGTACCACATAACTTCATTAGCGCATCTGCTGAAACTCGGCATTCATCACTCCTGAGTGATGTTTCATTTTTGCGGAATTTGACGAGACACTCATACATCAATCAGCTTGTCATTACGATAGCCGAAGGATATGTTATCACAATACTTGTTGTTGTCTGCTTCATTCTCGTATTTCTTATTCGGGAATGGGTTGTTCAACAACAGCCGGGTATCAATATAGGTGCTGGCTTTAACGCAGAATTTCCAGCGCCTGACCGGGCAAGGGATCAACATGCAAATCGAGAAGCAGGCCAAGATGCTCTCCGTCGGGTTGATGGTGACAATCTTGTCGAGAATGCTCAGGACCTGAGAGATATTGGAAGACGGCCAATGGCAAGACCACGTCGAAGGATCAATCACTTGGACGATGTGATTGAATTTCCTCCTAACGATACCGAACTTCTGGAGGATATGCGCAATGGGAATGAGGAACTTCGGGATGATATCCGCTATCTGGAAGAAGGTTCTGCTTCGCTGCTTCGACCTGCGCCAGTTCGGGATGCTCTCACACCAGCTGCCGAAATCCAACGAGCTATTACTGAAGAACCAAGAATGACGGAAGAGTTTCTTGCTATATGGCGGCGGGCGGACAACGATCCTTCAGAAGTTCTGCGTATCATCGAGAGAGAAGACAAGAGTGACCAGATGCGGTATTGGGTCAATGCTATGAAGCTGCGTACCAAGCAAGACTCTCAAGCCGCTGGGCTGCATGCACCCACTGTTCCTCCTCCAAACATCGCCACCCAGGCGGAGGCGAGCGTTGGGTCTATTTCTCCCTTCCTGGACCCGGACCGACAGGTCCATGAGACCACGAAACAAACAGGATCCCTGGTAGGCAGTGGTCGGAGCAGAGCTAGCTCTGATAGCTGGGAGGACGTTGAGCCACTTAGCCTCCAGCAACATAGACATCCGCTAGACAACTCGCAAAACGATGCAGATACAGAAGATCAGTCTCCAAGCAAAGGAAAGGGCAGAGCGATTGATGAGCCAATAGAAGAAGAGAGTTTGAACACCAGTCTTCAGGAACGGGTCGAAAAGGGTACTTCGCCAAGATTGAAGGGCCGAGGAGGACGCAACAACATCTTGGATCAGAATATTGGCTCGGCAGAGTTCTCCAGCCTCCCTTGGTTACACTCAGGAATCAATACTTCCTCTCAACAGAATTCTTCCAGACCACGTGCTGTGTCGGATGGGCCTCAGATACGCGATACGATATCTCCCCTGGCACACAACAATTGGAGCTTTTCGAATCTGGACGCCACTGAAGGGCAAGCTAATGGTAGGTCCCCTCCAACTGCCACGAGCGACGAGAACAGTAGGCCCATTGTCGCACGCGGTGTGCAGCTAAATTCTAGAGCTCACGACGCAGTTTCTGAGATCCCCAGAGCAGGATCATCTGAAGGAGCGAAGCAGGCTTGGAAAGCTGCACAAGACCTTCGAGTTCAGCAGGCCATAGAAAAAGCTAGAGAAGCACAGAAGCTGAAAGCAGAACGTCAAGCTGAGGATACTATGCCTTCGGTCCCTCTAGCATCTGACCATGAAGGTCCACTTCAAATTGTCGGCCAAGATGGTATCACACGAACTGCCCAAAACTGGGATGAAGTATTCGACGCAAACCCTGTTGACTCAGAGTCAGAGTCCGAGATTGGTATAAATGCAGCTCCAGCTCCCTTTGAAGCGCAACCTCATCATCCTGAGAACCGCGAAGCTTTAGCCCCACGCCATGTCGAGCCTGAAGGCATCTTCGGACGCGTTGCAGACTTTCTTTGGGGGGGTGTCGGTGAAGACCGACCTCGTGAAGACTTGGGCGCGAATGATGAGCAAATCGTACATGACCTAGCGGCTGAGGCTCCCTTTGTGCCCGTCGCACACCACGATCACTTTGAGGACGATGATGAGTTTCCGGAGCCTGACCAAGACGTTGTCGATGCTGCAATCGCCGCTGGGTTAGATCCAAATGATCCCGATGCGATGGAAGATGCCGAGGACTTTGAGGGCATCATGGAACTTGTAGGGATGCGTGGACCGCTTTTCAGCCTTGTTCAGAATGCCCTTTTCAGCGCGTTCTTGCTGGCCTTGACGGTTGCAATCGGTATTTGGATTCCATACAACATCGGCAGGGTATCTCTGCTTTTAACCGCCAATCCTGGCCCGGCCATCAAATTACCTTTGCGATTGATATTCGCTTGTGCGGCATTTCTGCAAGATCTTGCGTTATCTATACTCGGTGCGGTGTCGTATCTCACCCTTTGGCTCCTTTCAGTGCCGTTAAAGCTCTTATCACCATACTCTCCTGCCGTTCGGACTACAGTGGCAGCGAAAGGGCTCGCACTGAGTTCGACAGCCATGAATCTCTCTCATGATGCTGTCAATCGGATGTTGAACGAGACGCAGAGCAGCCTTACTCATATTCTCGATTCTGAAATATTTGTCTTCTCCGCTGCTTCACATGAGTCCTTGATCTCACTAAGATCATTCGTCCTCGACAGCCTTGCTAGCATCGGTAGTACTGTCATTTATATCTTTACAGGGGATTACCATGTGAGTTTGGGAGGCATATGGAGCGTCTTAGCTGGGGCAGCAAACTACATTTGGGCCCTAATCGCAGGATTGCCCACGCTTCTTGTAAGGCCAGACTCTTGGGTAATCAGCCTTGAAGTTGGGAAGCGAGCAGCTCCTCTCGATCCTGACCTCAGCGTTTGGGATGGTACAGACCGTTTCTGGGCAATATTTGCAGGTTACACGGCTCTGTGCCTTCTTGGGACGCTTTATGTCAAGAAAGGATCGCCGTTCTCAACAAGTCAAGTGGGGCGTGAGTGGGAAGCCACAATTATTGACTTGCTCAACCAAGCCGGGGGGGTCATGAAGGTGATTTTGATCATCAGTATTGAGATGCTGGTGTTCCCACTCTACTGTGGCCTTCTTCTCGACGCTGCCCTTCTTCCACTTTTCGAGAATACAACGATCATGTCTCGACTTGTTTTCACTATAAAATCCCCCCTCACTTCCATCTTTGTACACTGGTTTGTGGGAACATGTTACATGTTCCACTTCGCGCTCTTTGTTTCGATGTGTCGGAAGATCATGCGAAAAGGAGTATTATGTAAGTCATGTCCTGGCAACGAATTTAGGTTTTTGCTGACCTTTTCAGACTTTATCCGCGATCCTGACGATCCGACATTCCATCCTGTACGAGATGTTTTGGAGCGAAATGTAGCAACACAACTTCGAAAGATCCTTTTTAGTGCCCTGGTATACGGCGGTCTTGTCGTCATCTGCTTGGGCGGCGTTGTTTGGGGATTGGCATATGCATTCAATGGCGTTCTACCTATCCACTGGTCATCAAATGAACCAGTACTGGAATTCCCAATCGATCTCCTCTTTTATAATTTCTTGATGCCTTTGGCAGTCAAGTTCTTCAAGCCTTCGGATGGGTTGCATGCCATGTATGGTTGGTGGTTCCGCCGGTGTGCGAGAATGCTTCGGCTTACCTGGTTCATGTTTGATGAGAGGAAGCTGGACGAAGAGGGCTATAATGTTCGCCGCACTTGGACAGGCATCTTCAAACACGCGACAGCGGAGCCCCCGAAGAAAATCAAAACCGATGATATTGAGCAGCCTTTCCTCGAAGACCCAGAACTGAATGTATATTTCCGCAGCGATGGCCGGTATGTTAGAGCACCTGCATCGGACCAGGTGAGAATACCGAAGGGTGTAGGAACGTTTCTCGAAGTCAACGAGGCGAATGAGCGAATCGATGGCAAGAAGGAACGTGATGGCGTTCATAGCAAATCATCCACGCACTTCAAGCAGGTCTACATCCCTCCTTGGTTTCGCACGCGGATCTTCCTCTTCATCGTCTCCATTTGGCTTTTCGCAGCTCTCACTGGAGTGTCTATCACGATTGTTCCCCTGGTTCTTGGGCGTCATATCTTCGCTAAGATCATACCAGCGCATGTCCGCAAGAACGATGTCTATGCATTTTCGATTGGCATCTACATCCTAGGTTCAGCCTTGTACGCAATTATACATGCTAAACAGTTCTACTTCTACATCAAGAACACGATCAACATCAATGCGGAGACACCTCAGAATGTACGCCGCCGCGCGGTCACAGTCGCGTCTCGAATCGGACGCATTGCATGGACATACACGGCATTCCTCTTCATTCTACCTACTCTTTTCTCCTTTCTTGTCGAATTCTACCTGATTGTACCGCTGCATACATATTTTGCGATCGAAGAGCGACACGTGATGCACTTCGTCCAAAGCTGGACTCTGGGTCTGCTTTACGTCAAGCTCACTACGCGAATTATTCTTTGGCATGAGGATTCTCGGCCAGCTCAATCGCTACGTGCCATCACACGGAATGGATACCTGGATCCAGATGCCCGTCTTGCAACTCGAAGCTTCATCCTTCCCGTTGGGCTCAGCCTCTGCTTCGCACTCGCGTTTCCTTGGGCATGCGTAACAATTGCAACAATCACTGTCCTTCGAGATCGTCCAGAGAAGCACCTCGTGGCATACCGATACGCATACCCCATGTGCTTCTGTTTCTGCTGCATAGTATACGCGCTTTACATCCTCCTCAGCTGGGTGAAGGACTGGAGAATGAAGATCCGGGACGAGGTCTACTTGATTGGCGAGCGGCTGCACAACTTCGGAGACCGGAAATCGAGCGCCAGTGGTGTCAGCGTCCCAAGTGTGCGGAGGATCGAGACTTGATTTTGGACACGAACGAATGGTATTCTGGTCAATGAAGATGAATACATGACTTTACGGTATAGGAGGGAGTTGGGAAGAGACATGAGGCGTTGGAGGGCTTTATACCATGCTTGGCAGCTGTGTTTTACTTGCTTTTATGGTCTTCTAGAAATTGAGAATAGAAATTTAATCGCGAAATGAACATAGAAATCTTCGTATTTGTGATCGGATATTATTGACGCTTTCACAAGTCACTACCTGTTTTTAAAAAAGCGGTTTCTCAGTGGATACGTAGCTCTGTCCAGGAGACTTTGAGTATCGCAAATTGCTAAGCGAGCACGTTGTTTACTTCGGCACAACTTTATGATTTCAAAACAAAAAAGTAACTCAAGCTGCGAAGCCTTAACAGGATTAAGAATTAGGCGCCAACTAACCACTACGACTTTTTTTGGTGATTTTCTATTTTTGTGATTTTTCTTGCTCATGAGCCGCGGACTCGTTGTTGATTGTTTTTGTTTTTCTTTTGTTTCGTATTTTGTCACGAGTGAACTTGCATGTAAGTAGGATCGGCAACCGATCCTGTTAACACGCTCCGAGTACCTGGATTTACAGAGTCGTTGCTACAACTCTCACCACGGGTAGGTACGGGTTTCTTCTGCTTATCAGAGTGTAGTGGATGCCGCGGGTCTCGACGCGTTAATAGTAATTGTGTACCTGTGACCTTATTAGATTTGACTTGTAACAAGAAGAAAAATCGGCGAGGCTTCGCAGCTGACCGAGTTCGGGCTTTAGTAGGGAATTTCCGCTTATTTGGTCTGACGTTGGATGAAATCATTCAAATAGGAGGATTCAGCATCTGTGATATTGTGGTGGGGCCGCTTGATTTGGTGCCGCGGAGGGTAGTCACGTTAGCTGACGCAGCCGGCGGTGGGACATGGAGGTTCATAACATAACAATGACATTCAAGACAATCACGATAACCACGCTCTCTAGAGACATCCTATCTAATCATTCTTTTCGCCGCCTCTTATTTGACAGATTCATAACGCTATACATTCTATGGGTGTGGGTCCATCAGTCTGGAAGGGACTAAATCTTCAGCATAAGCAAACTCATACCACCAGGGAGCAGCAGTCTAGTTGCGGGCTTTCGGCTGACGGCCCGTTCCAGTAAGCTCGTGTTACTCCTTGTCTGTTTTTGCAGGGCTGTAGAGCCTATCAGATCTATTTGTTAGCCTCTGGAGCATCCTTATCACAAATATCCAGGGGGTCGAGCTACCGAACGCCTGGTACAGTACTGCCCAGCAGTTGGCTGAAGCCATCAAGCTTGGGCCATAAGACTTATTGGAGTGCCAACAACTACAAGTGAAGAGACTTTCTCTAACGAGGCTGTCGAATACATACTACTTCCTACAAAGGATCGAACCGGCACCAAAAATCATGCGCGTGTCCTCTCAACTTATCTTTATCGCTGTCTGCCTGTGGGGGGTCGCTGGGAAGGACGAATTTGTGTTAGGCCCGTTCCCGCAGGGTCCGTGGAGATACTGCGAACAGAATTCATGTCTTCAAAGACCAGGGCAATCCTATCAGTATTGTATTCTCTCTGATTTGAACAAAGCTGTATGATTACTACTCCTACGAGAAGGGCAGTAGCTAACCTGAGATTCGGGAATACTGTCTGCCCAATCCAAGCAACCCAAAACCAGACGAAGCATGTCCAATGGAACATGAGGCATTTGAACGCGGAGCTATGGAGGTCAGAGGTTAATAGGACTACTTTTCTAGACACAGCTGTGTCTTACAGAGCTGCACCCAAAGCACCGCGATAGTAGGAAAGCTGAACGTCTGACAATCTCGAGTTTTGATTAGCTGCGAGATATGCAAAGGAGCACAATCAAAAGTCATATAAAGTTTCCACGATCTCCTAGGTCTACTTTCCTTGGGACTGCGTGTATGAGGACTGGCTAGACATAGCGCAAAGTTTTGTTCCAGTCTAATGCACACATGACAGAACTGATTGGTAGGGAACCAGTTTTGAGCTTTGAAACAAGCCTCAGTGCAATAATTACTGCCAAAGAGGAAACAGAACTGAATATGGCTCTGCCGTAATACTGGTTCGAGATCTATTGGAAGACGTTGATGATATTCGCGATAGGCATCGTTGAAAACTTCAAGAGCATTGTGCCACAATGACTTTCATCCTTGACCATCGCAGTGGTTCCTGTTACTGGTCGAGATTTGATGATTCTCCTCTAAGCGTTGTAGTTAGCACGGGTTTATTGCTGCTCTGGAAACTCTCCGTCTGCTCTCGGCGATCAGATCCATCTTGTCTATTCTCTCCTATCGTCGTTGCTTCGCCTCGCCCTCTACCGCGATGATCGATCCCGTCTCCAGCTTCCGCCGCCCCTGCCTCGCTAGGGGCTGCGATGAGCTCTTTCCATCTGTCCTCTGACTATGGATCGCATGTTAGGTTTGAACACTCTCTATTTCAGTTGTCCAGGTATAAGGAGATAAAGAGCAAGGAGATGATATATCTAGATCTATTTCACTGAGTCGGCAAAGGTGCGGATTTGTCTCAACTGTGCTGTACCAGCAGCAACGCCGACAAACACAAAGGTCGGGCTTGGACGAGAGAGAATGTCAAACGAAGCATTTATCCCAGCATATCTGTGGGGCGTCACTAGCATTGACATGTGCAATTCAAGCATCTGCTCTTCGATTGTGCCAAAGAAGGCATGTTGGCGGATGCCCTGATCCTAACTTACATTGGTTCGTGATCTGGAACTTGTCAGTTCACGTTTTTGTCGAAACCTGCTCGAGCAACGAGACTTTAGGCAGCTGAGTGTTACTTCATTATGGCGAGTTCCAGCGTTACTTTGAATGATATAGCTGTAATCTGGTGAAGAAAAGTGGGTCGGCAGAGGAGTCTGGGGCTATTCACGAGCACACGAAGCTAACCAGTATGGGTAGCAACGTACGCTTCACAATGCGTACTTCTCACATGTATCTCAGCACATGTATTGAATCTTCTCACTTTTTCGTTGATACCTGCTTAGTTTTATTTTAGACAAGGAGACTGCGTCAATGTCTCTTTTCTATAGACAATGAAAAAAGGGTGAAGTCTCTTTCACGATTCATAGGTTTTAAGGACAGACCGGACGCCAGCGATAGTTAAGATTTCTTCATTATCTGATTGTTGCTACAAAGATCACACCAAACGCGTGATGCCTATTAAACCAGATCTACAGAGTCAAGGACCAAGTTGTTGATTCACGGGACTAATGCTGAGAGTGATAGTTCAGAAGTTTGGGTGCATTGTCCTTGGCTGGAAACAGTAGTACTATACATTACTTGAAATCATCAAATAAATGCTAGAGTTGACCTTAGTGTCATCAGCAGATCTTTTGACAAATTGACATTGCCAGTTCCTTATCGTCCATAATCTGTTGCAAGGCGATCGACAATATACGCAATGCCCTCTGCTCTGTAGGTATCGGGCTCCACGTAGGCCATGTTAGTGACATTTGCATCGAAGACGATATTTTTTGGGTTATCGAGAGTGTATTTTGGCCAGTTGACGCAACCGGCTAGAGTTATCAAAAATCAGTCAGTCAACCTTCCAAAAGCGAAGCACGGATTTAAGCAAGAAGAAAACAAAGATAAAACTAACCACCAGCTGCATTATTCGGGTCGAGGTCAACGATGAAGCTAGCCCACATCCTCGACATAATCTTGGCCAATTGTTTATATGAATCGGGCTTGCCTTCAAATGGATTGGTCGCGACGGGAGGGGAGTAACCAAGTCCATCAATGTTGTGTAACATGAAGCTGACCTCAGTAAAGTGACCTGAGCCAGTCGTGGCGTCGAATCCAGCCGTGAAGACATTGAAATGGTAGGAGAAAGCGGTTGCATTATACTCGGCCCACTTCTGAGCCTGCAGCCTGCGGGAAGAGTGCTGCCGTAGGTCTCCAATGTACGAAGACGCGCGCTTCCACTGCACTCCAAGGGCAGCTTGAGATGGTGGCGGACGACCAACAAGGGTGCCAGGAATTCCAATTTCTGGAATGTCCGGATATAGTGCTGCAATTGTGAGAGCAGTCGCGTTGTCTGGGCCTGCTGATTTCACGAGCTTGAGGAATTCTTCCGTGGTGTTGATTCCCTTGGGAGCGAATGAAGTGCCCTCATCGTGATTGCGGCCGAGGAGAAATGGGACCTTGACGAATTGTCCATTCGAAACTAGATTGGTACCCGTGTCTTGTAGAAAATCACCGTCGACTTGAGGGCCCCATGATGCGTTAGCTGTGACCGAACTGTTCAGCACGTTGCTGAGCACATCTCTGTCGATCGTTCGGAGACATGCAAGAGTGTCGGCTGCAGTGCTGCAGTTCGTCGCATTTACGATTTTATCGTAGGTAGGTTGCCATTGCTCTGGAGTTAGATATGGAATCATTGGAATTGGACCACCGCTCTGTGCGATTGCTCCCCTAAATAGTCCATCATCACGTCCTCCATAGGCAACAAGCTGCATTCCAACTCCAGTCGCACCTGCACTCTCACCCCAAATCGTGACTTTGGTTGGGTCGCCTCCAAAAGCAGCAATGTTCTCCTGAATCCAATGAAGCGCCAAACGTTGATCTCGGACTCCCATGTTAGCGGAGCCTGCCTCCATGACCTCCTTGCCGAAGAGATATCCCCATCCTTGGAGTCGGTAGTTGATGCTGACTCCAATGAAGGGCGATTTTGAGTAGACTGACTGCTCGACAATGAAAGACAGGTTATATCGAGGATCTCGACTTCCTCCTTGGATGCTTCCACCTCCGTGGATCCAGACTCCGACAGGGAGATTTCGAGCTCCAGTTGGGCGAATGACGTTGAGCGTCAAACAGTCCTCTGAGATGATGTTGCCGAGAACCCATTGGTCACTTCCATATCCCATACATTGCGGTGAGTATTCGGTGGCATTTCGGGTCTCGCTGAAAGTTGTATTCAATGGCTGCGCTTGGCGGAACCGTAGATCACCAAGAGGTGGCTGGGCAAACGGAATACCGAGGAAGAAATCCTGTCTGTAAGTGGAGCTGCGAATACCAGAGTATGTGCCGTTGAGCACCTTTACTGTAGGGACATCTTGAGCAAAGGATACTGTGCTAATGGCAAGCACTAGTGGCAACACCTCGAGGAAAGGTGGCAAATTGAACATTGTAACGAGCCTGGGTCCAACGACTTGCCAGCCTGTTTCCGAGATGAAGTCAACAAAGAGTTGAGATGGAACGACAATCAAAAGTGGAAGCGATTCCAGATATTTATATCCAAAAATCCATTCCTACTGGAAAATTTCTCCGCTCGCCACAACATACTTCTTCATGCAGGCATCTTCACGACTTAGAAGCACTGGCAGTTAGGACCGGCTTCGGCTCGGCTACCTAGCAAATATTAACAGTCCGTGTCGAGTCATTTGATGGGAAATATCCGTTCCGAGTAGCTCTCGAGCATTCCAGGGCGATACCGTCCGATGTGTAGCCGTTAAACAAACGTCAATGGCACGCTTGGCAGCTGAGAAAAGGCCCGAACGCTGTCTTGATACTTTTATATTCGAGCTAGATTTCGAGACCGAAGCTTTTCCGCTCCAAAGCATCTCTGCGGTCCTGATTGACGGGTAGAAACTTCGATGGAGATTGGATGTTGTATTCGCTGTGTGGGGTTAGCGGGGCGTGGTGGGGTTTCGGTTTGTGGGTGTGCGGGGGGAAAATATGACCGAGTTTTCAATGTTACGAAAGGGGCTGGGATCTTCTGGGGTCCTCCCCGAAGGAAATAAATTTGTTCTGGAAGGTGACCTCTTGAAGTGGGTCTTTGACGTCCAATTTATTGACTTTGTCTTCCCACTCAATGTAACTATCAAGAACGCTTGACCCAGTCAGCAGCATCTGCAAGCTGGTGGAGACTTCAAATGGCATGCTATTGCCCTATGATTATGCCTGTGCTGAAATCAGTCAAGTCAGTAGAATTCGGGAAGACGATACGTCGAGGAACGGACACTTCTGAAGATGTTAGCGGTATTTACACGAGTTCTTGAGTTTCATTATTCTCGTTAGAGGTCTTTTTTGTCTTGCACCGCACTCATCCAGAATCCTGGTGTTTTGCCGTGAGAACAACTGACCAATACCAACGCCACCCCTTCCAAAGCTTCGTTACCGGATTCGGCAGCAATAGCAGCGTACCTGTATGCCTCCCATGATCACTTTGCATAATCACCTTCCTGTATTCACTCGTTTCCAAAAATCGAACTCTCAATAGCATTCAGGTAGATGCACCCATTCGCGGTATTCATGGGGAAGGATACCTGAATGATAGGAATTTCCACGACTTTGCTTAATTCAGCTCGAAAAATGTCAACAAAGCTAAGTACCGACCTGATCCATCCGCAGAGCTCATATATCTCGCTTTAGGTATCGCAGGCATAGCCATTGCTCTTGTAACATACTTCATAGCCCGAAGGCGTTCGCTTAAGCACTCAAAATTCTACTCTCTGCTGCAGTGGGCCCTATCATTCGCTTTTGTTATCGTTCAAAATTGAGAAGTCGCAACTGACAAAAAGTTGCGTAGGAGATGACTGTGAATCTACGCTCCTAGAGTTTGCTTCTTATCGAGAATGACTGCAGTCTTTCCTCGAACTTGATAGTTCCACCATTACCGTCGCGTGTCGACCTGTTGCTACGGCACGACAGAACAACCAATTACAACGACGTCATTGGAGATGTATTGGAACCTTTGTCGAGGCTTTTGCGAGGCCGTAATTCATCCTGGCAAGATTGGTATCAAAAATATGGATATGTTTCAGGCACAAAGACGTTGAAACCAATAGGGAGCACACAACACAATATACTCTATACACCACGGCCTCACATGTTTATTGTGTTAAAGTTCTAGAAGGTACAAGTATTGCAGGTGTTTGGGCCAAATTCATGACATGTTGTTGAAATTATTAGCTACGGGCAAGATTGTTAACAATTCAAACATCCGTCACTACATCATCTTTGATCCTGCTCTTCATGTTGTACCGACTTGGACGGTGCCATGTTGTGATTACCAAATGTGATCAAGTCATATACAAGTTTTTGTACGAAATTGCATGTCTTGGTGCATTTATGGACAAGTCCGCATAGTTAGTTAGTTAGTCCCTTTGGCGGCGCAAGATTTTGCGCAACCCTGTAGAGGCACACTAAGGTAGAATGGTTCATGCACTGGATGTATTCGAGAGTCTTGTTGCTCTTAGACTCGCAGTATGGCTTGAATTCGAAAATGGGTATTATCGTACGTCGTCGATGCCTATCTCCCATATCCATTGGCACGTTTCTCAAAACCGTCCCATCACTGCATTTGTTGCCAGAATCTCAATACGCCTCGCATACAGCTTCATCATATGGCAGACTGGGTCTCCCCATATGACTCCTCTCAGGAGCTCATCAGTGACGATCTGCGCCACGACACCCTCGTTCATCATTTCCACGATTGGCTTCTTCTTATTCGACCGATTTTCATATTTCTCGACGCTTCTCAGAAGCACGATCCTTCCTGCGTTGCTCAGCGTAGCTTCTGGAACTGGCCAGTATGGTGCTATCTCGTTGACTGGGCGGCTCTTCGGCTTCTTGGGTGTTGGTCTCATCTTGTTGAGTGTTAGAGAGCTTGATTGTGCCTTGAGGTTGGAGACGAATGGCTGCAATTTCTGAGGTGTGATTGCGCAAACTTGGCCAGGCGCTGGTGAAGAATACAGATCCAACAAGGAGCGTACATATGCTTTGTCTGCTCTCGGGACTGGATCGCCTTCATTGACAAAGGATAGAAAGATGGATTTCCTCAGAGCTGGGTTTGGAGGTCTCGAGAGTGGAAGAAGAGAGACAGGTGGAGCACCGAAGCTCACGCAATGGATACGTTTGAAGCAACCCGTAAGTATGTTGAGTTCAGATTCGGCCTGAGGCGTAATAGCGAGCATATGAGAATACAGGAGGGAAGCCACTGCGCCGCCCGCTGAATGACCGGTTATCAATAGCGAACATTTAGATCTGCTTGGATCTTCTTGAAGGAGATGACGAAGTCTGGCTGCGACTGGCTGTATCATCTTCCTCGCAACTGTAAGAAATCCCGCGTGGCAGAAGTTTCCTGGATCATCCTAGGAACGGTTAGCGAGGTCTGATCACTTGATTGCGTATTGGGCTCACAAGAAATCCCTCCGGAGACGCTGGAGCTGAATTGAGGTTCACCGCCCAGTCCATGAATGTTTGCGTTCCCCTGATAGCAAAGACGATGGTATTCATATCGTCCATGGGAACAGACTTGATGACCACCTTTGTGCCAAGCCGCCAATCGGCATCTAGATGTACCTCCTTTTCTTGACCGGAAGGCTTCGTGTACACACGTTCGGAGTATTGTGCAGCTAAACATAGCAAAGGGAATGTAGGCATATATCTGTGCTCTGTTAGAAACGTCTCTCTAGGACAAGGAACAAATGTTCATACAGTTTTAGGGGGGGTAAGTTTGGTGGTAGCCTTGAGTTAGCATAGAGATGTACTTTGGCAAAGGAGTTGGTACTCGTGAGTGCCGAAGATACTGAATTGTTAACCATGCCCTTTCCCTTTCCCTTGACAAGTACTCGCTCGCTATATCCAGTTTCCTCTTGCTGTTGCTGCCACATCGGTTGAGGCGGGGCCATGACTACCAACTCCCTTTCATCTCCACTGAAATTTTCCCCATCTATAAGTGTGATAATGGTATCGAATTTTGAGGTGATCAAGTCACATAGTGCCGTACTTTGGTTAAGATACTGCGCCCCCTGCATGTACAACGGGGAAACCCTATTTTGCATGATTTTTGCTCCACAATCCGGTACGTTGGATGCTAGGAGGTTGGACATCGAAGACAAGTTGAGCTTGCTGATATTGCAACCTGATTTCTGCGGCCTCTGAGGAAGTGGAGGGAGGCGATCCTGGTGTGCTAAGACTGGATGGTACTGCGGGGGAACTGGGCCTATCAGCCAGCCTTGGGTTTGTGCTGGAGGGCCATGAGATGCATAAGTCCTCTGCTCCAAGTGTGTCCAGTTCGGTTGATATGGATTTGGCTGCTCTGTTGGTTGATGGGTCAAAGTAGCTGTCGAGTGAGTATACGGCCCGGGAGGGGTCGTCGGCGTAGGTTTGCCTTTCTTGGACCTGCTGAAGATCGCCATCGCTTAGGCATGGAAGTTCTGCAATCCTTGCCGAATTGTGGTCCGCCCCGCAGTCGTTAATGATGTATTCCAATTTCCATTACACCTCTGCGAAGCTGTCGATTGAAGTGTAAATGTAAGCGGAAGCGGAAGAGAGAAAGAGAGAGAGATATGAAGCATGAGCTTTCGAGAGGCAATCAATCGTGGGTTTCATGTCTCAAGGGCGAATCTAGCGGGCAGCCGTTGGGTGTGCCCAGGCTTTTAAAGGTGTGAATGATGTCGTTCGATTCGTCAATGACTCCGCCCCATTGTCTATTTACAGGCCGCATTCTGGGCGGGCAGCTGCAGGTTTTAAGCGAAGAGGAGGCAAATGATGATATGACTGGCCCGCCAGGTAACCATTCGCACGAACTGTTCGCAGCTGCATGAGGCTTGTGTGCGAGAGACGAATACCGAGGTTGACTGGTCTGGTAGGATCCTTGCTGATTCGCGCGTTCGTACGTTTCGGAACGGGTGGTGCATGAGGCTTTGTTTACTGCTGCGGATCCTGCTGGAGGGGAAGCAGTGTATCTAACAGGAATATGGGGAGTTATTGCAGATCGCTTTCCGAGTCAGGAGTTTAGTGAGCCGCCGCCGGCCCGTAAGATGATAATGTACTGTTGAACCCTACCATTTTCTGGCGCCAGAAACAATGTTTTATGATGGCCACAAATCTGCTAGTTTCCGCTAACAGACGACATCCAAATCTTACCACTAAACAAAACAACAACCCGTCAGCATGGAATATGACTTCTTTCCAGGCATCCCACTCCAATTCTTTGGAATTCAATTACCTATGCTCCTTGAAAACCCTTGGAACCTGATAGCTTTGCCGCCCCGATTTACACTACCCTCGATAGAGGGCATTTTCTTTTCCACTCGACGTACCCGATCCACATGCTCTCGGAGACCACCCCACCTTGAAGAATGAGCTGGAGCAGCAAAGCAGCGTCTTCAATTGCTGTATTTGCCGCGATCCACCTGCTGGCATCATGACGTGAGCTGCATCTCCGACCAATGTCACTATCAATGAAGACTTCCATTCCGGTTGAACAGGTTTTGCTAAGAGCGAATCAAAAGCAGTACATATTGGCTGAAATCCCGTTGCTCGAAAGAACGCTTGATCGTCGGACCCGAATCTGTGGTAAGTTCCGCTGTAAAATCTGCGGCGCCTTTCCAGGCATGCTCGGTGCCAAAAAAAAAAAAAAAAAACAGACCAGTGATCAAGCCTCTGCATCGAAAACAATCTTATCAGGCCATAAGATGAGATCACAACTGAATATTCGCTTGAGAATGAGAATTGGACTAGACAAGGTCGATTCACTCGTAAGATTCTTGAACACGATGCAACTCGCATTCGAGATTATCGGGTTCGATAGCCCGCAAAGTGGCTTGTCTTTGGAGGACGTCTGCCGATTTCTCATCCCCAAAAGAACTGAGAGCTCTTATAATACTGGCAATGATACCGAGTACACCTTGAGAGTGTCGAGCATGCTTGCATTTAAGAGTACCAAGTAGTGTGTATGTCCTCGGCCCCCTTCGCGACGATAAAATATCAAGTCCAAGAAGATATTCAAAGAGAGCATCGGTAGTTTACGGCTGAGAAGTAAACCAGACACAAACCAACGCGGCCTAAGATATGGATAAGTTGAATGCAGTCCAGTGTGCTATTTTTCAATGCCATCAAGCAACTTACTCATTATCCGATTCCCAATCCACGAGTACAATGTAGCCAAAAGAAGAACGAGAAAAAGATCATCGCGAGGGATTTGAGTTGGAATATACGTATCCTATTATTTGAGAGAAAATATGAGGAAGAATTATACAAGCAACTCCTGCAACCGCGAAGACATAACTCTCTCCAATTTAGGGGCAGACCAACGCTAATGCAATTGTAGGACTGCGATTCTGGAGCTGTCAAGTAGTGTAACCTGAAATTTGCAGCATTGAACGCGCGTTGAACCTTGGAGAAAACCTGGAAATATTTGTTGTGGGAGCAAGTTCTGGTATGATGTTGACGGTGGCTGACTATAAGTACCTGTGACGCGCTTGGATCGCCAAAACAATCCTTGTCCAAGTCGCGTGGATCTCAACGCGTCCACTGACCACCACCTTTCATCATCAGCGACCAACTCAGTACAGCACATTTTAGGATGCGATAGTTGCGACAAGTGGAAGTAACGTCTGTGTCTCGAAGATATCACATATACGCCACGACAATGCCTCGACCAAAGCGCACAAAAGTTGCGCCGTCTGTGCCAGCCCCGCGCCTCAAGAAATCTGCGAAGATCTCCCGTCCTGTCGCACCAACTCCAGGACCATCTAAGGCGCCCTTCGACGACTTATACGACGTGAGTGATGCAGAAGACGCGGCGGCAGCGAATGCGCGGAGTGCGAAGGGAAGTAATGGCAAAGGGAAAGCTGTTACGGTGACTTCACCTCGAGCGCTTGGTCTGGAGTCGCGAGACTCGATGGCCAGAGAAGACGGGACAGTGGAAACCCGGCTAGGAAATGATCGCATATCTTCAGGGGATCCAGCAGAGGAATCTAAATTACCAGATATCAACCTAGACTCGAGCAGCCCTTCAATTGAGACTGGTAGGAAAGAACACCGCACGTCAGGTATTGAGAGCTCCATGCTTGCGATTGGAAATTTTAGAAGGCGACCGCGCCAACCAAGCATCCTCGGTCGAGGACCTGGACGAGCGAGATCTAGTAGCATCGAATCGAATATGGCCGAGGAGAATGGGCTTGCGAGCGTGGGACGAAAGAACTCATCAGCCGTAGGATTTGGGACTTTCAAGAGGCGGCCTCGGGAACGTAGCATAATGGGACGGAATGCTGCACCCATTGCAAATAGTAGCATGTCATCAGATATAGAAAGGGGCACGCGGGCGAATACCGGCTCAGTGATGGAAACAGGCACTTTCAAGCGCAGAGAAAAGGAACCTAGCATTTTGCGGACAGCTCAAAAAGCGCGGCAAGAAGAACCTTTGGATTATGATGATGACGAAGACGATTTCAATCCTGACGATGAGTCAACTCCTCTCAACCTGTCGAAGACCAGAAATATGACTAGTTCTTCTGGTGGTCCGTCTTCCTCAAACTCGAGAAAACGAAAACTTTCAGCTGTTCAGGTGCCGCGATCTAGCCCAATTCTATCTTCCCCTGGTGTAGAAGTAGTGGACGAAGCAATTCCAGCGACAAACCCTGTCAGGGACGAGCAGGGAGAGGACGCAGTCGAGTCTCCACCACAGTTGATACCCTCCATTGAAGCCCGGTTGGACACTCCCGAACCTCTGAGCGAGACCATGGCGCCACCTCAAAGTAGCAGTCCAATTCCTTCAAGTCCTGACTTGCCAACAAGAACGCGAAGAGCACCATCCAGAGGCCGACGCCCCCTACGAGGCAGAACCCCTCCACCCAGAACACAAGACTCGCCTATCTCCTCGCCCCCATCCCTCACGCACTCTCCAAATAGGCCGGTGCATGTCACAACACGGAAACAGCAGCGACAAGCTCCACCACCAAGTTCGTTCTCTACAGCTCAACTCCAGGCTCTCCTACCACGGAGACGGCAGCGTGTGACCGCAAGAGATCCATTCGATGTCCCTAGCTCAGGTGACGAAGTCGATGTCTCTGGCCTTGCACAGGATGATGATGAGCTTTCGCACCTGAATGTCCAGGCTAGATCCCGGAGGCATACAAGTATTCGAGCGCGGACTCCAGCGCCTCTCAAGCGAGCAGGAAAATCCAACAAATCAGTCTCGAAGCCGAGAGATTCAAATGTTAAGCGGACCTATGGATCTCGAGCCAATGTTATGTCAGACAAAGAAAACACTATTGAAGTTGATCCTGATGACAGTCTCGCACCAATCCCAGACGACGAGGCCAACGACGATCCAGAGAATAGCCAGGAATTGGAAGAGAGGGTCGGCAAAGAGCTGAGGAGGGCAGCCAAGAAATTCCAAGAGGTTGACAAATGGGAGTTGGAATTTGAAGAAGTAACTGCGAGTAGTTCTTCGCCAAGAGATGGCCGATAATCTTTTGTGCTTTCATCTGGTTTCGATGTTATCTGTTTTCCGGAGTTGTAACGAGCCGATTGAAAGTGAGGAGGGATAGGGAATTACGGTACGCCTTGGAAGGCTGGAGTTCCAAGGACAGAATCATGGTTTGATTGCATAGATGGAGTAGGGTTGCACAATTGTTTTGCGGATTGGCTTACCTAGAGCTCCATTTTTAGCCTCTGCAAGTACGAAGCAAGGAGAAATATCTTGTCAAAACTATTTGATCGTCTTACATGACCGACTTAAGTTTGAAATGCTCACAGAAATTGAACGTCTACTCCGGTACTTCCTAACGCCTACAGTATACCTTCAGAAGAACCCACCACCAGCAGTGTCTATCTAAGCTCCAGACTTGGTGTAACTGGTCTACTCTCCCTAACAAAGAACGAAATATTCTCCCGAAGTGCAACATATTCACTGTCCGCATAACCCAACAATCCCTGAATCTCGCTGCTCCTGACTCCCTTGATCCGCATGATCTCCGCTGCACTGTAGTTGACCAGTGCTCTTCCAACCTCCATCCCAGGCCCTTCCCATAGCTTCGGTGCCAATCCGCCGCTTTGAAGAGCTTCTTTAGGGATTCGATCAACCACGACAACACGCACAGCTTCTTGCTGCGCGAATGCACCTTCTACGTCTACAACTCCTACAGGGAGTAATCCCGCCTTATCTGCTAGAGCTCGATGTGCTCCGGCATCGATATATACTGTACCGTGAGGAGCAAGACCGTGCAGAAGCCAGAAATACCGATCACGGATAGGTTGTGGCGATGGAATGAAGCGGGTATGTAGTGGGGCAACAACAGCAGCTTCCAGAGAAGCAGTTGATCGAGCAAGTGGATCCTCATGAGATGCAGATGTCGAGTATATGGTTTTTCCAGATGGGGGGGTAGATGGCAGAGACCCGGATGCGGCTTTCAGATTCTGCACGTAGCGTACGATGTTGACAATATTGCCTGGGTTGGATGAGCGAGTTATGACTGTTGTCACTCCTGCTGAAGTTGCGAGGCGTGCGGCGACGATTTTGGTGGACATCCCGCCTGTGCCTAGGGCTGACCCTGCACTTGATACTAAAGGTTGTGAGATATGAGTTTTTTTTGGAATCAAATAATCTGGATAACTTACCATCAGCTTGCAGAGCTGCGATGTCCTCTACCACTTCAATGGCTTGAGCATCCGGATTGGTTCTAGGGTTCTTGTCATACAGACAATCGACGTCTGTCATGAGAAATAGATAGTCTGCATGCACCATTGCTGCTGTGATAGCTGACAAGGTATCATTGTCTCCGAACTTGATTTCTGAGACAGCAATGGTGTCGTTTTCGTTGACTATTGGGATAACGCCCATCTCAAGGAGCTCTGCAAATGTATTTTGAGCATTCAGATATTGTGTACGCTAAAATCTGTCAGTTTGGAAAAATTTACACTACTAGGTGAAACTTACATCTGCAATGTCGTTTCTTGTGAGCAGGATTTGGGCGATTGGTTGACGCAGATGACCGAATAAGCTGTCCCAAAGGCTTATGAGTCGACATTGACCAATGGCCGCTAATGCCTTGTTGTGATTTCAATACGTATCTTCTGTGCGAAAAAAAAAACATGTCGTACCTGAATTCTAGGAAGATGTTTTGGTCTCTTTTCAAGATCCATTCGCCTTAGACCCACTCCAATAGCCCCAGAAGAGACAATAACGACTTTGTGGCCATCTTTGTGCAACTTGACAGCCGTCTCAACAATGAGAGATAAGATAGAAAGAAGAGGCTCGTGGGTCTTCTCATCCACAATAGAGCTCGTTCCTGCATGTATCCATCAGCATGAGTATGTGAGACAAAGTTCTGAATTTCGGCTCTGAAAGTGCTCACCGAGTTTTATGACAATTGTCAATGGTTTAGGAGCCTTCATCTTGAGCTGCATTACTTATCTCAAATCCATATCCGTTCCGGATGTGAAGAAGTTAGAATAAACAGGAAAGAAAAAGAGGGCGGCCCTTGGCTGTATGTATTTAAGGTATGAGTCGTCAAGTTTATTTAGATGCGAAATCGGCAAAACACAGCCTTGTCATCATCCTCGCCTGATTGGCCAAAGCTTCAACCTCATCCCCAGAAAAGTCAACGCCAATGCCCTCCAATGCCCTTTTCAAAGCACCACACCTTATCTACGCCCGAGTACACTCTTCTCTAGATATCGAAGAGCCTGGAAACCATCAAAATGGCAGATGATAGGCCCAAAGCCCAAATTACGAGCTCGAATACGCCCACGAACGATCCCGCGAAAACAGGCTATGACCCGACAGCCAAATGGAGCAATTACTGGAACATACTCACTGGGCGCATGACCACAGAAGGGCAGCATGAGTTCCGTGAGGCAGCATACATACGTAACGAGGCTGCGGACTGCAAGAAATGCGACGAGTGGAGGGATTGGTGTTTCCAGTACTCGCCTACGGTCATCTTCATGAAGAAGAACATTGAGGCTTTGAATGGTGATCTACATGCGGGAAATGTTATCTGTAGGAGGTGTCCGACGCGAAAGGATGAGAATGGAAACTGGGTTAGGCAAGGAGGAGGTTTCAGTCCAGACCATGGGATTCTGATCTGTGCGAATGAGATGAGGGATAAGAAGCATTTGGAGGATACGTTGGCGCACGAGATGGTGCATGCTTGGGATCATTTGAGGTGGAAGGTTGATTGGGCAGATTTGAGGCATGCGGCTTGTACAGAGGTATGTTTAGTCTCAGTGCTGTCAATTGAGAGGATCGAACTAAAACGAAGTAGATTCGGGCTTCAAGTTTGAGTGGAGAGTGTAGGTGGATGAGAGAATTCTGGACGAGGAACAACTGGACTTTAACACAACAACATCAGAACTGTGTAAGATCAAGAGCAGTAAGATCCGTGATGAACAGGCCATCTTGCAAAGACGATGTACAGGCAGTGAAGGTGGTCAATGAAGTATGGGATTCTTGTTTCGCGGATACCCGCCCATTTGACGGCATTTACAGATAGATTTGGGACATAGGGTTGTATCAACATGTAGAACATCACAGGCAGTTATGCTTATCATGATTATACTGGTCAGCGTAGGCGTACAGGAATATAATGAACTCCGACTCCAAAAAATCATGCCATCCATCTTGTATCAAACGTTATAA
The DNA here is from genome assembly GCF_030347475.1 of Cadophora gregata. Lineage (NCBI taxonomy): Eukaryota > Fungi > Ascomycota > Leotiomycetes > Helotiales > Ploettnerulaceae > Cadophora > Cadophora gregata. The sequence goes on from NW_026695927.1 coordinate 1,351,804, forward strand.
ATGCCTCCATGCCCCCAAAACGCCAGCCTCCTCTCGTTAACTCGTTAATTTTAATCATCACGCTCGCTCATCTTACTGCCAGTCGACTTTGAATCTCGCATGCTTGCCCGTTCGCCCTTTACACAGTGCTTGATGATCCAGGGGTGTTTCTGAACTTGATCTAGAGGGATTCTCTTCTCAGGGTCCAGGACGAGAAGCTGTGACCACTTAGTAGCGGTCTTTGAATTAATTGGGTGAAAACTTACTCTCTTAATCAAGTCTCTTGCTTCTGGACTCACAAAACTTGGGACTGTCATTTCTCCCCTCGCGATCCGCCTCTGGGTCATAACTGGAGTATCCTCAAAAGGTGCTTCTCCAACCAAAAACTCATACGTCAATACTCCTAAACTCCATAAATCAACCTTCTCTGTGTAGTAGTTGTCCTGGCTCCCTGGCTTAATCATCTCCGGAGGCAAATAGTCTAGAGTTCCACACATGGTGTTTCTCCTGTTGTTTGGTGCGTGAACACTCCATCCAAAATCGGAGATCTTGATCTCGCCATGGATACCAACAAGAATATTTTCCGGCTTGATATCTCGATGCATTACATGCTTCTTGTGCAGGAACCTCAGAGCCGCAGCCATTTGAGCAATGTACTGAGCAGCCTTCCATTCTGGGAACCGGTTCTCCCGACGAAGATGTTTGTACAGCTCTCCCTTTCCGGCAAATTCGAGGATCAGGAAGATTCTCTTGCTATCGTGGAAATGTCCGTATAATTGAAGGATATTGGGATGTCGGAGATTGCTTTGAATCTCGATTTCTCTCCGGACCTGCTTCTCGACCTTCCCTTGTTGAATTTCGTTCTTGTGCAGCACTTTCAAAGCGCATACATATCCAGAGCTGCGTTCCCTCGCAAGGTATACACGTCCGAATTTTCCCTTGCCTAAGGGCCGACCAATCTCGAACATGCCGAGATGAAACTGTTTTGGTGGAGCAGGTTGCTCGTACATTGGATTGGATTTGCGCTCGATTCTGATGACTTCTTCCGATCCTCGCGAGGAGCCTCCTTTTCTTGGTGGAGAGCCATTCTGCATGTTGGAAGCTCGCCATTGCGCAGCCTGGGAGGGGACCGTGACTATTGTGCTTGTTGTGTTTTGATTCTGAAGAGCGATCTTGAGAAGGTTGGCGCGACTCGCATTCTGCGATAATTGGGAGGATGAGGTCGTAGATGCTGTCATCTTGACCTGTTAGCTATACCAAACATGGTGAGAGTTGACGTTACGTACCTTCGACTTCTGGAACTTGCTTCCATCGCCAGGATCATTCTCGTCGTTCACTGACATCCGCTCGAAGCGGGATTCGAGAACGCGGGTAGCCATTGAGCAGAGCTTCAAGTCAACGAAGGAGAGAAAAACGAATGTAACAAAGTATCGATCGGTCAATGGGTATGTCTTGCAAGAGCTGTTTGGTTAGTATGGGGTTGACATGGAGCTGGATCTGGATCTTTGGGATACCAATTGCAGTTGTGCTTGCTTGCTTGCATGCTTGCCTTGACCTATTTGTTGACGAGGCGCTAGTTGGCTGGCAGAGCAACGCAACGCAACGCAACGCCTCGCCTCGCCTCGCCTGAAACCCAGCCTTGGCATCGCAGATTCCCCTGACACCCCGCGCCCGCGCCCGCGCCCGCCACTTCAAGCTCGAGGCTTGCGCCGACCCCACCACAACCACAAACCAACCACAAACCAACCTCAAGCCTTCAGCCTTCAGCCTTCAGCCTTCAGCCTTCAAGCCGCGACCCGGACCTCAACAAGAGCGCCATCGCGAGTACTTGGGAAACGTCCACCAAGCAATTGTATATCTGCGGAGGCTTCGACAAAATCACGTCATGTCGTTCAACGGCCCCATCGATGAGTCGTACCCAACGCCCGATGCCAAAGATAGCTCTACTGTGTCGCATACTCAAAAGGGCTTCAAGATCAGTGCAAGGAAGCTTCCCATCTCGAAGTCTGGACCCATTGACGATATGTCAAAGACTCTGGGCATCCCAGTACCGGAGATGATATTCGGCGATAACATGGTATCAATCGAGCATATGGCGAGTGGATGGCGGTTGGAGTTCAATGCATATGATGCTCTAGACCGGGTAGACAAGACAGACAAGAATATGCTGAAGGTCGCGTACTCGCAGGAGTGGTCAAGCAGCAGGTATGACTGTCTCTTGAGAGTGGTGTAATAGCATTTGACAAATTACAGAGAAAAGACACATGAAGGTATCAAAGAAGTCGTGAAGCCATTCGACTGGTCATACACAACAGACTACAAAGGCACAATAACCAATGGCAAGCAGTTCGATCTGCAAAAGGACGACGCGGAACCAATTCCAATTGAGCTTTTAAAGCGGCCTGACCCGATATTATTCTTTGAAGAAGTTGTGCTTTACGAAAGCGAATTGGATGATAACGGCATCTCCATAGTCTCCTGTAAATTGCGAGTCATGCCAGACCGCATGCTGTTGCTTTGCCGATTATTCATGAGATTAGATCAGGTTCTGATCAGAATTCGGGACACCAGAATCTATGTGGACTTCAAAACTGGCAAGGTTATCAGAGACTACACTGAGAAAGAGGAGAAGTTTGAGAAAGTCAAGCAGGTAAAATCAATTTTCGTACCTAGTTTCGGCGATCTGTAGATGATACGCACTTGTCAGCATCAATGCTTTATATCTACTCTCCTCAGATACAGGTGTATATCACTGGCTAATGTGTGTCCAGGAACTGGTGGCATTGGGCAAGCTGCCCAGCGATATCACAACGGCTATGCGTGATCCCAATCAGATCGGTCATCTCGTGCCAGAAGTTACCCACACTCTGGAGAGTTTGACAGTCTCGTGATTGTCTTCCTTTCTATCTATTTGTTGCATAGCATGGAGTTTGGGAGATGTGCATTCTTGTGGCGTTCAACTTGAATTGTTACCTGGTCCCGAATAAGTTCCTCTCATATAAGCAGAGTTCAAGAATATCGATTCTGCGGCGTTCAAAGAGGGTGCGGAGGACAGTATGTACCAAGCATCCATACCGTCTCATTTCCCAAGCTAATTCATTCCATGCTGGGAGAAACAATGACAGAGCCAAAGTCTTGTCTGTTTGCCCCCTCGCTCCATATCCTCCTCATTCTGTGTATCCTTCGTATCCTCTTCATCTTCTCCAACTGCTTAGGCCCACTCATATTGAGATAGAAAAGATCTCCTTAATCCACTAGTGCCCATCCTTTTCTCGAAACTGAATATACGTTTGTACCTCCTTTGAGCCGATAGCACAAGATGTGATACTTCGATTCGTTGGGGGCTTCGCTGATCTGTTCACATCTTACGCATTTGAACTTTTTATCCTTTTCAGCTGAATGATTCAGCAGAATCTCTCTAATGATGCCAAGTTACCGTTACAGGAAAAGCCTCGCTTGAATTAAATGCGTATCTGGCATTACATCGCTCCATCAGAAACAGACAACCACATCGAGCAACTTGACACACCAGTGATCTCTTAGTTGCTTCCTCATACCTGAGTTATACGCATCTGTGATACTGACAATGTTTCCCACTGGGCAGCACGAGATGAGCCGAGACACGTAGGTCAATTGCCGGAAGAATGCTAGGCCCCTTTCCCTTCTCAAAGCCCACCATGCCATACCCTGCGTGTATCTCTATCTACATCGTTTGGATCTTGACCCTTGTGCTATAAATTATAGCATAATGTAGCATACTTGGAATGCTGGTACTCACTAAATCTGGCTCGTAGAAGCCAATCAGCTTGCTTCAGTTGGGTAGACATCGTGTACTATGGTTCCGATGATTCCCGTGGTCGGCCATATTGAACTGGGATAATTGAATACAATTGATATCGCCCCTCGTCTTGTCCTGTAATGCTGACTACATACTCTGTGATTACTCGAAGAGGGTATTCTCAATAATGCTCCCCTCAACGTAGATGTGATCTGTGAACCTCTCGACCTTCAGCTACATGAATCAATAAATTTTCAAATCGAGACAGAGGCAAAAGTACGGATGGATGACGATATAGTCCCATTCTTCGGCAGTAGCAAATGCAACAGCTGTAAGAATGTCACCCTGGACACCATGTACTCCATAAACCTTCACATCTTCGTCATTTATTGGACGATCGAGTGATGCTACTCCTCTGTAAGAATCTAACATCTTGAATCCAGCGCTTTTAGTTCAAGCCGAGGAGTCGAGGTTCCATGATCGAAGCTGGTCGCATTGGGGTCTGTCGGACTTTGGGATAGTTGGGAAGTAGTCGGGAAGTAGATCGAGTAGGGGAGGGAGGTTGCCCATGGCTATGAATTCTCCTTTCAAATTGAGTACTAGTTTCGTTTATGCTATTGGAGCCTTTTGATCGAATAAACTCAGCACACTGAGCGATTTCTGACGCATGTTACTTGTACTATTGATCAATCTGCTCAGGGTTCATGACATCTATACCACTTTCTAAATATGATAGCTCGCATATTATTCTAGCATATCTCACATAACTCCGTCCATCGATTGGGATCCTCTCGGTCTACAGTTGCGTCCTTGCCACTTCATAGTAGGGAGAAAGGCCAGAGCAGTATTTCATCCTAATAACAATGAGAAGTTGACAGGCATGGATAGGCGACGGGCAAAGCCAGGAGCCTGGCATGGAGTAGAAGTTCATCTCAAAGTTTTGGTGCAGTTTGTTTTGCCTTGAGTGTATACCATAAGAGCAAACTTAACAGATTTAGCCGTGCTCGCTTTGGCGGACAGTTCCAACTCGGCAAATGATCTTGAAGCTTCTCCAAAACCCTCACGGAGCTTGCTTCCACGGATCCGAAGCTCGGGTATGTGCATGAGAAAGGGGAGCCTTGATCCTCGCAGGTGTTTTGAATCTTCTCACATTTATTCAAAACGAAACACTCCAACGAATTCGTCCATGCCGCCTCATATTGGAATGCTTGTCCTTATTCCGAGATTTATATCTTATCGCCAGCTGGCCAAGAGAAATTTCCCATAAACAGGCAACTCGTGAGCAGGCTCTTACGACTTCAGCCGTCTTGGAATAAGGAATAACACTGGATATATGCCCTTTGGTGCTTGTGTACATACCTCCCCAACTTCCTGTTCTTGAGTCTCTGAAAACTTAGATCCGAGATCTACCACTGTCAACTGATTGCGAAGAGGTGTTTCCTCCTTAAGCGAGGAAATCAGGGGCGATCACTCCCCGCATCCCCAGGATCGACGCTCTTCAGCAACAAGCATCTTGGGGGACGCGCGTTTTAGTTATTGGGGGCTGCCGCTGTCTGGCCGAGCCGGCCTAATCGGTTTCTGGTGCCTTTTTTCAAGCTTCTACCAACCACGAACTAATCCTCTGAGCTGCCATTAACACACTTTTGTAGGGCGCCTTGCTGAAGCGAGGCGCTGAGTCTCCGAGGTTCTTTGTAGTACAGGGCATGCGCGCTAGCTTTCTACCCTGGAAAAAGTATGTTCTGAACGGCAGCTTAGGGGATAGGTAGGCATTTCGGCTTTGCGGGCCTACCAAATAGCTTTTTAATATACAAAGCGGGTAGTTGTTGTTTTCAGTATAATGAAAGGGGAAGAGCAGCAGGAAGCGCTGGGTTTGGATAGGCCTCTCCTTTTGTCCACTGATGGGAGACAGCCTGTTTATTCCACCACTTGGCGATTGGCGATTCCCTCATATCAGCGGATTTTTGGTAAATGATCGGTAGCAGTTAAAGTAGGCTGATGTCAAAGACATACAAATCTTCGATGTACCGAATGACCAGAATGGCCGTGGCAGGACATGGATCAACTATATAAGTAGGTATGAAAGTCTTCCTCTTGTCCATTTTTCCTCTATCCTCCTTCAGTTTCATACAATCAAGCTTGCTTCGTTATCGTCATCTCTCAGAGCACATTCTTTTCAAACACGATCCTCATCATGATCTCCGCAGCAGCAGCGCTCGCTATTTCGTCCTTCCTTGCCGGAGCAGGCGCTCAGCAGGTCGGTACCCTTAAGGCAGAGACTCATCCATCCTTGAGCATTTCAACTTGTACCGCCAGTGGATGCACAACAGAGGCCGATCAAGTGGTTCTCGATGCCAACTGGAGATGGGCTCACTCGACGTCGGGTTCGACGAACTGCTATACAGGCAACACCTGGGATGCGACTCTCTGCCCGGACGATGCTACATGCGTAGCCAACTGTGCTATTGACGGTGCTGACTACTCCGGCACATACGGTATCACCACCTCTGGGAATGCTTTGACTTTGAAATTCGTGACTGGAAGCAATGTTGGCTCTCGCACGTATCTCATGGACACAGAGACCACTTACAAGAAGTTTGACCTTCTTGGCCAGGAATTTACGTTCGACGTAGACGTCTCTAAGCTTCCTTGTGGCTTGAATGGTGCTCTTTACTTTGTGCCTATGGCTGCTGACGGCGGTATGTCTGCTACCAACAAGGCTGGTGCCAAATATGGTACTGGATATTGTGACGCTCAATGCCCAAGAGACTTGAAGTTCATTGATGGCTCTGTATGTAACCGCGCACCTTCGGACAAGGCACAAACTGACACATATAGGCCAACTCCGAGGGCTGGGTGCCAGATTCTAACAGTGCCAACTCCGGAAAAGGAAACAAGGGTAGTTGCTGTTCTGAGATGGATGTGTGGGAAGCTAATTCTATGGCCAACGCCGTGACACCGCATTCCTGCAAAACCAACGCGCTGACCGTGTGCACTGGTGATGAGTGTACTCGTAACACTGGCGAATGCGACGCAGACGGATGTGATTTCAACCCATACCGCATGGGTAACACATCTTTCTACGGTCTTGGAAAGACGATTGATACCAACAAGCCCGTCACCGTCGTGACACAATTCATCACTTCCGACGGATCCACCAGTGGCACCCTCTCCGAGATCAAGCGATTCTACGTCCAAAACGGCGTTGTCTATGCTCAACCAGACTCAGACATCGCAGGCGTGACTGGGAATTCCATCACTGATGATTTCTGCACCGCTCAAAAGTCCACTTTCGGAGATACCAACTACTTCGGCACAAACGGCGGCATGGCTAAGATGGGTGAGGCGCTCGCAAGCGGCATGGTCCTCGTCATGAGTATATGGGACGACTACGCCGCCAACATGCTTTGGCTCGACAGCAACTACCCTCTGGACAAGGACGCCTCTACTCCTGGCGTTGCTCGTGGTGCTTGTGCTACGACTTCGGCAGTCCCCGCTGAGGTTGAAGCTTCTGCTGCCAGCTCTCAGGTCATCTTCTCCAATATCAAGGTTGGACCGATCGGATCGACCTTCATTGCTCCTGCTTAGAGAGTCCATGGATGCTCGTCTTGTAGCTATCATTGCTGGGAATCGAAATTTGGGGAATATAGAACGGTTCTAATGCAGGATTAGGATTGCATGCTGGTTCGGTCCGGTTGGAAGAGTTGTGGCCCGGTGCCTCGGATAGATTTCTTGTATATAGATTTGGGATCTCTACGAAATCGACTCTTTGGTCGTTTCTTGGTATTAGTACTTCAAACTCGATTCCGTATTCGTTGATGTCCAGTGGTTTTTGCAGACGGGATGATGATACCCATGCACAAGCCTTGGATGTTGCTTCTAACTACTTCTGGAAATTGTAAGGTCTTGAGAGTACTTGCTCAAATGACAACCGCACAAGTGCAGATTCCAGGTGCCCCAAGTTTTGTACATCCTGATTAGGCCTCATCCTGATATCATTTACCTCAACATAACCTGTCATCACTTGCTTCAAATATCATGCTTTCCCACAAGGAACACCTTGATGGCGCAGGGAAGAGGCGTAAAAAAGGACTCTCCAAACGAATCCCAGGGATGGCTTAGACTATAGCTAGTACACCAGGGGCATTTTTGTGCCAGTTTTTCGAATCAACTTCAATTGCATGTACAGCAATACATTTTCCATCAACAAGGCACCCTGTATTGATCGGAAAAATGGAGACTGGGCAAAACCCAATGCCACCACGCAATCGTTACCAAAAACTCCACGAAGCCAACGGTAAGTTACGCAAGTGCAAAGGTTTTAATCAGAAGTCTTGACTACATTGGATCTATAAGATTCCCAACTGCAGGTCTGCAACGGCGAATCTTGCAACTTGAAATAATTTAAGGGTTAGAGAAAAGCTCAACTATGAAAATCCACATTAGGATCCATGGGAGGATGTCCACGGTATCGCCAAAATGCCCATGGTTTAACGTTCTGAAAACCGGAGCAGCTCGGAGATGTAGATTCAAGAGATAAGTTACCAGGGTTGGATATTTCGGATCCCGGTGAGACATCCGACAAGCATTTAATTTGTGAGCTCCTGGATCTTGAAAGGCAAATATTGAGTTTCTGAGAGGCTGAGCCTGATGGTCGCTCATTGTCATGACTTCATGACCATGAACTATCCTTCCAGCCCCAACGCACCAGTAACCAACCTGTGTCCCCTCCGCACGACTTCGGTTCCGAATGCCTGTAGCAGGCGGTATCCAGCATAGCAATGATGAGCAAAGCATTCAAAAACCGTTTTGGGCAATTTTGCGAGATACAAGGATTGGAGACAGTACCGAAGATCCCCAAGGACGGCAAGACACGGTTCTCAGCGGGTTCGAGCGAAAGTCTGAGATTGTTGTGGACGGCAACTCTAGCAGCTCAGGTGAAGCTGAAGACTAGCTGCCGCGGTAACAAGCCTAGCGAGCCAGACCTAGTAATACAGATTTACATTGCATGTAAATTACAGTAAGCTGAATTAACCACTCAATCAGTCCTTGCAATAACCGCCGAGTCAAACCTGGTATGTGAAAGTACCGCCAGAAACGCAATCAAAAAAAGACAAAGTATGGTACGCTAACGTCAGGGAAGAAAGTCAAAAAAATTGAGATTATGCGAGGGCTCGTGGTGGATTATTAAAAAAGAATGACAAACTAGTACATCTTGAATGAAGGAAAATTTGAGAGAATGAGAATTGTGCTGGGGAGGGGTAAGAGGAACGAGGCCATACCTACATTCCGTTCTCCCCGGAACCAGGAAGAATGGGGGTCGTAAACCTTATCAAGTTCGCTGGACGTGTTGACTCGCCAAATCCGTGAGACACATCCCAGACTTTCCTCGTGGGACCTGGCTGGAGATCAGACACCTAAGTACTGTAACAGTCCCGGATCGCCACCAGCCGTGCTCTCGCCTAGAGTTGGGATGATGGAGGAGGCAGGGAGGCAGGGAGGCAGGGAGGATGGTTGGAATGGTCAGAAACCGCGGCGCTGGGGCGTTCCAAGCTGGTTCTAGAAGGTTTCTAGTGAGCCGTCACAACTGAGTCGTGGGTTAGTCTGCCACTCTCCTGTGCTGACCTGACACGAGAGCAAAGGAAGCATTTAACATCCCATTGGTGACCAATAGAAGCATGAGATCTGAAGAACAATGCCGCCTGTGGGTATCGAGATACAATTAGCAAAGCAGAATGCAGATGGTCGCGGGGAGGGGGGAAGAAAGACAAAAGCGTTGAGCCTACCTCTACAGTAGGTACTGGAACTTAGAGATGGTTCATGCAGTCCAAGTTGTTTCGCTAAATTGGACCTCAAGAACACCCTTGAGCCAACGTTCTCGCGCGGTTCGGGGCCCGAGAATGGAATGTGGGTAGTGAATACTTATAATACCTTAAGCTCTCTTTATCAGGCCAGATAGACCATTGCTTTTGCCAGTACTCTACTCTACTCTACTCTACTTTAGGAACAGAAATAGCAAGCGAATGTTGCCGCAAGCTCTTGCTTGGCGAGGATGCTTGTGACAACCGGAACATGTTGTTCTTGCCTGATACCTACATACTCATACCTTAACTTACCATAATGCATACCTATGCAAACAGCCACTACCTTACTCATGACCCACCTCGCATGCGCAAGTTATTCCATTTACCAGGGTATAATCTTTCCGGCATAGTTGACGATCTAGTCTATCACAATCGATACACTTTGCAATGCACCGCACCGTGCTGTATTTGGGTGGCACCTAAGGTATCACTTTAAGGCTGTCGTGGTCGTGTTCGAGTAGGTCCTACGCATGTGCCAAATCCCAGAGAGTGTCTCTTCTACTTCTACTTCTATCCCAAGGATGATACGCCGAGCGCTCATTTAGAACCGTCTGACATCTCATCTCATCGTGCTCTCCACCACCCCCTGCAATGGGGCAATGGGGGCCCAGACGGCTTGCTACACTAATGGCCTCCGATTCATGTTTTGTTGTTGGAAACAGGGACTGAAAATAGACAGTATAAATAGTATCTAGACCATGAGAATGATAATGAAAACGCTGCATTTCTCCCCCGGTTGGTGGGTGTACCTTGAAACACCTTTGTTTTGAGCTTTCTTTGCGTTACTTTGCAATCTAATTCAAGCATCATCTTTGTAAGTTCAACTCGGGCATTTTAACGTTATAGCCCAGGTTGGGTCGTATCGGCAAGGATAAATGTAATTCGCACCCATGGAAGAGACGACACTCACAGATTCTTCATACATGACTTACTCCCGACGCACTTCACCGCTCCTCTCATTCTTTCTCTCATCTCCTTCTCCGTCGTTTGCTCATCTCCCCCTCCCTCTTGCCGCCATAGAGCCCTATCCAACCCTCTTGGAGGCCCAATCCCCTACCAATGTTACAACTGCTGCAACTGAACATCTCGTGAGCCAGCTGTTAAACGGACGAACGGACGAACGAACGAACGAACGAACGAACCAGGCGAACGCGACCTCCTCAACAAGGACTCGGTAGCACAGACTGACTGATCCATCGCAAATCGCTGCACAACATACCTTTATAAAGGCAAGGTTCCAGGGCTGAGCAGCTGCTGTGTCTTCAACGAGAAGAGGAGTTCTCAAGCAAGTTGAGTCCGAGTAGTGCAGGCAGGGGCAGCAAGTCGAGTCCAGTCCGCACGATAGCCACGTCCAGCCGGGTCGGGTCGTATCAAGTCAAGTCAAGACAAGACAGATCAAGTGGAATCAAACGAATCAAGGCCAAGTTTAGGTACTTCCGTACTCCTTTTCGGACCAAGCAATTGAGTCTAGAGACGCGAGAGGGGGCAACAGGGACATGCCCGGATAGGACAGGACAGGACAGGACAGGCCAGGACAGGACAGGACGTCTTCAATTCTGACTTCAATCGCTCGCATCCAAACCAGCCCTTCCCTCCCCTTCCCTTCCCTCCCCTCCCCTTCCCTTCCCTCCCCTCCCGTCCCCTCCCCTCCCCTCCCCTCCCCTCTCCTCTCCACTACCTATAATATTCCGCTCCATTCTCCATTCTCCACTCTCCACTTCCTCCCCCTGTTCCAATTCCATTGCCTCCCGAGGCCCTTTCCGTTCTTCCATCCCGGCTTGCGTTATTCCACGCAAAATACTGTACTGTGCGGAGGTATTACTGCGCTGCGCTGTACCTAGGTACCCTTGCCCTTGCCCTTGCCCTTGCCCTTGCCCTTGTTCTGGGGACATCACCTGCTTAGAATTGCCTGCGACCTAACGTATCGAGGTATCGTTTGTTGTCCAGGTAGCCGCCGCCTGCATCTGCTTTTTCTGCACCTGCACCTGCAACTGCAACGGCAAACGACAACATCACCTCACCTCACCTCGCCTCGCCTCACCTCACCTCACCTCACCATCCCGCGCACGCACACCTTCATGACAGGACACCTTCTGCGGTCTCCGCGTCTAAGTCTGCACCATTCACGGGCCTGCCATAGATTGGTCCGACCGACGACCTCTGCCTCTGCCTCTGCCTCTGCCTCCTCCTCTTCCTCTTCCTCTTCCTCTGCATCCTCGCTATTCCCCTCCTGCAGCTCATTCCCGTCCTCCGTCTTCGCACAGACCTCGTCGCCATCTGTCCCATCCCAGCCTTTAGCCCACTCCTCGTCCACCAAGGAAGCTCAGCGGCAGATATCTCTCAGGCTAGGCGGGGTCTGCCTACCAAGACTGCTCACTAGACTTTCAGCTAGTTCTTCAACAGCATATCTTCATCGTCCTTCTGCTTTCACATCTTTGCCACGCTGTGGCTCTTCATTGTTCAAATCGGCCGCCATGTCAACTCTATCTCAACCACAAACCCCGGCTGCGCTCGATAGTCCCTTGAGGGAGCACAGACATCGGCCAGTCGAGAGGCTCACGGACAGCTTGGAGACCCCATCTCTCGACAACCGCAGTTATAGGGTTGTGAGACTGCCGAATCAGCTGGAGGTGCTCCTGGTCCACGATGCGGAAACCGACAAGGCCTCTGCTGCTATGGATGTCAACGTTGGCAACTTCAGCGATGAGGATGATTTCCCGGGCATGGCCCACGCAGTAGAGAATGAGCCCCCAGCCGATGTATCCTGGGACTTGATAGCTAATACCTCTGTAGACATTTGCTATTCATGGGAACTAAGAAGGTACGTGAAACACAACAGATTCTTTCGCTGGAACTTTTATATGGGTTCTGGAGCCCTGCCAAACCTCTGCAGCTATGGGCAGAGCAGAACCGGCCTTTCATGCAAGCAGATGCTAATATCGTCACAGTATCCAGTTGAAAATGCATACTCCCAATACCTCTCTTCCCACTCTGGAAGCTCGAATGCATACACCGGAGCTACGTCTACAAACTACTATTTCGAAGTTGCGGCAAAGAAAGCAGAAGATGCAAAGGCGGACGAGTCATCACCATTGTATGGAGCTCTGGATCGATTCGCACAATTCTTTATAGACCCTCTCTTCCTTCCATCGACTCTAGAACGAGAATTACGGGCAGTAGATTCCGAGAATAAGAAGAACCTGCAAAGCGACCAATGGCGGCTACATCAATTGGAAAAGTCTCTCTCGAATCCGAAGCATCCATACTGCCACTTTTCTACAGGGAATTTTGAGGTTCTGAAGACACAACCAGAGGCAAGGGGAGTCGATGTTAGACAGAAGTTCATGGATTTCCATGCCAAGCACTACTCAGCGAACAGAATGAAGCTGGTCGTGCTGGGCCGGGAATCTTTGGATGTTTTGGAAGGCTGGGCTGCAGATCTATTTGCTGGCGTGAGGAATAAGGACTTGCCGCAGAACCGCTGGGAAGACGAGCAGCCTTTTGGGGAGAAGGATCTATTGACCCAATGCTTCGCAAAGCCAGTAATGGACTCCAGGCAACTGGATCTCTCGTTCCCGTTCATAGACGAAGAATTGCTGTTTGAATCGCAGCCAAGCCGATATATCAGTCATCTAATTGGTCACGAAGGACCTGGAAGCATCATGTCTTTCATCAAGTCCAAGGGATGGGCCAATGGTCTCAGTGCAGGTACGTTGGATGTTACATGCGATTTTACCAAAATTTTCTCTATTCGAGCTCTCGAGCATAGTGAGCTGGGTCGTGACAGGGTACCCATCCATTATGAAGCCCTTCCAGCTGGACCCTGTGGATCTTGAAATAAGCTAATTCAATCCTCACAGGGGCATACCCAGTCTGTCCTGGTACACCAGGAGTATTCAACTGCCAGATTAGGCTGACGGAATATGGATTGAAGAACTACAAGGAGATTGTTAAAGTTTTCTTCCAATACGTGTCTCTCTTGCGGGAGACACCACCTCAGAAATGGATCTTCGAGGAGCAGAAAGGGCTAGCCGATGTGGATTTTAAGTTCAAGCAAAAGACACCAGCCAGCCGGTTCACAAGCAAGATAAGCGCAGTCATGCAGACACCACTGCCTCGGGAATGGCTCCTCAGCGGACACAGCAGGTCAGTCTCAATCCCATCTTACCCCAACGGTGACTTGGGGAACCACGTGGACGGGAATCCTGATTATGCAGAGCACTGACTCGTGGCTAGACTTCGGAAGTTTGATCCTGCAAGGATCCAAGAGGGGCTTGCATGTCTGAGACCGGATAACTTTCGCATGAGTGTTGTGTCCCAGAACTTCCCCGGATCGTGGAATGACAAGGAAAAGTGGTATGGGACCGAGTACACCTATGAGAAGATACCCGCAGATTTCTTAGCCGAGATTAGGGTTGCCGCAACCAGCACCTCCAAAAACCGCTTTGCTGAATTGCACTTGCCCCATGAGAACCAGTTTATTCCTACCAAACTTGAGGTCGAAAAGAAGGAGATCAAGGAGCCAGCGATTGCTCCAAAGCTCATCCGAAACGACGACTTGGTCCGGACGTGGTACAAGAAGGACGATCAGTTCTGGGTACCAAAAGCCAACCTTTTCGTCAATTGCCGAAACACTCTTCCAAGTGCTACAGCCGAGAATTCTTTGAAGTCAAAACTTTACACTGATGTTGTTCGAGACGCTCTGGAGGAGTATTCATACGATGCCGAACTCGCAGGTCTCGATTACTCCGTATCTAGCCATTCGACGGGTATTGAGATTGCTGTTTCAGGCTATAATGACAAACTACCCGTTCTTCTAGAGAAGGTGCTCCTGACTATGAGAGATCTGGAAGTCAAGCCGGACCGGTTCGAGATTATCAAAGAGCGATTACTTCGAGGCTTAAAAAACTGGGATTTCCAGCAGCCATACAACCAGGTTGGCGATTACACCAGATGGCTTAACAGCGAGAAAGGCTACATCAATGAACAAATCCTCGCAGAGCTACATCATCTCACAGCAGCCGACATTCAACAGTTCTATCCACATCTCTTGCGACAGATGCACATCGAGACTTTCGTACATGGGAACTTGTATAAAGAGGATGCGCTGAAGTTGAGCAACTTGATCGAGACAACGCTGAAGCCAAGAGCTCTTCCCCAAACACAATGGCCTGTTGCTCGTGCCTTGGTTTTCCCACCTGGCGCAAATTTCATCTATCACAAGACCTTGAAGGATCCAGCGAATGTCAATCATTGTATTGAATATCTCTTGTTCGTAGGGGACAAGTCGGTCCGTCCTTTGAGGGCGAAGACACTTCTTCTTGACCAGATGACCCACGAACCGGCTTTTGATCAGTTAAGGACCAAGGAGCAACTCGGCTATGTTGTATTCAGTGGAGCTCGTACCTCCGCAACGACCATCGGGTACCGATTTATCATACAGAGCGAGAAAGATGCTGCATATTTAGAGTCCAGGATTGACTCATTCTTGAATGGTTTCAAGGATACCCTTGAGAAGATGTCTGAGAGTGATTTCGAAGGCCACAAGCGAAGCTTGATTACGAAGCGTTTAGAGAAGCTGAAGAACTTGGATCAAGAATCTGGTCGGCTTTGGTCGTACATCGACAGCGAGTATCTTGACTTTGAGCTGGGTAAGCTATCTATTTCCTCCCTTGTCCAATTTCTACTAACAAGATCGTAGTCTACGAAGATACCGCGATCATCAAAACTCTCACCAAGCCCGATATGCTCGAATTCTATAATCACTTCATCCTTCCATCTTCGCCTCTCAGATCGAAGCTTGCGATTCACCTCAACGCCCAGACGGCCGTTGCTAATGTTGCTGATAAGGGTATCAAGGTGCTAGGGTTGAACAAGGACCACAAGGATCAAGAGGATGGTGAAGCTATTGACGTCAAGCCAGAAGGCAATGGCACAATACCATATGTTATTACCGACGTCCGAGAGTTCAAGTCGAAACTACAAGTCAGCGCCGGACCCCAACCAGTCAAGCACATTTCCGAATTCGAGGAGATAGACTCCAAGTTGTAAATCGTACGACTGCCCCGTTTCAGCTTTTTGTTCGGTTTTTTTACTCAACAAAAAGGACACGATTCTGCATGCATGTTTGCGCACTCTTCTGGGATGGGTAGTGATGAGACATACCCACAATAGAAAAGGAAGACAAAAGATGAGAGCGAAGACTTGCGATCTTGTCATCCTTGCCTACCCTATTGTGTTTTAGCCATGGGCATGCGAGGCTCATTCATTGCTGGAGTCGAGGTTTGGTAGATTCCTTGGTGTAGGCACATGGGATTGTTGATACCCAACTCGGTACTTTGGCTTTTGATCCAATATTGATTTTAATACACCTAGGGTTAAGAACTCTCTGGGTCTTGCATAGTCTGTGTATCTTGTGATTTGTGGAACTCCTGGCTCTCAACTCTGCTACCATTGGCTGTCAGCACGTCACTGTGCAACAATGCTAGGTGTAATCTCTTATGTCTCCACCACGATTCCAGGCTATACTTTGATGCTTCAGCCGCAGTGGGACTGCAAAGATCTGCGGTATAGGTATCGTCTGCACAAACGGGGTTCAGCCGGACGAAACAGCCCAAACAGTGGATCAAGGTCTGATTTGAGATCATATGACATAGGGTAACGGTGAGGGATCTATATCTACCAAGCCAGGATTCTGTTTCGTTTTTGTTTGTGACTTTGGTGTTTCTCGTAGCCACAGAAGTCAGCAGATTGTCCTCCTTCACAGTACTGCGTCCAAGCATCACCCTCGAAATACAAGTACTGGGGTTTCCCCAATATCGCCTTTCAGATCTATTTTCTCTCAAAAGACCGGCTCGCCTAAAGTGGACCCTGAACTACCATGCGACGCCACGCCTGCAATCCCCATCTCCAGGCTCCAGCTAAGCAAAAGTACACCAATGCACTGCCAGATCCTTGGTGAAAGCTGGGGATGACCCGGTAAGATTCCAAGCGTTCCCCTCTTAAGCGTCAGATCGAGCTATTACCAGGACAAGGACCAGGACCACTGCATGCGATCTGAGATTTTCCAGCTGTCAGATCGGACTTACCAATCCGTATCCACAAGTAGCAGCTCTTCCAGGATAATTTAGCCATCGCGACCAGAATCGAGATAGAGTTTTCTGTTTTGCTCCACGTACTGGGCGGGGCCGGTTTTATTTTTTATTTTCTTCCATCCATAGAACATCGACCATAAGTGCAAACGGCTGTATTGCAGCGTGGGTCGATCAAGGAGAAGCCGAATCCTCGAGGCCGGTTATACTAATACTGCTCCCCAAATGATTGGTCGTGAGGACGAAGAGTTAGGAAGTGAGTGAGGAGGAGTAGTGAAGTGGAGGAGACAAGGTACCAGCTACTTGAAGAATCCATTTAATGCTATGTTGCTTCTTGATGGCGATCACCGACTCGGCGCTCCAGCGGGTGACGGCGGATGTAGAGCGGGAAGTGTGGAAAGAGCGGGATACCAAGTGGTTGATTTCACTCTGTGTTCAGATACTATTTCATGTGTAAAAGTGCGAAGCTTGTCGCAAGCTATGCGACTTGGCTACCCCAAAGAGCTCTTTTCGATGGTGGGGACAAAATGACCTGAGCTGAAATGGGATATGAAGATAGGCATTTCGGATGTGCTCAGGTCATTTGCCGGAAGTCGGCAAATGAAGAAAGGAGGCTCGCAATTTGCTATATTTTCGAAGCGCTATATAGCGCTCAGGGAACGAACCGAGTATCCTAAAGTCCAGTGATAAGGATCGTGGAATAGTCTAAAGGAATGCTTCTATTTGCATACAGTATCTCTGGTCTAGGATACATCATCGCAATGCACAGATGTCATCGAGTCATCACGCAGGTGATCCCGCCCCATGCGTGCACTCCATAATTCGTGTGGCCTTTTGTTATATACGGAACCATGGCAAGGTAGGCTGACTTGCAGCACACCGGCATGCAATCGCATGTATCATACATCACCCGCCCAAACTCCTTCGTCAATTGCCCAAGCGGGCAAAACATTGCAAAGACAGACCGCCAACATGTCAACACCCCTCAAGTCTCAGTCCATCTTTAGTTCGTCACTATCCTTGAGATGAATTTCCGTTACTGGCTCCTCAATTTCAAGAGGCTCGTCCTCAACTGCAGTTACAGAGTACTCAGGTCTTTGACGATACAGTGAATTAGCACCAAGAGTGTCGTAGATGTCGTGTTGGAGAGCAACAGTATTTGCAATGTCGGTGTCATCCATATCAGGGACAGGGCTTGGATCAATGAATGGCCCGTCATCTCCCTCTGCATCAGCATTGGCAAATTCATTCAAACGTCCGTCAAGTGATGTACGATCTGGGGATGAGCCATGATTGACATCGTCGCTTGCAGCTATTGAGCCTGCTCTTGAATTCTGGTTATAACCTTGACGGTCAAGATTCTTTAGGTTACTGAAGCCATTCTTGCCCCACTCAGATTCGTTATACGCTGGCGGGCGTTCGTCGCGCATGTCGATGCCTTCATCTTCTTCGATACTTGGCTGAAGGGCACCAGAGCCATAGCCAGGCTCAGGGACCTGTGAAAGAGTTGAGGGATCAATTGTCATCATCTGCTCGCCAGGGAAACCAGGAATTTGTTGATGGCGAGCTGCTCCTACTCCGATCAAAGCGCTCGACGACCCATTTAGGGAGGAGTTTCCGACGAGGCCCTTGCCTTCCCCCGAATCAGAAGCATCGTCATCAGAGCCCTGAGACAAGTCGTTGTCAAAATCTCGTACTATCTGCGCAATTCTTGGCCCACCAAGTGGAATATCTGATCTTCGTCGGTAGAAGAGTAGATATGCACTGGACGAAACAATTCTGGACAAATCCTTTTGCTTCGCAACAGAACCGTCTACACGCTATTAGTAAGTGATTTGTCGAAAGAGAAACTAGTTTCCTTACCATTGTACTCATACCACTCGTTGTCCCTATAATTCTTTGCGAAGGCAGTGTAGTGGCCACCTCCAAGTCCTCCCCAGTGGTCGTCGACAGCAAAGAGGTCATAGAGCTCCTGTTTGCCATCTTCGGTCTCGATAACCCGTGAGCTGAGGTCCAAGCCATCAATAGGAAAGTCGACCAGGACATCCAATTTGTCTCGGCGCCATCCACTTGAGCTAAAACGCTTGAGGTGCATAATGAGAATGTCGGGTGACTTCCATAACTCGAACTTCTTGCTGGCGCGTTTGTGCTCCTTGCATCGAGGACAATACCAGGTATCCATTTCAGAAAGGATTTCTTCTTTCCCAAACTCGTCAAGGCAATCGTCTAGCGTGATACCATTTTTTCTCCGAAGCGAACGCGATGCTTGAAGGGCTTCCAATTCTGCATCTTTTAGAATCCTTGGGCTGTCCCAGGTTGCCATACCTCGCAGGTCATCAAGGTTCTCGCCGGCGAATAATGCTTCCCACGCTTCAGTGTACCAATCCACCACTATCATGTCACCGAGACGCACAAGAGGTCCGTTGTCGGGAGCATCTTGGTCGACTTCCTCGTGAGATGGGAATCTGCGTTCCGGCCGATTGCCCTTCTTTGAGTAAGTTTTAATTCGATTATTGTGACGCCTATTGTGACCTACGCTGACCCCAGACTTTGGTGCAGCCGGCCGGACAGGAAGAATCTAGTCTTCGGTCAAAAAACTTTGCATTTCTTGCGAATGGAGTGATGAATTCTGTTTGGGAGATGTCAATGGGACATTGCAAAACTTACTTGGGGTGCCACCGCAGGAATGTTATCATCATCCTCTTCGCTCGATTCGTCATTCATTCGTGTTGGCACATTTATACCATTGCTACTCTCCGAACCTGTTGGACTACCCGCAGCATCGGAATCATCGATTGAATCACTATCTTGACGCTGAATTCGTGAAGAAAGGCTAGGGTAAGTTTTCTCGTCGTCCACAGTTGACCATCCAGTGGGAATCATCTCCTTGCCATTTGAGAAGTAGGATAGCTTGAATAGATTCTGTAGAGATGGCTCGAGATGAGACCCGAGAGTCATGAATGCAGGCCGGCGCTTGTTAAAAGTTTCGAGAGGGTAAGGATTTGCTGCAGCTTCTTTCATTGTCACGTCAACAAGCTCATCTTCGCCATCAATGGAGTTGGCAACGACTTTACTGTCTCCTGAGGAATCAGCATCAGAGCCTGTTGTAAGTACGATATCTGCATCAATCCCATCGGCAGCATTGGCTTCGACATCGTGGTCATCGAGAAAATCTTTGTGGGTTGTCAAGTTGGCTATCTTCTCGAGAATCTTACGTTGAATTGTGTCCATGTCCCGAGCCTAATGCAAATATGTCAGCCGAATTGAGGTAGGGAAAGGAGATTGGTAACGTACCTCATCCGGTGTGAGCATGATACAAAGCGGAACCCCAGTCAACTCCCAAGGTTTCTTTGGTGAGAATCTGTTTTGACCATCTTTTGGTTTGGGACGGCGATGAAACACGGGAACAAGCATGTGCTCAGCGATTTCATCATCCCAATCCGGAACCTCGTCTTCTTCAGAGTCGTTGTTTATGGAGTACTTGCCACTCTTCTTCTTCGCCTTGCGCGGAGGGGGCCAGTTGGTAGGCTTGTTTTCCAACTCATATACTGCAACGGTATCATTTTGAGTGATCTCCTCCGATGCTACATTAAAGTCACTGTAGTGCTTATACCACTTGGACTTGAACTCTTCAACCATGAATAAGCGTTCTGCAGGTACACCTACACGCTTCGAAATGAACTCTTTCAAGCCTAAGATGCTTGCATTCTTGTCAATATCGACAGAAATGACGACAGGCTTGTCGTAGAGTGGATAGAAGCAGACGTTGTGATGCCAGGAGCTATGGATAGGTAATTGGAGTGTCAAATTGTTGAATGGGTCAAATGTGATGCTGACTTTAGAACACGTCGGGCAGACAAGTGTTGATTTGTACATCCCGGTGAATAAATCTGCAATTACCGAGTCGTCGCGCTTCTTGGTAATATCCCAAACCTTTGCAGCCATCTCTCGAATGGCCTCGGGGTTGTTGACCATTTCGTCAGTCGAATCTGGCTTCTCGATATATGGCTTCTTCTTTACTCGACTCAAATCTTCTTGAAGGCCGTCGAGGAGAAATCCCAGAAACTCCTGTGAGTCCTGCTGGCCATACCCAGCGAATTGGGCTCGCCATTTACCAATGGTGGCTTTGAAGTTTCGAGGAGCAATGCAATTTGGTGTTGGCTCTCTATAAATTTCATGCAACAATCTCTCGTATGCGGTTGCGACTTCTCCATTATTGCCCAGTGCATTGTCTGAATTTAATTCCATCATGGCACAACCTGACAAGAAATACTTGGTAAGCTCCTCCACACTGCGGACACATTGCAATGCAGAATTCATGTAGCACGTATTTCCAAGGTTGCTCAGACCGACAGTTCCTTGCGTTCTGCTCGACTTTTGTGCTCGCCCTCGAGTTATAGGGCCGGATGGCGTTGGACTACTGCGGCCGCTGTTGGATTGACTGTTGGATCCATTCATATTGAAACCTGTCGTGCGAGTCAAGGATGTAGATACTGCCTTCGATTGTGAAGGATTAAAGCCTGTCAAAAATGTGCCTTTCTTGACTTCTTCTTCCAATACTATGTTCTGATCAGCGGCAAGGCCGCACAAGGCAAGATTCATGCTCCCGTTGTAGTTCAAATTGGCCGAGTGATCCGGCTCGGGAAGTAGATCTCTCTGAACAGGTTTCTGTAGTTTGAAGAATGTGGGTACATCAAGGAGGAGCTTTGTCCAAGAGTCTTGAGGATTGCGTGGGTCCAAAATAGACACATCACCATTGACTGGTGAGCCAGGTCTCGATGAAGGAGGCGTAGCTGTGTTTGCTACTGCAGCAGTGGGCTCCGCAGCAGGCTGTAGTCTTGGAACAGTCCAAACCCGCACCTTGGTCTTCAATTCGATTTGTGCTGACTTCTTAACCAGCCTGAGAAAGTCGACATATTTCGTGGAAGTGCTGAGCACAAACACAGGAGCACTAGGATTTTCAATTTTGAGTTTCTGTGAAAGTAAGATAGGACTTCCCTGCTTATGCAAGCGGTGGATAGTGAAGACCGGGGGGTTGAATTCAAACAAGAAGTTTGGTTCAGCTCCCGGTTGGCTTGTATTGTGGGCGAATCTTTCGATGGGTAGCGATCCCGGCATCAGACCGTACCACTCTACTATGAGTCCCCAAGAATCCGGGCCGAAAAGCATGAAGTCGCCCATGCCAACTCCAGGCTTGAGCTGAACGAAGTCCTGGCCGGTGTAATCTTTGATAATTTGTTGGACAATGTCTGAATTGTCAATTGGTCCGACTTCCCCGTCAGGTTCAACTTTACTCTTCTTTCTGGCTTCTGTGCCTCGAGAAGTAACCTTCTCCATCCAACGAGTCGATACCAGGAACGCATTCTTTCCCTCTGTGAGCTTC
Source organism: Cadophora gregata (assembly GCF_030347475.1). Classification (NCBI taxonomy): domain Eukaryota; kingdom Fungi; phylum Ascomycota; class Leotiomycetes; order Helotiales; family Ploettnerulaceae; genus Cadophora; species Cadophora gregata. The sequence continues at coordinate 1,373,896 of NW_026695927.1, forward strand.
TCTTGTCTCCAAGCTTCGATCATGGAAGTGATAGTAGTAATTTGCCAGTCAATGGATGGTACGTCTGTGGTAATTAGTCAGTGTCTGTGGACACGAAAGAGGCCAAGATCTTGAACAGCAATAGCAAACACTCACTGGACTTTGCGGAATCCTCACTTGTCTGTCCTTGCCCATCCTTTGAGCTAGCTGCCCGATCCACCTGATTCTCGTTTCTCAGCATATCAACTGACCGTGCTCTGTTCCTAGAAGGCTGGGTATCGTTCGCAGTCTCTGGAGGATCCGACTCTGGGACCATGATCATATCAACATCATCCTTTTGACTTGAAAACCCCTCAGCCTCCAAATCCGATGCTCGTCGTTTCAAAGGCGATGATGACCGTTGTGGAAGATCTGCGGCACCTCCCATGATAGCCCTGTGCGAGAAGTGACGAATGGGAGACTGTCCTCTGGCGTCCTGGTCGTTGGGTGCGAGGGAAGAATTTCTTGCAACGTCTGGATCCCCACCTCTCTCGCCTTCCAGCGAGAGACTGGCGTAGGCTGCACTTGGAGAGCTCGCCGCCGAGGATATGTTGTCGACGGCTCCCAGTGAAACGGAGGTCTGTAGGTGCGATGGTATGTGTGGTGGCAGGGCTGTATCAGGAGGGGAGGGGATTTCGAATCGTGGAACTTCGTTGGCCTGTGATTCTGAATCTTCAACGGAACTCAGTGGGACGTCGGGGTTGTTATCGGTCTGCGGCGAGAGCTTTCTTTTCTTTGTGGAAGACGTCGTGCCGATGAGCTGCCTTTGCAGCTCTGAATCGCGCGTTGGGGGGGTGGAGGGGGAGGCAAAGAGCACGAAAGAACTGGAAGGTTCCTGGGTATCGTGGTGGAGTTGACGATGGCGAGGCTGCAGGAACAAACAGACTGCGGGCGATTAGGACAAGGGCCGTGGGGACTGCAACATCGAGGCCGCTGAGCAGTAAATCGAGGGTGTGATGGTGCGGCCGTGGAGGGGGAGGGGGAGGGGGGTTCGAAAGTGGTGTTGGACTCGAAGTTGACGGCGAGGGTGTGGTGTTGAGTTGAGTTGGAGTTGGGTTGGGTTGGGTTGAAGAGGCAGGGCAGGGCAGGATATCAATTATTGCAGCGTTCGGTTCTGCTCAGTTTCTGTTCTGTTTTCGCCAGCCGGGCGGGCCAAGGCCAGGGCAGAGAAGGGAGACGAAGAGGGAGCGGGAGAGGGAGCGGGAGAGGGAGCGGGAGAGGGAGCGGGAGAGGGAGCGGAAGAGGGAGAGGAAGGGTGCAGTGCGGGTCGAGCGCAAATCCCGGGGTCTTGGCAGTAGAATAGCGACGGGACGCCTGATGAGGGAGGACTCGGTAGGGTATAGAGGCACGATACGGTGCCTGGGGGCCTCGCTTTGCCTGGCCTTACAGTACGGAAGGCAGGGCAGGGCAGGGCAGGGCTGGTCGCTGCTCCACTACAGTACAACCAAACATAGACGCGGCCACTAACTTCGTAAAGGTGCCTATGCCAATACAATATCAATCACCACTGAGGTACTGGCACAATCTGTCGAGCTCAGAAAGCTGCCTTACTATGACGTGAATCCGGATCGAGTGAATGCTAGGGATGGATTGTTTGAGAGGATATCTATCAATTTTCGTGCACATGCTCCAGCCTCGAGCTGAATCATCCCACGCTCCGAAATCTGTTTCCGCTGTCTTTCGCACTTGAAATCACTCTTGTCTTTGTCTTGCATAGATTGTGGGTAATTCTGACAGCATATTATACGACTTCCACTTACTTCTGGTATTGTTTACATTTTCCCGACATGTGAAATAAACATGGATTTTACCGCGTGCATTTTTTGCATAGCATTTTCATTGCCAAGCCATTCCAAGGCACATGCTCCATTGCTGCCATTTCATGTTATATATCTCTCCTACACGAGATGATATGTAGACGATTGTTATGAGAAAATTCGTGCTGCTCCGATCGGGTCCTGAGCAGCATCGCGAGCTCCTTGCCCTAACTCAACGATGCCAAAACCACTCCCCATCATGCTGTACAAAATTTCCACAGAGCCTTGTGTTCTTTGGCGCAGTACAGCAATAGCCTACTTTTTGATCCCACACGTTGTGCGATGTTTCAAGGAAGCAGATCCGTCGGGCAACGTATCTCTCTTTTAGCATACGTGTCCGATTGATGCGCATACCACTTTGAAATGGGGTTTGGGCTGTTTTTGTTGGTGTGAACTCGTCCAGCCGTAGAGTAGTCACCACTATGTCAGCAGTATAACAACTATTTTGTCACAGGTCAAGTCGGTTCGGTGAATATGACTTCCATGTGGGTGTCCAGAAGAACACTCTCTTGATTAAGACATGTTCATTCGATTATTCAGCATCAGTACGATCCGGATTTGCTCCTGTCAAAGAATGCAAGAATAAGCAATAGATGGGATAGATTTTCTCATTCTGAATTGTCCATTTATCTTCTTATCTCAGAGCAGTTACCAAAGAAATGAATTGTTTCATCCATCTCGTTCCGCCCCATGTTTCCACCCATTCTGTAAACATAAAAAGACTCTTCGCCATGCTCATCAATGAATGGTCATGCCTTTGTCGCACCAGCATACAAGCTTGTAGCAAATGCCTAGTGCACATCTAACATGCTCTTGGGTATCTTCTCATAGCATCAAGCCGTGGCACCTCTGTCTTCAGAGTGAATCATTCATCTCGTTCTGCTAATCAGAGACGCGCGAATACACGCCGGGACATTATGCATATCCTTTTCTTCCTCCAGCGTCGTTTTGTTGCATTATTTATTCAAATCTTTGGGTGTTGCCTCTTCTCGTTGTTATTTGTTTTGTTCGTTAGCAAACAAGTGGCGTGCCGACGATGCTGGAATAGGTAACTCTCGCCTCGCATGCGCCAACACCAAGACTGAGAGTTTCCCAAACAAAACCAAGCCTAAGTACTAACTATATACATCAATCTCACTCCTCTCCGACAGCGCCCTCTCTGTCTCGGGAAATACCCCACTACTAGCTCTGGTGCTATGCAGAACACCGCTACGTTCGTTATCAACACCATTCCGACCCTCAACATCTAGCCCAGCCTTCCTGTCCATCTCTATATCTATATCACCACTGCTACGGCTCTCCTCCGCCAATTCCTCAACCGCATGACCAGTTTCTGCATTACCCTCACTCCACCCTCTCTCCACTCTCTCCTCAAACATCTTACTCCCCGAACTATCCGACCTCGCACCACTCCTCTGCACGGCAATAACCGGTAATCCCAGCCTGTCCGCCTCTGCTCTCCGACTAGCCTCCCTCTCCATCTCAGCCTGACTTCTCAGAGCCTCATGATAAAGCGGCATACTACTGTGCCTCGCCAACGCTGGTCTATCGCTCCCAAGTCTGTCTATACTCGGTCTAGGCTCAAATATAGGGGCATAATCAACACCAGCCGTAGCTGCTTCCGAAGGGGAAGTCTCGACGCTACTCCTAGGGCCCTTCTTCTTCCCCTTCGGCGTTGGACTATGTGTCGCACTCGGACGTCTCCCAAAAAGATTCATACTTGGCAAGCCAAGTGCAGTGAAATATCTAAATGCTGGTCTCCTAGGGGACAGCATAGGAGCCTCGACGGGCGCCGATAAACTCCTAAAGAACATTCTCCGGGGTGTACTAACAGTTGGACCTGGTATTGCTCCAGCAGCTGCACCAACAGTCAACCCCGCCGCCAATGCCCTCCTACTACTATCCGCTGTACCACCCCTTGGACCCATGCTCGGACTAGTCTCTCTCATGTGACTCGGCGGCAAAATCGGCGCGGACGCACTACCCGTGAAGTTCAACCCCCCAGCAGTGAAATTTGGCCCAGGTCGAGGAGCAAGTGATGTAAAAGGTGGACTTTCGTCATCTGAGTCCGAATGCTTCCTCCGGCGACGTATGTAGAGGATCAAGATTGCGAATATTACAGCGATGAGTAGGAGGGAGAGCGTGCCGAGGATGAGCGAGACAGTGATGTTGGTACGCGAGAGTGAGGCATTTGACCGGAGGAGTGAGGATTGGCCAGCTATTTCTGAAGTTGCGGCTGGGTTTAGGATGGCGGTGATGGAGAGGGAGAGTGTGGTTGATATTTCAGTCACAGTAGAGATGACATTTGTGGATATATTTGTCATTGTGACCCTTGTGATGCTTGTTGGCTGTATTGTGACAAGCGAGGTGACAGTTGTAGAACTTGGGGGTGGAAATGGAAGTATGACTGTAAAATCTGTAGGCTTTGGTGGTAGGGTGGATGTAGATACTCCTGAAGAGACTGAAGTTGGGATTGGTATTGGTATTGGTGGTGACATGGTAGTCGGGAGGCCAGGGGCGGGAGGGAGTGGTTGTGGCGTAACAGTTGAAAATGGCCAACCACCCCCTCCGGGCGGTATGAGACTGCCAAATGACATCCAATGATTTGTATCGTTATTAATCTGTTCCGTTCTTCTCTCAAGCTGATGTACTTGAAGCTTTCAACCTGTGGCAAGCAAAACGGCCTCTTGATAGCATATGATGTGATAAAGAAAAAGTAACAATCGATCAATGAACTCTGCAATTCGCCACGAGATTAAGCTTGCCAGTAGCAGTATAAGGAATTGAGTGTTCGTCAAAAGAATGTGTTGCCCAGCATGTCCAGAGGCGGCGAGGTAACAGGCGCGGATCTCATAGACCAAAATCTCTCCAGTTGTCCGTAGGTATACTCTCCGTGAGGTGCGGACAAAGTCGAACTGAACCGGAATCTGAATAGAACTTAACGAACAATACCAAGTGTTCTGTTCGATGAGGGAATAGGTACAGAAAGCCAGACATACAAAAGCCGGCAAAATATGCTCAGGCGAAATTGAACAAGTGGGCAACCCCAAAGAACGAATGAACGATACAGCGGCATGCAAGCGTTAAGCATCAAACCAGAAGTGAGAAATAAGAAGAGAGACAGTAATCATTAGGGCCCATGAAGGGTAAATGTCAAGGAGAAAGCACAATAACTTCCATACTAACGAACGAACCCGGGAACCTTCTCGGGACGAACTCGGCAGGATATCCGAAAGGCAAGGGTAAGGAAAGAAATATAGTATTGCATTATGCCGGTATCATCTGATATCATAGCTGATATATCCATAACGGCCGCTGCTCAGCCAAGGAAGCAAACGACTCAATGTCCAAGGCCGACGACTGACTTCAGTCTGTAGCAGGGGAGGTAGGATACAGGCGCGGGGCTTCGTCATTACAAAGACCCTAGACTTACTTATAGCCCAGGATGGATAGTTAATCCCTGAATCCAGTCGCCATAAAGCAGCACAAGTAACTCTAGTCTGTCCTTGGCCCTCCCGATCAGTCAGTCATGTTGTAACACATACCCCACCTACCCACAAGCCCACCTTGCTTCAACCCCTCAAATCCCAAGCCATTCGTGCTACATCCCATGGTTTAAGCGCCACAGGCGAAGTGCTCCTCGCTCACCTGTCTTCATCGTCAGTAGACAAACAGCCGCAGACGACACTACCTGTGTCACCGCTGTGGTGTCCCTGAAACCTTCCCAGCTAACCATCTAAAGCAGCTCACAGAGGCCACCACGCCGTCGAGTAGTCATCGTCCAACGCTCGAAGTCCACATCACGCATGGGTTTGGAGCGACAACACTTCCAACACACGTAGATGGGCACAGCTCGTACAGGTAGGTATTGTGCCACCACGTGACGTTCATCCGAGCTCCCTCAGATCGTCGTCAGGGGCCGCCGCTGAGACACCCATCCGGCGATCCCAGCACTTGGAGACATCAAGCGCCGGAGAAAGTAGATGAGATGGACTGGATCGGACGGTATCGCATGGTCCAGGAGCGCCAGTTGAGATTGAAGATTACCTGACTGAGGGAAGCCTGGTATCAAGTTCTTCGGAGTTACCTTGTGCCAGCCTCCAGGTCTCGTTCCCATGCTGACCTCACTTATTCCACAATGTGTTCCAGCCGAGGAAGCACACCAGGAGTGCGAACTGATACTAATATGCATTGCTTTCTTCTAGACGCCGATAATAATGTCCCGCAATTTACAAATGTTTGAATGCAATCAATGTACACGCTTAACGCAAGTCCCAGCAACCCTTTCCTTCCTGGCATAGAAAAAATATAGACCCATCTGATCATGCCTGGCTCAAAAATCTCAAGGCCTCCTCCCTCTCATTAGCAGGTAGCATGCTGAGCACTTGTTGCACACCCTTCAAGCCACCCTTGCTGTTTCCTCTCAACAAGCTGGCAACATCAAAAGCAACACCTTCCGTCTTCAAGGATTCAACCTTCTCGTGGACAGTCTTTCTGTTCTCCTCATACCACATGGCAACTTCGCGGTCCGCGTGTGAGAACTTAGGAATACCAGTCCAGGCTGCGAGAGTCTCGAGATTGCGTGCTCGTGACGCGAGTGGGTTCTTGGAGGCAGATGCCATGCGCTTCAGGATGTACTCTTCATTCACACGACGGCGAACACGCCAGTAGAAGAACCTTCTTGACTCCCTCCACACTAGAGATTGTCTAATAACATCCTTGGCCTTCATTCGGCCAGCACGATCGTGGAGGTCGGCGAATTGCAGGGAGACTTGCATGTAAACTGGAAGGAGCAATTGCTCACGGGCAGTAGCCTTGACCTTGACATCGGAGATTTGGTCTGGTGTCAAGGACTTGTCCGCCAATTGCTTGCGAAGCGCGCCGTACTCGGGATCCAAACGGGCCATGGTCTCGAGCTGCTTGTCTCTGCGGTATTTGATGTTCACGATACCCTCTGGCTCCAAGACACCACCACGAGCATCCTCATCAGCATACATTTCCATAAACTCTGGGTTGATCGTAGGATCGACGACGACCTGAAACAGTTAGTAAAGCCCAACATGAACATGTGCAGATGACTTACCCATGAACCACCACGCAGTTCTCCGAATGGCGGGATGTAGACAAAGATTGGCTGCTCGTACTTGACAAGAGCATCGACGATGTAAGATCCGTATTTTAGGACCTCGTTGTACATATCGCGTTGTCCACCCGAGAAACCCCTCCAGTTGGCCAAGATCATCAATGGCAATTGCTCACCATTATTGAAGTCTTTGATGGCTTGTGCAGTCTTGAATGCAGAGTTCGGGTACCAAACTCCACCAGCCTCGTTCGTAATTTGTTCCATCGAATCCGGATTTGCGGGATCGGCAGGAGTGACATTCTCAACCGAGCGGGTCTCAACCGCAATCACACCCATGGGGATGCCGCCAAGTCGTGCACGGCCAACAACCACGGTCTTCGCCCAGCCACCGAGAGTTTCAACAAATGAGTCCTTGTCGAAGAGACCAGGCAGGAATCCCTCGTCATCGTCCTTACCAGCAATCAACCATCTCACGTCGTATGGTTGCTTGGGTGGAGGAGTGTAGACGATATCGCGATCCCAAGAGTCAACGGCTGGTCCGATTGGCAATGGACTGTTTCTCTTATCAGGGACGTAGGCCATCCACTCAACAATCTTGGAGACACCCTCGAAATCATCATTGGCAGTCATGTGTGACACACCGTTCTTGTACATGATCTGAGTGCCACCAAGTTGCAAGTTGGACGTATAAACTTCACGACCAAGCAGCTTGTTAATGGCTGGGGCACCGGTCAAGATGATTGGCTGGCCTTCGATTTGGATGGCTCTCTGTCCAAGACGCACCAGATAGGCACCAATACCTGTAGAAATTAGTAAGATATTCGTGACTACTGGAGACCTACATACCGACTGATCGACATGTGACCAAAGTAATGGTGAAGATGTCCTCGTAAGCTCTGCTAGTTGCACCAGCAATTAAACCAGAACCCTTCAAGCACTCAACTCCAAGGCCATCCTCGGCACCAACGATGGTAATGATCTTGTGTCTCACTTCGCCATCCTCGGTGACCTCCTCGGTGATGACGTCCTTGCTCTTGCCGTCCTCGAATCGCTTCTTAGCATCAGCCTTCAAGTACAGGTACTTGAAGCCGGCCTCTGGCTTCTCGGGGTTGTTCCATGCAATGTTGAAGTGAGGTATCAACTCCTCAGCCATGCCGATACGAGCACCAGAGTTAGCAGACAGGTAGATACGGGGGATACCAAGTTTCCTCGCAAGCTCTGTACACTTGTTGAAGAATTGATCTTCCTTGGGTCCGAAACTACCAATCTTGAAAGTGATGTCGTTGGCAACAATGACAAACTTTCGGCCACGGGGATACTCTGGAGTTCTAGCAGTAACAATCCATCCAACCATTCCGTGAGTGTTGGTACCAGGCTCACGGAAGACTTCGGCGAGGTTGTCTTTGTCATCCAGTACAAGCTCGCTATAGTCAATGCACTCGCCAGTTGGTGGTTGCTTGTCTGCCAATGATGCGTGCTTGCTGACAGCCTTAACCCAACTAGTTTGAATGGCTTGTCTGAAGAGTTCAGGGAAATCGTAGACGTATTGAGTACCCATGATGTGAGCCTTGTATCTCTTTGGTTGCAACCACTCCTTGGTAGGATATGGAGTGGATACGGGTCGCAGGTGCATAGAACCGACTTTGGTGGTGCCTCCGATGCTTTGGAAGACCCAATCACCGCCCTTCTCAGATTTACGCTCAGCGTACATCTCAACCTGAATGACATATCCAGAGGTATTGGTGATGACAACACGCAGTGGATATGGCATACCGGTAGTGGGCTCCGTGCAGATGATGCGGATCTCTGCAGCAGTAACGCGGAGACGCCAGAGACGGCGGCCGAAGCGTTCCAAGAAGCCACCAAGAGCCTTCTCAACCTCGGGAGGTTGTAGAGGGAAGACCGGAGAGAAGTTGATGAAGATATGGTTAAGATCAGAATTATTGTTACCAATGATCTCTAAAGCATCGAGAAGGTCGTTCATCAGTCTATCGGATTCCGAGATGAGGTACTCCGCAGTGGGGATCTCATCTCGAAGTCTACCAGGTCGGACGACGGCGCGGGTGAAATAACGCTTGTCTCCCTCGACATCCTTGCCAGTCGCCTCATAAATGTGAATGTTGCGATTCTCAGTGAAGACGGGCTTGATTCTGAATTTAGATAGTCTCCCAAGTTCCAGTTGGAAAGCCAAAGCAGGCTCAATATGGCGAATGCTCTGGTCCTCCTCGTACTCGGGGCCACGGAAAGTGTAGTAGCCTGGATACGATCCGTCCTTATGGCCGCATATGAATGTGAGTCGACGGATGCGGCGTGCCAGAAGCTCCTCCTTGTACTCCTTTACAATGAGGTTGATTCTGGCAATGGTCTCGTTGTCGTCGAGACTCTCAGAATCCCGGACAGCAACATTACAGACAGCGGTAAGCTCATCCTCTGTAGCGATTGGTGGCAGAGTCTTACGCTTGCCATTAAGATCTGGCATCAATCCACTTGCTGCTGACTTCTTGCTCTTACCGGCGCTTGGGAATACCTCCAGGGCACGCAGCAGGTACTCTTCGGCCTCATCCAGATATTGCACTGGAACAATGACACCCTTTCTGGTCGGCTCGTTATCGGTCTTGTTGACAAGGTAAGACATGTCGCTGATGGAGCTGACACGCTTGAATGGGTTACCACTCTCGTAGGATGGTGTTGCTGGGGTTGAAGGGGCTGACGATTGAATGGGCATGCCGAATTCCGAAGCACCAACCTTTCGGAGAACGAAATCCCATGACACAATGAACGGGGGCTCGGCTGAGTCGTTGTGATACTCAATCTTCTTCAGTGAGTAAGCACGGTATGCTCGTCTGATGTAGACTTCAAGAGCGGCGAGAGAAACCCATGGATCCTGGTAACCGAAGAAGATGGGCAAAACATCAAAGACGGTATACTTAGAATCAACGACCTCCTTGAGAACCTCCAAATCAGGCTCTCGGTGCTCCCATCCAGTCTCGCCATATCGTGATTCTACGACAGATGATCGAAGAATGTGCTCCATCTGGGCAGCGCGCTCCTCCAGAGACGGCATAGCACATTGGATTAGAAGCTCACGGGCCTTTAGCGCTACTTTTGCGGTCTGTCTGCTCTCAAGCTCGGTGAGTTTCCGGAGAGCTGGGCGGAAGTATTTTGCAACATTGCCAGCGCTCGGCTTGTTGGGCTTGTACTCGTCGAGAATGGCAAGAATCAAATTGTTCTTAGCTCCAATTCTGCTATGAGAAAGAACGATTTGAACAACTTTGAAGCTATCATCCTTGTTCTCGTCTCTAAGCTTTAAGATGACCTCTTCATCACGGGATTGGCGACCCGAAAACAGCTTCTCGACTGAAACGTACTGCTCCAAAAGACCAGAGAATACGTCAAACTCGTGGACTTTCTGGCCCTCGGCATATCGGTCAAGGACTTCAGTCAAAGGCAGAAGAGTAGTCTTCAGAGTTTCGACATCGCTGGGAGCAACGCTCTCCTCCAAGAACTTGGAGAATGCCTTGGACAAATTCTTTGCTGGAAACTCGCCTTTGCGAACACGCGCGCGATCAACGATTTGAGTGAAGGTTGCATCGAGGCGTTGAGGCATTCTTGCGTGGAGAGCGGAGAATTGAGCGTTCCACTCGCCATATGGCAAATCTGGGTCCCGGAGGACCTCGATGAGCTCTTTGAGGGTAGACGCCATGATGACTTGGTTGTCGAAGCCGTTGAGGATGTTTGCAAGGACGCTGTGGAGGAGGAGGAATCGTTGGGCGGGCTTGGTACCAACGACTTGTGGCGGTCCAAGATCTGGGAGGTGACCAAGGAAGGGTTGAGCAGACTGGACTCTCGAGGGGTCATCAAGAGCAAGTATACCAATAATGTCACCAGCCTCCAAAGTAGCCCCTGGTTGTTTGATGAATTGCACAATACCATCTTCTCCAGCAATAAGAGGCATGTACATCTTCATGACCTCCACTTCAGCGAATGCTTGACCAGCCTTGATATGCTCTCCATTGTCGACTGTGAACTTGACAAGCTTTCCTGGAGATGGAGTACGAAGTTGTGTTGGGTCGTTCTCTTGCTCAAGCAAGCAAGTCTTGCTGTCAACACTCAATCGAGTGGCTCCAACTTCCTCCTTCCAGTATAAATTGTGGCTTCTGCCGCTAAGGAGAACCAAGAGGCCTCCATCACTCAAGGCGCGAACGCCCACTGAGCATTTCGAGCCGTTAATGAACAGGTGGTAGCTGTCTAAGCTCGATCGAGTGGCGGTGAATTTGTATCTGTGACCATCGTAAATGAAATCGATGGGAAAGACAGTCTTCAGAATGTCCTTGGCTGGAACTTGGCCTTTCTCTAAGCTGTTTCTGTACTCAGAAATGCAGGCCTCGCTTGCGATGTGAGCTTTGCAGACAGCACCGCAAACAACGGCCAGCATAGGATCTGGTCGCTCCGCAGTCAACTTGTTCGAGATGAGCTCATCGAGCCATCCGGTAGTAATCGTGTTGCCTTCGAATGCAGGGGTCTCCAGAAGCTTGATCAGGTACTCGACTGTTGTTCGGAAATCTCCGCGAATACTCAATTCCTTCAGAGCAACAACCATGTGCTTCCGCGATGCTGATCTGTTCTCGCCATAGGCGAAAATGTGACCGAATTGACTGTCGGAGAAACTGTGAATGCCACCAGCAGTTCCTACAGAGAAATAACCCCATACGTTGGAGCTGCTCCTGAAGTTTAGCTCGTGCATCGTACCGCTGGAAGGCTTGAACCCCTCTCCTGGGTCTTCGGAAGTGATACGGCACGCAGTGGTGTGACCCTTTGGTTTTGGGCGACGCTGCGTAAGAGAGCTATTCTCCTTTGAAAAGTCGAAGTCGATCTCGCTCGAGGTTTGCGGATCGGCTCCATACAATAATCTGATGTCGCGAATTCTGTGCAGAGGAAGTCCCATCGCAATTTGCAGTTGCGCAGCAGGCAGATTGACACCACTGACCATTTCAGTGGTTGGATGCTCGACTTGCAATCTGGGGTTAAGTTCCAAAAAGTAGAATTTGTCGTCGGAGTGCGAGTAGAGGTATTCGACGGTACCAGCCGAAACGTATCCCACAAGACGACCGAGGCGGACAGCAGCCTTCTCCATTGCCTGGAAAGTTTCGGGCTTTGCGATTGTGACTGGTGCTTCTTCGATAATCTTTTGATGTCTGCGTTGGACAGAGCAATCTCTGCCAAAGAGCGAGATGTTGTTCCCGTACTCGTCGGCAAGCAGTTGTACCTCCAGATGTCTAGCATTTCCGGCCAGCTTCATGATGAAGATGGGAGATCCCGGAATTTCGCTGGCAGCGGCTTTGTAGAGGGCTTCGAAGCCTTGCTCGGTTTCGGCCTTCCGGATACCTTTTCCACCACCGCCTTCAGATGCCTTGATCATGACAGGGAAGCCAATTTGCTTCGCCTTCTCGAGACCTTCTTGCCATGACTGAACACAACCCTTCATATAGACATCATCCTCGACTGTGACGATGCCGTCCTCAGCAACATCCACCTGGTCAACTCCAGTTCCGGACCATGGAATGCAAGGAACCTTGGCGTGTTGTGCCACAATCGTAGAGGAAATCTTGTCACCGAGAGATCGCATGGCCGAGCCAGGAGGGCCAATAAATACGATCTTTTTTGGTGAAGCTGCCAATGATTCTGGCAATTTTGGATTTTCTGAAGCATGGCCCCTATTCATGAATCAGTAAGTCAACATCTCACGAGAGATCACGAGTAAACATACCATCCAGCCCAAACTGCGTGAACGTTCATACGCTCAGCAACATCTACAATCAACTCTACATTTGCGTAGTTATTATTATTCGTTCCTCCAGGGACCTCAACATACTGGTCTGCCATCCGGATATAATCTGCGTTTGCTTGCAGATCCTCTGGCGTAGCCATGACCGTGAATTGAATAGCTCTTTCGTCGCCAAAAGTCTCGTAGGCCCATTTTCGTACGGATCGGATCTCCTTGACTGCAGCAATACCATTATTGGCAATCAAGACCTGAACAGTTGGTTAGTCGAGCTATTGATGGTTTGGTCCGGTTGGGATACGCACGTTGGTGATGACCGTGTGGCCATCGTGAGATGCTACAAAGTCCTTGACCGGACCCGGAGCAGCGTTTTCCAGCTTGTTCCCACCGATGAAGTGGTCTGCCAGCTTGTGTTTGGCCGCATATGAAGTTGAGCCGTTCATGATGGGGACGGTGCCGTTTGTAGCCTTGACACCAGCCCCTTTGCCATTGACTGCCGCCATTGCGCAGGAATCAATGCTCGTGGAGGACGAGCGGAGAGAGTGAGGTCGCCAGTGGAAGTGCGGGCAGATACAGTATCCCAGAATTGTATAAAGTGAATTGCTGGCTTGGCCCTGCGGTTATATCTATCCCTCTCGAGAATAGGATTCGGGGCTGAGAAGCTGGTGGTTGTTCAAAGTCGCCGAATCTGAGATTGGCGCCGAATTAGATACCTCGACGAGAGGAGGCTGTGGGGGTATCAACGACAAGAGGCAGAATTGAAAGTTACGGGAGGAAGCAAAACACTCGGCGGAGAGAATGAAGATTTCTTGATTGAGGAGAAGGGGAAGAGGAGTAGGAGGAGGAGGGGGTGCTTGGAATGTAGTAGTAGTAGTTGCAGTTGTGGTTGCACACGGAAGGAAGATGCGGAGGTGGGTTTATGAAATAATCTGTTTCCCTCCTTCCAGCTCGCTGGCCATATGTGCTTCAGGTCCTTCCAATTCAACAGGCCGGCCCTTGCTCTGGCTCTGGGCTGCCGGGGAGGCCATTTCTCGTCTCTCACCCTCACCCCTGCGTTTCGTCACGTCTCCCAATGGAAAGCACAGCAAAGCAAACCAAAAGCCCGAATGCCCCAAACCAAAAGACCAAACCAAACCTTGAGCTCCCAAGCTCTCTCCGCTTTCCTCAACAGCCACTGCTGGCCGGCCGCCAATTCGGTGGGCGACCAGGCGACCCAACGAACTCCAGCCGCCCATGCCCGATTCGGCGTAGCCCGGATGTTCATTGCGGTCCAACAGATTGGCTTTCGAGACACCAGACCAGCGAGGCAAGACAGCACACAGACACAGACACAGACACAGGCAGTCGGAGACGATCTTGAGCTGCACCAGTCCCCAGCAAACATTTATCTACCTAGGTAAGGTAGCTCGTAGGTAGGTAGGTACCTTATGCATCGATCGGACGTGTCTACTGTAGTGTAGGTAGCAGTGAAGCTGTAGGCTGGCTTAAGATCTCGTCCAAGCCGACGGATGAAGCCGGATCGAGGAAAGACTTCGATACTTGCAGTGCCTACTTATTTTACCTTACCTTACCTTACCTTACCTTGCCTTGCCTTATCTATCGGCATATTTTATTGTGTTGTCCTGAGTGCACCCCTCACTTGTTGAGTCTCAGGGTAGGTAGTGTCTGACCTTACTTCGTTACCTAGGGACAGGCAGGACAGAAGAATGGCAGCGGGCTATTTCTCGTTGCTGGCCTGCGCTTGCACGCCAGATCGTAAATTACTTATACTCCCTTCCTACAGTACAGTGCAGTGAAGTACCTACGAGCTACGAGTACCTACACGAGTACTACTCCTGTCCATGGCCGGACTCCATGACGCAGTTGTCTGCACAACCTACCTACGTATAATAATAATCCCAGTCGCGGCCGGCATCCCATGATTCCCATCCCAAGCGTGGCTGGCGGCTTCCATTCCGCCTCGAGGCTCTTCCCTTCCCCAACATGTCGGGATGGGACAGGGTGGGATCCACTCTGCCCGAATGCTGAGATCCAGCACTTCAAGGTCCACGTTCCATTGAACCATCCTAAGTTTTGTCTTGAGTTTCGATCTCCAACGTAACGTAATTCATACCCTTCATCCGGACGCCCTTTTCTTTTGGCTCTCTCCTCGGCTTACTCGTACTCTGCCTGTGTTTGAGTGTATTGATCATCGAGGGATTGGCCCAAGTCTTAAATATAGTCGCTTTCCCATCACTGTCTCCAGCCGGTACTTAGTTTTTACCAGCTCCTTCAACAGCCCTCACGCCGTGCTCACGATGCTTGATCCATACCAACTAGGTACTCTATGTCAAAATTGCAACTATTTCATGGCATTGAACCTTGTCGGCCACATGTCCTCTCCTCTACTTGCCTCCTACCGAAGTAAACAGATGTCATTAAGATTAAGTACAGTGCAAAATCCCTCCGGGCCTAACTGCATTCCATGGTGTAATCATGTCTCTGACCACGACGTATCGGGCTGCGAGAGCAGCCCATGGCATGGCTGACTGGCACTCTGTCGATTTCATCCCTATGGCAGAATACTCTATGTGGTACGGTATCTACCTTGAGTTGAGGACTGTTTACGGAGGTCCGGCTGAGCTCACTCACCCGGCCCTCCTTCGCTTCGGCGGGTTTTGGTGGCCTGCAGATACAAGCATCATTATCATCCTAAATCCTCACCTACTGCACGGTATGCTTCTAAAAACAGCACAGCCATCTGTGCCACGAATTTCCCCAGTCGATCTGTTGTAATGTAGTCGTGTCGTAGGCCGGGTTTGACTACTATATATGCTTATGGGTATGGCTTCTCTTTCCGTGAGCACGGCGAACTCTGGAAGTGGCCTCGCTTCGGGCTTCGGCTGGCTGCAGACGCTAAGATCGTTATTGATTAGAAGTAAACAGCACCGCACTTCTTGAACATTGCCCGTATGGACGTCTAGCATAGGGCTGAAGTGGAGACTTGGAAGGCGAAGAGGTTTTCTCGAGAGAGAAATATGATGGAATAAGATCATTCGAGACGAAGTGTCGTCATGCTTCATGTCTCTTCTACGGACTTCACTGAGCATCAGATCACGGAAAATAAGTCGGAGACATGGCCTAAATCTCAGCATCAAACGTTCTCTTCGTTCAGAATTAGCTTCGTCTTAGCTATCAGTCAAGCGGTAGTACCCCAGCCAGCCTAATCATTTAAACAATGCAGTGGCAGCCCTCCAACTCCATCGATTCATCCTCCTTACATCCTACAAATGCACTGCACCTAATAATCCCGCATTGCATAACATAGGTACGTAGAAGAAACGACAAAACGCCAGTTGCACCAATGCTCAAGCCACAAATAGACATTCCCACCCCATCATAACATCGTATACAGGTCGTGTGTAGTGCAAGCAAAAGAATTCAGTAAACAACTAGCCTAGCCCCTGGTTAATATGTCTCTCCCACACCAGAAAGCTTCCTCGGTCGACCAGGAGGCTTCATTCCACTTTCGGCTTTGTCTCCATCTCTTGACGCTGGTCCTCCACTTGTTGTCCTTCTGGGTAAGGCTGTCATGCCAAGCGGGCCGCTTTTTCGTCTGGCTAGACCAGGTGGGCCAGGGATGGCACTGCTTTCCAGGTCTCCTTTGCCGTATGTATTCCTTCGACTAGGAGTTGCAAAATCCAGCTCTCGAGACTCATCAAGGTCGATGTGTGATACGCTCTGCGAATGTCCGTGGCCGTGAGATGCTCCATAATTACCACCAATGCTAGATCTTGGTCTCCGAGATTCGGCAATCGTGGACTGGGAATAGTGTCCCAGCGGCGTGCGAGCCCCTGACATTGACGTGCGGCTCACAGGACGTGCAATTTCGGTCCGACTCACAGGGCGATCCGGCCGAACGTAGCTGCTAGCACTCGCTCGGCTACTGGGCCTACTGTCGGTGTTTTCACGACTCGGGAGTGGACCGAAGGACAATCTGCTGATTCCTGATGTAGATAGTCTTGCAACGTGCTTCGTCGACGACTGGGGCGTATCTTCTGGAGCAATAGACGAGTTGCTTATCGTGCTTCCGCCAGTTCGCTTCCTACTTCTTATCGTAACACTAGAGGGCATGTAGTTCTGCCCCAAAGCCGAACCATTTCGAGGAGATGCTCGAGGTGGGGTATTGACTGGTGCGGGCAACTTAGATCTCGCAGAATGCACACGTTGTTCCAGCCTCTGCATCTGCGCTGTGAGACTCCGAATGTGGGTGAGCGATGTTGAACTAGGCAGACCTCGGGTGGCTGGTGCCTTCGTTTTGGCATTTCGAATTACAGCAGGAGTTGCGTTTCGCATGCGGGTGGAAATGGATGGTGCTGTGGGTGGGGGCCCTCTAGAGCTTCGCAGATTACCTGAGGGGTATCGCGCTGCAGGTTTGGGCGTAGTGCTTGAGTCACCAGAGGGGAGCTTTATTTTGCTCTTCGGTGGATTCATAGGAGTCTTGAGCATTCGTTTCGCTGAACCAGAAGCATCTGAAATAGGTGGGGATGGAGGGGTCAGTGTGTCGGATACAGTATCGGCCGTTGAAATCGATTTCGTGTCCGGTGGAGTCGTGATCATGGGTGAAGATGCAGTAGATGTTGGAGAGTCTCCCGGAGAAGGAGAGTTTGGCGCAGTGATATCGGTGGCGATATTTGGGACATGTCGTTTCCGGAGCTTGTCTTGCATTATCTCTGCTTCTATCCTGAGATCCGCTAGCTCATCTCGAAGGCGCTGGGTTTCGATTCGCAGATTCTCTCTCTCCTGCTCTCCAACTTTGATCTCCTCCTCCATCATAACGGCCCTTTCGATCGCAACATTGTATTTTGACTCCAGATCCTCTAACGATGATGAAGTGTTCCGAGCTTGCCTCTCGAAATCGTCATTTTGAACCTCGATGTCGCGTAATTTTAGTTGTAGTGTTCGGTTGGTATCTCGAAGAGTGGTGATTTCCTTCTGGAGGGCATTCTGCACCATGTTCGCCTCGGTTTTGGACTGCTTGTATTTGGACTGCAAAGTACCGTTAGATCGAGGACAGAAGAAGGCGCATCAATTGAAGCCAAGTAATAAGCATACCTTCCATTCCTCAACCTCAAATCCCAAGCTCTCAGCCTTCTCCTGCAGCAACCGCTCCCTCTTCTCGGCAGCCTCAACATCCTTCTCTAGCTCGGCTTCCAGCTCTTGACTGGAGGCCTGGAATTCCGCTAATTCATGCTCAAGCTGTTCGTATTGCGATTTGTAATATGCGAGCGCGCTCTCTGGGGTGGACAGATCTGTCGGCGGGGACGAAGGTGGCTCATCCATGGACGGCGACGGTGGTGTTTACCGTGTGGTTGCTAGCTGTGCGCAAGCTGGCATCTGTGAGGTTTTCCAGCCTCCAATATACCTCTGAGGTCGTCAAGCTTCTCCTGCTACCCGTAGACACGCTCAGATGATGCCCCTTCAAGATCTTATGCTGGTGGAGCGGTGTGCTTCCTTCGAATATGCTGCAGGTCCGCGCGCTTGATTGTCGTGCTTGGTTGCCCGTGATGTAAGTTGAGCGATCGGTCGGTCGTTGTTTGATGAAGGAAACTGCTGCAATCGGAAGTGATGCAATACAATAGGTCTGTTCTCGCACTGGTTTTACTGTCCTGTTAACTGAATCTCCCTCGATGCCGGAGGGTGTTGTTGCTGGTCGTCGTCGTCGTTTGGAGTGGTGTTGATTTAGGGAGGCTATCGTTGTTGAAGTTCACTCTCTAGCGCAGGGGTCGGCCAGATTGGGTCGGTGCAGCAACGAGTGCATGTGCAACTCATCTCTTCCGCTTGCAGTCGCCTACGTCAAAACGAGGAGTCCAGCAGCCTTCTCATCCCTCCTCCTGGATCAACTCACTCTACCAGTCAATTACGTGTCTAATTGGTTCCATGACCCATGTGCCTGTATGTTTCATGCGCTACGGTAAAAGACATCTTCCTGCACGCCTGCAGGTTCTTGGTCGGGTCCAAACTAAGGGGGCGGTCGGGACCAATTTTTCATTATCACGTATATTGACTGTCAACGTTTCGATATAGGATTGTTTTGGAAACTCATACTCTGCTTCGCCGAGACCACACTGGAAATGAACTTTTTGGGCAAGCGACACTCTTCGAAACGATCACATGTGGCACGAAACGTAACTCGCGACGCAATCGACTTTGAAATCAATCAAATGCATTGCCGAACTCCTTCTAAATAAACGCCTGGCTTTTTCACAGAATTGTTGTTCAGAAGCATAATCAGATACAAGAGACATCCATGAGTTAGGATGATCCTGGGAGAGCAAGTGAGCTGTCATCGAAACCAAACATGGGGTACATCCTTGCTTCTATCCTTTTCTCCGCAGGAAAGGCTCCCGGTAGCATCACGTTTGTTATGGACCAGTAGACACTTTCCGGAAAGGCGTAGGTGTCTTAGCACGTTGTAGTACTCAATGTCGTTGCTGAATCCCAGGCTTGCTAAAGAGGTTGGAAGATACATCAGCAGGGTTTCTCTTCGAGAAGCTCAGCCATCTCTCCCTGATAGGACAATTCATAGTCCTGTGTTAAAGCGAGGACTTCTTCTCCTCACTCCCCTCGCCCTGCTCACATTCCACTACATGGCTCCCAGCATCCGCTACACCCTCAAGATGGATCTCAGGTCCTGAAAACTGCTTCTTTGCCGTCGTGAACCACGTTAGAGCAGCGATGAACATGATGACCCCAACCGCCGCAGAAGTATAGTTCATATTCTCGCTGTTGACCGGATATACAGATGGGAAGTTGAATGTGATACATGCGAAGAGCAGGTAAGTGAGGCCAACAGCATTCAACGTTAGCGATACAACTGGTTTCATTGCCCATGGACCTGAGAGCTGTCTATGCGTTCCGTTGAAGTAGGAAATCAGGCGGACCAGCAGAGGCATGGCATATGAAAGGTAAAAGCCCTCTGTGCCGATAGCGATGATTGTATTGAAACCAGTGACAGTGCCAAAGTATATACTGCAGAGCGCCATTTGAACGAGGGCTCCAAGGGCGATTGCAACGACCGGCATTTGATGCTTAGGTTCGATTCTTCTAATGAAGGAGGAGAATGGCAAGCCTTCGTCGCGAGCAAAGGCATATAGAGATCGAGCCCCCTCGGCAAGCAGACCATTGGCGGCACCGATGTCGATGATTACCATCATAGAGGCCAGGAAGCAGGATCCAACATTGCTATCAGTGGAATCGAAGTAGATCTGGATGAGCGGGGACATAGTTGGCGTCGAGGCCACCTCGTCAATATCTCCAATGCAGAAGCATACTGCGATCAGAAAGATAAATCCAGTGACGGCGCCAAGGTACACGGATAGGAGAATGGCTCTTGGGGCTTGCTTGCTAGCATTCTTGATCTCTTCTGTCATATGCGCTGGGGCATCGTCTGGTAGGCAGGTCAGTTAACGGAGAAGAGTATGTGGTCATCGATACAGCAACTTACAGCAACACATCCCAAATGCAGGTTGTAAGATACCAATAATACCAGCCATCGAAGTACCGAATCCGGTGAAGTTCTGAAAATCCTTGAAGACAAAGGATGCTGATTGTTTGTTTTTATTGCTAGCGAGAATTGTAGTAACGGTAACAATAAAAGCGACAATGTTGAACACTAGAAACCCTTTCGACAATTTATCCAAGACTTTCGACCCCCATAGATTCATGGAAGCTGCAAATAAGGTGACAGTCCAGGCCACTAGGACGGTGTGCCATCGTTCGATCACGTAGCTTGGGTTGATCAAATTCGCCTGTCCTAGGATGAAGTTGGCGCAGATGAAGCTGTTCGTAGCTCCAATTGCTAATAAACCTGTTTCTAGTCAGAAAAATTAGAGGATAAATGGACGCATCAATTACCTATAATCATGAACCATCCTGTCAGATAAGAGAGTTGCCTTCGGATACCATTTGGTGCCAAGATAAACACCCAGCTGTACTGGCCTGGTAATTTGTATCAGTTTTGAGTTTCGTTATCCTCCACGAATGGCGAAGGTGTTTGGCATATCACTCACCTCCAGCAACAGGATATTCCGAGCACATCTCTGCCATCGAGTAGGCGACACAAAGTGTAACGCAACATATCCCCAACCAACCCCAAATCATTACAGGAGGTCCACCGGCGTTAACTCCCGTGACGAGTACCCCTCCCAAGGCGCTCCAGCTGTGAATTCCCATTAGCATTCCAACTTTGCCACGTTCTCTGTCGTAGATCGTCGGTTGTACGCAACCGCAACATACCATGTAACTATAGAAAACGAGAATCCAATCATTCCAATTAATCCAAAGGAACGTTTAAGCTCTGCCAAAGACCGTCATTAACGCCATATGTCCTCCCAAAGTCCATACGTACCGAGTTGGTAGCCCATGTGTTCAAGAGTCGTATCCTCGGCATCTGGAGAAATTGCTTTAGTCTCGGGGTCTGCCATCGTAAGAGTCGGGACAGTAATTGATGAGCTTGATAACCTCCTACTTGCAGAATACTAAAAAAGTAGGGGAAAGGTGCAAAGCGAGACGTCGAGCATATTTGAATAGATAGCTGATGATTACGATCAGTAGCAAGTCACAAATCTAGGAATTCTGGCTTATCGGATCGACACAAGGCAGCAGATATGTATGCATGCACCTTTGGGAAGCTTGCATGCAGGAAAGCTTGTGCGGAGACTGGCCTATCAAAGCGAGTAGATGAGCATATTATCAAAAACCTACCTACGTTAGATTAGAGGTTTTCTACAGAAAACGAAGGTGGGAGCTTTGCCCATGCGCTAAGTGTGATTAATGTGAACCTGACACTCATCCAGATGTTACAGAACATACAATTAGTTATTGCCTGCGGCACGTGGAGCTGCAAAGCACAAACACCTCGATGCTTCAAAATTTGCCAGATGAACATTAGACCTGTGAGAGTGATTGTTATTGTTAAGAATGGGGTTCCCGCAGAAGTGGGAGGCTCCCAATCCTCCCTTACTGTAACAGAAACCCTAGCTTATCGCTTCTTCTCCCCACTCATATCTGCCACTTGAAGCTGACGTTGGGTCGGACTTGCTTGTAATCCCCATATCTCGGCTTTGAATGCCATCCTAATCTTGCCGGGTCTCGCCGCCGGCCAACTTTTGCCAGTGGCTTCTGCTGTCGTGCAACTTTGGTGGCACCAACCATCTCAAACTGTCGATGATGGAACCTAAAATCTCCGCGAAGCCATACGACTGGCCGTCTGATGGGACACTTGACCCCACAACGACTGCTTTAGTGGTTATCGATATGCAGATGGACTGTATGTACTCTTGATCTTCCATTGTTGTTCTTACTTCTCATTGCAGTCTATTATGTCAATCTACTTGCAAGCCATCTTCGATCACATTCCTCGGATATTGGTGGCAGGGCCAGTTCAGATTTCAAGTGTTCCCTTTAGGAGCTTAAGTCTCTTGTAAATCTATACTGTATCTGACCATCCCCCAGTCTGTGCTCCTGAAGGCTATCTCGTACATCAAGGCTACGACATAAACCCAGTCCGAGCCATCATTCCTCGGCTCCAACGCCTTCTCAACCTATTTCGCGTTCATGGTTTCCCAATCTACCACACCCGCGAAGGCCACCGTCCCGATCTCTCCACATTGTCAACGCGAGAGCTGAACCGAAGCCGAAACAACGAATCTGGTCTCGGGATCGGTGATCCAGGACCACTAGGTCGACTCCTTGTGAGAGGCGAGAAAGGTCACGACATCAATCCTGAACTGTACCCTCTTCAAAACGAGAATGTCATCGACAAACCCGGCCGTAGTGCTTTCCAACATACCGATTTCGGCCTATTGCTCAGCCTAAAGGGGATCAAGAACCTGGTAATCTGTGGAGACACAACAGACGTCTGTGTAAGCAGCACCATGAGAGAAGCCAATGACAACGGATTCGACTGCTTGATTGTGGAGGATGCTACAGCAGCGAGTGAGCAGAAGTTGCATGATGCTGCTATTGCAAGCGTCAAGGCTGAAGGCGGTATCTTTGGAGCTGTGACCACTGCAGACAAGATTCTGGGAGCTCTTGCCGGTTTTAAACGGACATGTAACTATTAATCAGTTCCTAGACCGGTTTTGAATCGAAATTCTTTGGAGGTCGCCTCGGGACAAATCGGTTGTGGTTTAGCTAGCACATTGAGATTTCCATGGCGCTGCTGTCTTTCTCCTTCGCGTAAAGATATTCAGGACGAGAACCTGGTATTGCTAGAAATCCGTGCTAATAAATCCTTCTATCTCTGTTTCAGTGCCATTTTGGTTGTGCCTTCAGATTAGGCCAGAGAGAAACAGTTATGGCTCGAGAAATTCGTGATTTCCTGCAGAAGAGACGAGAAAGCGCGTCTACCTTGTGCACATGGTCAAAGAGCCTGCCACCTGTTCCTTTCTCAGCACAGTACCTATGTTCAACGTCACCGTCCATCACCACTATTCAAGCAAAATTAAAAGGCATCATAAATGTGCCCATCGCTATTCCCCTGGCTCCATCTTGATAGACACCTATACAAGTCCAACTCTTGACACTTCGAAGCACCTATGCAGGCAGCAATCGAGTCCAACATGTCAACTTCCTCTCCTGATACTCGGAGTCAAGTGAAAGAGCGTTCGTAGAGCGTGTGAGAATTACAGATTATGCAACTTCTCTTTTCTTATCCTAACATTGCCCAGGCTGAGATATCCTTGGAGATGGTCAGATAAATGTAACGTTCTCGCCTCGCGTGGAAGTAAACAAAGCTGGAGAGTCAACCTAAGGCTTCGCCAGCCAGTATGCAGAATACGGGAGCATTCGCACTGAGATATTTGGTGGTGACTTGGTGCAAGGTTCTGTGAGATTCTTTGGAGCATTCGCGGTCGAAGCACCACCGATCACCAACGGTCTTCAATGAGACGACCCCCGCAACACATGAGCTGAACATTCAGTACCACCAGCTCGAAATACTCTGTCATTATTCTGGTGCGACACAGCTGAGGGTGAATTGTCCATGCGGCAAAAATCTACAACAAAAGCAATTTACTCTTCACGGAGCAACTTAGAAAATGCAGACCTGTTTACTTCCGAATTGCTTATCTAGGCTTATTCAGTGTTGGGGATGTGGTCCTTGCTTTCAGAGGTAGAACAATAAGGTTATTATTTTGAGAAAATAGAAAATTGAGAGGACGCCAAAGAAGGCAGTCACACTGACACTGACAGATATCGTGGAGAACCCAGTCCTGAAAAGATTCCGACATGGAGGCTTAGAGTTCCAATCCAGCCAACTAGTCTTATCTGACGGGCACTCGACCAGGACCTGAATCTGACGAAAGTCATTATTCTCATTATTGAAATAAGATCGAAACCGAAATATGAATCAAAATACAGGGCTGGGCATTCCAAGCTTTTCAACCCATGCAAAATGTCGACCCAGAATCTGAAACTCAGGAACAGCGTGTGAAGGAGCAGAGACTCCACACGAAAGATCCTCCGAAAACCTGGCTTGAGTAGCTTGGTATTGCTTGGTTCGGTTTCAACCCCAGATGCCATCCCGTCGATTGGCACAACTGACAGCCTGACGACGACTAAGTTAGTGGCGAAGGGGGATGCCACCAGGGGTCAGCTTCTTGATAAGAGAGCCGTTGTCCATAAATGTTGAGATGAGACGTGACGGGCTGTTGCGAATGCTTATCTGGTGCATCTGGCGAGTCTGGCTCCCCGCAGGTCAAGATGCATTGAGACGCAGCGGTCGAGATCAGCACTTTTGAAGTTGAGGAAGCGTCCAGGCGTCGTAATCGTCGATGACGGGCACACTCTAAACCCTCCTAGTGGAGATGGTGGATCGAGGTCTGATTCTGAGTCCTTAAGGTTACTCACCTTGTCCTCGTCTTACAGTAGGTATGTTATGTTCTCGGCGAATAGTAAGGTAGATTACCTTGCTGTGGGGAGGCGGTCCAGGTGATATTACTGTATGTGGCCTTGACCTGTCCGGACCTCGACTCCTCGCTCTCTTCCGTCGCTCCAGGAACTCTTGGTAAGATAAGGTACGAACCTAGGTAGGTTGCCCTATCCCCTGCAGAAAAAGGTGGCCGATTTGGCGAGGTGCCTACCCTACCTTACTTACTTGAATGTCGTGTTTTTCTCAACGAAACTCTTGATAAATAAATATTACTCGAAAATCACGAGAAGATTCAAATACTAATATAATACTAAAAGCGTTTCCAAAGACCGAAGTCAACCTTTATCACTAAGGTAAGGTAAGGTAAGGTAAGGTATGTGTTTCTGAAAGTGGTATTTTTCTTCTCTGAATGTAATGTTCTACCACCCAGCCACCTTAGGGTAGGTACTAGGCAGGCGGTTCGGGCGTGCCGACTCGTCGGCGCTGTCCCGTTTCAGGGGTCCGCCTATGCCATTCCCATTCCATTGCTTTTGAGTCTTGACCTGCCTGTGTGATCTCGGAGCCGTCAAGACGGGACTCAAGAGTCAACTCGAGCAAAGCTGATTGATTGATTGATTGATTGAATGATTTCCGTGGGCTTTTCATTTCTTTTCCTTCCTTTTCTTTTCTGTTTTGTTCTGTTCTGTTCTGTTGTTATCTTTCCGGTTTCCATCTTTCCGCTTTACCTGCCTGCTGGGGTAATCTTCTCTTCACTTCATTTCACTTCATTTCACTTCATTTCACTTCATTTCACTTCATTTCACTTCATTTCACTTCATTTCACTTCATTTCACTTCATTTCACTTCATTTCACTTCATTTCACTTCATTTCGCCTGCGCGGGAGAAGTCGGGACAGTACAGTACAGTACAGTACAGTGTTGGGGTTGGAACCCAGCGGCGCAGAGACTCGTACTCGTAAGTTAGTGCTCTGTGCTGTGCGTGCTGCGGGGCGGCGCCGAAGCCTGGAGGTCCAGGCGGGGCGGGGAGGGAAGGGAAGGAAGGGAAGGGAAGGGAAGGGAAGGGAAGGGAAGGGGAGGAACTTACTTAGTGTCTGAGAGTCTGGGATCGGAGTCTGAGAGTAACCCTTACGAGTGTCTGAGACATGCACACGCGAGCTTCACCACGACCTTCGAGTAGGTAACTTATTAAGGTACTCGTATTATTATTATTCCGCCAGGCCTGCATTTGTTGCGTGCATTGATCCCTACCTTATCTTCTACAGTGTGTAGGTAAATTCACTAGTACAGTACAGTAAAGTACAGTACAGTACTACTTACCCTCCGTACAAGAAGGTAATTTACTGACCTACCTAGGTACCAGGCATTTGGCTTCTCACATCATGTGCCAGCTCTATTGTCATAACGGAAGTCACTGCTGATAGACTGGTTGATTGATCGGTTGATTGCTTGCTTGCTTGCTTGATTGATCTTAGTATCCCATCCCATTCCATCCCATCTCATCTCATCCCCATCCCGTCTCTCCGTCCCTGAACTCATCCCATCCCATCCCATCCCATCCCATGCGTCTGGAAGACTCCGGCCTGTCGCAGCGGCTCCGGGCCGTCCGCATGTTCGGAGAGATGTCCGTCCTCTGATTCGCTCTCTGCCCATCGGAATGCGGAATGCCACCCACCCAAAAGGCAATTGGCAAACCCACCGAAACCCCAACGAAACAAGACATGGCCAAGACAGCTCTGTGACAAGAGCTTCGGGGGTCCTGGCTTTGCCTGGGTCCTCCTGTCACTGTGACCGGTCCTTGTTCCTCATGGAAGAACGTTAAAAAAATGTTGTGCCCACTAAAAAGTAATCAATGCAAAATCACATATCAGTTGCCCCGGCCCCTTGACTCGATTTTCCAAAACGTTGCTTCTCTATCACACACTCTCTCTTTACTGATATTGTTTAACTCCGTCCCTCCCCCTTTCGCTCTCTTGCTTTTTCACTGCCTCTCTCAATGGCGGCGTATAGTTACAGCACTTCGAGTTCCGAGCTTTCAACTCCCAGATCCTCCTCTCCTTCCTCAGTCATTAGCCGCTCATCGACGGCCACAACTATCAGCAAGAGAATGTCTATCTCCCAGCGAAGGATTTCGGGATTTGACCCAATGTCTGCTGTAAACATGGACCATGTCGAAGCTGCTATGAAAGCTGCTGCTCTCGATTGCTTCAAGGGATATGCTCAAAATAACTACGGAACTGTCCAGCAATACCGGACCACAGACTACGTCCCTAAAAACAGTGCTGGAGGTTATCAGGTTCTCCGAGAACCAGCATGGAACAAAGGTATGGTAACAAATCTCTTAGGCATTCCTAAATTCACTAACACTGTTGACCCAGGTACATCTTTCAACCCGGATGAAAGAATATCCAAAAACCTCACTGGCCTCATTCCTCATGTCCTAGAGAGTCTCGAAACACAATGCCAGCGAGCTCTGCGGATGATCAACAGCCGTGGAACCAACATCGACAAATACCTCTACCTCTCTACCCTTAAGCAAAACAACACAGATCTGTTCTACAGACTACTGATTGACAACGTCGCTCAATTGATGCCTCTCGTCTACACGCCAACAATTGGAGATGTCTGCCTGCAATATTCCACGTTATACACCCACCCGGAGGCTCTCTACATTTCAATCAAGCAACGCAAGTCCATTGCCACCATTCTTCGCAATTGGCCATACCCGGACCCATCCATCGCCGTTGTGACTGACGGATCCCGTATTCTCGGACTGGGTGATCTTGGTGTAAACGGTGTTGGAATATCTGTAAGTGGCATGCCCAGAAATTATCGTGAGGAAACTCGCACTAAGACCTACATAGATCGGCAAGCTGGCACTTTACACGGGAGCGGCCGGTATCCACCCAGAGAAGACACTTCCAATTGTTCTAGACTGTGGTACAGCGAATGAGGGCAACCTCCGTGACCCATTGTATCTTGGTCTCAGACAGAAGCGTGTGCCACCTGAGGTCGCATTGGAGTTCATGGACGAGTTCATGGCAGCCGTCAAGGAGGTCTATCCCAACATGCTTGTTCAATTCGAGGATTTCGAGACCGAGAAGGCCTTCCAGTACTTGGAACGTTACAAGCAAGAGAAGTGCTTCAACGATGACATCCAGGGAACTGGTGCAGTTGTGTTGGCTGGGTAAGCACCCCCCAACTATCGATCATTAATCTTTCTAACAATCTACAAGCTACATGGGCGCTGTTAACTTGTCGGGCGTGCCCATCGAAGATCAAAGACTTGTCTTCATGGGGGCCGGATCAGCTGGTGTTGGTGTTGCCAAGCAAGTGATGGAATTCTACACCCGTCGCGGTCTCTCGGAACAGCAAGCACGCGAAAAGTTCTGGCTCGTTGACACCAAGGGTCTTGTGACAAGAGACCGTGGAGACAGACTCGCGGAGCACAAGAAGATCTTCGCGAGGAGTGACAATAATGGCCACCAATTCAGCACCCTCGAAGCTGTCATCGAATACGTCAAGCCAACAGCTCTTGTCGGTTTGACTGCTACTTTCGGCGTCTTTACCGAATCAGTTGTCCGCGCCCTAAAGGTGTCGGTCGATGCTGGCGGACTCGGACGCCGACCCATTCTCTTTCCCTTGAGCAACCCTCTCACCAAGGCCGAATGTACCTTCGAACAAGCGATTACCTGGACCGAAGGCACTGCCATCTTTGCCTCCGGATCTCCATTCTCACCTTTCACAACTAAGAACCTCGACAGTGTTACCACGTACTATCCCAATCAAGGCAACAATGTCTACGTCTTTCCCGGTCTCGGCCTTGGTGCTATCCTGGCAAAGACATCTCGTGTAACCGATAGTATGGTCTACACCTCCGCCGCTGCCCTAGCTGGTTGCCTCAACTCGGAAGAAATCCGCATGGGTCTCATCTACCCCAAGATCGAACGCGTGCGTGATGCATCTGTAGTCGTAGCTCGGGAAGTGATGAAGACCGCCCGCCGAGAAGGCGTCAGCACTCTACCCGAGGAGACGTGGATCGAGTGGGAGGAGTGGGGAGATGTTGCCTTGACTGCGTGGATCAAGAAGCAAGTCTACGACCCTAAGTGGTAGTGGGAATCTCCTGTAGGCTGATCTGATTTCTTCTCGTTCACTACTTTATTTGGCCGGCTATGCACGGTCTCTCTCTACATACAACAGCATTGCCTGGCGTTCTGGGTCGGGATAATATGGGATGGATACCTATTTAGATTTTAGAGCTTACTAGCCCCAACGATTGACTCGTTTGGATCTTGTTGTAAATGTAAAGCGTTTGAATTTCCGGCACACTTCCTTGACATATTCTCTCGTCTCATCCCGTCTTCATGTCTTCCATCCAAACTCAAATTCTTCAGAAGTGTCTGGGCTGGTAACCAAAGGTTCAAAGCCGTAAGTCACATCCTACAGCCCCTTGCCTGCTCCATATCTGTGTGTTCCTGCTGCCCAATGAGCCTATGGAAATAGATTAGAGCCAGCCTTCCATAAGACACTCATTAGGCTTCAGGCAGATGGAGGAGAGACTAGACAAGGGGGGTTTATATCATACTTCGGATTCGGATACGGGCCTAATGTCAAAGTCGTAGCAGGCTCCAACTTTTTGTTGCCGCCACGAGATACCATTTCACGATTCCGAATAGACGGAGAATTGAAAGAAATTGTGTCGGTTGGCACAGAGCCAGAATGATACATGTCGTCTGGAGCGTGGAGGTAATAGCACGGTATGATTCAATTGCTGATCATTCTCTATTCGAGGAAGTTGTGAGTCGCGCCTCAGGGAAACCTCTTCCTAGATACAGAGAGAAGAGGAGAGGTGGAGAAGGAGGGGAACCTGGAAATACGGTACTGTAGGCGTATGTAATTTACTCGTACCTAGAGCTAGGCTGCTAGGTACGCAGGGAGGCAGGCAGGCAGGCAGGCAGGGCAAGGGGTCCCGCCAAGCCCGCTCGCTAGGTAAGCGACAAGGCGAGGGGAGCTTCGGTTGGGAAGAGAGGAGGAGGAGGGGAAAGGGAAGGAAAGGTCACGAATAAATAAATAAACACCAAAGAGGACCTCGATTTTTTGTTCTGTTCTGTTCTGTAGATACCTTTAAGACCCCTTCCCCCAATCACACATGTGACACCCGAATGCTAGGGTACGTTACCCACCAGTATATAATACTGCATGCACCTCAGCTTTCAAGTGGAGGCTGAAGCGTGCTGCGTGCTGCGTGCTGGAAACGACCGGCCCCGGCCCCCGGCCCCCGGCCAGCCCGGGATCCCCAAGATGGTTAATAGTAGGTGTTATAGCTATACCTAAATTCCGACTCCGGAATTGTAGGGGAAAGCGAGTTGTCCGCAGCAAGCGAGTTGTCCGCGGCCGCTATCTAGATTTGTTAGAAACCCTACTAAAAAACCCCTCCTTTTGATGAACCTTAGAGACAATTCTTGATTAAGGAACAACTTACCTCCTGTCCACTTGTAAATCCCGTGTTTTTTTGACTGAATATAGCGCGTCTCTCTTTAGCTCCATCGAATCGTCTCTTGCGCGACCTCCTAGAGTAAGATAAGGTGTAAAAGGCTCTCGAATTCCTTCGCGATAACCCTACGGAATCACCTATTACTGCTGCCCGAATATATAGAGTATTGAAGCCGAATACTGTTTAAAAGAAGTGGAGGAGAGAGCGAGCCAAAAGAGAGGCTTAGAACGCTGTTCTCTATAGGGGTTAGAATCGAATATTATCGAAGGCGCAAGAGAGAGCTCTAGTACGATATATTATTAATTAAGCTACCGATAGAGGCAAAGGAGCTACGAAACAGATGGTCTACAATTGCGCTATATATCTTCGAGCTTAAGACGGTAAGCCGGCTCCTTCGCAGAGGTAGTGTCGCTACTAGATGAGGACGAATTCGCAGATCTATACTATTAAAACTAAGCCTATTGCCTCCTATCGAGTCGATATGCATATAGAGAAGCACCTGGAGGAATAGTTCCGGCTTGAGCTTACGCCAGCGATTAAGGCGTGCGGAATCGAAGGAGCAAAGGATCGATACCGAATCTTTAATATGGACGAAAAGGGAGCTCGAGTTTGTATACTAGCTGGAGAGGAGGTTGTTGTACCTATTGGAATCAAGGAGATATATACCGGTATACCTGAGAATCGAATGTCTGTTACAGTAATCGAGTGTATCTGCGCCAACGGAATAGCGCTCCCTCTAGTTATAATTGTAGCAGGAAAGCTTATAATGGCAGATTGGTTCGCTTCAGAGATGACCGGTCAAGAGATAATTGTTATCTCTGAGAGTAGTTATATTAACAACATAATCGCTGTACACTAGCTCGACTATTTCATCGAATAATAGCAATGTGGACTAGATAAACCGTGGGTTCTACTGATGCTTAATAGTCAGCTTTACTACGAGAACAGCGCGTTTGTTATTAAAGTAAAGGCGAACTATATATGGTTGGTTAAATTCCCCTCTTATTAGACTTACCTTCTCTAGCCGGCTGACGTAGGTTGCTTTCGATAATAGAAGAGATTTCAATAAGTCGGAGTAATGGACTTAATTTGTTCTTTTGAGCCGGAGTATAACTTATACTGTTTTTTTCGTGACTTACCGGAGATTCGCAGAAAGACCTTTACTAAGAGGTCTGTTTGATACGCTTTTAAGAACGCTGGAGTATGGCTGGTTGACTTTAAGATGGTTTAAAAGAAGCTGAAGGAATACGGAAAGAAATCGAAGAAACAGACCGGTCTTTAATACCTCTACTTTGGCTACTCTGACGACTCGAGTTCAGATAACGAAGCTAACGAAGTGTTACGAATCCCTTAGCACTACAGTTAGCACCCAGATACTAATAGTACTATCAGTAGTACTATAGGGGCATTAGTACTAACGAAGGAACAGTGCTATTAATAGGGTAGTACCGACTAAGGAATAATATAGGATAGCGAGTAGCACTATTATACACTCACACTTAGTAGTAATAGTTACCTAGATCACAGTAGACGATAAGTCACGTAATAGATCCCTAGATCCCTAGATCCCTTTATAAGGGAACAGATCTAAGGATCTAAGGATCCAGTATCTTAAGGGATCTAAGGAGAACGAAGGTTCTATATAAGACTAGTATATCTGCTATTAGATAGGAGCTTCGTACTTAACTTCAAATAGTATTCTAATACTTAGTAACTATCTTCCTGTCTATATGATACACCTACCTCTTAATTATCAGAGATCAACTATAGCCTTCTATATTTATAGCGAGTAAATACCGGACTATTATACTTTAAGCACCTTCTCGTTAGAGGTACTAACTCACGAAGATAATATATCCTCTATTAAAAGATCATCGAACGACTACTTAGCTCCCGCTAAGGTCTTTAACTTAAAGAATATACCTAAGATCGCCGCCCCGGATCTCTATAATAGAGACTAATCTAAGCTTAAAGTATACCTCACGTAAGTTAAGCTCTATATAAGCTTTAATAGTTACTAGTTCACTATAAAGACTAATAAAGTCCTTTAAGCTTCGTCCTTCCTCCGGGGATCTATCTTTAACTAGATCAAGACCTTCCTCTCAGACTATATTTAGAACCGGACTAAGGATAAGAGAGTCTCTATAGTAATAACTAAGGAATCCTAGAAGATCTTTATAACCTTTAAGAGTTTTAAGTATAAGATTAACCGTATCTTCAGCGATATTAACTAGAACTATACTACTAAACAGAATATCTAGAACCTAAAGTAAGTTAGGTTAGTAATCATGTATACTACTACCTTCTAGTAATTCGCGAATTAGACTAGCTAGAATAATAACGCCCTTCAGGTATAGTACTATAAAAGATTAAAAGATAAAGTAAAAGATAAGATAATAAGATTAGACGCGCTTACTGACTTATAAGAACTTATCGAAATAGCTATTAAGATTAATAACTGAAACTATAAGAGGGCACTTAAGAAGAAAGGCTAATACTACTCCGGAATATATATACACTAAGGAAGAGAGAGTAATAATAAGAAACTATTCTACCCTCAGGAAATAGAACTTAATATAACATTCCGGAAGCTAAGTTATTAAAGAAAGCCACGTAATAGCAGGCTATCTAAGAAAGTTATAAGCGAGCGATAAGAAAAGAAGCTATACTTCGAGTATAGCCTTCCTAGTTATATAGCTAGCTCTTATCAATAAAAGAAGTCGTAGATAGATAAGAAATATACTAACGTAATAGGACGTAGCTCTTATAATAAACTAATATAATAACTCGCCGCGACATATTAACATATAACTACAGATAAGCTTAAGGAGAATTATATCTACACCTAGTAAGGCGATTCTAATAATAGTAAGCGAGATTCCGCGAGCGTTATAGATTAGCTTAAGTAAACTGTTATTAGCACGCCCCCTGAGGACTATATATATTAAGATAACAATAGCTCTAAGCCAGATGATAATACAGAGCTAATACTAAGTAATAGCAAGGAGGAGGCCTAGGAACCTAAGTAGACTCTAGAACTAAGGCCACCTTAACCTAAACTCTTAGGACTAAGAGTAAGTGAAACTTGGGAAGTTACCTAAAGAGAAGAGAGCTTATATCAGGTTAGCTATAATACTCGCTACTAGACTAATATAGCTACCGGGGCTACTTATTAAGAACTAAGCCTTATTAGCTTAAGGGGTCCACCGTAGAGGGTAAAGTACGAAGTAGTCTACTGGGACTATAAGCGTATTAGATAGAGAATAGCCGGCAGCTAGGAAGGACCGACGACCTTTATATAGCACTTGCTACTCTAGAATACTGTTATTCTTAACACTAGCACACTACTAAAGGTAGGCGAGGAATAGGAAATCATAGCTAAGAACTAATATAATAAGATATAGGTCCACGTTAATAATAACAGCTGGTACTATTACAAGATATATAACCTAGTAATATACACCGAACTCGGAATAGGGCTTATATACAAGGTTAGCCTAAGCTATAGTAATCGAAGGGTATAAGAAAGTGTCCTTAACTATAACATACATTAGGAATATTTCTATATATAGCAGCTTACCGCTATTAGAGATAAATACCTCACATTAGAGGTTAAAATCAAGGGAGTTAAGCTTTAGGTAATAGTAGACTCTAAGGCATAAGGGAACTTTATATCTCCTACTATTATACTCGAACACTACCTATTAATCGAAGTAAAGGATAAGGGATACTATCTAATACTAGCGGATAGTAAAGTCGCCTCCGATAGACTAATTAAAGTCTAGACCGCTCTAGTTTATATAAGTATCGCCGGATACTCTAAAATAATCTAATTCGACGTTATCAGGATTAGAAAACACGATATTATCCTAGGGTTACTATAGATAGAAAAGTATAATCCTATTATTAATTAGTAGATAAGAAAACTTAAGTTTAGTTATTACTAAGACTACTATTATCTACCAGGAACAGAAGCAGTAAGTATTTAAGAGGTTAGCGCTACCTCTAAGGAAAAGCTTAGATACTAAGATAAGAGTCTACTAATAAAGGATATACTATTAGTATATAAGAAGTTTATAGCACTATTTAAAGAAGAACAAGGTATC
The DNA here is from genome assembly GCF_030347475.1 of Cadophora gregata. Lineage (NCBI taxonomy): Eukaryota > Fungi > Ascomycota > Leotiomycetes > Helotiales > Ploettnerulaceae > Cadophora > Cadophora gregata. Next base: position 1,408,107 of record NW_026695927.1, read on the forward strand.
AAGGCCTTACTAAAACACTAGGACTACGATTATCGGATTAAGTTAGAACTAAGTACTAAACCGATATTCTAACCACTTAGGGAATATTCAGCGACAGACTTAATAATAATCAAGTAATATATCAATAAAAACCTAGCGAAAGGATTTATCTAAGAGTCCAAATCCCTATAAGGAAGTAATATCTTATTTATAGAAAAGAAAGATAAAGAATAATAAATATATATTAACTACTATTAATTAAATAATACTATAAAGAAAGATCGTTATATACTACTATTAGCTAAGGAGCTATAAGATAGACTCGTTAGAGCTAAGATCTTTACTTAGCTTAACTTAAGAGAAGCATACAATCTTATTAAGATAGCTAAGAGTAAAGAAGAGAAAATAGTATTTCATACTTGTTTTAGTCACTACGAGTACACGGTTATACCCTTTAGCTTAACTAACGCACTAGCCATATTTCAGCGTCTAATTAACAATGTTTTACAGCCTTACTTAGACGTAACATATATATACTATTTAGATGATATACTAGTCTACTCTAAATCAGAGGAGTAATATATAAAGGATATTATAGCTATTCTCCAGAGGCTAGAGGACGCCTACCTATTACTTAAACTAGAGAAGTATAACTTCCATGTGGATAAAGTTATCTTTCTAAGCTATATAGTTACTACCGCAGGATTAGCTATAAATCCTAAAAAGATTAAAGTAATTATTAAGTAGATAAGGCCCATGAATATTAAGGAAGTATAATTATTCCTCGGGTTTACTAACTTCTACAGGTGATTTATTAAGGACTACTTGAAAATCGCCGGGCTACTCACAGAGTTAACTTATAAGAACAAGGAATTCCACTAGTCTAATAGCGTACGAAAAGCGTTTAAGGTACTTAAAGTAGCTTTTATCACGGAACTAATACTTACTTCCTTCACCCCTGACAAAGAAATACATATAGAGACAGATTCTTTAGACTACGCTATTAGAGCTATACTTAGCTAGCTAGGCGAGGACAGAAGATAATAACTAGTCGCTTACTATTCGCAGAAACTATTACTAGTAGAACTTAACTATAATATATACGATAAAGAGTTACTAGTAATTATAGATATAATACGCGAATAGAAGATCTACCTCAAGGGCGTCACCCACGAAATACAGATCCTAATAGACCACAAGAATCTTATTTACTTTACAACTACTAAGGAACTAAACCGACAGTAGGTTTATTAGTACAAAACACTCTCTATTATAAAACTTCGAATTTCTTATATTAAGAGAACAGAAAACGCTAGGGCCGACGCTTTAAGTAAGAAACCAGAATATCTTATAAATAAAACTCACGAATCCTACACCGTACTACAGAAGGATAGTAATTCGCTAATAGTTAATCACTAATAGCTAGCCTTAATAGGCCAGGTCGCTAAGAAAATCTAGAGAGGCTATACTAACGACCTAGTTATAGCTGAACAGAAGAAGCAGCTAGGCGAAGGATTCTCCTTCACCTCAGATAGCACGCTTCTATACTAAGGATAAATCTATATACCTACTAGGGACAGAATTAAATTCGTCACGCACTAGTATAAGCTACCTGCTTATAAACACTAGGGAGTAGCTAAGACGCTATCTAAGCTATCTAGGGAATACTACTTCCCAGGAATAAGGAAGGTAGTTAAAGATATAGTAGTGTCATATAATACATATATCTAGAATAAGGTATCACACTATGCTCTATATAAGCTCATAAAGTCACTAATAACACTACCTCGCCTATAGAAATTAATCGCTTTAGATTTCGTAGTCGAGCTACTACCCTTAAAAGACCTAGTCATAAGAATCGTATACGACTCGATCTATGTAATAATAGATAGGTTTATAAAGTACATATATATAGTACTAGTACTTAGAACACAGGACACGCTTATAATAGCGCAGGTATTCCTTAGAATAATCTTCATAAGCCACGGAATACTAGATAAGATTATCTTAGATAAAGATAAGCTCTTTACCTTAAAGTTCTAGAAAACTCTTATCGCGCTCTTAGGAATAAAGCAGAAAATATTAACTGTATTCTATCCTTAGACTAATACATAGATAGAACGAATTAACTAGATAATAGAGACTTATCTTCGGTATTATATAAACTATAAGCAAGATAACTAGGTACAACTACTCCCACTTACCTAGTTTATATATAACAGCGCGGATCAAGAGACTATTAGAGTATCACTATTCTACGCGAATTATAAGTATAATCCCACGGTATATAACCCACTAATAGCTAGTCAGGGTACCACGTAAGAAGCTATATTACAGGCAGGTGAGCTTAAATAGCTCTATGAAGAATTATTAGCTGATATTCTCTTTATCGCGTAGAGATCTGCGATCTACTATAATAGAAAGCGTAGCATAAGACTAACGCTTAAGAAAGGGGATAAAGTCTACTTACTTAGAAAGAATATCACAACTAAACGACTAAGTTATAAATTAGATCATAAGAAGCTAGGACTATTTAGGATTACTAAAGTCAAGGGACTAGTTAATTATTAACTAGCTCTACTAAAGATAATAAATATCCACCCGGTATTCCATATATCTCTCCTTGAACTAGTACCGCTAGGAGCACCGCTAGCTCCTATCACCGAAATACAACTAATTAATCCGAACGCCGAATACGAAGTAGAGGCTATCCTCGACTATTAGTATTTCTATAGTAAAACAAAATATTTAATTAAATAGAAAGGGTACCTACAATCAGAAAACACTTAGGAACCTAAATCTAATCTCCACTGCCCTAGGCTTCTACGGGAATTCCATTAAAGAAATCCAGGTTTACCTAGAAAGAAGGGGACCTAAGGTTAGGGACCGGGCTCTCGAAAAAGGACACTAGGTAGGCGTTAGGTTCGAAGGCAGGGAACTAAGAAGTAGGATTATCCTTAACAGGCTTAGAGGGAGGCGTTAGAGGGCGAGCCGGAGTCACGGTTTTTCCTATCTTAAACTAGCATATAAGTCGTTTAGGAGTGAACTTCTTAATATACCCTAAGGTATTACAATCGCAACGCTTTAAGCGAATATACTCAGAGTATCGTTTCGAAATAGATAAATCTAAGAAGCAAGTACAGGAAAAGCTATAGTAGAAGGAATAAGGCTTTACGAGTTACGTAGCACGCTTAATACAGAGCGCGAGCTAGATACTCTATTTTTTCTTTATCTAGGCGACACTCGATTTCTTTACGACACTAGACATAATAGATAAGGAAGATAGTCGTTAGTAACTATCGACGTTCCTCGAGGTTATACTTAAGCGTAGGGACTACGCTAGGCTAAGAGGGGGATAGTGTTACGAATCCCTTAGCGCTACAGTTAGCACCCAGATGCTGATAGTACTATCAGTAGTACTATAGGGGCATTAGTACTAACGAAGGAATAGTGCTATTAATAGGGTAGTACCGACTAGGGAATGATATAGGATAGCGAGTAGCACTATTATACACTCACGCTCAGTAGTAATAGTTACCTAGATTATAGTAGACGATAGGTCACGTGATAGATCCCTAGATCCCTAGATCCTTTTATAAGGGAACAGATCTAAGGATCTAAGGATCCAGTATCTTAAGGGATCTAAGGAGAACGAAGGTTCTATATAAGACTAGTATATCTACTATTAGATAAGAGCTTCGTGCTCAACTTCAAATAGTATTCTAATACTTAGTAACTATCTTCCCGTCTACGTAATACACCTACCTCTCGATTATTAGAGATCAACTATAGCCTTCTGTATTTACAGCGAGTAAATACCGGACCGTTACACGAAGCTAATTAAGGTGAGTCTGATAGGCGCCTTGCGAATAGCTACAACCTTCCTTCTCTCTACGAAAAGCTCCTTATAACGTATAGTAATCTCTCTGCTGAATTGAAGGCTCTCTAGCTGAAGATTCGTGACGCTCTCTTATTACCTTCTCGCGCGAGGTTCGATAAAGTGGCTCTAATTGAAGAAGAGTTTCTAGTACGTGGTAGTCTATATGAAATGGAGGTTCTATAGGTAAGAGTGAAACAAGTGGTATATTATAAAAAGAAGCTTACCTCTCGAGTGAGCCTATAGAAAGGTGGCTCTCTTTTAGCCTCTATCGCACTTGAGAAGATTAAATTGAAGGAGGTATAGCTTAGAGAGGCTCACGTTAAGAAAGCTCGCCGCGACCTTCGAATTGAGAGTAATCGAATTAAGAACGAGCTTCAAGATATTAGTGTTGCAGACCGAAAGGCAGAGAGAGAACGGAAGAAGTTGGTAGAGGATAATTAACGCCTTAGTCGACCAGTCCTTTCTTAATATCTTACTCTTATTCAAGACTATTAAAAGGAGCTTACAGATGAAGAGAACGAAGCCTTTGAGATTCGACTTCTTCCACTCCGCGAGAAACTGGCTTACGAAGAGGCTGCTTTTGTAGAGGCTTAGGCTCGAGATATTACGGTATTTACCCCTCCTGGCGTGAGTATTAACTCCGAGGTTCTCGAGCAAGAGCGTGTATTTAGAATTAAGCGGAATCTATTGATAGCTATACAAATTGATAGTGAAGATGATGATTAAGCTGGCGAATTCGATAATATTACTCTGTCTTCTTCACTCGAACGCCTTAAGCTTAAAAGTAGTAGTGATAAAGCTAATACCGATATACCTTCGTCGCCTCTAATATTAATTGCGTTACTCGATTCAGTTGTAGGTAACGTAGATTACGTTAGATTTCAGTAGAATCAGTAGTTAGATTATATATCCTTAATTTTTTTTTCAATATATTTAGTAATTCTATATATCCTGGCAGTAGACTTGTCCAAATCTCTATACAATTTTAGTGTGAGCGCGGACAACTCGCTTGCCGCGGACAACTCGCTTTCCCCCACAATCGAGGGGCCGAGATTTGGGTGTGGCCGAGCGCCCACTATTAGATTAGACTCGGCCAATCCGCGCACCGCATCGCCATCGCCCTAGACAAACGCGCATCCTCAAGGCAACAACATTTGCACCCATCCCATCCCATCCCATCGAAGGACAGGAAGATGGACGGTGCAACAGGGCAAGGCAGCCATCATTTGACTGACTCCATTCCCAGCATCGCCTCAAATCGCATCTCATCGCATCTCGTTTCAACATCACATCACATCACTTCACTTCATTTCACTTCACATCATCCTCAGCAAAAGCCCGTTTCCCCTCAGTTTGGTGCTTGCAGTCCCCTCGCCGGTTTGACATGAGGCCCTTTCCCACTTCTCTCACCACGTTTCCATCTCGCAACACGTAGGTATCTTGGAATCAAGCAAGCGCCAACCCCTCTTTTGACGACTGTAAAGCGCCATGGAGTCGCTTTTTAGCTTACCGCTGCCCTTTCAGCGGCGGCTGACGAAGATGTATACCGATACCAAAAGCTCGTATGATTTCGTCAAAGAGCCTGTGCAGAGCGCAGAGGATCCTGAGCTGATGTCCTTGCACCGCAAGTTGCGTATACAGAAGGACCGCCTGGTTTCCTGGGGCTTGGAATGGTCGGATCCAACGCAATCACCTGATATTGACGAATCTATCAACAAGGCTGGCCTCAGTGAGCTTGTAGGAAGCGTTATGTCGACGATCAAGGAGATTCTGGCCGAGGCCGAGCCGTTATGGCAATCGTCAAAGCAAAGGTCGTCTGATGAGAAAGGCCCCACATCCGAGAAATCCATCGACCGGAAACCGTCCTTGATCGTCTGGGATAAGTCAAGATTTCAAGACTTGGTCCGAGATTTGACTATGTCAATCGATACTCTGTATGATCTTTCCAGAACGAGACAATCGCCTCGCAAACCACCGTTGAAGACTGAAGATTCTTCTGGTTCCCTCCAAGCGAAAAGCCCAGCAGCCGAGGAGAAGATGTTCGAGTCTACTCGAATGCAAACACCTCAACAAATAGATCCAAAGTTCCTCATCTGGCCTCGAGATCTCCAAAAAATCCAGTCCGGTACGTTACCACCAGCCAAATCCCGTAGACAAATCGTCTTTATGCGTCGTCCGACTGTCACTCCCGAGCATCGAAAATACGGCGCTTCAACTCCAATTGTCCCGGTACTTCTCGAATATGCGCCTTATGATCCCATATATTCCATTACTGGCATCACCCCATCCATGACTCGGTTTGAGAAACTCTTTGCGGCGCTCTCTCAAGCCTATCTTTCATCGGAGCGTATCCTGTCAGGGCTGCTATCCCTGATTGGATATTTCGAAGAGCCGGATCACTCCAGATTTTGTCTACTGTACGCCTTGCCAGCCAACTTTGGACCGGTGGATATTGAGAATCCAAAGATGCCTACTATAAGCTTCTTGTCGGATCTACTTTTCAGTCGAAACTACGAGCCGAGCCTTGAGGTCAAGTACCGGCTCGCTTACAATATTTCCAATGCCGTCTTCGATTTGCACGCAAAAGGGGTAGTGCATGGGAATATTGTCTCTTCCAACGTTTTATTTTTTGAGCATCAATCCAAGGGCCGTTTCGATTTCACCAACGTCAACATGAGACAATCATATCTCACCTCCTGCGACCTCTTCTCCGATAACGCAACGGATAGCTCCAATTCCCTGACAGATCCACGTACCACCTTGTATCGCCACCCACTTGATCCTCGAACTACCCGCTACACGCGGCTTACCTCAGAGAGTAAGTCTTTGGACCTCTACGGATTGGCTGTTCTTCTCTTGGAAATCGGCCTGTGGACTTCCCTTCCTGAAATTTTCCCCACCGTGTCCGCCGTCCCTGACAACCCAGCCGGGACGTTCCGAAAACTTGCTGCAAGGTGCGGTAGCCTCTATGTCAAGGCTGTTCAAGCTTGTTGGGGCGCTCCTCAAGATGAGCTGTCTCAAAGGGCAAGACCCGATGTCATGCATCAGAAAGTCCTCTGGAAAGTTTCCAAAGCCCTTGACACTTGTTGTGCAATAGATGAGAGCTCAGATGAATCCAATGAAGATAGCGATGACTCTTTGCTCGAGCTGTCGGCCCAAATCAAACCTTCCAGGTCTATTACGCCTCAAAGAAGGATGATCAATGATAGCAAGCCGCCTGCCATTACCCTCGTTTCAAGCCCTCCAAGTGCACCTCCACCACGCCGCTCTGAGAAGTCAGCATACGAAAAAGCATCGACATCCTTCAATGAGAGGTCACCTTGGCCAGAGAACCCTTTACAGATGGGTAGATTCCATATTTCGGCTAGTCATGCTGTAGCTAATGACGTTAGTTCCTACATCTGTGGTCGAAAAGCCCAAGCCGAAACTGCGCACATATCCATCTATCAGAATCAGTCAAGAACAGCTAGACTTCTGGCATACTGGGCTGATGCCGCATATAAATCATGTGCTCCGCAACTTCTACAAAAAGTACCCTGAGTCTGTCGAGATCAGCTTGGAGAGCATTGGGGAGTCGCCGACGACAAGCAAGCCTACCATATTGGTTATTTGCACAAGTGTCAATAAAGTGCGAAGCATTCTCAAGAAATCTTTGGTATATGACAAGTCAACATACGGACTGAAAGTCTGCCGAGGAAAGGTTGTCCGTTCGCGTAAGCATGGGCCAAAACGATCGATGGCTGGTGAGTTTGGAAATACGAAGGCTGCAAATGGAGATCACCAAGATCGTCCGATGAACGGCGCGTCTATTGGAGCTTATGTAGGAGAACGCCATCTTCCTCCAGTCTCGTTTGGTGGACTTATCATGGTCGATAACAAGCCATACGGAATGACGGTCCATCACATGCTTGACGATCCTTCGGACGGTGAAGAAGACGAGGAGGAGGTACAAGCACCGATTCACCGATCCAGTGCCTATTCCAGTGAACTACCAGATCTTACTCTCTCCGAGTCCTCAGTCTTCGATAGCGGTGACGAAGAGTACATGTACACGTTGTCAGACTACGAATCCGATTTCTCAGAACGCGAGCAGGACTCCGGTGATGAAATGGAAGAAGAAGACTTCGACGACACCACCAGCGACGATTATATGGAACCCGGCGACATCAAAGGAATTCCCCAAGGTTGTGGTGAAGAATATCTCATCACTCAACCTGCTATCGACGATGTCTCTGAAGACTTCTTTCCTAACGAAGAAACTCGCGACGAAGATCACCTCGACAGCTTCCAGCTTGGCGAAGTCTACGCCTCATCCGGTATCCGCCGCCGCATTGAGAATGGTACCGTCCACGAAATAGATTGGGCTCTGTTCGAATTTAGCGAGGAGCGCTGCCCTATAGAGAACCACATCAAGAACGGCGACCGCTTCTGTCATTGCAAACCGACTGAGTACCCCAGAGCAGTCGCTCCAGTCAAAGATCTCAGTAACCTAGAAGTTCACTGTATGGCTCGCACGTCTGGCCTACAAAGCGGCCGCATCCTCCCAGGTATGGTAATCGTCAAGATATTCGGCCGTCAAACACCATCATCTAGCTACCAGGTTGCTGGTAAAATGCTCGGCATACCAGGTGATTCTGGTGCTTGGGTTGTCGATAATAAGGACGGTCGAGCATGTGGTCATGTACTTGCTTGGAGCTCCAAGAAGCACGTCGCTTATATATGCCCCATGGACGTCCTCATACGTGATATCGGCGAGACTCTGAACGCCTCAAGCATCTCCCTTCCTGGTGGCGCAGAACTTTATTCAAAGACGGTGTCCAGTGATCCTGTCTCGGCCCTTATCACATCAGCTGAACCAGGCTTACCCATTCAGACCGAAAACGACGGGAAACACGATAGCATCAGCATCAACGCAGACATCAATTCAGAAGAAATCACACAATTGCTCAGAGAACTCAAACTCCCACCGACACCAGAACAGATCGATGGGATCAATCCTTTGTCACTTAAAAGCTTCAGCCAGGAAGATTTACAAGATGTAGTGAATGACAGGGAGAGAGAGCAAAGTAAGGAATACTCACCATTCCAGCTTCTCGGGAGGACGGGATGCACGCATAGACCTGCACGTCATTTCCAACAACAGAGTGTTGGATTTGTGAAAGGCCCAGGTATGGATGGTGGATGGAGGAGCTTGAGGGTCGATAAGCAGGAGATTCAAGATTGTGGTGTGGAGGCTGATGCAGACCTTGACGGTGGCGTTGGGAGGGTTTAATGTTTGAAATTTTGTGATTAGCTCGATGACTAAAAGGTTAGCTGGTACCTGATACCCGGATTTGGCGCTGACGAAAGTCGGATGGTGATCTCCTCGTGTAGCTTGTCATGCCCGCTTATCTGAAATTTGATTGGGATGCAGTTTACGAGTTAGCTCAAATTGTTGTGAAAGTCACAACGAATCCGAACAGTTGTTTAGCGATTAATAACTCAAATGCTGTAATTTACTCCACTTTCAACCAGCCATACTTTTTTACCTTAGCAACTGAGGAAACACTCTGACTTAAAAGTACAGCGCTGCAAAGCCCACTGAATATTTCACTCGGCTGTTTATCTCGGTACGTCAAGATTGTGGAGACTGATGTCTGATTGCGCAAGGGTAAATACCAAATGTAAGAAGTTTTATTGCAATGTTGCAGAGAGCTCAGGCGATCGCAGGGCGACGACAGTGATAGATTACGATCTTGGCACAGGTTAGCCCTGCTTCAACGTAGAATAGCTTGTAGAGTACCAGAATAACTTGTAGAGTAGCAGACGAGACCGTTCCAGGCAAAAGTATAATGTTTTAGACAATATTTGTATACGAGTATGGCATCTGAGTCCTTTCAAGGGGAAAGTATGGTATATCAGTCACTGGCCATGACTTTAGGTTCCCCATGCCTCAATCTCTTACGTAAATGGTCCATCTCAGGCATCGTAGAGAGTTGTTTTTATAGAAAATGTAGTTCGTTCAATTACGAAGTCAATAGATGCGTTCTTCACATCTACCTGTAACTTTTGTTCTCTGAAAGTCTACCATGCTTGCCGTGCGAAACGCCTGCCTGACCGTAAAAGTCACGCCAATGCTGATGCAATCAGACAAATAACAAGTCAACCGTCAACTGTCCTTTCAATCCTGGGTATCTATCAAGAAGAAGTGCCCCGTCCTCCTACATTCTGTTCGTGGGTTAGCCTTATGCATTTACGTTTGATCTGGACATGACGCCTTTTGCAGAATTATTTCTAAAATGGGGTAAAAGGGAATAGCTTACCGCTCAACAGGCGTCAATCCCAATATTCTCATTCCATTATTCAGCACGATCCTCGCCGAGTCATACAGCGCCATACGAGCCTTCATCAAGTCCTTCTCGGAGCCCACGATCCTCAAATGATCATAACTGGAGCTCAGTGTGTGTGTCATCTTGAACAAATACGTCAAGATAGTGGTAGGCTCCAGCGTCTTGAGCGTGTTCTGTACCACATCAGGGTATTGCGAGATGACACGGATGAGATTAAGTGCGTGGGGCTCTGTGAGAAGTGCAAGGTTGGCGGAGGCAATTTCTTCGGTGCTAAGCGCTGCCTTGCGGGTGATAGAGCAGAGACGAGCGTGTGCGTACTGGAGGTATGGGCCAGTGTCCCCTTCAAAAGAGGTCATGACATTAATGTCAAATGTGTAGTTGTTGATTCTGCCAATTACTGTCAGTCAAATACACCTTCTTATCTCAGGGTCTCCTCAAACTTACCGCTTTCCGCTCAAATCTTGGACCATGACACTGCTGATACCGAGAATATCGGCCGTCTCGAGTGGGTTCGCGACTTGCTCGTACTTAGCCTGGTTCTTCTGCATCACCTCGTGCATCTTCTCTGCGACGTCGCGGAGGATATCATCCAAAAACTTTACTGTGCCCTTTCGAGTGCTCATTCCCAGCACCATACCGAAATTAATGTGTTGAACCTTGGCCGCAAGCTCTTTGTACCCCATCAACTCGATAATCTTGAATAATTGCCTCAGGTGCAGATCTTGTTGTGAGGCAACCACGTAGATCATGTGATCAAATTTGTAGGTTTCGTTTCGTCGGACCATCTCAGATATATCTCGGGTGAGATACAGTGCTGTTCCATCCTTCTTCTTGATGATCGGGCGCTCGAGACTCTTTCCTGGCTTTCCTGGAACGAGCTTGCTGAAGTCCACAATAACAGCACCTTCTGATACCTCTGAAACACCCGTCTCCTCTAATTTCTTAGCAGCAGCATCCATTCGTTCTTGGCTGACCTGACTTTCTCCTGAGTAGTCATCGAAATGAATGTTCAAGCGAGCATATGTTTGCATGTATCGCTTGATGCTCAGATCGCGGAAGCGCTTCCACAGGGCAAGTGCCTTCTCGTCGTTCTCAGTCATAGCCTTGAAGTATCGGCGAGCTTGTTCGTCTAATTCCTTATCCTTGAGTTCTGTCACGTCTTCTCCAGCTTCCTCTGCCACCTTGATCTTCGCTTTCTCGTCCTCCTTGTCCTTATTGATTTTGACGTAGATTTCGAAGAGGTGGTTGATAGGATCTACCTCTAGCGCCTTCTCATCGCCGTACCTCTCATATGCAAGAGCCAGAAGTCCATACTGCTTACCCCAGTCTCCCAAGTAGTTTATGCGAACGACATCCCATCCCGCACCCTGATATAGATTCGCCAAAAATCCGCCAATGATCGTGCTTCGAAGATGGCCAGCATGGAACGGCTTTGCAATGTTTGGAGAGGAAAACTCAACAATCATCTTTTTCTTTCCCTTCGAAGGATCTTGTGGGTCTTTCATGCCATTGAACGGGTTCAAACCAAATGTCTTCGGGTTCTTTAAGATCGTGGGTATGAGGATCTTCGCAAGCTTTTCGACTTTGAAGAAGAATTGGACAAAGGTTCCATTTGTAGTTGGCTTCTCCACAAGGGGGGACTCTGGGAACTGTGGCACGCCATCAGTATATTCGTCAAGCAGTCTAGTTCAACAGCTACGCCCACCTTCTCAACCCACTCTGCTGCAAGCTCTGCAGGCTTCTTGCCTTTGACTCGCAACGCAGGCACAGGTAGAACCAAGTCACCTTTATCTAACGTTTGGGTCCATTGTAGCGCTGGGTAGATAATTGAAGCTTCCACACCAGTTACTTCCGTGAGGATTGAGGTGATATGTGCTCGATAAATGTCGACTGGATTGACTTCTGGGTAGCAATTCGAATACTTGGGCAAAGGAGTCCCAAGGTCTAAAGACTTGAGCTGGTCCGACAGAGAAGACGCTGCGGCCGCCATTACGTATTTCTTCGTTCGTAGCGCGCGAATGCCGTGGAAAGTGGCTGGCAGGAAGACGGCTCTATATCGAGATAGAGCTGGTGTGCGGTACAGGCGTTGTATTCGTGGGAGACAGGAGAAGGAAGTATTCATAAAATCTATTTTGTGGGTAGCGGGGTTGGAGGGGAAGACACTGAGGAGTCATCGGAATTCTGCCGCCAATTCGCGCAGGAATACCTACCTTAGCATGTGGTTGTAGTGTCACGTGCCCGCGGCTATGACATTTTGACTTACCTGGGTACCTAGGTAAATCCTCTCCACAGCTCCAACTCTCACCATTCTCCCGTCTAGGTTCGATTACTGTTTGTCGGCTCCTAAGACTGCTCCCAATCTTTGACGATGCAGTAGGTGGCACCTACAAAACGCTCAGGGACGATAAGTTTGTTTTTCATGAAGTTATATTCTTCTATGCTTTTACAGACACACTGTACTGCATATCAATTACCGCGCCTGGAGCTTCTTTTGAACTGTTGCTATTTGTAAAGGTGTTACGATTCGAATTTTCCTATCCGTTCAACATGCTTGCTTGAATGTGTTCCCATTATTCGCCTCTAGCGAAGTCCCAAAGCTCTTGCAGGATGATGACCGTCCCAGTTCTCCTATTCCAATCACCCCAGGCTCCAGAGAACATTTGCCAGGAAACCAAATCGAAACACCCAAAATCGTCAACTGTTAGAAGAAGAAGAAAATAACACTAAAGGACCATACGGACTAGCACAGGTCTGCAGCTCGGTGTTGCAAGGCGAAAGCGGAGGAGTGATGCCCATTTATGGTGCTGACGGAATTGCTTGGCCATCATTTTTCAACACGCGCAAGAAGGCACGCTCGCGTGAGTCTACTCGAGTTAGCAAGCTCCAGGGATAATCTCAGATATACTTACTTGGGCGGGAGGATGTATCCGACCACTCTTCAACAGTGATAGATCGACTGTCGACATATTCGCGGACCCTGGCGACGCCTTCTGGTGCTTCATCACAGGAGTAGTCCATCTGCATCAAGCTCACTCTGACGCGATAGCGACCTGGCTCGTTGATGACAAGGTCAGGGAAGTAAAAGTATGCCCTGTCAGCCTGAGCATTTCCGCTTGACGAGCTGGAATGTGTACTTTCAGGCAAGGGGTGGGCAGAGTCTGCCACTCTACCGCCAAGTTGATCGTCAAGAACCTCCCCTGAGGTCCGGAGGAGTGTGGCAACGGCCCAGATGTGGGAGAGCTCCTCGTATACACTGGTTTCGCTGCTAATACGAGCTGCTACCGGTGGATACAGAGTGACTCCAGGCCGTGTTTGTGGTGGGGGTTGAACTGCCAGTCCGAGCATTCTGTCTCTACGAGGATATCCTTCGTTGCCTAAAAGCACCTCTGCGGAGCATTAGTTCCTCCCACAGTCACGAAACCATAGTAAATTGCAACTTACGATATCCAGATCGAGCCAGCGAAGTACTGATCTGCTTGAGCTGCCAGTAAGCATCAAGAACTTTGCTCTAGGGGTGATGGAGTCAGAAGAACATAAGATAGTCCAGCTTTAATAAGAAGGTCTAGCGTACCGAACTTTGGAACGGCAATGGCCTGTATATGAGTTGTACCCAGTAGCAACCTAAGGGAAGTTGCTGTAGGTTGCGATATACACTCGAAGGCGGAGGAAGCTGGAAGTTGAGTAACGAGGAGCTGGCCGGTCATCTAAGTGACAGCGCCTGCCGTCTTATTTATCATCTTGCTCCTGGGTGGAACAGATCGCACTTGGAACTCTCAAGCATACACAGCGAACAGGTTAGACAAGGCCTCTTCGTAATTTGCTTCTGTTGTCAGACGGACCACAACTTCAGAGCATGTGAGTTCTGGTGCATTTTGAGCCTCACCAAGAAATGTCAGTGTCGATCAAGCTCTCTGGCTGCAGAGCTCTCAGCAGCACATATACTTCCTTTTCTTTGGCAATTATCTTGTTTGTCATAGGTAGGAAAGACATCCGACTGGTGAACAGACAAGTCCCGGGGGAAAAAAAGTAGCAGATTCCAGGGTATCAGCCGTGAGGGGAGCGGAATACATCTCATCCCTGTTGCGATGGTCCATGACAATTGAGAAGAATTATTGCTCCCCTCAACATATGGCACTGGGCTTCGGAGCCTCCTGTACAATGATGCGTGGGGCTATCAGTAGCTTCAATGACCTAGCTGATGACAGCTGAATGATGCAGAGTAGCGCCTTTGGTACGACAGGCTGCAAGGGAGCCCCCACTCAAGGAACGGCACTTGAGAATGAGACTGTTCCTCTTGAAAGACTAGCCTTCGTTTCCATACAAATTTACTTCAAATGGTCCAAAGCAGACTTTGAGCGCTGCTTGCGAAGATAGTACGTGCAATACTCGCGTGGCTCGTAGACTTTGAGTCGTAGCCTTCGACTTGCCCTGGCTTCGGGTATGGATGTATGGAGTATGGTACGATTCCAGTCCACAGATCCGTCAACAAGGAACCCAGTCTCTCGGTCTCGGCGGGTGAGACGTCAGGGCACGTCCTGTCAAAAGTCCCCAAAACCCCGGCTGCTTCAATTGGGCAAGATATGGGGGTGGAGCAGTGTTTGCGGTCATTTTCGCCGCCCAGGATTGCCAAGTGTTGGAGGCTAGGAGACAATGCAAAACATTTCACCCCTGCCGATTTAACCTTCACTCCGGTCTCAAAGTATCCGAGAGATCTTTGGGCGAAGCGCCATTTCCTGTGTCCTGGCCGAACAAGTAAGATATAGTGCGGGTTGAGAAAGCTGCCTGAAGAGGGCTAGCGCAGTTCCTTCTTGAGGGCGTACTGCACAAGGCTTCCAATTTATTCTTCACTGACAAATCTCATAGCAACTGTACACTCGACGAGAGACAACTGCGCCACTTGCCATCCTACGCGCGTAGTAGATCAGGAGGCATGAGACATCTCCGTTTAAAGCTAGGTATGCAGGAATCTGTGGGTTAGCCGGCGGTTCACAGCAACGGAGAGGCTCACTAAATTAAGGTCGCTTTGCGAGAGTAGGACATGCTCCAACTAAGAACTCGAAACAAGGAAGTATTGTAAAAAGCATATACAATGCGGCTACACAATACTCTCCTCCTCTCTCTGTGGCCGTCATTGCCAAGAAGACCTTTGGCAGACTAAGGTACATTTTGCCTGGCTCATTCACAACGCTCACTGTGACGTCACGTGCCCAGTCCCTGTCTACAAGCGACAATATTACTACAACAAGCCATATGTCAACAAAAAGATCTCGAAAATTCAAATTGTACGGGACTCTTCAAAAATCCCAATATGCCACTGCGATGCTGCATGTGAGTGTGAGATAATTTGTTTCAGCTGCAAGTCGTTCGCACCTGCCTGCTTCGTCCACAGATGAATGGATGGCCGAAGGATATTTCCTGCTCTCGGAAACTGAAATCGCAAATCTTCTGCATTTCTAGAATGCGATAAACCATATTTCCTTGATTCAACATCTAGGGTTATCCCGATTCCTCTTAAACTCGTTCATGCCGCTCCTGAACATTTCTGGTACTCTTGTTACACAGAGACTAGCAAACAACCTCGACATCAACTCTGTTCACCCCAAGGCATTCCAGCGTGGCTTATCGGATGCGCGTACAGTCTGTGGCACGACGTTCTGTGTAGGCACTGCAGGTTGCGGCCATCACACGGGTTGCGCCTCACAGGTATGCACTTCGTATTGGAGAATGAGACTGAAACTCCCTGACGAATAGAGGTCAGGTCTTCCAGAGAAAATCTCTCTTCGTAGCAAGGACGATCCATGGCTCCAGCTATCATGCAGCCGCTGCTCTTCATCATACTTTTCTCAACAATGGGTCTCTGCCTCCTGGTCATCCTTGCTTACATGGCTTTTCTCTACATCCGAAGACATCGAGCTTCAAAATTTCCCGTCGAAGCAATACAAGAATCTCACCCTTATGCATGGCGGACTCGGATCTGAAAACTTGATGAGACAGGAATGGACTAAGTCCCCTACACCGGTGTTGAGGAAGGTATACTAGTTTTCTGTTGTCGTCAACGAAAGCTTCCCGTTCAGTTGTCGGATCAGACCTCCAATCCAACAGCCGTTGCCCTAGTCAGTGCTTAGGACAGAGTGGACTTTTTGTGATAGAACAGCATTAGATCAAAGTTTGAATTCGTCACTGTAGACGGACATGCGGAGCTGATAAATTGCGTATGCATTGGGACACGATCTTGAACAGATTGGGCAACGCTGATCCTGAGAAAACCCGGTTATGAATCAGCAGCAGATGGAAATTGGCAGTGGTGTAATCTACAGGCTCGTCTGTTCGCTAAAAACGTTACTGCCGCGGCAGTCAATATCACTTCATACGTGAGAGGCCACAAGGCCGAGTACTGGGCTCATGGAAGAATTAGGGGTGATTCCACTGACTTGTATCATCACCTGTTACAGAAACAATAAAAGCAGAGAATGTTGCGATTCTTGCATGAGGTCTGAAATTTGTACCCGTTTGTTTAATTTTCAAAGATCGCTGGCTCTAGGTGGAAGATCGTTGATGGCTCCTGGATGTGACCGATCCCGGCCGCACTCAGTACTCTTGCTCGTCCTACTAGATCCCGTGGGGTGCTTTTCAGATGAGTGCGAGAGTCGGTGGCGACGTTCCTGGCGACGCCGATTAAATAGAAATACCAAAGTGCAACTCTGCCATCATCCACTGAGCTTTGGCAAAGATAATATTGTCTCATTTCGGCGCAGATCATTGCTCGAGACAGTACAAATAGCATAGGGGCTGCTCAAGGTACGGCAGATACCAGTAGCGGGAATCAGTGTTACAGTGATCAACTCGAGGGTTGATACGTGAGTCACTTCTGGCAATCAATCACTTGCAGAAGTTTGATTAGTGATAATATGTTGTATCGTAGTGTTTTCTTTGGTTCACTTTAGAGCTGATATTGCTTCCCTGCTGCATTCCAAACCTGATTTCCACGGACTTGGGAATGACAGGCTGGTCGCCGATCGAATTTTTCAAGAATGATGGCGAAAGGAGAGCCGCATGCAGTGGCTTCATCATGGACGCTCCAGAGAGCGAGGAAAGGAATCTTTCACATCCGACGCGAGAGCGTATTTGGAGCTGCCTGTGTATTGCTCAGCGGAAGTCACGTCTCTCTGCCTTTAAGTAAGACTGACTATATTGATACCAAAGATTACTGAATCAAAATCTTCCCAAAACAATATTTTAACTCTTGAACCATGACATGCAGAGAAGTTCCTGCATTTCCTTATTTTTATGAGATTTCCGAGAACAACGGAATTTGGTGGGGGCTCCACACCAGTGGTCGCTTCGTGACTCCTCGTAGTTTCTACTACTCTGTAGAACCAAACAAAGCCGAAATCTGAAGTTGAATGAGAGCCGGATGTGTTGAGATCAGATTCTGTTGAGAGATACTTCCGATCTCAGAAATACATGTGTTATCACTTATTACCAAATTGCTTTTTAGCACAAAAGAGCATCTATGTATTCCAATGGAGTATTTGCTGAGGCTAGCTAGTGGCAAGAAGCAGCTCTAGGAGCGGAAAGAGATCTTTCCGCCTCATCAATGAAAATTTGGACTGCTGATCACAGCTAATTCCATGCCAGCAAGTTCTGCTGTTCATCGCTGGATGACACGACCGGCACATCTCTTCCCGAATCTAAAGTTTACGGGCAATTCCTCGATAATTCGCGAAACTTGATGAATGAAACAGCTCCAGGCTATCTGAGAACATATGAAGAAGTATTCTATGGCAAGGAAACTGATGAACAATCAGAATCAAAGTTGAAGTTTCTGGACGCAAGTCTAGATCATGTTGGAGGAGAAATGACCATTTCTGATCATACCGCGAGCTTGTCATTTTTGAAGGGCTGAAAAGAGTCCCTGCCAAGATAGGATGACTAGCAGCCCCAAATGCCACTGCAGCAGTAGAAACTTTGCACTTTGCATTCTCACCGCCAACTGGCTTATGTGAAAT
Organism: Cadophora gregata; assembly: GCF_030347475.1. Lineage (NCBI taxonomy): Eukaryota > Fungi > Ascomycota > Leotiomycetes > Helotiales > Ploettnerulaceae > Cadophora > Cadophora gregata. The sequence continues at coordinate 1,426,304 of NW_026695927.1, forward strand.
TGATGCCATGTCGAATTATTGATCGAAACTTCGTTTCCCACCCGCAGGATACATCCTCACAGAGGAGGCTGATCGAACAGAGGTGTTCAAAGCCATGGCTGTTGCTTCGGCGCTTCTAGCCCTTTGCGATGTTCAACAGCTTAGCATTCAAAAGCAAAAAGCAGAAACATGTGTTCGGGCCAGACTTGACCCCACAAGCATATCGCACCTCTGCATTCAAGGTTCGCAGGCTTCGCAATTTTGGACAATTCCCAGGGTTCGTCTGTTGTGTTTCCATTATCTCACCGTGGTGTTGTTGCAAGATCCGATCTCACGTCGTACAGGTCTTCTCTCGCCACCGCATGCTTTTTTGTCTTCCCTGGAGGTGGCCTCGAACAGTCGATACTCTCCTTGAAGTTACAAAGAGGGGCCTAGATTGGTCTTTCTGGCATCAAGATGCTGTACGCTTCCCAGTAAGCTTCTTCGGCAATGTCAAAAATGCGGTGACCAGATTGGCAGCCGTTGCAGAGGCGCATGGTGACGTCGCTATCTCATCCACACCAGTCAATACCATGCCGAAGCTGCATTTTTGCTGGATCTAGAACGAGTTTCGTGCCTTTCAGGGTCTTCCGCTTCACGATCAGGTACACTAAGAGACGCAGGGCTTTTCAAGGCATTTTGGGGACTTCGCTACCGGAAAGTGTGTGTTTGATGGCGTAACACAAGGCATGCGAAGGATGATGATTCGAGTCGCACAAAACACCCTTTGGAGCACGATCTAGAACCAGCCGTTACAAGAGAGAAAGCCGCTGACGTCCTCGACGGGCGGTAGAATAAGCGAAGAGAAACGCGACTTCGAGAAGAGTCAGAAGGGCGAGGCCATTGAAGTCGCGATGCTTGACACAGTCCCCGGGAGTTTGTCGATCGGATCGGACGATGTGACATGTCGGGACCCGTTCCCATATCTCGGCCTAGATGCGGCTTTAGCCATCATGTCAAATCCCAAGGATTGTGCCAGGTCAAGGGACTTGATGGTCAAATGCCGAGGGTGAGTGTATTTGGAATTCAAACCCCGACAGTTTGGTTTGCTTCATGTGGCGCTCAAGTAAAACCAATGTGGTGACGGTAGGTGGTTGCTTTTTCTCGTGATCTCGAACCCCCATGCCCCATACATTACGGACCTAGAGCTCCAGGGTAGTAGCTCACCCTTGAGGACCTCCGAGGAGATGCCTGATTTCGAACGATAAATATGCATGGTCCTAGTGGTTGATAGTCGTTGCTGTCCGTATCCCTGGAGGCTGTCCCGGATGACCGGTTGGCGGGTCTTAACACGAGATCTGAAAGCGCTCCGTGGGTGTGCTCCGGAGCTTTGAGACCTGGTTAGGGATGGAAGATGCCATTACAGTAGTTATGAGGAACCAAAGCCGACTGACTACCTTGGTCAGGACTGCAAGACGTGTTAGATCGTGCGATGGCCAAGTCCTCAAGTCGAGCATGGCCAGCTTTGTCGCCATGGCCCAACGCTTGACACGATAATGGAAAAGTGCCGGCTTCTTGAGTCTGCTAGGTGTAGAGTTGTTAACTGCGACAGTCCCACTCAGCATTGGTGGCATCTTTCTTCTCCCTCCACCCTCGCCACTGTTTATTTCGGGTTGTGGTAAGAACGTATCTTGATCTATCGCCTGACCTTATTTCTTTGACACGTTCACAGCTCAAACGATAGTAGAATACCACGAGTTCTTAGGAAGAACTGATTGAATGGACTCTTTGTCGCTTGTTTTGATGTTGATACAGTCATCTTTGTCAATATTTTCCTATGTCATGACTGCGACCGTAATGGACAGGTGCTGATCTAGAATAGACATATTATCTGCAGTTTGCTTCGTATGTGACGGAAAAGCCGAACGTGATACCAAGGTACAAGCATACTGTTAGGAACCATTTCCAAGCATGACAATGGTGTGGAGGAAACTTCGGGACCAGAGTCGTTTATTTAATCGCAGTCTTGTCGACGGGAATTATCCATCTGACGGATGGGAAAGCCGAATACCAACTTTGGGCAACGATGAGACAGTTTGACAATACTGCTCGGAATTTGTCAGTGCTTGTGACCCTTTACGATTCGCGCGACATGATTCTTGCCGAAGAGAGCAACACCCTGGACCAACATTCCCGGAGACTTGCAGTTCCTAAGCCGCAATACCAGGTCTTAAAGTACGACATAGACCTTGCTCTATCCTATGAATCTGATGAGCGTTTGGGGATGTCGGGATCGGTGCTTTTGTCTCCGGAAGGTTAGGAAACACGACGGTCCGAGTATCTCAACAAGGAGAGGGGATGTGCACAGTCGTGGAAAACATACTAAATACCAGCGGCTAAGTGTCAAACAGGATGTGGTCGAAGAATGCCAGGGACAATCATCGCGTCGAACTCAATGGACTTGGGTGCGATGGAGGGCCTGTCAAGGTAACAGAGATGGTAGGGCCCTATGGAAGCCACCGCCGGCGAGAGACAGAGAAACGTGTTTTCCACGCATCTTCTCCAGAGAACTTGTGTTCCATGGGGCAATCTTCGCTCGTCGATAAAAAGCCCGCGGGCAATGTATGTATTGGGATTGAGATGCGTCTGGCGAAGAGTCAGTGTGTTTCCTTCCCAAGCAAGGAGCCTACAGGCAGGTAAGATGATAGTCGCATAGGACAGGACTGCTTCTGCTCGACAAGCTCGAGCAAATCCATGTCGGCTCTGGGGAAGATGAGCTCTTGTAGGTTTCAGGAAGTGATCACAATGTGTGAGTGGTGAATAAATACAAATAAATACCTTACCTAAGGTACCTAGGTAGGTAGGTACCTTACCAGGAGGTCTAGATCACAGCCCCGTGACCGGTCTTTTCGAGGTCCTGGTGGTCCAGACCAGTCGCCCTCGCCCTCTGTCAGAATTGCAGTTGCATAAGGAGCTACTACAGAGAGAGAGAATCTCTTATATAAAGGGGTAGCGTACTTAGTAGTACGGCTTATAGTACTGAGTCTACGCCTATAATCCTTATATTTCTAATAGCTCTCTTATTCTCTATATCTATAGTAAATAGAGCCTTTTAAAGTAGTATAACACTAAATATTCCTAAAGTGACGCTAAAGTATTACTAAAGTATTACTAATAACTTATATTATATAAGGAGCCTCGATTATACCTTATTAACTCTTATAATATACTAGCGTATATATAGTACTTATATCTCTTATTTTCTTAGAAGTTTAGTAACTTTATAGTATTAAGATATATAAAATAGTATAAGAGTATACCTAAATTACTCTCTTATTAATAATCTCTTACTTTTACTACTCTTATTTATCCTTATTTATAGCTACCTCGTACTTTCCTTTTATAGCTACTAAGATTTATTTCTTACTAGCTTTCTCTTTAGCTTTTAAATTATATAAAAGTTATTCTCTTTTAGTTTTATTTCCTTTCTTTTTTCTTTTAACTATAGAATAAGATTTATCTTAACTATTAAGTATAGTAGTTATATATTATTACTTTACTTAATTTATAGTTATATATTATTATTAAAGAAAGTATTTATTAAAGGACTGATTTTCTATAAAGAATATTTTATTTTTATAAGTTCTACTACTAGAAATAGCCTTAATTTATATAAGTCTACTATTAATTAGCTAATTATTATTAATCTTAGAGTTATTATTAGAGAATCAGTTATTACTAAGTAACCTTATATATATCTTATATTATTTAAATAATTCTAAAGGTAAAGCTTTTATAAAAGTATTTACTATATTATTATTACTTAGAACGTATTTTACTATTAACTTATTATATAAAACTATATTATCTCGAATATAGAACTAGTAGATATTAATATACTTTACTTTTAGATAGAATTTCTATTTTTTTAAGAGAGATTTAGCTTTAGTATTATTAAGATATAGTATAGGAATTCAGGATAGCTTTATATTAAGGTCTTTTTATAGCTTAAGTAACTAAGCTATTTCTTTAAAGCTATTAATAGTAGCTATTATCTTAGAATCTAAGCTAAAGAGAGCTATAGACTTTTACTTATTAGTAGCTTAAGAGATTAGACTCTTATAGAACCTTACTATTTATCCTTAGAACGATTTCCTATTATATTCTATCTCTTACGTAGTGTTAGTCTAAATATCAAATATATTATTATCTAGCTTCCTTCTGTATTTTATTCTTATTCTAAACGTTATTCTATTACTTTCTATACGTTATAAATATTAGAAGAGAGGTTTCGTATCTTAGAAGTAAGATTTAAGGGGATTTAATATATATTATACTAGCTAGCTTATTATATAAGTAATATTAGGTTATATAAAGTTCAAGAGGTATATTAGAGAGCTGATAATCTACTAAAATAGTAAGATCTCTTTAGGGGAGGCTAGTATAATACTTTTATCTTTAGCTAACTCCTTTAATACTATTTTAGTAGCTATAAGTAAGGTATTACCTTTAGCTATAGCTATTCTAAACTCTTCTAGTAGCTTTTAAGTATAAGCTATTTAATAAATCTATAGAGTCTTATTCTTTTTATCTCTCTTAACTTATAAGCTTATAAACGTATTAATAGCTTTAAGGTCTTTACTTTTCTAAGTTTTTAAAAGCTATTTCTTAAGATATTTATAGTTAGTAAAGTTATTTATAATTAATATATTATCAACGAAGACTAATATATACGCTTTATTCTTAAAGATAAAGAAATTAAGATTAGTCTTTAATACTTCTAGACTTAGCTTTTTTATCTTATCTTTAATAAGGAGCTACTATTCCTTAGGTACTTATTTTAAGCTATAAAGAGAGCGTAGGAGCTTTAGATATATATCTTTCCTTTTATTTAGCTCTAGGTAAAGCTTATTCTATATCTCCGATATCTTATTATTCGGAATTATTATATATATATCTTCTTTTAAGTATATATTTAGAAAGGTAATATTAATATTAATATACTTAATCTCTAGGTCTCTTTTAGCTATAATAGCAAGTAATACTTATAAAGTAGAATAGTATATAACGCTTATAAAGGTATCGAAATAGTTAAGGTTATATTTTTACTTAAAGCCTCTTACTATAAGCTTAGCTTTTCGCTATACTATAGAGCTATTAGAGTTAATTTTATTACATAGAACTAGTCTTAAAGATATTAGTTTTAAGCTAGAAGGAGGCTTACTAAAGTATACTCTATAGGTTCTAGCGCTTTATATAGCTTGTAATTCCTTAAGAATAGCGACTTTTTATTCTACTAGATTCTCTCTTAGAGCCTTTATAATAGTTATAACCTTAAGAGGTAATATAGGTTCTTCTTTAAGTGTAATTAGCGTTATTTAATAAGTTAATGCCTTATTAAGGATTTACTAAGAGTATAGCTTTATAGCTATTACTTAAGTAGCTTACTTGAAGTATTATTTTCTACGCTATTTCTTATTATATCTTAATAGTAGAATATTATTAGATATATTCGCTAGTTAAGTTTATTTAGGAAGATATTAATTAGACGCTCCCTTAGTATCTTTTACTATATTTTCTATAGCTAACTTTCCCCTTAAAGGATTTTTAGCTTCTATAGCTAGCCTCTCTCTTAGAGGTCTTTTAGCTTTTATAGCTAGCTTTATTCCTAGAGGTTTTTCTAAGCTTTTAGTACTTTTAGCTAGCCTCTTAATAAGTACTAGACTAGTAGCTAGTAGCAGAGGTCTTTTTACTACTTTATTATTATCTTTTAGTATAATTTACTTACTACTAGTATATATAAAGTATATTATATACTTATTAAAGCTATAGTTAGCTATTTCTAGTTCCTTAAAAGTCTCTATATTTAGGAGCTTATAAGTTAAGGTATTAGCTATATTTACTAATACGAAATACCTTAGAATTATCTTTTACTTTATTTTACCTTAATATAACTTCAGTAGATATAAAGGGTACGCTATAAAGCTAAATACTCTTATTTTTAAGAGGTCTATAGGCTATCTTTTATATACTTTAATTAGAGTAAGTCTAGTGACTATTTTATATAATAAAGCAGTAGTTAGGCGTCTATTCTTTAGCTTAGCTACTTACTTAATAGCGTAGTACTATATATTCTTAGGTATTTTTATATTATAGAGGATTAAGCGTATAATCTTAGCTAGTTTATATATCTATCGCTTTATAACTTTATTTAAAGAGTATTTATATAAAGAGGAGGGTTTAGAAACGATTCCACTCTCTTATAATTAGTTAATAAACTTAGGACTGAACTCTCCCTTACTATTATTAGTCCTTTAGTAGATAATTATACGGTATTTACTTTACCCTTAAGTTTTAAGCTATAGCTTTAATTTCTAAATAACTAGTTAAATAGTTAATATAGACTTATTAACTAAGAGATCTACTTAATATATTTTTATAGTATTATCTATTACTAAAAGGAAGTATTTATAACTATAAATTAAGCGTAGTAAGATACTAGAGATATTAGTATATAGTTAATAAATAAGTATATTAGTTTTACTATCTGACTTCTTATTAAAGTACTCTTTTACACGACTTATAAGGTAAGCCTTATAACACCTCTCTCTCTTTAGCTTTAGAATAGAAATCAGTCTTATTTCGTAACTACTATAAGTAACTAGTTTCTTTAAATAGGTATAATTTATATAGCCTAAACACTTATAAAGTAGATCTACTTTTATTTCCTCTATACTAAGCTAACTCTCTATTCGTTTTTTTAGTAGCTTTAAGTCTAACAGAATTATATTATATATAATTTAATATTAAGGATTTATATCTAGAATATATAAACTTTTATTTCTTATACTTATAAAAGCTAGTTTACTATTTTAGTATCTATTTACTAATATCTTAGTTAGTTTCGTATTAATTCCTTTATCTAAGAGTTAATATATTAATACTAGCTTTATAGCTCTAAAGTTAGGTATATATTATATATCTTTAAGAGTTAACTTATTAATAGTAATATCTTTATAACCTTGAGCTATTAAATATGAATTAGTTACTATTTTAATATATTTAGTATTATATTAGCACTTAAGTTACTTAAACTTAACTAAAACCTTACTAAAGTAGCGAGTAGTACTAGAGTCAATTTTTTAGATAGATTCTATAATAGAGATTATTAATAAAGTATATTTTATATCTTTAATATAGTAACTCTCTTCTAAAAGAAATATAAGATAAGTATTATTATCTTTAATTTCCTTTACTTTATTAGTACTATCTCTTATATAAGTATTCTTAGCTTTTATATAGTCTATATATTAGTAACTATAGCCTTTATACTAGGTATACTAATTTCAGCTTAATTTAAAGCGATTTCCTTTCTTTTCTACGCGCTCTCTATATCTTTATTAGCTATTACTTTTACTATTATTATTCCGTCTTTTTTATCCTCTCTTATTCTTATATATATTACCTTTCTTATATAAGTAGCCTCTATTCTTCCGGGTTTTACTATCTTTACTACCTCTCCTTTTATTATAGCCTCTATTCGTGTAGTTTATAGTATTACTAATAGCTATAAGTTAAAGCTATTTCCTCTATTAAATTTAATATTTATTAAGCTTTTATATAATATCTCCGAGATCTAAGTCTTATAATTTTAAAGTAAGTGCTATAGTAATCTAAGCTTTAGATATTAATAATAACTATAATAACTTAAGATATATATCTTTATTAGTAAGAGGTTTACTATTGCTACTAAGCTTTACTTTAAAGAGTAAGAGCCTTATAATATAGTTTTAAAGTATTTCCTCCTTTAGAATAAACTTTATCTTAAAGAAATCGTCTCTTATATTAGTAAAAGTAAGACTCCTTTAAACTACTTTACTTTTATTAGTATAAATAGCTTTTTAGAGAGGCTTAGTATTATTTAATTTAATAATATCTCTATACTTAAGAAAGAGAAGCTTAGAGATTAAGTTAATAACTATTTTAAAAGCTTCTTTCTTTTCCTTAATATAAGTATTCTACTAATTAATACTATTTAGTATATTAACTATAATAAGAATATAATAAAGAACTCTAGCTTTAGCTAGCTTTTATTTAGTCTTAAGCTTTTATTTAAAGAAGTTATTAAACTCTAGTAGAGTTTTACTTTTTAAGACTCTAGTAATAATAGGAATTAATACTTTTAATTAGGATAATATTATAGTGTAATAGTAGATATATTAAGAGTTAATAAAGTAAAGATCTTAATAAAAATAAAGTTTTAAGGTCTTTTATAATCGATTTAAATTACTATTATATTAGAATTATAGTTATATAAGGAGCTACTATAGAGAGAGAGAATCTCCTATATAAAGGGGTAGCGTACTTAGTAGTACAGCCTATAGTACTAAGTCTATACTTACAATCCCCATATTTCTAATAGTCTTGGACCAAAGATCTGCTGTTCGGATCTGAAATGTAAGCCATCCGTCCACTATGACCCATGCATAATGGGATTTCAGGTCCCAGCAGCTGCGTCCTTTGTCGTGGCCCGGTTGCTGACCACAAGATCCAATCCTGGGGTGAAATGCATGGGAGCCAGGGAGCCAAGAAGCCAGGGGCATCAAAACGGGGTCTTTGGTGTAAATCTACATGGCAAATCCAACATCACTCTTTTAAGATCGCCTGCGACTTGCGTGGGACATTATTTACAGACGATCACTGTACAGTAGTGTGCTCGGCTAGCATGGACCTAACTTAACCAAAAGAGGTAAGATATCAACGTTTCCTGACAAGGATCACATATTCTGCCCTACTTAGAAGCTCCGCATCCTTCTCAAAGATACGGACATCAAACAATAAGGAGCTGGATATAGGAGCAGCTACTTGCCTGCTCGCTTGATTTGAATAGAAGCACGTGTTTAGCTATGAGCGCATCTTCTCACAACATGGCTCAAGACTTCCATTTCATTCCATTGCTCCTGGCTCGTGATGAAATGGATTAGGCCTACGCAGTCCCGTGGCTGTAAAATTATAATCAATTGATTCTTTTCAAATAACAGCTCACTTGGAGCTACATCGAGACATATTAAAGATCGTGTATTGTTACTTTATCTATCCCACAAGTGTAAGAGCTCTTTCTCTATTGCGCAAATTTCCAAGGTGGTCCATGTATGACACCATGTCTCTCCTGACACAAAACCAAGTGAGAACCTGCAACCATCAATCGACTTCGGCGGTGAGTATATCTCTCCCCCCCTCCCACTCTCCCCAAATCCCTTAATAGCCCAAAACGTGTGTATTGCAACGTCGCCTGGTGGTAAATCCATCTTATGCGCCCAAATTTCAACCCCACATGTTCACCCACCAATCCTTCCTTTCGGCTTCAGCCTTCTCCTGCTCCTCTCTCCTCTTCTGGTCCGTGGCCTTCTTCCTTTTCTCCTCTTTCGTCTTCTCGACCCATGCTGGCGCACTTGTGATCGCTTCTTGTGGATCCTGCTTGTGCTTGAGTAGGTAGCCCTGTATCTCGGCCGGACTTAACTCCATAGTTGGGATCAAAGCCGCAAAGTCCTCACCCAGTCTCTCTATCCTGGCTTGTTCGGTTTTTTGGATTGCAAGGGCGGCGGCTGCTTGAGTGACCTTCTCTTCGGCGAGTTGTTTCACGGCCGAGGCAGTGAGCTTGGATTCCGATCTTGTTGGGGATCGGATGGACAAGTTGCTTCGAGAGGCGGAAGCGGGAACGTCGCCTTCGAGGGTTGCGAAGATGGAGCGGAATATTGTGGATATCATTTGCGTATCAGAGAGCTTGAACTCCACAGCCATATCCACTCGGCCAGGGCGGATGAGCGCCTCGTCGAGTTTGTCCTTGTGGTTAGTCGTCATGATGAGGACTCGGCCTTCTTGAGAGGCTACGCCATCGAGAATATTGAGAAGGGCAGAAAGAGAAATTCGGCCGCCACTGTTGTTTATTGTTGGATTTGGAGGAATAATAGCAGTTGCGCCCGGCAGAGTGGTGATTAGGGACTTGGATTCTTCTGAGTCCTCCGGTCTGGCACGGGCATGCGTCAAGCCAGCAGTGTCAATGTCTTCGAGCAGGACTACACATTGCTTTGGGAGGTCGGTGAAAAGTGTACTCAGGTTTTCTTCATTCATGGCCGGGGAGTTCAAGCTGACAATGTAGATTTTGAGCTTGAAATAACCCGCGATGGCGAAGCTCAGAGAACTCTTCCCTGTACCAGGGGGGCCATAGAGCAGATAACCTCGTCGGTATGGTATCCCTCGGTTTGAGCTTTAAAGATAGTCAGTGTTCTTGACAAATAATCTTGAGCTGGGAGGAAATACTCACTACCACCGCCGGGTATATGGGTGCAGATATTCGCTCATGTCCGCCAACAGCTTAGCCTTGACATCCTCATCTAGAACAACAGTTGAAAATGGACGGGATATTCGAGAAATACAACGCGTCCAGGCAGGCTCGGCTGTTCCACTCTTAAGGCCACCGCGGTAGATGATGGTTCGATTTTCGTCGCTCTTCGAAAATTCTTTGCGACATTCGTCGAGCAAATCCTTCAAAGTGGCGGGGTTCCTTCCAAAGCACGAGATAGATATCTCCTCTCGCTCGCTGGCGGTCCCCCATGGGCCACTCTTAACATTCTCTGATCGACGGAAGATGAAGAGTCGCTTTTTATAGAAAAAGTGGTGCACTCCAAACGATGGAGTGTATTGGATCTTCTTCTTCTTTTCTTTTCCAACTGTCCGAATAGGAGTAGAGTTTTCATCGAATTCCACTCCGTCCTCTTCTTCGTCTTCGTCGTCGAAGAACGATCTCCACAGAAACCACATTCTGCTATTTAAGTTTGTGTTGGCGACAAATCGACGAGAGTTCTTCGCGAACTTTTGATTCGCAATCCAGGCCATCACAAAGTTGTACATCTCGTCGTCTATCCTGATATCGGCGGTGCACATGAAATACTTTTCGACGTATCAGTCTAGGAACTTGTGCTACGATAACGGAAGATCTTTCAAGATACTGGAGGGATTGGAATGGATCTGTCTTACTTCATCCGCAACTCTCCAGCACCAAGCAGAGACATACTGAGAGCAGAAGATTATAGCACCGAGGAAGATTATGGCGGGAAAGTATAGTGTGAGGTCGATTTTCAAGAACTTTGATGCTGCGGAAGTGTAAAGAGAGAATCCAGGAATGATGACATCCAAAAGAGCGAACTGAGGATTCATATGCACTGGAGTCGGCACTCCGGTCCCGGTTGAACCCAGCAATGGCGGATATTGGTTATTGCAAGTTTGATTCATGTTATGGTTCAGTGGTTCTGGATTGAGGAAGGAAAAAGTTGAACAAAACGATAAGGAAAATTCTAAGATGGTATTGATCGAAAGAAACGGAAACAACAATGTGTATGAGGATAAAAAAGATACTAAGGACTTAAATGAAAGCAGTAGTCCTGAAGGAAGTAGGGGCAAGTGGGCTTGGAATGTACCTGTTGTGATATTGCCTGGCTTAATTGCTCGCCCGCTCGGTCTCTCCATCTGCCTACCATGCTGACCCGCCTGACTCACAAGGCAAACGCGAAAACTGCCAAACCACGGGCAAGCAGGCAAGCAGACAGGCAGGTAAGCATGGCATCGGCTGGAAGCATTGGGGCTTGCAGTAGCAGTGGCAGTCGCAGTGCCAGACGCAGCTGGCTGTGAGAAAACGGGTTCACCGAGTAACTTAACCTTACAGTAGCGAGCGCAGTCTGGCAATGGAATCGGTCCACCGACGACACGACTACACGACCCGACCAGCCGACGTCACCTGTCCCGTCCCGTCCCGTCCCGTCCCGTCACTGTAACTTCGTAAGTCTGTACAGTACTGTAGGTAGGTACCTACCTACCTAAGGTACCTTAGGTAGTGTAAGCCTCTGCTGCACGTACTTACCTAGACCAATGACACTCCTCCCCTTCCCCTCTTTACCTTAACGAAGTAAGGTAGGTAGGTACCTAGCCTAAGGTAACTTACCTTCCATTTACGAAGGTACTGTACCTCCCAAGTACTCGGGCTCTCCTTCGTTACCTTTACCTAGCCTAGGTAGGTAAGGTAGTACCTACCTTACTTCGTTACCTACCTTACCTTACCTTATCTATCCAGCTTCCTTCCAAATGAATAACGAGCGTAGTAGTGCTGCACCCTAGGTATGCGCTGCACATTGCACCCGACCCCACACGCTGCGCACTGCGCACTGCACACTGCACACCAGGCAGAGTGGCAGTGCTGCATGAGGCCTCCATTCCATTGTGTCGAAGGCGAAGGGGCGGCCCTCAGGGCAGGCAGAGGGCAGGCATAGGGCAGGGCAGGGGAGCGGAGACATCCATCCCATCCTGCCGGTGATACTGTACAGTAGCTCGTCGGCAAGCAAGTCAGAAGCTGGACAAAAATGCATGCTGGTGAAAATGCATGCCAGCTAGGCAAACGTGAACGCGACAGAACCGAGAGAACTACCTTACTACAGTACTGTACCTCGTACCTAGGGCCTACTACCTAAGGTGCCTAACCTTCGTAACTTCGTAGGCCAGGATACCTAGGTCGCTTATGACCCCACAAAATTCGCCAATTCTGCCTCAACTGGGCAGTACCTTAGGCAGCGGGCAGCCGTCCTGTTTGCGCGTTCATAACTCTCTCATGTACCGTAACTTAATCATCGATCACCGCTCTCCTCCTCCTCCTCCTTCTCCTCCTCCTCCTCCTTCTCCTCCTCCTCCTCCTTCTCCTCCTCCTCCTCCTTCTCCTCCTCCTCCTCCTCCTCCTCTGCTGGAGCCCACATCCCTCATGCAACGGATTGCCACTCTCTTGCTCCAACACAAAACCCCAGATCTCTTTTGATGATCATCTGATTTTGCGTAGGCAAGAAGAGACAGATGAGGTAGTATACTGTCAGCTGAAAGAAATAAGCAGTGAATCCGGTTGTCCAATGTCTACAAATCCAAGGGACGGCGCTGTGATTCTACAAATTTGACCATGGCTGTTTGAACATGTCATCCGCCATGACTATAATGTCCATACTGGTTGCTGTCATTATAGAGGGGTCCAATAGGAAAGACGATGCCTTTGGTTTGAAGACAATTTATCGTAGCATGTGAGCTAACACTCACCGTAACGAAAACTGTCTCAAAAGCGAGAAGGCGCCAAAGTTCTTCGACGACCCAAAACTGATGGAGGGTTCGCTTTGCTGGAGGCGCGGCTCCATGATTCTCTTGCACCACCTTATTGACCAAGCGCCATGTCATTGGCTTCGATGAAAGACTTGAAGTCCTAGCGACTGCGGAAGACATTCTTCACGTTTGCAGCGTCTGAGGTCACCTTGCTGTAATGATCCAAAGATCGAGATCGAGACCTCCCAAAACAATAGGATGGGCAGGCTTTCTTTCACTGAAATGGAAGCTGTAGGTGTGGCTTTCGTGACATGGATGCTGATGCTTAACAAGAGCCCGTTGGCTAGAAATGGGTACGAAGGGGAAGCAGAAAATAATGGACGTATATCGAGTATTCTCGTATAAAACAAGCGTCCGGTCGGGGACCATTTCCGCCCCTTCAATGCCACTATAGGTTCTACCGGATTCTGGTTTGGACCTCTTGCACCAGTCTCTGGAAATGATCAAGTGTTTACGATAGGCACAAAGGGATGACACTGGTAAACCCCAAAGTAAAGGTCGGAGAGCCACTTCACTACGGCTACGTGCTGCCAGTAGATGTTGAAGAAAGGCTCAGACACGATCACTGCTGCAACCGGTCTGTGAAATAGTAATATGATGTTGCGAGATATTAGGACCTGGCAAGCCTGAAATACACAAGGGGCGTGAACTACAGGGTCATGCTCGCTCTAAATAACAGATAAGTCATTTTCTTACCTTCCTAACTTCTGTCTTCACAGTAATATTCCTTTGGCAGCGCAGCTTACGGATGGGTGAGGTAGATTTAAATCTGATGGAGGCCACAGGCACAATGCCATAAAACCATCCTCCATGTCCAACTGCCTTGGAGCCAAGCACACCTGTCACGAAACATGGGCAGCCCGTTGAGGTTCAGGCAGATCTCTCACCTGATCACCATGAATTTGTGAAGTTAGAAGATGACTTCATGCAATACACATCAAACCAAGACGGGTACAAATCAGCCTTTGCAGGTGCTCAAAATGCTCAGACTTCGAAGAAATGTGCGGTCTCAGCATCCATAAGGCGGTCATCCCAGATTACATGAGTGGCCATGTACATATGTTCCGTCGTTTTGCTGCACGACGCTATCATATCCGCAAGTCGAATTTTTGGTAACTGGGACGTCTCTGTAGGCTAAAGCCGTGCCATTGCGTTAATGATCCTGCCAACGCCAAAACGAAGGAGGTCGTCACCGCAAGCTTTCAGGACACTTAGATGAATCCAGATCGGGTGGTTCTCCTTTGAGCCGCGTCAGAACAGCCCTTTTAACCGCCAAGGGTCCCCTGACGCTTCACAAAGAGGTTAGCATCGTCAGGAGATCACTCTCACTCTTAGATTTCCTGTTGACGGCTTTAAGATCGTCCCCTTTCTGATGAGATTCATCACATCACACATGTGCTACCAAGTTCACTTCCGCGATCTGGTAAAACCGCCTTCAACATCTTGTTGTGCTAGGCATAATGGACTGCTGGCGCTCAAGTCACTTCTTCTCCACTTGCAAGTCAGTACCCAGAGTTGCAGGCCTCACCAAGAAACGGATGTTCTTTTCTCCAGATTGACCATGTCACGACGCATTCGCGATCTGTCATTTCCGTGGTTCCGCCAATGATTTCTATGCGAAGATCCTTCATACCCTGGCGTTTCATATTAACCGGTCGTCCAGTTCATCTCATGATTCGCATGCCAAGATAAATGTGGATCTTGCGGTCTTGCAATGAGCCATTCCAGGGGGAATAAACTTCAAGGCAGTCGTTTCGGCTTGAACAACCGATATTTCATCCCTCTATTTGTTACACTTGATATTTTGTTTAACTATGTAAATCGTCATGATTTCCCCAGCTGGGAAGTACCTGAGTTGGTCCTCAACCAGTATTTCCTTCATTCCTTTGCACCATGCATTCTATCTTTTTCATGGGGAGCTTAATCTGCTCAACTGTTTCTGCGTACACCTGTATGATGTACAAACATCCTAAAAGTTTGTAAAAGCTGACAAGAATAGGGGAAAGTGTAAAAATCGGCGGAGGCGGCGGTTTTGTGCCAGGCATTGTTTTCAATCCGACCGAGAAAGGGCTTGCCTATGCTCGGACAGATATTGGAGGCTTGTAGTAGGTATTGGGGGAGCCCTTTCTTTTCTCTTTGAGAGGAGTAAAGATCGCCTTTTACTCTTCCGACATCATTCCACGAGTATAAAACGAAATCTAAGTCACCGGTTACCTTAGCAGACTCAACGCAGACGACACATGGACCGCACTGCAAAACTATGTAAATGATACACTATGGTAAGCTATCGGCCCTTAGGCGAAATAATCTGGTCTGACAAGGTCAGGAACGAGTGGGGAGTTGATGCGGTAGCGACAGACCCTGTCGAGCCCAAGCGAGTCTATGCAGCTATACAGCTGTTTCAATAACTAGTTAGAAATCACGGGTTTAGCCGAGCCTTATTAAAATCGCGTTCCACCCCCCCTCCACGTATAACGCGATTTAACGCCTCTACTTCTGTAATTACTAAACTACCTTTAAAAAAGACTGTGAGTAGCTTAAATTAAAGCTTAATATTAGCGCTATCTACTAATAAAATTTTTATAATATTATAATACCTACGAGGCTTTTACTACTTAAAGTAGTGTATCTAGAGTATACGTTAAAGGAACTAAGAATTAAGCTTACTTTATCTTACTTATAATAACTCTCTTAACGATTCTATTGCTCCCTAGTAACTATATACCGCTATAAGGCTAGAGTGCTTTCTAGTATACCTCTACAGCCTTTTTCCAGTAGTCCTCGACGTGTTATTACCTTTAAAGAGAAATAGGTAGTAAAGCTCTTACTTAATAAGTAACTATAGCTCTATTTGAACGAGATTCAGACCTTCCTTACTAAGGAATATAACGTTTAAGTCTCTATATCAACGGTCTGTTATATACTATAGCGAATCAAGCTAATAAGGAAGAAGCTAAAAGTAGCAGCCGCTTAATAAGATACGAAATTATAAAGAGAATAGTAATATTAACTAGAGGAGTTTATAGCAGACTAGATAATCTGCGTTAATAAATTAGGCTTAAACAATTGAACTAGAGATAGGTAATATAGTTATACGGCCTCTAGCGCAAAAGTAAAGGTTAAACGTTAGTTAATAAGTAGAACTAGAGTCTCTATTCTTCCTACGTATACAGTTGATAGCTATATATACTCCCAGACTTTTAAAGGAACCTACACTAGCGATATCTTCGAAAGCTTCTTAATTAATAATATTTTACTTCTTTATAACGCTTTTCTAGCTCCTTGTTCTGTAGTAATACTCGATAATACCTTAATCTATTATTCTAATATCAAGGAGATTTAGGGGGCCTTTAGACGCTACAGAGTCTTACTATGGTTCCTTCTGCTATATTCTCCTGATTTTAACCCTATTAAAGAGAGCTTTTCAGTTCTTAAGTCTTTTATTCGTCGCTATTATTATTACAAGCGTCTAAAGTTTATTATATATTAAGATTTCCTTAATTAGGCTGTGGAAAGTATTAGAACAGGACCTAATATTACTTAAAAAGTAAGAGTATATTTTAAACACGTAGGGATACACGGAGTTAAGCTTAATTAAGCGTGGAAAGTAGTATATTTAAGAGATCTAGTAGTAGCGCGAGTATAACTTTTAAAAATAAGAAGTTGCTTTTCTTACTTATAATATTATATTTTTTGGAGTTCAGTTATTATAAGTTTAAAATAGTAATAAAGTATTACAGATATCAGAAATCATATTAAATTACTAATAAAAGAAACGTTCTTAGAATATCTAATATAATAACTCACTTAACTTTCCTTACTTCTTAAAAAAGTCTCTCTTATTACTAAACAGATCTGTATTATTTCTACCTTTATTAATCTTACTACTATAGAATAATAGAGGATTAGCCTATAGGTTCTAAAGAATAAGAGCTGTATTAGTAATAGTATTTTACTTCTTTTAGGCCTTAAAATTAGAAACGTTTTTAGTAATCTATAAGGTAATTCTCCCTTTAATTCCTGTACGGATAAAGCTTATGACTTAGTAGCACTAATCTAACGTATAATCTTTATTAAGAATATATATAAATACCTTTATAATTAGATTACTATAGCTAGTGTTATTATACACTATAAGCTAGTCGCGGAAGTCCTTAAGATATATAACTCTATCGGAAGTCAGCTAGAGTAGAGAGGATTAAATCCTAACGTGCTAGGTATACTTTTCCATTGAATTTTAGTAGGAATTTACATGTAGCACGTGGCTAGACACGTATTTAGATAGACCGGTATTTAATCCGTAAGAGCTATAAGATAGCTATACGTAGTAATACGAAGGTAGAGGTTATATAGGTAAGGCGGCCTAATAAAAGTATATCTAAGGCGCCTGAACTAGTTACTATAGAGTAGGCTAGGTAGGCTTAATATACTTCTTTCCGGTGCGTTTGAAGCTTTGTTTTTACTATCCTTTCTTAAATAACTCAGTTTATTATAGTAGGTAGGATTAAACAGATATATCTTTAACTTTATAGTATATATCCCTACTCTATTTCTTCTGTATTTCAGCAGAAATAGTATAATAGACGTCTTCTTTAGTATTATCGTGCCTTATAACGATATAATAAGCTATTTTAGTGAAGTTCTCGCACTGATCTTTTAGATAAGGCTATACCTTATATAATTAGTTATTAATTTACTATAGTTTCAGCTAGTTTATAATTAAGAGCTCTATAGCTTTTTGAGCTTTAGCTATGATAGTTTAAGGCTCTTTTAAAAGGAGATATAGCGTAGGAGGTATATCTGATAAATCGCTAACTAGAGAACTGTTTAATTCAAATAGATCGCTATTAATAGGAGTTAAAGCTAGCCTAGGGGTAAAGTTAACCTATCGAATAGTCTCTAGCTTTACTTTAGCTTTTCCTTTACCTTTAGAGGTTATAGATACTGAATTATTACTAGAATCGTAGTCTCCCTAGCCTTTGTTAACTTAGTAATATATCTCTCTAACTATAGTTAAAGGAGCCTTAGAAGATAATATATTTTAAGACCTTTAACTAGCCTTAGCTTTCTCTTAATCCTTTTAGCTCTTAATTATAATAACTAGAGAGTCTTTAGCTTTAAAAGATCTTAACTATCTCTAGAATTATAATATAAGGAGTTTGTAATCTTTAAGCTTTCTAGCCTTAGCCTATAGCTCGATAGCTTTTATATATATCGAATTACTTAGCTCTACTTAATCTAGACGCTCGGAATTATTAATATCATATTAAGCTTAGCCTATTAAGAGCTGTTTTTCTATATTAATAATAGGCGTTAACAGGAAGCTTATCTAGTATAGTAGCTTATCTAAATAAGTAGTAGGATTTAGCTTAAAGTTCTAATATTTAATAGAAGAGGATCTTATAATAATTACTATATCTACCGCTAGCTAAAAGGCTTTATTTAAGTCTATAGGTATTAAGGATATATTAGAAGCCGGGGCTAGCTTATCTACTTCAGCTTATATTATTTCCTTTTATTTCTTACGTGTAGCTTATACTAAGGACTTAGTAATTAATATATCTTTAGTAGTAGTATTCGCCTTACACTATTTATTTCGCCCTTTCTACGTAATAAGTAACTACTCTACGTTAAAGTATTCTAATATCCTAGTACTAAGGCGAATAGCCTGTTTCACTTTTTCCTTAACCCTTACCTTCTAGCTTTATAAAACACGCTTAGAAACATCTTAAGGCATATTAATCTTAATATTCCGAGAATATGAAGTTATTTAGAACAGTTATTATAGAGATATTCAAGTATAAGTAACTAAAGTAAGGGGGCTAGGAGGGGGTAGAACGCGATTTTAATGAGGCTCGGCTAAACCCGTGATTTCTAACTAGTTATTGAAACAGCTGTAGGAATGTACACCAACAGTTGGGATCCCCGCAATGGAACTATTCTACGAAGTGAAGATTATGGAACAACTTGGGCTCGGACTCCCCTTCCATTCAAAGTGGGCGGCAA
Organism: Cadophora gregata; assembly: GCF_030347475.1. NCBI lineage: Eukaryota > Fungi > Ascomycota > Leotiomycetes > Helotiales > Ploettnerulaceae > Cadophora > Cadophora gregata. Next base: position 1,445,456 of record NW_026695927.1, read on the forward strand.
CATGCCCGGGCGAGGCATGGGTGAGCGCCTAGCTATTGATCCTCAGAATAACAAGATTATCTATTTCGGAGCTCGCAGCGGGAATGGACTCTGGAGAAGTATTGACCAGGGAGTAACATTTCAAAGAGTTGGCAGCTTCACCGCAACAGGCACATACCAAGCAGACGCAACGGACACGTCAGGCTACAACAATGACATTAATGGCTTATCTGCCATCCAGTTCGATCCTACGTCCGCAGTCATTAATGGGGCCACCTCCAGGATTTTTATTGGAACTGCAGACAAGACCTCTTCGACATGGATTTCAGAAGATGCTGGAGAGTCTTGGACAGCAATGGCTGGCCAACCTTCGGGAGTTTTCCCGCACAAGATGAAGTTCTCTGCTGCAGAGAAAGCGTTGTATATTACTTACAATAGCGAATCCGGCCCCTACAGCGCTGGAACGGGATCGGTGTATCGTGTCTCTTCTAACGGGACATTCTCGAACATCACGCCAGCTTGGGTGGTGACAAATAACATCACGATTGGTTATGGTGGTCTGGCTCTGGATACTCACAACCCTGGCACCTTGATGGTCACCGCAATGAATCTTTGGGGGCCTGATGTCCAAATATTCAGAAGCGAGAACTCGGTTAGAAAGGCCAAAAGTGAAAACAAAGCGAGCTAACATATCGAAGGGCACATCATGGACCACCATCTGGGACTATGTTGGAGGCGTCCAGAAGAATTACAACACATACGATGTAAGCTAACTGCTACGAGGCGATGATAGAATTGTATTAAGTACCTGTAGACGGAGAATGCACCGTGGCTCAACAATCAACGTCAACCGGGCGATACAAAGATACTCGGCTGGATGGTCGAGGCACTCGAGATCGATCCGTTTGACAGCAATCATGTGCGTTATGTTTGATCTCATCGCCTTCCTGGTGCCAGTTGCTGGCGGACCTACATAGAATTCGCTGACGGTCGGTACAGTGGCTCTATGGAACTGGTGCAACAATCTACGGTGGTCACAATCTCCAGTCATGGCCAGAGGTGCACGTCACTTCTCTTGCGGATGGCATCGAGGAAACTGCTGTCTTAGACCTCATAGCTCCTCCTGGTATCGGTATTCCGCTCATCAGTGGCGTCAGCGATGTTGCAGGGTTTGTTCACAAAGATCTAACGGTCTCTCCTAATGACGTGTTTGAGGATCCATTCTGGACCAGCACAACAGCTCTTGACTATGCAGGGCTTGCACCGAGGAATATTTTGAGAATTGGGGACTCCAAGCTTGCCATCTCTTCGGACGCGGGTGCTACATGGACTCTTAATACCGCCGTTCCTGCGGCATCAGGAGGCTCGATTGCCTTCTCCGCAGACGCATCGTCGATTGTATGGACATCGTCTGCGGGGTCCCTTGTCGTTTCCAATGGCTCAAGTACAGCTATTGCTTCCCTTCCTATCGGTATTGCAGTTGCATCAGACAAAGTTGACCCAAAGTTCTTCTATGCTGGTGATGAAAATGGTGTTTATGTCTCCAGTGACGGTGGCAAAACCTTCGCATTCTCAGCCAATATCACTTCATACGGCGTAGGCTTGCTGGCAGTCCACCCCGCCAAAGAAGGGGACATTTGGTATTCTACCACCACAGGCATCTATCATTCTACGGACTTTGGAAAGACATTCACTGCGAGTCCTGGTGTCCAATCTGGGACACATATCGCTGTCGGGAAGGGAGCTGGGAATAGCACGAGTGTCTTTGCATTTGCTGTCATCGACAATATCGTGGCACTCAGGAAGAGTACAAATGATGGAGGTACATGGGAAACCATCAGTGATGCTGGACATGGGTTTGGAAGCGCCAATCCAAACCCACTGGCAGCAAGTTGGGAAACTGAAGGGCTGGTCTTTGTCGGCACAAACGGGCGAGGAATCTTTTATGGTCTTCCTTAGACTGTGTGTAACTTCGTTTCTCTACATGCACAATTTTTTGTCCATATCTTTACAGGTAGCTCAATGGGTAGATAGCAGAAATAGGACTTCTTGGAAGTCGTATCGCGCTAATTTTCCTCTATTCACACCACCGCTGGTTGAGCAACTGTCCATAGTACCACGCTGCAAAGGGTCGTCATGTCAGAGTTAGCAAAATACGTGCAAAATTCTGCAGAAACTTTGTTTTTCTTACAGTGTTGCAGGTTGTCAAGTGATAGTCTTCATATCAGTGTAGCCACGTCATGTTTGTGCCTACAGAAACGGGATGGAAATGAGATACAGCTATCACAATGCCTTACCCGTTCTTCCAGTCATAATCTTAGTGATACTAGATGACTAGACCGGAGGTGGCCTGAAGCTGGCTCTTTGTTCTCTGCGGGCTTGCTCACGTCAATATTCTCGGAGCCCGCTAAACGAGGGATTTGAACGGTATCTAAGGGGGTTGTGAATTCTTCGGCAAAGTACTCAAATGCCATACTTTCTCTTCTTCGGATTCTTACTTAGGTGTCATACCGAGGTAGTTCTGGCTCTACATATTACTTAAAGACTAAATTTGACATTAAAAGTAAGTAAGTCTTATTTTATAGGCTATTATACTCTGTAAGTCGTTGTCGTTGTTCCCCAAATGAAATGAGATATGCAGTAATACCTGTCATACGTAATCAACCCTCGCGCGTTCAGACATCAGTCTCCACACACACTGGGCTCCGAGAAGATAATTACAGTGACTTTTCAACGCTAAGAGTGCTATAAGGTGATATTTCTAACACGCCACAGCGTTAATGTCTCTGTGGTTCGAGCTGTTCAGTGGCTATGGCTAAATCTATGGTATTTGAGAAAGAAATAAATTCGGAAGTATTAGTATCACAGCAAGGATGGGGGGAAAGTATGATATCTCGGTAATTCGCCGTAAATTCTTTTCGAGCCTTGACTGGGACAGACATCAAAAGCTTCTTGCCTGTATGCTCTGCATTTTTGCAAGAGTAAACAGGGATTGCTATCCAGTACTGGTATCCAATTGCGAGTTTAAGCGCGCTCGTTCAGTAGACTTGACTGCTCGAGTTAACGAAATAGAAACCTAAGAATGACCGAGTTAGAACAGATCACTACGTCATTGGGCGATGTTATCTGAGTGCGAACGCGACGCGAGGTAGTAGGTTCTCTGGATGCTATGAAGACTGTACTACATGCATGATACAAGGACCGATCTCGCTGAGGGTGCCAGACACTTCTTCTTATCACGCCTCGCTCGCATGACTCCCTTCCGTTTGAAACACTCGGAAAAGTAAAATGCTAGAGACCTTGCACGCCCTTGAACCAGTCCCACAGAGCCAGAATTTGGAAGTTCAAAGGCTTGCTTACGGACCTATCGCCACAGCAGGAGAAATCGAGCCTCGCTTACGTGAGAGCGATCACAAACAGTACCTAGGTGGGTATTGGCGGTAGCTCCGGTGAAGAGGACAGCCCGAAGGTGCGAGTGTGCGCTAAAGCGTAGTGCCTCGATCTCGGGCGGTTAGAAAGGGTAAGGTAATTAAGTCTGACTTCAAAAGTCCAACATGAAAACATGCTGCCGTGCTTAACTGAACACATTCAAGACTCACGAGACCCTCCGCGTTTTTGACCTTGCTTTAACATTCGAGCGCAGTGGACTTTAACATGCTGCTACCAGCGGAACTTGCACAGCTAGGCGGAGCAGCTTTTGTCCTGGTATTGTCTTTGAACATTCCCTGATTTGTGACGTAACTACTGACCTGGATCAGATCGCTTTGTCCCTCGCAACTAAACTGCTTTGGCGTCTCTACTTCCATCCACTCTCGAGATACCCAGGTCCCAAACTGTTCGCTGCAACAAGTCTGGTCAATACGTACTATGTATTCAGAGCGACGCGAGTTTACAAAGTCGCAGAACTGCACAATAGATACGGTCCAGTGAGACAGTTCCAGCACGTGCTGTCAAAGTCTTCAACTGATTCTATGATATAGGTGGTCCGTCTCGGTCCCAACGAGCTATCTTATGTTGATGAACGAGTATGGAAAGATATCTACGGGTATCACAAGGAAGGAGGGCAGTTACAGAAACATATGCCCGCTATCAACGTGATCGGCGGCTATGGACTCTTTCACAACCCAAGCGATGCGGAACATTCTCGAATCCGCAAGCTCCTCAGTGCAGGGTTCAGTGAGAAAGCTGTCCGGGATAGAGAAAGTATTATTCAAGGGTACATCTCCCTTTTGATTAAGAGGCTGCAGGAGAGGGCCACGAAAGGTGTAAGGTTAGATGCTACGTGGTGGTTTGACTGCTTGGGTGCGGATATCGCTGGGCATCTTGGGTATGGGGAGTCTTTTGATGCGCTGTGAGTCGAAGCTAGATGTCTCTGCTTGTGGCGCGTATGTTGACAGGATGCCCAAGGGAAACTTCAACGGTACCAGAATTCATGCCGATCATGGACAAGCTGCTCAGGGGATTGACGATTGGATTGGCTCTTCAGCAATATCGTGTTCTCAGACCGATTGGTGACATTCTCAGAAATCTCTCTCCCTTTGAGGGAGTTTTCAAGAGACTGGTTGAGTCGAAGATCGAGAAGCGACAGAAGCAGCTTGACGCTGGTCAAGCGGGGGAGGTGGAAGATTAGTAGGTCTTTGAGATTGGCCTCATTGCTTTGCAATACAGCAAACGTATATACTGATATAATTAGCTACTCGCTGTTGTCTCGAAATGACAATGCTGTTCAGCAAATCGGCCCGAAAACAATCAGAATCGTGTCGGGGGATCTGATTATTGCAGGTAGCGATACCACCGCGACCAGTCTTTCCGTAGTATTCCTTCCCGATTACCTGACATTGAATCTAAATCAAGTACTAGGTCGCAGTATTCCTCTTACTGAAGAACATGTCTAAGCTTGATATCCTCACCAAGGAAATCCGCTCCACATTCAAATCCGAGGACGAGATCACGATGATCAAGACCAACGGCTTGAAATATCAAAGTGCAGTCATAAGCGAAAGCATGCGACTTTTTCCAGCGGGGCCAGAAACTACCAGGAGGATCACAAATAAGGGAGGGAATGTCATTTGTGGGGAGTTTGTCCAGGGAGGTGTATGTGCTGCTTGCTCCTTCGAGTGTATTTTGAGGGTTTGATACTGAATGACTTGAAACAGACACTAGTTGGTACATACGCCTGGGCTGCCGGGCACTACAAAGCTGCTTGGAAAGACGCTGAATCTTTTGCTCCTGAGCGCTGGCTTGGAGATAAGATGTATGAAGGCGATGTAAGGGCAGTCTCGAGTGTATGGAATGCGGGACCAAGGAACTGTCTAGGTCAGAAGTGAGCAGGTATGCTAAGTTAGTATACAGTGCTTATGCTGACTTGAATGTCACAGTTTTGCTCTGGCGCACATGAAGCTTGTTCTTGCGAGGCTTATCTGGAAGTAGGTTCTCAGCGTGTGATTTTGAGGCGAGCGGGCACTAATTTCTCGAACCAGTTTTGATATAGAGCTTTGTGAAGAGAGCGAGAACTTGATGGATGTCGGTGCCTCGGTGCTGGTGTATCACAAAGGGCCGTTGATGATTAGGCTGAATCCAGTCCAGAGGTAGGAATTTTCTACCGAGACTCCAAGCATGGGTTTGTGTCAACTGCATCCAGCCCTATAGTCAGAGAGACTTTGGGCCGGGAACCCTTACCGGCCTTATCAGAACATTTGTATAGTCTGCGAAAGTTTATTCAACAGAGACCAGAATCTGCAGGGTATGCATCAGTGATTTGTCGCACTCGCTTCAAAATGATTTGGCAAATGTGCTGGTTGAATCAATTTGTATAACATATGATTGGAAATAGATCTCTAGCATTTTTCCAGGCGAGCTGTCTGAGGTTTGACGCACTCCTTACAGTCCAGCAGCAGAAGCGGCAAACTCAGCTGCCTCATCCGCATTCTGAGAGTATGTGAGATGCGGTATCAAGACTGTGGAGGTTCCGGCACAGATCAGGTCTCCTTTATGACAGATGACCTTTGTCTTTGCGGCTAATTGACATGTCAATACTGGGTTTCGAATCAAGACCGAGGGAGTTTGATAACTCAGATCCAAGCCACATTCTAAAATTTGCGTCTGGGACAAGAGTAAAATTCAAAGAGACCAACCTGGGACACCTGCGACTGGCTTACGTTCATTGGATCCCCAAAAATGGCCGCTTCCGTGACTGTTAGTACAATATCGGCAGCTACGAAAAGTATGAACATACCCGAAGAAACCTTAGCAGCCATCGCGGGTGGAAGCATTGCTGCTGCGTTGTGGACGAGCTGTCCTCCCTGACTATATCCGCCCATCACAACAGCTGTATTAGGGCATGCCGTCATTGCCTGCATGACTAGCTGGGCCATCTTCGTGCTTCCCTGTTTGTCGCCACCTGCCAGAAAGCCTGGAACACTGCGAGGTAATTAGTAATACTGGTCTTAATTTGAGGTGTACTCATGTATACTCGGCTGGGTAATCCACACCCTGAACAGCGAGATTTTGAGTTCCGATTGCTGTTCCAATGGCAGCGAACCAAGGAGGCCCCGAAAGTGACCCAACATTTCCTTGTTCAGTTGTACCACGGGCGAAGATAACCGTCATAGGCTTACACCCGCCAGCAGTGAGACCATTTTGCGTAGTTGCAGAGCCAAAATTTCCAGTTGCTGGAGCCGGAGCAGCTAGGGCCATAGGGACGGCGAGCAATATCAACGACGGCTGGGATCGCATAGTTGGATGACGGTGACATACACAGCTGAAAGTCACCTAGGTATCCAGGGGAAGGTGAGTTCAGAACGAGAAGTTTTGGTATGGTAAAGTGAGACTCGATATCAAAGAGTAAGCCGAGATGTAGAGTTTATATGCCATTCCATTAATAAGTATAAATCTGCCAAACGCGAATAAATGCCCTATTGTTTCTACCATACGCTAGCACTCACCGTGGTACAATCATGATTGTATAAGAACAACACAGTAGTGGAAATTGCGATTGGTTCACGACAAGTGAAGTCTGTCGCGATTGGATGCTTCTCGGCTGGCAGAGTAGACGCAAGGACGATATTCCCAGTCAAGGTCTCATCTGAATTTTCGAAACGGCATGGACGAAGCAATTGATGAGGCTATCGGAGCCAACTCTTCATGTTCTGCGAATCGCAGAGCCCTGAAGAGCTGCCAAGTGCGATAGCTTGTCATGACGCCGTGTCGAGGAGGACCTGGTATCGTCTGAAGTCCATCAGAAGGATGGAGGGTTGCGAATCAACTGAACATTGAAATACTGGTTATTTTTGAGATGGCAGCTCATTCGCGTTTCAATTCCCAAGCGCGACTCTCTGCTGTGTCGCACCACTGTCAGTGACTCAGTGCCCGGAGTATTGTCACAGGATGACCGAGGTCTTTCCACCTTTGGTGGTGATGTCGCAAGCAGCACCGAGCTGAGCGGTCTGATGTATTATCTGTCGTCAGTCAGTTTCTTTTCGAGACGCCAGAATTCAGACCACAATAAGGAGACACGAAATGAGAATGAAAGATGAGGCAACCGCCTTACCACCTGCAACTCCAAGCACGCTCCACTCTCCTAACTCATCCTCTCGGGGAAGCAACCTCCAGGTGCCGGGAAAAGCCTCGGGGGGGACCTGCTAGAAGCTTGGTAATGAATCCGATGATAAAATGATGAAGCTTGAAGACCTTACTTACTACAGTGTCCTAACGCCACGTCCTTTGTTCTCTTTGTGTTGGATTGGCACTGGCATTAGCGTTTGCACTAGGAAACGGTCCTCTAGCTCGCACTCCCCACCTAGGTTGGAGTTGAAGGGAGGGTTCCTTCAGTCCGGTCTGTTTTATCTGTTTCCAACCCAATTCCTTCCTCGTGGTACGGACGGCCGCCCCGGGTGCTGCGTCCTCTTCTCTCCCAAGCTCGCCAAGGTCCTCGCTTCCGGGAAGCCACATGAATCACTTGTGCGGGACGTCTACCTTAATATAAGCTATTCTTCAGTTTAGCGTGATTCTCTAGTTAGAACGCCGCGCCTATTTAATATACTATAACTTTTTTATTACTAATCTAAATTTTATAAAAGTTAGCTTAAAAGAAAGCTTAATAATAGCGTATTAATTTATATAAGTTTTTAAGAAGTTTAGATTATTAGCCTTAAAGATATAGTATACTAAAGAAAATAATAAAAATCAGAGGTTTTTAAAAATTAAAGATCCTTAAACTTAAATATTAATTAACTTTATAAGTATTATACTAAAATATATGAAAATTTATATAAATTAAAGCCCTAATCTAGCTCTTTCCTTTTATATGTTTTTTATAAAGTTTACCTTACTTTTAATAAAGTTATAGTAAGTTAAAAAGTGCGGCGTTATTTACCGAAGAATCACGTCACACTAAAGAATAGCTGTAATTAACAGGGACTCGGCGAAGCGAATGTGCCTTGTAGTACAGGCTGTCGAGAGAACCTGAACTTAGTGTAACGTTTCTAACTCGGTCGGTGTCGTGAGTACAGACTCGTCAGTTGGTATCAGCTATAAAGTAAGGTAATAAGACGCTCGATTCTCAATAGGAATTGAGATGTTATAAGCAGTGGTAAACTAGGTGTAAACTTGCTATTTAATTTAAGCACGAAGCTCTACTATCTAGGAAACTACTTACTTATTATATAGAACTTCCGACTTCTTATGTAAGCTATGTAAGACATCTTGTAGGGCGCGTAAGCCCGTAAGCCCGTCTAGTAAGCTAGTATATCACGTGACCTATGTCTACTGTGATTAATATAACTATTATTATGATAATAAGCGTGGAGTATAGTATTACTCGCTAATTCGTACTATTCTCTTGTTAGTACTATTCTCTTAATGGTACTATTAACCCTTTAGTACTAAACACCGACTAGTACTATCTACTTAGTAGTACTATCAGTATTATAGTACTAACCCGTGACTTGTACTAAGACTGAGCCTAGTTTATGACACTATCTCCCTTTCAGCCTAGCGTGTCCTTACGCTTAAGTATACCTAAGGAAATATCAACGACTACCTACAGCTATCTTCTTCTTTTATTATACCACCTGAACGCTTAACTAAAAGAGTCGATCATATTACGCTTAGGCGATAGATTAAATTAAGTAGAAAAATCATAGCACTCTATACTAGATATAAAAATACGAATTATAAAGACTATATATCGCCCCGCGATCCTAAACTGACTTAGTATGGTCGATATACCTGTCTAAATAAGACATATAATATGCGTACCGTGAACTATATACTAATAGCGTTAGATTAGGAGTCCCTTAACTCTTAGATCGAGAAGTTAGATACTAAGGAAGAGGAGGCGATAGCGAAAATCCTTTATTTAAAGAAACAGAAACGTTTCCTCTACGAAAGGCGGCAGAAGATAATTACTACCGGGCTGAACTTAATAGAAGAGCTCGACGCTCTTAAAGCGTTAGAAAAGGAAGCTAAGGAGAAGCGGAAAGCAGAGGAGGTATAGAAAAGTACTAAGTTAGTAAGCGCGGAACATCCTAGTTCCGGCGATATCGACCCCTCCTACGACTTAACAGTCGGCTTTCCCTTTAACCCTAAGGACCTACTCTAGGTAGACCTGGGTTTCGTTAATAGAAACTAGTAAGTAGCTTCAGGCAGCGAAGGTTTAACCTAGGTTCCTAAGTGTTCTCGGATTATAGGTAATCCTTCTATTTCACTAGGTATTTAATAATACTATACTTGTACTAATAATCTAGCAGTTCCTCTACTTCGTATTCTTTAAGCGGATTAATAGGTTCTGCGATTATTTTTAGAGCTAGTAGTGCGCCTAGTAGTGCTTTTTCTAATAAGGATATATAGAATACTAAGAATACCTTCTTTATCATATTTAGCAGTTAGAGTTCGTAATTCAAAGGTCCTTTAACTTACTTAATCTTAAACAGTCCTAATTTCTTATAGTCCAATTTATCGCTTAGCTGCTGCGTGTTAATGTTTTTCTATAAAAGATAAACCCTATCCCCCTCCTGTAGTGTTAGCTCCTGGCTACATGTTTTATTATAGTAGTATGCGTTTCTTTCTGCTATAAACTAGAGTTCCTAGGATAATTCCTTATATAGGTCCTGAATCTTCTAGACTTGGATATGAGCTATATTATTATCCTTAACTATTAGGTTAGGTTCTCTATATATAATAGGTTCGTAACTGTAGTTAGCGAAGAATAGTATTACGTTAGTTATTTCCGTGGTCGAGCTGTTATAGGCGAACTCTGTAAGTAGTAGTAGTCCTACCTAGTTATCTTATTAGTAGTTAATATAGTATCGCAAGTATACTTCAACAACTTAGTTTATCTATTTATTTCCTCTATTTGTCTAAAAGTGAAATACTATTAAGAGTTTTCGTTTAGTTCCGAGGAAACTCGTTAATACCTTCTAGAATTTAGATATAAATAGCTTATCCCGGTCGGATACTATTTCTTCTAGTACTCTACGCTTAGAGACTACTTCTTTAAGGTATACCTGCGCTAGGTCCTCGGCCGTGAGCGTTGATTTAACTAGTACTAGGTTCATATATTTAGTAAGTCTCTCTATAATAACTAGTATTATATTATAGCTAACTCCTATGGCCGGGTCTTTAGACATAGGTAATAGTCTAATAAAATCCTATGATATCGATTTCTAAGGTTATAGTAGTATAGGTACTGTGATTATCTGCTTATAAGGTGCGTGCTTAGTTAGCTTATTCCTGATGCAGGTATCACAATTTCTAACTACCTCCTTAACTACTACGCGAAGTCCCTCGCCCTAGTAGTATCGCGAAATCCTTAGGTACGTTCTTCGTACCCCTTAATATCCGTGTGCAGGTAGTCTATATTATTCCTGAATATATTCCTTAGTTAGGCTAAGCGGGAGCTATAGCTTCCTATTTACTCGCATGTATCCTTTCTTAACTATAGTGTAGTTATTAGTCTTTAGGAGAGACCTTTCGAGCTCCTGAGCTTTCTTTAGTGTTTCTGCCTAAGGTCCCTTAAGTTCTAAGGCCGCTACTTCTCAGATATAGGGGACTAAGTCCCTATTATCTAATTCCTTAAGTAAGGCGGTTTTATTGTAGATCTTATCTCCTTTGTACTCTAGTAGCCTACTTAGGGCGTCGGCTCTAGCGTTATCTTTTCCTTACACGTACTTAATTATAAGATTAAAAGAGGTAAGTTCCTTAGCTTACCTGGCTAACTATCGATTATCTAAGACCTTAGTAGTTATAAAGGTTTGAAGATTCATATAGTCGGTATAGATGATAATTAGATACTTAGCTCCTTACAGATAGATCTTCTAATGTTTATATACTTTAATAATAGCTATAAGCTCCTTCTTATATATATTATAATTTTATTTAGCTAGGGATATTTTTTCGGAATAGTAGGCGACTAAGTATAGTCGGCTTTCCTCGTCTCGCTGTAGGTAAGCTACACTAGTATAGGTATCCGAAGCGTCGGTTTCGATTATACTTTCCCTTTCCTTGTTAAAACTATAAAGGATTAGTTCCTTAGTGAATTCCTTCTTAATTCGTTAGAAGGCTTCCTCACACTAGCTAGTCCAGGTGAAAGAGATACCTTTCCTAGTTAGATTAGTAAGCAGTTCAGCGATTTTGGAGTAGTTTCAGATGAACTATTAATAAAAATTAGTAAATCCTAGTTAGGATTATATATCCTTAACGTTCTTAGGTGACTCCTACTCTTTTACTACTCTAACTTTTTCTAGGTTAATGCTTATCTGTCCTAGGTTTATAATATATCCTAGGAAGGTGACTTACTTGACTAAGAATTTATACTTTAATAGTTTTAGTCTAGAATCTACTTTATATAGGGCTTCCATAACTTGTAGGACATGTCCTTAGTGTTCCTTGATAGTTCTCGAGTAGACTAGGATATCGTCCAGGTAGTATATTACGAATTTTCCGATGAAGTCCTTTAGAATTTCGTTATTCTACCTTTGGTATATGGCCGGTGTATTTATAAGTCCGAATGGTATTACCGTGTGTTTCTATAAGCCTGAGAGTAGGATAAAAGCCGTCTTCTATTCGTGCCCTCTTTTAATTCGGATTAAATTAAACGCGTTATATTAGTCTAATTTAGTGTATACTATTACTTTGGCTAGCTTATCCCGCAGGTACTAAGTATTAGGCAAAGGATACACGTCCCTTATTATCCTGTTGTTGATTATACGATAGTCGCTATAAGGTCTTCCTTTAGGATCCCCTGCTTTCTTAGCGACTAATATATTAACCGCGTATAGTGATTTGGACTTCCGAATCTATCTTTTCTTCACTTCTTATTCCTGCTATTCCTTAAGCGTCCTTATAGTAGCGTAATTATAGTAGCGAAGCTTCTCTGTAATAAGTATAAACCCTTCTTTAAAGTTAATCTCGTGATCCTAAGGTTAATATTTAGGTAATACCCTTATGTCCTATGGATCCTCGAATATCTTTACGTACTTCCTATAGGGTACAGGCAGCTATTCTTATATGTTATCCTTCTATCTAGGATAACCTTTAGATTCTTTCTAGCTAAGAATCGGACTCTTCCGTGTAGAGTTAATCAGTGTTATCCTTAAGGAGGCGGCGCTAGCCTCCCTTTCGCCGGATAGTTAACTGCAGCGATAGTTATATCTATTAAAAGTAAGTGTTCTTACTTTCTAGTTAATACTAAGGTTATAGCTATTTATCTATATAGTTCTGAGGACGATATTATATCGTTTAACTAAGATAACGTCGAACGATAAGTACTCCGTGTAACTATCAGGTATCTTTATTTCAATACTCGCCGTTTTATCTTATACCTACCTATTAACCCTTACGTTTTTCCTATCTAATAGAGTAAGTCTATAAGGGCGTGGGTTATGTATAATAGGTATATTTAGTTATTCTACTAGTTGTGAGTAAATAAACCTTCTTATAGCTCCTAAGTCGATCAGGGCCTTAGCTATATTCCTATTCAGCTCTACTTAGACTACTAGTTAGTCTATCTCTCCGGTAGCAGCGAGTTCAGGGTAATTAAGGTAATCGGGGTACTCCTGCGGTTTTATAGGTAAATCCTTTTGTTCCTTAACGATTTCTTCTGTTATCTTATCTATCTACTTCCTTAAGCTTTAGTTATAACTAATAAGGGTATATAGGATATCCTCCTTAAGGTTAACCTAGCTTTATATAGGTTCCTCTCTCGTCCTCTGGAATCAGAGGAGTTCCTATACTTACTATCTTCGCTTCTAATACTGTTTTCCGCTAGCTATTATAGTCACGACCTACGTATCTTTAACTTCTAGATAGTCGTCTAGCTAGCTATATTCCTAAGGCTCGGGTTCTTCTATAAAGCTAGCTATGTATCTTTTAGATCGTTAGTCTATATACTCGGTGTTCTCTTAGAATACGATGATCTCGGTATCTTAGTAGATAATAACGTAACTAAGGCCTTACTCTAGGGTATCGTGAGTTCTTCGCTTTTCCGCTAAGTCTAGCTTATCTCCTACGTGTATCTAGACTTGTCGTTCTCTGTTGTAAAAGCGGAGGGCCTAATTTTCGTTAATACTAGGCAGCCGGTCTACTTAGTGATTATTAGTTACCTAGCTTTCTTATTAGGTATCTAGGGATTCTATATTACTGATTCGCTAGTTTTCAAGGGATTCGGTTAGGACTTCCTCCTAACTATTATCCTCGCTAACTCGTTCGAGCACTACCGCTTTACAGCGCTCGATCTTTCGTTTAGCTAAAGCGAATTATCATTTATCTTTAGGAGGGGCTTTCCCTCTGTTCTTATTCTAAGAGCAGTCCCTAGCGAGGTAGCCGGCCTTACTATAGGTATAATATAAGCCCTTCTCTTATTATTTCTGCTTCTTAGCTTAGCCCTTACCTCCTCTCTCGGCCTTATCTATTTCTATCAGGTTATAATAACTCTGTTTATTATTAGGGTGAGGTTAGAAGTTTCCTCCTCTCTTCCTATGTTATTCCGGGAACTGAGGCTTCCTGTATTAAGTAGGGGCAAAATACTCTCTTTTTTCCTTCTGTTGTTCCTAGATCTGTTCGTCGATAGTTGTAGCTGTTTTAATTATTTCCTCTAGGCTATCGGGTTTATCGGCCTTAGAGAGTTTATCTTTAATATAGTCCTTTAGGCCCTTGTAGTACTAGGCTTTCAAACTACTATCTGTCTAGTCTAGTCGTATAGAGTAACGGTGGAACTCGGCAGTGTATTTATGAACGGATCCTTGTTAGCGGATACTAAGCAGGTGTTTCTCGGACTATTCTTTCTTATTAGGGTCTCTGAAGACTCCCTTAATAGCTGTAGTAAATCCTGCGACAGTACAGAAGATAATACGACTCTTCTCAGTTATAGTAGTAGAGTAAGCTCCAGTTATATATCAGTTAAGAAGGTAGTCGCTAAGGGCTAGTTCGATCTAGTGTGCTATAGTGTCGCGGAGGAACGAGGCGATCTATAAGACCTTAAGGGATTCGGCCTCGAACTTATCTCCGTTGAAGGCTAGGTATATCTAGTACTAGAGTACGAACTGTCCTAGCTTAGATCGTTAACTATAGAAGGTATCCGGTAAGTTAACTCGGGGTGGAGTAACCTTATCTTCCTTCTTACTAGTCTAGGAGTTTTCTTCTACGACGGATCCTTCCTTAGGAGCTATTATATCTTACTAACGATACTTTAAGTGAGGTGCTTAAAGTGTAATATTTCTAACTTAGTCGGTATTATAAGTATAGACTCGTTAGTTAGTATTAGCTATGAAGTAAGGTAATAAGACGCTCGATTCTTAATAGGAATTAAGACGTTACAAGTAGTAGTAAACTAGGTGTAAACTTGCTATTTGATTTAAGCACGAAGCTCTACTATCTAAGAAACTACCTACTCGTTATATAGAACTTCCGACTTTCTATATAAGCCGTGTAAGATATCTTATAGGGCGCGTAAGCCCGTAAGCCTGTCTAGTAAGCTAGTATATCACGTGACCTATGTCCACCGTGATTAAGATAACTATTATTATAATAATAAGCGTAGAGTATAGTACTACTTACTAATTCGTACTATTCTCTTGTTAGTGCTATTCTCTTAATAGTACTATTAACCCTTTAGTACTAAACACCGACTAGTGCTATCCACTTAGTAGTACTATTAGTATTATAGTGCTAACCCGTGACTTGTACCAAGACTGAGCCTGGTTCGTGACACTTAGCTTCTCGCTTCAGCACTGCGCCCTGCAAACATGTGTTAGTTAGGGGATACCCTAGGGCCTGTTTAGCTTGGAACTGACACTTGAGAAGTGACACTAAAGCTCGAATTAATAAAATCATTACTTCTGTCACTTCGAGAAATAACAAATAGTTAATAATTCTATCTAGCTCGATTTTATTACTTCTAGAAATAACTATTATTTCTGTTAACTTTTATTATTTATTATAGTTACTACTAAAAGTAGAAATTATATTAAAAGTGTTACTTTATTAGTATCGTACTAGTAAATAAATAATTAGTATATATTAATATATATTAAAATCTAAGGTTTAATTTAAAAGTATTTAAAAGTATATATTATAAAGAGTTTTTAAAGGTTAGAATATATATTACCTCTTAAATAACCCTTAATTCATATCTAAAAGGGGTCTACCTTTAACTAGGATTACTTATATCCCTTAATTACCTCTTATATTTTTATAGTATAAGTCTATAGATTAATACTAGTAAAACTTCTTTTAGAAATAAAAGGTTTTTAATAATTATAAAAGAAATAAAATAAAAAATATAATTATAATAAAAGAAACTAAAGATATAATAAAGTAATAAATATTTAACTTATATATATTAGTAGCTAGAATATCTTTAGTTATTATTTAAAAGTACCTTTCTTATTAAGTAAGGATATAAATAAATTATAATCCTACTATTAAATAATATCTTAAAATATAGAGAATATATATAAACTTATAGAGAATTAAATAATATTATTATTAAGTTAATATAAGGTTCTAGGGAGTTAAAGGGTTAATATTTTATTTATTAGTAGTTAATAATATAAAAGTAGAAAATAATAATAATAGCTAAGTAATAATAATAAATGATATTATATTATATCTGAATTAGGCCTAAATCAGGTATATCTATTTATATAAAGATAACCTCCTCTTAAAAACCTCTTCTTTTCTTTATTAAATAATAATAATAATAATAACTATAAGTTTAGAATTAATAGTATTTACTTTAGAGATTTTTATTAACTAAGAGATTTCTTTAGAAGATATTAAATAAATTAAATAATTTAAGAGTAAATATATCTTTTTTTAAGAGTTAGCGTAGTAATAGAGCTTTTAACTAATACTAATTAGTGTTAATTCCTTGCTCTTTTAATACTCTTCTAGTTATAATTCGTATATAGTACTATAGATATATTAATTACTAAAAGAAAGGTAACCTGAAATTATATAAATATCTGAGCTCTATAAGCTTAAAATACTAGTATTATATTAAGAATAAGAATAAATATAAACTTATAAGTATCTCTTATTTAAATTACTTTTATTCTCCTTTTAATAATAATCTTTTATAACTAATAGAAGTAGATCTTAGTATATATAGCTACTAAATATTATACTTTTATTAATACTCTTACTAGTAGAAATAAAGCTATTCTTAAAGAAGCTAGTATTATTCTTTAGAATATTATTACTATTATTAATACCTTTATATTAAAAGATATATTATTAGCTATAGAAATTATATTACTAGAGATATATATTATATATAAAGAGATAGCTAGAATTATAAAATAGAATATTATAAGTATTTCCCTTTTTTTAACTAAATCTCCTTACCTCTTTTATAAGATATAATTTAATAACTTATATTATAAGAAATACTTATAGTATTATAATAGTTAAGGATTATGAATAAGAAGTAGAAAGTTCTACTAAATAATTTAGATCTATTAAAGTATTATAAGAAGATAAGTACTTATAATACTCTCGGAAATAGTTTAAAAGAGAATTTAACTAATAGTCTTAGTAGTTTTAATAGTAGTTTTAATAGTAGTTCTAGTATAAGTAATAGCTCTTTTAGCTTTATAGTAATTAATTAGCTTCTTAAGGCAAAGAAAGGTAGTAATAGTACTATAATACTTAATTAATCTCTTTTACTTTCTTTTTCTTAAAAGGAAAAAGAAACTATTAATAGTAATCTTAAAGAGAATAATATATAAAAGTAAGAAGTTTCTAGTCTTATTTTAGATTAGTTTTATAGTTAGTTCTTTATAATAATATCTTCTTTGTACTTTTATATAAAAGTAGTCTTTTATAGTAAAACTAGTAATTAGTTCTTATTAAGGTATTATTATAAGGCTATCTATTAATACTTTAAATCGAAGGGTAATTATCTTAAAATAAAAGTTATTCTTATTATTATATCTTACTTAATTATAAAAATAATAATAAAATAATAAAAGAGAGTTATAAGGAAATTAATATAAGAAAAATAAGTAAATATATTACAATACCTTTATTATAAGTCTGAATTAACTTTAGTTAATCTTTTTACTTATTTTTCTACTTTTATTATTAACTAGTTAATATTAATAAACTTTTAGAGAGCTTTATTTAAACTAGCCTTTATTATAATATTAATAAGGTTACTTACTTTATTAATTTATTATATTTTTATTAGTTTTTTATACTTATATAATAAATAAATTATTATAATATTAATTATTAAACGCTTCTCCTTTATAGTATTAAGTTTAATAATATATTTATAAAGAAATAGAGAATTAATATAAACTATAGTAGGAAGCCTTAAAAGGCCTAACTTATTAGTTACTATATTAACTATAGTTACTAGAGATATTAATATATTAATCCTTATTATTATAGTATATAATTCTGAAGTAAGTATAGCTTAAGTAACTCTCTTATACTTTATAGAACTTATATATATTAAGTTACTAGAAAAAGAGAACTCCTAAAACTCCTCTAATTTAATTCCGATTACTAGTATAAAACTGATCTAAGAGCTAAAGTCTTTATTATTTATAAAAGATCTATTAATAAAAGTATAAATCTTTATAAAACTTAGATTTATAAGAATATACTATAAACCTCTCTTTTAGTTCTCTATTTATTACTTAAGATATAAATTTAGAGCTTTAATATTATTAAGTATTAGATTTTAGTATTATATTATTATTAATAAGTTAAATATATCTTTTAGTTAATAGATTGTTATAAAGTAAGCTTCACGAGTTTATTACTTTATATAAGCTTTTTTATAATCTCTTTTAGTAATATTAACTTATTTAAGCCTTATACTTTAACTTTTTTAAGATATATAAAAGCTACTTTCTTTTATATAAATAATACACTTATTAAATATTAGTAATTCGGATTAGTTTAGGACTTATATTAGTTTAATTATAAAGCTAGCTTAATTAATCGCCTTTTATTCTCTTATTAAGAATATCTTATCTCTTGAAATAAGAGTATTATTTATTTATATTTTTATAATTTTAAACTTATTAGCTCCTTTAGTACTTATTAAGAGGTACAAGTTATAGGTTAATATTTCTATTTAAAAGCTCTTTATATAATACTTATAATACATATTAAACTAGTAGTTTTTAGACTTAAGTATATTATATAATAAAAGTACTACTATAAATATTATTTTAAGTAGAAACTTATTAGTAATCTCTTTTAATAATTATATAAATATCTTATAAAGAAGCTTTATTACTACTTAAGTATAAGCTTAAGTAATATCTTATATTATCAGCTTTAATTTAAAGTTATTCTAGATATATTCTAAATAGTTAAATATTATAGCTAAGTATATAATAAGTCTTTAAGTAATCTTTTAAATTATTAGCAATTAAGTTAAGATCTTTTATTTACTCTTCTTATTAAAGTATTAAATAATAAGCTTAGATTTCTTATATAAGCTTATTATTTCTTTACCTTTAACTTTATCTATTATTTTAAACTTAAAGATATATTAGCCTTTTACTTTAAAGTTATCTTTATAAATAAAGATAAAAATACCTCTTTTAATAAGAACTTTATATTTCACTTAATAAGATCTTTCGAATAGTAGTCCTAAGGTTATAATTTTACTTTCTAATTATAACTTAATAGAAAGCTCTTAATTTCTTATCTCTTTTTCTATTAAAAACACTTTAGTATTATATATTATATATATCTTAGTATTATAATTATTATTAATTATTAATAGTTTATTAATTTATTTTATAAATAATATCTTAATATAAATAGGTTTTTATTAGTCCGCAGACCTTTACTATAGAGGTATAAGGGGAAATCAGGGGGTGCAGGTAATCCCGGTTAGGGGATAGATCCCTTTTAGATACGAACCGGGGGTTATTTAGAAGGTAATATATATTCTAACCTATAGATACTCTTTATAATATATACTTTTAAATACCTTTAAACTGAACCTTAGATTTTAACGTATATTAATATATACTTATTATTTATTTACTAGTATAATACTAACACTAATTAGTAGTTACCTTATACTATAGAATAGATAAGTTAAATATAATAGAGTTAACTCTTAGGATATAATACTAAATTAATATCAGCGGGCTCTTATTAAAACTAAGTAGAGTAAGCCTTATAGAGTAACTAGAGAACTCTTATTAAAATTAAGTAGAATAAGTTCTATACTACTAAAGAATAATAGCTACTCTCTAATAGTTATTAAGATATTTCTAGAGCTATTTAGTTAGATATTTCTAGGATATAAAAAATATATCTAAAACACTTATAAATCGCCTCTAGTATAATAGTAACTCTAATAGACTAAGTTATAAAATAATCTGAAGTAGAAGTTAAAAGTAGTAGAACCTTAATATAAGATAGAATACTAGCTCTTAGAGTACCTTTAGCTAGTCTTATAGCAGCTGATATTAATAGTCTAGTTTAAGGATTCGTAGACTATTCTATAAGAAAAAGTATTAAAGGAGAGATATTATTCTAGGACTTTTAGGAATATTTTCCGGATTAGATAGTAGACGATTTTAAGAAGATAATAGGTAAGTAATAATAAGAGCTTTAAGACTATCTCTTAAAGAATTAAGTCTATATTTAGTATTAAAAGGAATTACAGATTTCCTAAGCTCTTATAATAATAGTTCAGGCGTAAGAGAATACTTAGCTAAATAAGTAGGAAACTAAACTACTACTAGACTTACTATTTAGCCTCTTTTTAGATAAGATTCGAACTTATAATTAAAGAGAGAACTAAGTATAATAAACGCTTTATTAAAACTCGCTTAATATATTATCTCTATCTATAGAGATTATAGCCCCTAAGAATATAGAGATAAAGTATTAAGATAGCTAAAGAAAGATATAAATAAGCGATCCCCTAAAGGGATAAGTTTTATTTTAGTATCCGGACTTCTAAGGACCTTTATATATTAAACTCTTTATAGAAGGCGAAGATCTCTATAGAGCCTCTCCCCTTATTAATATTAAGAGAGAGAAGTTATTTCTAATAAGACTAGAGAGATAGTATATTAATCAGCCTCTAGTATAGAGACTAAGAGATAATAGTTTACTAGATCCTACCTTAGCTCCCGCGATATACCTAAGGGATAGAATATTACCTCCTTTTCAGGTACCTAGCTAAAATAAACTACGTTTAGAGCTTATTTATCTGAGTTAGTATATTATAGAACTAATCTCTCCGGAATAAGTAAAATTATTAGTAAGCCTTAGTAAGATATATACTAAGGAGCTCTAATATAGTAGAGCTAGAGATTATCTTAATAAGAAGCTTTATATCTTTACTAACCTTTATTAATAGGTATTAGTAAAGTTTATACTATAGTATAAGGTATTTCTATTTATACTCTAGGATAGAGCCTTATCGTACTACTACTAGTACCTCTAGAATAAGGGGTATTCGTTTAATAAGCTAGTATAGGCCACTTGTAATAATTATAAGACAGAGGAAAGAGCTAATTAATACTTAAGTTAATAGTTTAATATAACCTTTTCCATATTTCAGAATAAGCTAATTTAGAAAAGTAAATCAGCTCTAATATAATTAGAAAGCTTCGCGAGAAAGCTATAGAGTATCTAATTAGGTCTTAAGGATAATAGTATATAGAATAATAAAACACTACGTAATAAGCTAATACAGGGAGTTTCAGGAAATCCCCTATTTAAAATAGCTTTATTTAAGCTACCTCTGATATTCCCTATATTAATAGATAGCTTTCACGTAGCTATAGGCGTGGAAATAATATAAGATTCTAGATCTAGATCTAAAAGATACTCTAAGAAAGATATAAATTAGTCCTGAATATATATTATAAATAGTAATACTTACTACTTAAACCGAAGGATAAAGTTCTCTCTAGGGAATAAATATAAAGACAGATTTAAGGTATTCCTAGGTTACACGGGATATATTATCTATAAGAAGATAAACTATTATAGTAGCTATTACTTTAACTAAGAGTAAGTAGCCTTAAAAGTAAGGTATTTTATAGAACAGAAAGCTAAGAGTATTAAGCCTACGGAAAAGTCCTATAAAGTATATATAATATACCTTAAAAAGGAGGAATTAGATTTAGAGCTTAATCGGAACTAGTTCAAAGGACCTAGTAAAAACTATAAAAAGAACGATTCTAATATTTCTATAGAAGATAATAATAACTATTCTAATAATACTAAAGTAAATATAGAGGATAAAGATAGAATAATATACTTTATTACTATATTCTATACATTAGAAACAGAGTATAATATAAGGTAAGTTCTTTAGTACCTTAAGAAGCGTAAGGTAATTTATATCCTCTAAAGTATAATCGAGTAACTTAAGCTTAAGATAACAATAGAAGCCTTTATTACTTAGTAGTTTAAGATAGTTTTTTAAGGTCTTTTAATTAATACTAGAGTATTAAAGAGAAATACAGGCGATCTTAATTAGTTATAAGCTTTATAATAAACCCGGAAAGTTATATTTAATAAAAGAGAAGTAAGATATTATCAGATCTAATTCGGAGCTGGTATAAGAGTAGTATTAGGAATTATTATAATTAATATACTTATTAGATAGTTAGAGTTTATAATCATAGATACTAATATACTATTCTTAATATGCCTTTAATAGCTTAATAAGCTAGGGATCTACTATAATAACCTTACTAATACCTTAGTTCAAGGGGATATTAAGTACTTAATTATCCGGAAAAGTAGGTATATATAGCTTCTTCTAGATTAATATTACTAATTATTAGAGTATTCAGATAGAGATATATTAGCTTATCACCTAACAGAAACAGAGATTCGTAGACTCTATAGGCGATTTAGTCACTTATTAGTATAATATTTATAATATCTTTTAGATTAAGTAGGTTATATACCGGATTCTAATATTATATAATAAGTAAAGGAGATATATAAGTATTACTAGAAGTACACAGATACTCCGTATTAGTTCCGATTTAGACTCTATAATAATATTAACTTTAACTATATAGTTTACATTAATATTATAATATTTAGTAATTAGTATACTCTTTATATAATCGATAAGGCGATAGAATTCAGAGTAATAAGATAGCTCTAAAAAGAGTCCGGTTCAGTATCCGCCCGATCTATATTTAATATATTTAAGGCTATATAGATTAATATATATTTAGAACTACCTGACTTCTTAGTCTATAACTATAGAACGAACTTTAACTCTAAGGAATTTCGAAGCTTATTTAAGTTAATTAGAACTATCCCTAAACTTATTCTAATAAAGGTATACTATTCTATTAATAAAGTAAAGAGATATTACTATTTACTTTATTATACCTATAAAATCGTTATAAAAGAATACGAAGATCTTAATACTAAGGAACACTTATAAATAGCTATTAAAGCTATAAATAATACAGCTGAACCTAATAGCTTAGTCCCTATATTACTAGTCTTTAGTATATACCCTAAGATAACAGAATTAGATCCTCTTAATCTGTCAGTTGAATAATAAGCGGCGACTATTAAGAAAGCTATAGAAGCTATATATAAGCTCTATACTATACGTAAAGTTAATAATACGTTAGTTACTTAAAATAGCCCTAGAACTACTTATATTTATAATCTTCGGATTAATAATAAGGTACTTATCTAGAAGGAGAAATCTAAGAAGTAAGAGAGACCTTATAATTTCTTAGGAATAAATAATAAGGATTATAAGATTAATATAAAGAATAGTAGAATATAAATATTCTGTTCTACCTTTATTTAACTATTTACTATAAATAGCTCTAGCGTTAAGTAAAGAAAAGAAAAATTACTATAAGATACTTAATATTAGGAATAATAAACTTAGAAGATATCTAAATTAATACTGAAACTTATCTGTATTAAGATCCTATTTATAGAACAGATTAATAAACTACTAATAATTAATAATAATTATAATACTAGAATATATATAATATATAATACTAAGGCGTTCTTAATAGAGAAGGAGATAAGAGATTAAGAGCTTTCTATCTAACTATAATTAGAGAGTAAGATTATAACCCCGGGATTACTATTCTAAAGATCTTATTAAGTAGAATACAAAGCCCTTATTAAAAGAGGTATTTTTATCCTTATTTATAAAGATAACCCTAGAGTAAAAGGCTAATATATCTTTAAGTCTAAAATAATAAACGAAGTTAAGGGTAAAGAGATAGTAAGCTTATATAAGAAATCTAGGCTTATTATTTAATACTTTAATAATAAAAGCAAATAAGAGATTTTAACTTAATCGCTAACGATCTAACGGATTAATTAAAGACTTATTATATACCTAGTCATAGTACTTAGCTATCCGGAATATATCCGGAATAACCCTGAATTAAAGCTAGTAATATAAGATATTACTTAAGCTTATACTTAAGCGGTAATAAAGCTTCTTTATAAGATATTTATATAGTTACTAGAAGAGATTACTAACGAGTTTCTACTTAGAATAATATTTATAGTAGTACTTCTGTTATATAATATACCTAAGTCTAGAAACTACTAGTTTAATATATATTATAAGTATTATATAAAAAGCCTTCAAATAGAGACGTTAACCTATAACTCGTGCCTCTTAGTAAGTACTAAAGGAACTAATAAGTTTAGAATCGTAAGAATATAAATAAATAATACTCTTATTCTAAGAGATAAGATATTCTTAGTAAGGGAATAAGAAGCGATTAATTAGGCCAGATTTATAACTAAGCTAATATAAGTCCTAAACCGATCCGAATTACTAATATTTAATAAGTGCACTATTTATATAGAAGAAAGTAGCTTTTATATATCTTAGAAGAGTTAAGGTATAAGGCTTAAGTAAATCGATATTACTAAAGGAGATTATAAGAAAGCTTATATAAAGTAATAAGCTCACGGAGCCTACCTTATAATAATCTATTAGCTAGAAGCTATATTAACTTATTAGTAGTAGTATAACACTAAGACTTAATACTTAATAATATTAAAGCCCTAAATCTATATCTCAAGTAGTAAATAAAGAACCTAAGAAGAGGTCTATAGTATATTCCTATAGACCTAAGTTTTATAAAGATCTATACTTTTATTAATAGATCTTTTGTAAATAATAAAGACCTTAGCTCCTAGATTAGTTTTATACTAATAATTAGAACTAAATCAGAGGAGTTTTAAGGGTTCTCTTTTTCTAGTAACCTAATATATATAAGTTCTATAAAGTATAAGAGAGTCACTTAAGCTATACTTACTTCAGAATTATATACTATAGTAGTAGGGATTAATATATTAATATCTCTAGTAACTATAGTTAATATAGTAACTAATAAGCTAGGCCTCCTAAGGCTTCCTACTATAATTTATACTGATTCTCTATCTCTTTACAAATATATTATTAAACTTAGTACTATAAAGGAGAAACGTTTAATAATTAATATTATAGTAATTCATTAATTATATAAGCGTAAGGAACTAATAAAAATATAATAGATTAATAGAGTAAGTAACTCTACTAATACTATAATAAAGGCTAGTCTAAATAAGGCTCTTTAAGAGTTTATTAATACTAACTAGTTAATAGTAAAAGTAGAGAGATAAGTAGAGAGATTAGATAAGGTTAATTCAGACCTGTAGCGAAGGCGTGCTAACACGTTTACTTATTTTTCCTATATTAATTTCCTTATAACTCTCTTTTATTACTTATTTATTTCTTTATAATTAAGTAAGATATTATAATAAGAATAACTTTTATTTCAAGATAATTACCTTCTGATTTAAAGCGCTGATAAGCGGCTTTATAATAATACCCTAATAGGGACTAATTACCGGTTTTACTATAGAGGGCTACTCCTATATAAAAGTATAGAGAAGATACTACTATAAAGAACTAACTATAAAACTAATCCGAAATAGGGCCGGAAACCCCTTACTTCTATATATTATTCTCTTTAAGACTACTATTAGTAGTTTCTCTTTTCCTCTAAGGAGAAGAAGGTAGAGAGGTTAAGTTAGGTACTAAAGTACTATTATTACCCTCCCTTACCCTAGGGGGCTAATTAATTATAGTAAAGCTAGAAGAGCGAGTACCTAAGCTACTTCTATTACTAGAACTAGAACTACTAGGACTACTAGTTAAATTCTCCTCTAAATCGCCTCCGGGATTCCTCTAAGTACTTATTCTTATATAATACTTTAATAGACCTGGACTATCTAGTAAAGCCTTCCGCTTCCTTAATATAGTTCCTAACTTCTATAATACTATAAGTATCACTTATAACGTAAGGTATTAGATCACGCTTTATAAAGAGAGATAAAAGGAGTTAATTAAGAAAGGGAAATACTTATAGTATTCTATTCTATAATTCTAGCTATCTTATTATATATAGTATAGACCTCCGCTAATATAACCTTTATAACTAATAATATATCTCTTAGTATATTAGCTTTAGTAATAGAGATAATATTCTAAAGAGTAGTGCTAGCTTCAAGGAGTTTAGCTATATCTCTACTAGTAAGGGTATTAGTAAAGATATAATACTTAAGGGCCGTGTATACTAGGATCTACTTCTGTTAGTTATAAAGGATTATTATTAGAGGGGTTATAGAAGAGACTCGGATTAGGGAATACTTATAAGTTTGTATTTATTCTTATTCTTAGTATAATACTAGTATTTTAAGCTTATAGAACTTTGGAATTTATATAGTTTTAGATCACTCTTCTTTTAATAATTAATATATCTATAGTACTATATACGGAATATAGCCGGGAGGGCACTGGGAGAGTAGGGAATTAGCACTAATTAGTATTAGTAAAGAAGCTCTACTATTACGCTAGCTCTTAGGATAAGATATATTTACTCTTAAATTACTTAATTTATTTAATATCTTTTAAAGAAATCTCTTAGTTAGCGAGAATCTCTAAGGTAAATACTATTGATTCTGAACTTATAGTTATTATTATTATTATTATTTAATAGAGAAAAGAAAAGATTTTAAAGGGGAGGTTGTTTTTATATAGATAGATATATATAATTCGGGCCTAATTCAGATATAATACGATATTATTTACTATTATCACTTAGCTATTACTATTATTTTCTACCTCTATATTATTAATCACTACTAGATAGAATATTAACCCTCTGACTCCCTAGAACCTTATATTAACTTAATAATAATATTATTTAATTCTCTACGAGTTTATACGTGTTCTCTATACTCTAAGATATAGTTTAGTTATAGATTACGATTTATTTATATCCCCGTATAATAGAAAGAGTACTTTCAGATAATAACTAGAGATATTCCAGCTACTAATATATATAAGTCAGATATTTATTACTTTGTTATATCTTTAGTTCCTATTATTATATCTATATTCTCTCTTTATTTCCTTTATAGTTATTAGAAACCTTTTATTTCTAAAAGAAGTTTTACTAGTATTAGTTCGTAGACCTTTACTATAGAAGTATAAGAGGAAATCAAGGGGTATAAGTAATCCTAGTTAAGGGATAAATCCTTTTTAGATATAAACCAGGAGTTATTCGGAAGATAGTATATATTCTAACCTGTAGATACTCTTTATAATATATACTTTTAAATACCTTTGAATTAAACCTTGGATTTTAACGTATATTAATATACACTTGTTATTTATTTACCGGTATAATACTAACAGTTTTAGTACTAATTTAGATATCTTTTAAGTTAGTTATTTTTAATATTAAATATTTTCTAGTAACTTTTCTTTTTATAGCTTAATATTAGAGCTATTTATAATAAATAGTTAAATAAAAGTAAAATAAAATATATATATTTTACTATTTTTTATATTAATCTTATAATCTTTATTATTTATTCTTAAGAAATTATAAGGTCTTTTTTACTTTTTAGATTTCTTCTTTTAAATAAGAACCTTATTATTAATTTAAAGATTATAAATATAAGTAGTTCTAAGGCTATTTTAAATAGCTAATATATTATTAACTTTATATATAATATAGAGCTTATATATAGCTTTTATAGTTTTTTTAATAATAGCTATCTATTATTTAACTAATAAATTAAAAGGATTTAATTCTATTATCTTAAGGTATATATTAAAGACTAGTAATATAAAAGCTATTAAGTCTAGTTATATTATTTATAGCTTTAAAAATTATTTATAAGCGCTCTTTAGTATTAAGATCTTTATACTTTTTTATAATAATTTTATAAGTATAATAAAGTAAATAATAATATCTCTTTACTTTACTAATAAAATAATATACTTCTATTAAAATAAGTTTAAGAATAGTTCTAATTAACTTAAGTAAGTTTTAAAACTCCTTAAAGTTAAAGTTTATTTTATAGTTATAAACTATAAAGTTAGGTAGTCTTAAATATATTAAAGATAAATTAAGTAGATATTAAACTAGACTCTTTTTAGAGTTATTTTACTACCCTAAATCTTATTACCTTATTAATTATCCAAAGAGTATATTAATTATTAAATATTATAATATTAATATAGATTATATAATTAAAGTTAATATTATTATAGAGTCTAAATTAGAACTAATATAAAGCGTTTATATACTTCTAGTAATACTTATATATCTTCTTCACTTATTATATAATATTAGAATCTAGTATATAATTTACTTAGTCTAAAAGATATTATAAATATTATATTAATAGGTACTTAGATTACTTATAGAGTCTATAAATCTCTATTTCTATAAGATAATAAGCTAATATATCTTTATTTAAATATTCTAATAATTAGTAATATTAATCTAAAAGAAGCTATATATACCTGCTTTTCTAGATAATTAAGTACTTAATATCCCCTTAAACTAAGGTATTAGTAAGGTTATGATAATAGATTTTTAACTAGTTAAGCTATTAAAGGTATATTAAGAAAGATATATTAATATTTATAATTATAAATTCTATTTATTTAATAAGTATATTAATTATAATAGTTCCTAATATAACCCTTATACTAGCTCTAAATTAGATCTAATAATATCTTACTTCTCTTTTATTAAATATAACTTTCTAGATTTATTTTAAAGCTTATAACTAGTTAAAACTATTTATATTTCTCTTTAATACTTTAGTATTAATTGAAAGACCTTAAAATATTATCTTAGACTATTAAATAATAAAAGCTTTTATTATTATTTTAAACTTAGGTTATTTAATTATACTTTAGAAAATATAAATAGCCTTATACTTCTTGAGATACTAAAGAACTTACTTTATATTATACTTTATTTCTAATATATAAAATATAATAATAAAGTATACTACTTTATCTTTCAAGTTATTTTTTATATTAGCTTTAATATTATTAGAATAGTTATTATTATCTTCTATTAAAGTATTAGAATTATCTCTTTTATTATCTTTACTGAGTCCCTTAAACTAGTTCTAATGAAGCTCTAAATCTAACTCCTCTTTTTTAAAGTATATTATATATACCTTATAGAACTTTTTTATAAGCTTAATACTTTTAGCTTTTTATTTTATAAAATACCTTACTTTTAAAGCTACTTATTCTTAGTTAAAGTAATAGCTACTATAGTAGTTTATTCTCTTATAAATAATATAACTTATATATCTTAAGAAAGCTTTAAATCTATCTCTTTATTTATTTCTTAAAGAGAACTTTATCTTTTAGTCTAAATAATAAGTATTATTATTTATAATATATACTTAAGACTAATTTAGATTATTCTTAAAGTATCTCTTAGATTTAAATCTTAGAATCTTATATAGTATTTATACTTATAACTATATAAAAGCTATTTATTAATATAAGGAATATTAAAGGTAGCTTAAATAAAGCTATTTTAAATAAAGGATTGCCTAAAACTTCTTATACTAGCTTATTATATAATATCTTATTGTTTTATATACTATTATCTTTAAGACTTAATTAGATACTTTATAGCTCTCTTATAAAGATTTTTAACTATATTAGAACTAATTTACCTTTTTAAAGTAACTTATTCTAAAATATAGAAAAAGTTATATTAAACTATTAACTTAAGTATTAATTAGCTCTCTCTTTTATTTTATAGTTATTATAAGTAGCTTATATAAGCTTATTAAATAAGTACCTCTTATTTTAAAGGTACTACTAGTAATATAATAAGGCTTTATCTTAGAGTATAAATAAAAATACCTTATATTATAATATAAACTCTACTAATACTTATTAATAAAGATTAGTAAAGATATAAAGCTTCTTACTAAGATAATCTCTAGCTCTATTATATTAAAGCTTCTTATTATATATCTTACTAAGGCTTATTAGTGATTTTACTTATTCTAAAGAGATTAGTTTTATAATATATTAACTTAACTAAATAAGCTCTAATTATAAACTATTTTAGCTAAGTACTTAAAAAGGAAGTAATATCTTATCTCTTAAGTATATTATAAGAGTTAAGGTAAGATCTAATAAACTATTATCCCTCGGTTTTTATACTAAAAGCTAATTAATATATTATCTCTTTAGTTTTATTAGAAATAATTCTTCTCTTTTAATATTAATAAAGAAAAAGACTTTATAAAGATTTTTACTTTTTATAAAAGTTTAATATATAAAGGTCTTTAGGAGCTTATATACTAAAATAAAACCTAGCCCTTTAAAAGATCGCTTATTTATATCCTCCTTTAATTATTCTAATACCTTATTTTTATATTATTAGGAGTTATAATCTCTATAAATAGAGATAATATATTAGGTAAGTTTTAATAAAGTATTTATTATATTTAGTCCCTTTCTTAATTATAATTCTAAATCTTATCTAAAAAGGGGCCAAATAATAGGTCTAATAGTAGCTTAGTTTTCTATTTATTTAGCTAAGTATTCTCTTATACCTGAATTATTATTATTAAAGTATTAATAATATATAGTTCTTTCTAATATTAAATATAAACTTAGTTTTTTAAGAGGTAATCTTATAGCTCTTATTATTAATTATTTATTAACTTCTTAAAGTCTTCTATTATCTAATCTAAAAAGTACTTCTAAAAGTCCTAGAATAATATCTCTTTTCAGATACTTTTTCTTATAAAATAATCTATAAATTCTTAAACTAGACTCTTAATATTAGCTTTTATAAGACCTATTAAAGGTACTTTAAAAGCTAGTGTTTTATTTGATATTAAAGTTCTACTACTTTTAACTTTTACTCTAGGTTATTTTATAACTTAATTTGTTAGAGTTATTATTATATTAAAGGCGATTTATAAGTATTCTAGAGGTATCTTTTATATCTCGGAAATATCTAATTAAATAGCTCTAGAGATATCTTAATAACTATTATAAAGTAATTATTATTCTTTAGTAATATAGAACTTACTTTATTTCTTACTGTGCGCAATAGTATTAAAGGCTCTCTAAATAACTTGAATTAATTATTATCTATTCTAAAATTATATATAAAGGAAATAAGAGAAGTACTCTCTTAGGCGATATAAAGCTATAGAACTGAATTAAGTGTAAATCGAAAGCAGATAGCTATTCTTATATTATATACCCCTTAGGTAAATAATAATAAGGGCGTTACTTATTATAGTTAGCTATACTAAGCGAGAATAAATAATTAGGCTAATTTATATAAAGCGTAAATCAGGTAAATAATCTGAGTAATATAAAGCTATGTTTTTCTACTTTTATAAACCTTAAGCTTATAATAAATTTCTAATCTTTAATTTATTCCTACTAATTAAAGTCCTCTAAATAATAATAATAATAATATTACTATTACTAAAAGTAATAATAATAGCCTATATTAAGTAACTTATTATTAGTTATATTACTCGTAAGTTTATAAGTAAATCTTCGATTTACGTTTAAAGCTTTATAAAATAGTCTTTTAATTATAATATAAGCCCTATTAATCGCTCCTAAGGCTATCTGTAAAGCTACTATCTTAATACTAGCTACTCGTGTAACTAGAATTATTATTATAATTCCGGCTATAGATACTTTTAGTCCTATTAAGACCTTCTTTTAAGGTGCTATAAGAGTAGTTATTTATTATAATTATATAGAAAGCACTATATAAAATAAGAGTTTAAGAGGCTACTTTAATATAGTCAGTAGTTCTTATTACTTTAAGTGTATTAATAATAGCTACAAGTGTGTTATTACTCTCGTTAAGATTATTCTAGCCTTTAAAGCCTATTAGGATATTTTTATTAGTAGTATTACTAAAGCAGTAAGTAGCTTTTTCTGTAATAAGCTATAAGCTTTATATTAATAGCTCTTATTAAGACCTGACTTCGCTTTATTAGGCCTTTGTTAAGATAGAAAGGATTATAGTACTATTACTTATAAGGGCAATAAGGGAAAGGGTAAGGCTAGTAAGTAGTTATTTTATAGATTTTCAAGTAAATTTACTAATTTAATTACTTTTAGTTAAAGTTAATAAGAATAATAATAAGAAGGGAGTTAATATATAGCTCTTACGCGATTTAGAGGCTTTATTTACAAGTGAAAAGGTTAAAGAGAGCTCTAGAGGAGCTGTTATTACTATTAGAGGAATAACTAGCTATAAGGTTAAAAGCGAGAAGGAATTAATAGCTATAAGTGTTCGTATTAATAAGCTTTGTGGCGTTATTAGTAGTACTTTAGTTACTTTAGTTAAGGAAGCTACTAGTATCTTATACTAATAAGTTATTCCCCTTAAGCTTATAGGCTTAAGAACCTAAAGTTACCCTTTTAAATTTTAGTTATATTTATAGTTATTAAGAGCTTAAGATCTTAAAGAGCTCTAGTTGAAGTAATAAATGATTTTCGAATATAAATAGAAATCTAGATACTCTTATAACTTATTCTCTAATTACCTCTTAGCTTAGATACTCTTAAATTAAAAGAAATTAAATAATTATATAAGAAACTCGATTTTAAATACTTAGTTAAAGAAATATAAAGGAAATATAAAAGAGTATAAGTATAAAAGCTGCT
This sequence comes from Cadophora gregata, assembly GCF_030347475.1. Classification (NCBI taxonomy): domain Eukaryota; kingdom Fungi; phylum Ascomycota; class Leotiomycetes; order Helotiales; family Ploettnerulaceae; genus Cadophora; species Cadophora gregata. The sequence goes on from NW_026695927.1 coordinate 1,477,932, forward strand.
TTAAAATAAACTATTTAATTAAGTTACTCTAGTTAAGAATATATATCTACTAGATTAATAAGAGTAATAAAAGCTTTGAATTTCTGCTAAGAAAGGTTTTTAGTAAGTCTATCTATAGGTATAAAAGTAGTAAGTAAGTACTTTATATTAAAGTTACCCTATTGAAATTCTTATTATAGCTATATATTCTATAACCGATATAGCGTAATTTAGTAGAAATATATTTATTCTTACTAATAATTAGCTAAATTATCTGTATATTATTATAGAAAATAGTCTAAGGTACTTTTAAATCTAAGTGTAACTCTATAAAGAAACATCTAAGAACTATTACTTCCTTTATTATTCTTTTTACTTTAAGTAGCTTAGCTTAAGTAGTAAAAGTAGTAATAGTATCTTAATAAGTTACTCTCTAAAAGATTAAACCTTTAAATAAGATAATAATATACCCTTAGGAAGAGCGTCTTATTTTTAAATCGTTAGTGAAAGAAGTACCTGAAGTTATAATAAGCTAAGAGTTACGTAGTTAATAACTTTAAACTATAGCTAAAAAGTATATACTAAAGAGATATTAAATTATCTAATTTATAGCAGCTAATTGCTCTTTTAACAGGTTTATTAAAAAACATAAGAGCTTAAAAGCTATAAATATTATATTTACTTATAATATAATAATTATATAAAGTATTAATCTGACTTTTTCTTAATATTCTTTAATTTCTCCGGGAGTAGTTTATTCGAGGTTTTTAAGGAGTTCTTTACTAAAAAGTAGAGTACTTAGGTAATTTCTAATAACTAAATCGAATCAGAAAGTAACTTTTTTAATATAGTTATTATATACTAGAGTTATTATCTTAGCTTTATAGTCTTTAATAATCTAAACCCTTAAGAACTACTCTATCTACTTTCCCCTTATAAGCTTATATATCTCTTTTAAACTGTTTATAATTAGCTATATCTCTTAAAATATTATAATATAATAAAGAACTTAAATATTATTAATATAAAAAACTATAAAAATAGTCTATTATTTATTAAAGAAAATATAAGGCTCTTTTTTATATAAAAGCAGCTATAAAGTTTATAAGGTAGTTATAAAATCTCTGAACTAAAGAGTAAGTAAATCTCGTAGACTATATAAAGCTTTATTAACTTCTATAAGTATCTTATTTTATTTAAAACTATCTAAGAAGTAATAACACACTTAAGTAGTTAAGTTATCTTATTTAGTATTAATAAAAGTATTAACTATATTAAATTGAATTATTTTTAAATCGAATTATACTATAAGTGTTATAATAGTTCTAAAAGAATAAGTAGTTAAGGTAGTAGTGTATATTAATAAGATTAACGAATCTAACTATAAATTACTATAAACTATTACTTAAGAGCGATATTTAATTAAGTATTTATTTATATCTACTTTATAAGTAAAAACCTATTTAAGAGGAATCGGCTGTTCTATTATATATAAGCTCTTGATTATTTTCTAGTAGTTATATAATTTAAGGTTTATAATCTCTATAATAGCTCTAGCTTTAAAGTGCTCTCTGAAAGGATAGTCCTTAAGGTCTCTTTAACTAAGTAACGCCTTTAGAAGTTACGATTAATAAATCTATAGGAGTTTAACTAGTTATTAAATATTAATATTATTAAGAACAGATACTATAATTATAATATAAACTACTTTTAAATCTTTACTATTACTTTATACTAATTATTTATTAAGCTAAAAGGTAGCTATAAAGTCCTTTAAGTGCTTATAGTTATTTATTATAAGTAACGCTTTAGAAATTTAATCTTTTATAGTAGTAAAATATATACTATAGTCTAGCTATATTAAAGGATTTATAACTCGAGTTTTTCGACTTTTATTACTTAATAGTAAGTACTCTTTTTTTCTTTTTAGTAGTTTTAAAAGCTATTAATTTTAATTAAATACTAGGAGTAATAAGTGTTATTCTATTTTTAACTTTAAATCTATAAGAATTTTAAAGGAATCTTCTTTTTTAGTTACTTAAAGGGAAGCTTTTATAGTCTTAAGGTCCTTATAAATAAGTGCTCTTATAGACTCTTTTAGACTTTACTCTAAGTTAAGTAGCTCTTAAGTTTATAAAATAACTTATAGAATCGATTTATATACGTTTATATTAAAACTCTCGGGGTTATTATTACTATATAAAACACTCCTCTTAGTTATATTTAAGCTACTTATTATTAACTATCTTAGTATATTAATACTCTTAGTTAAGACTTAATTAGGGTGCTTATAAGTTAGAAGTCTAGTACTTTTTTATAAAATTACCCTTAAGTTTTTACTTTTAAGTGCTTATATAGAAGGCTTAATTGCTTTTATAGGGTTTATATTTATTAGCTCTATTAAAATAAGAAGAACTAGTTACTTACTCTTTAAAGTTATAAGATTAGATTTAACTATAAAAAGTAATTTCACTCCTAAGCTAATAGGTTCTTTTACTTTTATAGTACTTAAGGCTTTACTTAGTTATTCTCCTTTTAGTAAAGCTATTAGTTGAATTTCTAGCTATATGTTATTTGCGCTTAGTTTATATATTAAATCGAACTTAATATCTTAAGTACTTAATTCGTCTTTACTTAGTAGTTTAGTTACTTCTTTAAGTCGCTTATATAGTTAGCTAATTACTCTTTTAATATTAAAAGATATAAAAAATAAGCTTTTATTAAAAGTAATATTTCAAGTGACTATTATACGCTATAATTAAGGTATCTAAATTCAGTATATATTAGACGAGATATATCTAATTAAATAACTAATATATACTCTTAGATCGACTTTAAAAAGCCTTCTCTTATAAAGAGCTTTTCGATTTTTTACTAAGGGGTATACTCTTAAACTATAAGTATATACCTTACTTTAATTAGGTCTTAAATTAGTAGTTATCGAATACTAGCGCTATGTAAGCTTATCCTAGGTTTAGTATATACTTAGTAAGTATACTATATATATAAGATACTATATATATATAGTATACTCTTAGCCTCTGATTCTAAGAGGTAATATTCTCTTAAATATATCTTTTTAATACTATAACTTCCACTTAATCGAGTAAACTCTCTACTAAATAAAAGCCTACTTTACTATTATATAATAGTTAAGAGTTATATTTATCTCCTAAGTATTTAGTATATATAATTCTATTACTTTAATTAAGCTTTTTACTAGAACCTCTTAATTACTCTTTAATTCTTAAATCCTTATAACTCTTTAATAATTATATCTACTTTCTTAATAGATCTAGAATCTAAATAATTACTTAGTACTAATACTATATACTTAAAACTAGAAGATTTCCTTACTTAAATAGAGTATTTAATATTAAATATAAATATTCTAGGACTTTAGCTTTATATTAACCTAAAAGCTTTAGATACTCTTTCTTTTACTTAAATCCTTAATAAGCTCCCTTAAACTATAGAGTAAATTATAGCTAATATAATAGCTCGTAAGATAGAATTATATAAAGTCTCTTATATTAGGTATAAGATAGAGCTTATAAGCTAGGTAATAGTATAAGGTTTAAGAACTCTATAGAGCTTTTTAAGTAAGAACTCTAAATCTCTTTAAGTTATTTTAAAAGCTTAAATATAAGTTATATTAATAAAAGCTTTAGCTTATAAAGTAATAGTAAAAGCTAAGTAAAAGCTAAGTAAAAGCTATAAAAGATAAATACTACGATCTAGTAACTTTAAATGACTTAATACTAAAAGTTTTATAAATAAATTAAAAAAATAATAGCTAAGTAGTACTTTAAGATTATAAGTATAGAAATTATTACTAATAAGAGCTTTAATATCTAAGTATTCTTTTAATTACTTAAATATATTCTAGATTAAATAGATAATACTATTTAGACCTTAATTAAGAGTAAATACTAATTATTACTTAAGTTAATAAAAGAAGCTAAGCTTAACCTTAGGACTTAGATTATATCTTATTAAGAGCTTATATATAAAGGTATCTTATATTATATTCTAAATATAAATAAAACACTTAAGATTATAGACTTCTTAATTATTATAAGTAACTTTAATTATATATAGTCCTATAAGTACTACCTCTAATTTAAAGAAGCTAATAATCTTAGAAAAGAGTAACTATATACTTTTTTATAGCTTATATAACTATTCTATATAAAGAAAGTTAATATATAGTATTATAAGCTTATAAGTAGTAAAAGTAAGAAATATAATTATTTTATTACTCTTAAAGAAAAGAGTAATAAAAAATAAGGTTCTTTTACTTTAGAATCTAATAGTATAATAAATTAAATATTTAAAAAAAAGTACTTATACTCTTAAGATAAAATATATAAGTAAGCTCTTAAAGATTATAATAAGCTTTAGCTAGTATTATATAAAAAGCTCTTTATTAATACTAATAAATATAAATTAAACCTAAGTAAAAAGAAGCTAAAAGAGATCTATAAGCGCTTTATAAGTAAATACTAGAAGCTACTTAAAGTAAAGTTTAAGAAAAGTATTAACTTACTACTCTTATTAGACATTAAGAGTATTTTATAGAAGTAAGAATTAAGTAAATCTTTAAATAAGCTAAAGAGCTCTTTCCTTAGAAACTTAATAAATAAAGAAGAAAAATAGCTTAATAATAATTATATTACTATACTCTTAGACTTAAATTAAGTATTTTAACCCGGAGTTTATTCTACTTAAGGAGCTTATAAGTGTTATCTATTATTAGTAAACACTCTTTTAGATAACTATAGAGCTAGTAATCTTATTAATAATAGCTTTTTATTAAAACTAAGCTTATTTATAAAAGCGGATCTATATAATACTATAAAGTATAAAAGCTCTTAGTTACTAATTATTAGATATAATACTTATATACTTAAAAATATACTTATTAGAATAAATAAGAATACTTTTAATCTTATACTTATAGATATAATTATAATTAAGAGATTTTATATAAATATTATTTCAGAAGCTTATCTCTAGAATATAAGCTTATAGTACTATAGAATAGATTATACGCTTAGATAGTATAATAATAGTTAGCTAATAGGAGATTATCTAGTAGTTTAATAACTTATTTATAAACTTAATCTTATATTCTTTAAATATAATAGGCGTTTAAACTACTCTTCTAACCTTTATAAGATTCTATTTAGTAAAGCTAGTATTATAGTATTTATAAGTGTAAATTATTTAAGGAATCGAGTATTCTACTTATTCTATAATTATAGTAAATCTTACTTAGATTTGAAAATAATATAATATCTATAATTAAAATACTTAAGTCTAGATACTCTTTAAAAGTTAGTAAAAGCCTTAAGAGAAGTAAAAATAACTAATACTATAAAGCGCTTAAAGTATAAGTATTATATACTTATATATAGCTTAATTTATATCTTATTACTTATTAAAGCGAAGATTAATAAGACTATTCTAAAGGATTAATTAAGATCTATTTAACTTCTTAGAATACCTTAGAAACTACTCTTAGCTCTTAGTACTTAAATATAAATATAATAGACTACTTATTAGCTATAAAATCTTATAATAAAGTATTTAAAAGTATTAAAAGCTTTAAGTACTAAGTATATACTTAGTTTAAGCTCTTAATCTATAAATTTAAGTATAATTAAAAGAAAGTAGTTATTATAATTTAAGGATTTATAAGGTATAAAATATAAGCAGATAAGCTTAATATTAAGCTCGAACTCTTCTTTACTACTATATATAAACTAAATAGTATAGCGGAATAAGCTAGCTAGGAGGCTATTATATAAGTAGTAAAAATACGATTATTTATAAATCTCCTTAAAGAACTTAGATTAAAATATACTTTAGTAAGTATCTACCTTTATAATAAGTACCCTAGTAGAGTGTAAAATTAGAGATTATTACTTAAGGTTAATAACTAGTAGTTTTATAACTACTTCTAGTAGTATAATCCTATAATTATAGCTTATATAACTATAGATTTTAAACTTAACTAAAATAGAATTTATATATCTAAATATAAAGTATATCTACTAATAGTAGAATAAGTACTTAGAAAAGAAAAGAGAGTATTTAAAGTTAATATACACGTGTATATAAGCTACTTTATAAGTTTCTACGTCTCTAATATTTATAAGATCTAAGTGCTATAACTTAATTATATTATTATTATATAAAATATTCGCTTTAATAAAGAAAGCTTTTATATCTTTTAAGAAGAAGAAATAAAGATCCTTATTTAAGAAGCTTAATCGCTTACTAAGCTCTTATAAGAAGATAAGTAATATAGAAAGTATTCCTAGTAATATATAAACTAAGTATATAATTATATTAAATAAAAGGATTCTACTTAGTTTTTATAAGCTCTTAGAGTAAGCTTAATTTATAATTATTAGTAGTAAAAGTTAGAACTTAAAAGTAAAAGATTATATTAGAAATCTAAGTATTATAATTAGACTTTTAACTTTAAAAAATACTTTTAAACTAGAATATATACTTAGTATTTGAAAGGAGAATAAGTAGTTATTAATAAGTATATCTAATTTAAGACTTACTTTAAGTATAAAGTAGAATCTTAAGGAATTAAGCTAAAGTAAGCGTAAGTAACTTATAGATCTAAGAATAAATATATTATAAGATTAAATAAGGAGTCCGCCTTATTTAATAAGGATCGAGGTATAAATCCTAATTAAATTACCTTTAATAATAATAAAAGAACTTATATTAGTACTAGCTATAGTAAGAGTACTAAGAGAATAACTATAAGTTAGAATAATAAGAATATTAAGAGTTAATATATATATATAAGAGTATACTAAGAGCTTATTAAATAATAGTCCGCTAAGCCTGAATATTAAAAGTAGTATAGGAGCTAGATAAGGGTATAAAAGAAGGAGAAAAGAAGAAGTATTTATAATACTTAATATTATCTTTTAAGAATTATATAAAAGTAATTTAAATATTAAAAGTAACTTAAACCTTAGGAGTAATTCTCTTAAAAGTATATATATAAATCTATTATATAAGTTAGATTAACTTCTTATTACTTTTATATTTAATTAGTATAAGATAGTTAAAAAGTAAGAAGAGCTTAAATATATAATATAAATAGTATACTTAATAGTTATAATAATAATTTAAGTAAGCTATTTAGTACTAAATAAGAAGATCTTACTTTTAAAAGTTAAAGTTTAAGACTTATTATTAAAGCTAAGATAATAGATAAATCTTAAGAATTATCTAATAAAAGAATAGTTTATCTAGGATATATACTTAGAGATAAGGAATATAAATAAATATAGGTATTAAAAGCTAGAAGTATATAACTCTAAGCTAATAAGCTTACTTATTCCTTTAATATAAGTATTTAAGTATAAAGTAGATAATAATAAATATATAAGTAGATATTAATCTTATATTATTATTTATAAAGATCTTTAGAATAAGAATATAATTGTATTAATATATATAAGTATACTCTTAGTAAAGTTATTTTATATAACTATAGCGCTTATAATAAAATTTAACTTAGAAATTAAGTGCTTTAATATAATTAACGCCTTTATTAATACTCTTAGAGATATTAATAATAAAACTATATACTATTAGTTCTCTCTTAGGTTTTAAAAGCCTAGCTTTATATTATAAGTTAATCGAGCTCTCTATAGAATAAGAGACTTATTATATCTTTAATATAAATATATTAGTAGTACTTTAATAGATCTAAAGCTTTCTCTATACTTAAAGGAACTTTATATATTTATAAATAAGAAGTATAAGGTATATATCTTATTTTATATAAATAATATCTAAGTACTTTATTATTATAATAATTATCTACTTAATAAGTAGATTATTAGTAAGCTAAAGAAGATATATAATATATATAATCTTAGAGATATTTAGTAATTCCTTAGAATTAAAGTAATATAAGATAAAAAGTATAAGATAATTACTTTTATTTATAACTAATATATTAAGAAGATCGCTTATAAGTTTAAGTTAGTAAATAAAAAGTACTTAAGTATACTACTTCTATTTATTAATCTTTAAAAGTATTTAAGATAAGCTACTAAGAAGTAGATTAAGGTATTTTAAAAGTATATAAGCTTAGTTATATATATAATAATTATTATAAGACTAGATATAGCTTTTATTATTATTATACTCTTAAGATTTATAATAAACCTAAGATTTAAGTACTTTATTATTATTTATTAGCTTATATATTACTTCTTTAGAACGTGTTTCTTAAGTATTATATATAATAGAAAGTATAAAAGCTCTCTTATATATATATCTAATATATCCTTTACTAATAATATAAAAATATAATACTTATTATAAGAATATATAATTATAATATTTAATAATCTAGTAATCTAAAAAGTAAGTTTATAAGCTATAATAATTACTTTAATAATAAAAGCTAAATTACTTTTATTAGAGTATATAAATAAAGAAGTAATAGTTTTATAATAGTTCTTTAGAAATTTAATACTTAAAATTAGTAAGATATAAGAGATCTTTTATAATAATTAATAGATAATTAAGCTAGTTATAAGTAAGAATAAAAAGATTATAATAAAGCTTTACTATATAGATATTTAAAATATATAGTTAAAATAAGAGTATACTTATAGATCTTTTAAAGTAACTTATATTCTAACTACTAATATACTTACTAATAGACTTATAAAGAATCTATTTTATTAAAAGTTTAAGTACTTTAGAGCTCTTCTTAACTTTAAGGATTATGTATTAATAGTAGAAAAGCTCTAATTATAGTTATTTTAAGTTATAATTTAAAGGAGTTATATAAACTTTTTATTTATACTTTAAATAAAATAAATATCTTTCCTTTAGAATACTAAAAGATCTACTTAATTCTACTATAAGCTTAAGTAAATCTACTTAGAGTTTAATAAAAATCTAGTAAAAGTTTATTAATCTAATATAAAGATCTATTATAAATTATATAAACTAAAATAAAGATCTAATATAAATCCTATAAAATAAAGAAAAGATCTAGTAAAATCTAAAGAAATCTATACTCTAGCTTATATAAGCTTAGCTATCTACTAGTTAATAAAGATATAAGAGTACTAAAGGTATTTATAGTATACTTCCGGTTTAATATAGATATCTTACTAAATCTACTAAGCTTATTATTATTATTATTATTATCTTCCTTACACTTATAAAAAGGATATCTAAGATATATTAAGATCTTATTAAATAGATTATTATTCTTCTTAACTTCTTTAAGATACTTAGTCTTAAAAGTAACTTATAGAGCTTAGTAGTACTATCCTTAATCTTATTATATATTAGCTATAAGATCTTAAATACTAAGAAGAGTTTAACTTATAATCTTATTATTCTTATTAATAGTAGTAATTAGATGTATAATAATAGAAGTAATCGTATTAAATATAAAAGCGTATATATAGCTAGATATATAATTATAATAATAATCGCTACTTAAAGTAATATTAGTATAGTAGTAATTTTTATTACTTTTACTAGAGAGCGCGGATTAGATATATTTAAAGTATAAGTAAGTAAACTTATTTCTTATAAGTATTGTTAATATATACTAATAATATAGATTCTAAGAAATAATTATTTAAGAAGTAAATAAAATAATTACTTACTTTTAGTTCTCTTTATAAGATTAGTCTTCTTATATAACTCGGACTTTATTAGAAGCTTAATAATAATAGGAGTAATTATAGACTTATAAGAGGACTTTAGAGTAATAATAGTTCTCTTTAGCTTACTAGACTTAGATATAATAATTAGTAAGAGATTATTAGTAAAAGGAAAATAATATAAATAACTTAATAAAAGAGTAAATAACTAAGTATATATATAAGATATAATCTCAGAAGAAGAAAGAGACCTATTATTATCTTTATTATTATTAGTAGTATTATTATTAGCTTTATTAAGCTTATTTTAAGGAGAACTAGAATATAAAAGTGAAGTAGAAGTAGAAAGGGACTAAGTAGAGAGCTTATCATTATTCTTTTTATTAGGTCGTATAATAATCTCTTTATTAAAGGCAGAATCTTTATACTCTTTATTAGCTTTTTATATATAAGTTAACTAAAGTGAACTTTATACGCGTATAAGAAATATATATTTCTACTAGTAATAATTATATAACAAAGTAAATATTAAAGAATAAAGATAAAATATAAATTATTTACTTAGGTAATTAAACGCTTTTTAAGTCTCTTAGTTAAAGCAATAAAAGAACACTTAATAAGAGGTCTTTTTAATATAGACTTTTTCTTAGTAGATTTAAGAGTAAGTTAATAAGGTATAATAATATAATAAAGAGATCAGTTACTTAAAAAAGTAATAAAGAAAGAAAAGAGAAGGAAAGAAGAAGTAGAACATAAGCGCGGGTATATAATATATAGTAAGCTTAAAGTTATAAGATTATAAAGGGAAGATTATATATATATATAAGTGTATAATATAGTCGCGATTACTTAACTTATAAGTGAATTACTAACTAGATTACTTAAACTAGCTAATTAAAAGACTCTTTTAAGTATAATAGTAATTACCTACTATTATACTTTCTAAACTCATATATATATTAATTAATCTAACTAATTAGTATACTTATAGCGTAGTAAATACTATATAATAGCCGCAGAGTTTTGCTTTATTTTAATAATATTCTATATATAGAATACGTGTATACTACTTAGATTTAGATACTAGAATAATTTCTTTTAAGAATTTTATACTTAGATCTCTATATATTTATTTAGTTTAATTAGACTATATATAGCTTTAAAGCGCGTCTTAATATTTAGATTTTATTTATTTATAAACTTATCTAATTAAGTAATACCTTACCTCTAAGCGTATCTACTATTATATATAACTATAATATATTTCTTTTATTACTAAGTATATAAGCGGCTAAATATAGAATAGTTACTACTATACTTACCTAAGGGATATAATTACTATATAAAATACTCGCTATATTAGACTTAATATTATATTCAGTATATTTAATAGTAAGCTCTTATAGATTTAAATATATTATAAAGGTATATTGAATACTAGCGCTATATAAGCTTATCTTAGGTTTAGTATATACTTAGTAAGTATACTATATATATAGTATACTCTTAGCCCCTAATTCTAGAGGATAATATTCTCTTAAATATATCTTTTAATACTATAACTTCCACTTAATTAAGTAAGCCCTTTACTAAATAAAAGCCTACTCTACTACTATATAATAGTAGTAAGCTTAAAAAGTAACTATAGGTTATACTACTTGAAATATTATTAGAACTATAATTAGAGTACCTTATTTAGGCTTTTTTATTTCTTTTAAATAAATAGACTTATAATATATAAGTAAATCGTAGTTAGAATTACTTTTAACTAAAGATATCAAGGGAAATTAGCTTATAAGTATATCTTAATTAATTTTTCAATTATCTCTTTATTAGTATATTTTACTCTTCTGTTTAGTTTATATATATATAAGGGAGTAAGCTTTAAGTCGATTCTATTACTTTTTACTTAATCTTTATATTAAGTTACTCTTATAAGGCTTATTACTAAAGTGTCGTTATCTTAGTAAATTTTATAAATAGAGAGGCTATATTATTATTTAGTCTACTATTCAAATAGTTCTAAAGTATTATAAACTGTTCTTGAGCCTTTACTTTTTAATAAAAAGCTAAAGAAAACTCTATTATATTTATCTTTAATTAAAAGAACCTAGCTACTTTTATCTTACTTAGATTTAAAATTAAATAAATCCTAAGATATTTAATAAAAAGGGTAAGTTGTTTTCTTCTCTAATAATTATTAACTAATAACTTATTATACTATTATAAGAGCGTAGTACTTATACTTTACCCTTTTAAAGCCGAGTATTTTTATATTATAAGTATTTTTTATTAATTTTTCAAGTGTTTCTTTCCTTAAGTAGCTTACTCTTAAGTATTATAATCAAGCGTCGTTAGAGCGCAGCTTTAAATATTATCAAGTTAATTAGAAACCTTAATAGATACTTCTCTTTATTATTAGAAATATTAATAAGTTAGTTCTTATATAATTAAACATAATATAAGCACTTAAGGGGACTAAAGAGTAGTTAAAAAGCTTATATTTAAAGAAAACTAAATTAAATTAATATTCTAGTTTCTTAAGGATTAAACTATTTTTATAAGCTTAAAACGTAACGTATAATTAAACCTACTATATTACACGCCTCTAAGATTATATTAATATTAAATCCCTCGATTATAGTTACCTTAGCTAATTTAAGATTAACTATATTTAAGCTAGTTGTTTTATTAAAAACACCCTTAAATAAGTGTGTAATTCTGCCTTTAATTAGGTAACTCGAGGTTCCGGTTTTAATTATATTATCGATAGTTGCTTTTATAAAGCTTTTAAGAACTAAAAGCTCTACTAAATTAACTAAGTAAGTAGTTGTTCTGTTATTAAATAAGATGCTTATAGAAAGTGGGTAGCGTTTAAAATCTTACGCTATATATACCCTAGAGGCAGTTATAGTATTATTAAGTAACTAAGGGCTAATTATTATACTTATAACCTTTATAGGGTAAGTAAGATATAATAAAAGGTAAGTTGATTATAAAAGTATAAAAGTAGAGGAATTTAAAGGAGGTACGTTTAAGAAGTTATTTAAAGATAAGCGGTATTAATTTCGCTTATTTAAGGAAGAGTTAGTAATTTAAGGGACCGGGAGTATTTTTTAACTATACTTATTAGTCTTTATATATAATTAAGAGAAGCTTATTTAAAGGGTATTATATGTTTCCTTAATCTTATTAGTAGAGGAAAGGTTCTGAAAGTTACTCTTAGTAGAACTGTTAAAAGCGTAGTATAAATAGTAGTAATTAATTAGCTTATATTAATAATTTCTGATTTTATATAGGTAAATTCGTTAAGAGCTATTAGAGTTGTTTTAAAAAGAGGAGTAATTCTTAGGAGTATTTAATCTACTACTTAAGGTAGTATATAAGTCGATATACTTCTTTTTAGAGAAGCTATACTTTGTTTAATCGGTAAGTGCGCTAATAACGTTATTATAATTAATTAAAGATAGTTATTTTTTCTTTTTTTTTTAACTGTAATATTCTTTTAAAGGCTAGTAATTTCTAATTACGCTTACTTCGGAGTTATCTTCTCTTAAAGTGCTTTTAAGAAATTCAAAGTAGCTATAGGACCCTTGACTATATTAAGCTTATAAAGTTTAGCTTTAAAATAAGTTACTCTCTACTTTTAAATTTATTCCTAAGGGTTTATTCTTTAAGAGCGTACTTTCTTTAAGATATTAAGGTAGGCTTATTATACTCTTAAAAGCTCTGATAGCTTTAACAGTGTAAAATCTTATTTTAATACTCTTATAAGTTATTAAATAGTCTAATTACTACTGTATTCTAGCTTATACTTAGCAGTTACACTTATATAGAGAGAGGTCTTTATATACTCTTAAACTTACTTTATAACCGCCTTATATCTCCTTATTTTCTTAGTTTAAATTATATTTAAAACTAAATATTTTATTAAGAGTAGTTTAAAGTTATTTAAAATATTTACTATTAATATTTCAGTGAAAACAGCTTAAATTAGCTTTACTCCCTTATATTTTATAATATTCCTTTCTCCTTTCTTATTTTACTTACTTTTTAATTAACGTAATTATTTCTCTCTTATTATTTTTATTATTAAGGAGCTTTTAAATTGTCAGAGGCTTTAGTTGGTTATCGAGAGTGCTAGGAATATCCTTTGTATTAGGGTTAAGTATTTCTTAAGTCTTATTTAAATAATAAAAGTCTTAAAAAGCTTGAAATTACTTAGGCTAAGTACTTTAGTTATTCTAAAGAATAATTTCAGTTAATATTTAGTCTAGTATATTAAATTAGTTGCTCTTAAGAGTTTAAAAGGAATTAAAGAATTAAAGAATAAGTTATTAAAGCTTTTTAAAAGAAATACTTACTCGTGAGGTTAAATTAAAGGAGTAGTGTAGAAAGTAGTAGTGAAAAGGTCTTATAATAAGTGCTTAAGAGCTTTAAGCTTAATTTTAATTAGTAAGCGTAGATTAAAGAATACTAACTTAATAGCTTCATTACAGGGCTTATAACTATTATACGCGATAGTATTAAAGGCTCTTTAAGTAACTTGAATTAATTATTATTTATTTTAAAATTATATATAAAAGAAATAAGGGAAGTGCTTCTTTAGGCGGTATAATCGTTAGCTGACTAGCGGTAAGCTTCTTAAAATCGCTCTCGCTCTTAGTTAAAATAAGCGAGTGCAGATCGGAAGCAAGTGTGGATTTTCAATTTTTATTACTTTTAATAACAGAACTAGTATGAATTACTACTAGAATTATATATATAGTAGTATAAATCGCTAACTCCTACTAAGATCCTTATTATTATTAGAATTATCTGAAGAGATACTACCTTAATAGCTTAAATCTGACTCCTTAGAATTAGAATTATTACTTATTCTATATAACAAATCATCTGAATCTCTACTATTATCTGAATTAAAGCTATTACTATTAATTCTAAGGTCTCTAGTACCTTTTAGAAAAGGTAAATAGTCGTATTAAAGCTCTATATCACCTGTTATATTAATTGTTATTTATAAATCGTTACCTCTAAGAACTGACTTAGAAGAAGGTAACTTAAGCTTTAAAACGCCTCTCTTTTTAGGATAAGTAGCTTATTATTCTATAAGCTATTAAGACTACTAAATTTCCTATGTATTAGAGATAGGAACTAATAAAGGATTATTATCTTTAATAATCTGACTATTACTTAAACGCTTATAAAGTGTTTTCTTATAGAGTTATTTAGTAGTACGTGAATTAACCCTTTTTCGATATTTAAGGTCTTATTCTTCTCTTTATAACTTATTAATATAGAGCTAAGCTTTAGAGGCGTTATATTACGTTTCTTTAGCTTTTCTTTCTATAATAAGTCGATTAATAACTTCTTTAGTGAGACTATCTTTAAAATAGAACTATTTCTTACTCTTTTACTTATTCTTAATCTCGTTCTTCTGCTGTTAAGATAAAATATTTAACTCTTCTATTTATAAAGAAGCTTTAACTATAACTTAATATATACTACGTAAGAAAGTATTAAACTTTAGCTAAGAAGGACTACTTAAAAGCTCTGTAATCTTGTTTTATTATTTTTATATAGACTCTTTAATATATATAAGTTTCCTTAGAGTTCGAGGGAGACTAGGTTTATTAGTCTTATTAAGCTTAGCCTCTAGAGGTATAAAGATCTTAAGGTTCTTAAGATAACAATTATAGTTAGTTAGATATATACTAGACTTCTTTTAAGCCTTCTTAATATTATACTAGTTAAACGTTTAGTTGTAAATTACCTTTAAATCTCGTAAAAACGAACAGATAGTATATTTAAGATTAAGCCGAGTAAGAGCGTTCTTAATTATTAAGTCGTAGTAGTACTTATAAAGCTAGAAAATCCCGATATTAAGAGGTTATATATAATATATTAAATATAGAATTAACAGAAAAGGTAGTATATTATTCGAGTTAATTATGCTGATAAATTCCGGAGTTTTATAGCTTTTATAATTATTTATAAGTATAAGTTTTTATAACTTGCCTAGTCTATAGTTAGAATTACGAATATAGTACTTTAAGTAAAATATAGTAATCTTATTATCTGTAAATCTACTCTCGCTTTCCTTGATATATATCCCCTTTAAAAGCTCTAGAATAAACTACTTTTATAAGAGACGTTTACCTTAAATAAGAATCATAAGAGGAATCGGTTTTCACTTAGTTATATTAATTATTTCAATAATTATAAGGGATTATCGGTTTTTAGGACTAATAAAGTAATACTACACTTAAATATCAGTTAAAAAGCTATCTAAATAAACATAAGGAATATACCTCTTTAATTTATTTTAGAACAAGTACTTTAAAGCCTCTAGGGCAGTTAACATGAAAGCTGGTCTTATTAAAATTAATAATATCTTTTAGTTTAACTCTTATTCTTTTATAAGTATATCTGAAAGACTTAAACTATTATTTAACTATCTTTTCGTCTTATATTAATATTCGTACTTAAACTAGAGGCTTTATAGTAATCTTATAGAGATTATTCTTCTTTTACTATATCAGGAAAAAATTCTGGCGCCGGGTGCACGTGCCACCCGCTATTTTCGCTGTTTTCGCCGAATAGTCGCGTTTTACGCTTAAGGCGCCTTAAAATATAAGAGGCCGCCGTACGTCGGCCTTAAATAATAAAAGGCCGCCTTATACGCCCTAGGCGCCTTTTATAAGACCCACTTTTATATATAAGCTAGACCTAATTAGGAAAGATATAATATTTTTAATTAAAATTAAAAATTAAAAGTTAAGTTTATTTTTAGATTTTAAACTAACTAAAAACAGTTAGACTAGCGTAGAATTTAACCGAGAATTTAAAAAGACCTGCACTTTCTACGCACGTCCTTAAAACTAGTCTCACTAAGCCTTTGACGCTATAAATATCCACGCTAAAAAATTACTAATAAGCTTATAATTCGATTAGGGTAAATTCTATACAGGGGTGAGTCGCCGCCTTGCCTAATCGGGCGATATAAGCTTAATAATACCCCCTTATAAGGTATATTCTTCTTAGTATCCTTACTAGTAGTATCCTTAGTATTCTTAAGGCTTTTAGTAAGCTTACTAATATACCTTATATAATATAAAAAAATCGGACCTACTTTTATTTTATACGCTAGTCTTAATTAGGCTTATAAGCACCTATAGCGCCCTAGTCGCTTAAGGCGCCTACAGTGCCAGTAAAAATTACTATATACCGCTTTAGGGGTCGCTAGCTATTAAATTAATCGATATATAACTTAAGCTAGAAATCGCGAAAATAGCGCCTACAGCGGCCAGCCGGCGGCTACCTGGAGCCAGATCTTTTTACTGATATACCTTATAAATTAACTCTAGGAAGGATCGATTATTACCTTATTATATTACTGTTAAATAATACAAATTACTCTATAAATCAATTATATAGAAAGCTAAAGTTAATTAGTAATTAATTAGAATATAAACGCGTGTAACGTAGTTTTATAGTAAGCTTAGAGTATCTTATTTTATCTATTATATTATTTTCTAGTGCTTTACTAGCGTAAAGAGCTATTTAAGGTAGATAAGCTAATATTAAAAATCTTCGCTATTATACTTTATTATTCTTAAGGGTGCTCTTAAAGTTATTCTTTTACTTTTCGAAGATATATTTTCAGGTTATTAATTATATTAATAGAGCTATCTTAAGGCTTAATAGCTCTTAGACGCTTTAGAGAGTAAGGAAGCTGAGGCTCTTAAATCAGATAAGTTTATTTATAACTTATTATAACAGGTAAGTAAAAGTATATCTAGTAGTAATATAAAAAAGCTAAAGATTTAGTATAGAGCGTATATAAAATCGTAAAAATCCGTATTTACTTCCGATTCGCACTCGCTTATTCTGACTAAGAGCGAGAGCGATTTTAGGAAGCCTACCGCTAGTCAGCTGACGATTAGAGCTATAAAACTGAATTAAGTGTAGATCGAAAGCAGATAGTTATTATTATACTATATTTATTAATAAGAGTTTACTAGTTGTTTTATAAAGCTTACTTTACTTATTAATAAAAGCTTACTAATATAGATTTAACGTTTTATCTTAAAAGTTAACTTTATTATATTTAACTTATCTGTTTTATAATATAAAGTAATTACTAATTAGTATTAGTATTATACTAAATAAATAATAAGTATATATTAATATATATTAAAATCTAAGGTTTAATTTAAAGGTATTTAAAAGTATATATTATAAAGAGTATCTAAGGGTTAAAATATATATTACCTCTTAAATAACCCTTAGTTTATATCTAAAAGAGGTCTACCCTTTAACTAGGATTACTTATACCCTCTAATTGCCTCTTATATTTCTATAGTATAAGTCTACGGACTAATATACTTTATTACCTTATATTTAAGTTAAATAAGTCTTAAAGCTTAACTAAAAGATTTTTTCCTCTTAAATTAAATATAACTTATTAAATGAAGTATTTAAAAGTAATCTGTTTAATATAAATAATTTAAAAAGTATTAGTTAATAAGTGTATCTAAGAAAGTTTTTTTATAACACGTAAATTACGAGATTTATAATTATCTAAAAAAGAAGTAAGAAAATACTTTAAAACTTTAGTAGTTACCTCTCTAAAAGTGAGTTTATCTTACTCTAATAAGGTACTTACTATAGGGCCTTCAGGAGCCTTTCGGGAGCCCCCTAAGAGCCCTTCAGGAGCCCTTCAAGGTCGGTATTAGTGCCTTAATAACACGACTTAATTTCAATTCCTAATCCTTACTAAATTTCAGTGGGATAAAGGAATCTTATCATTACTTCTGCATCTCGCTTAAGAATCCGACAAAGCTAGACCGTGCGTTGTCATTTCAGGAAGTGACACGAAGTGTTCAAGTGTCTGTTCCGAGCCAAACAGGCTCTTAATAAAGCTAGCTCGGCTACTTTAGGTGATTCTGGTTCTGTAGCTTGCCTTTATCCTCTCAACTGCCGAAAACACCCCTTTCCAGGGTACAGCGCTAAAGCGAGGCGCTCGGGATGCTTAGACGACAGCTAAGTATTTAAAATTTAGTATTCTTCGCTTAGTTACAGCGTCTTACTATCCCCTTAACTGCCGAAAATACCCCTTTCCAGGGTACAGCGCTAAAGCGAGGCGCTAGGGATGCTTAGACGACAGCTAAGTATTTAAAATTTAGTGTTCTTCGCTTAGTTACAGCGTCTTACTATCCCCTCAACTGCCGAAAACACCCCTTTCCAGGGTACAGCGCTAAAGCGAGGCGCTAGGGATGCTTAGATGATAGCTAAGTATTTAAAATTTAGTGTTCTTCGCTTAGTTACAGCGTCTTACTATCCCCTTAACTGCCAGAATCACACATCTACAGTGCATAGCGCTGAAGCGAGGCGCTTAAAATCTGGTAGTTACCTGCACGACAGGGCACGTGCACTAAATCTGAGCCCTGTAAAAAGTATGTTCTGAATAGCAGTTAAGGGGATATAAGAGTCGTATTCTTAACTCTTGTATATTACTTTACTACGAGACTGCCTTGAGTATTAATTTCAAACACATTAAAAAGTCGTTCGTATTTCAAATCTTAATTTTATTGGTTAAGACTATTGTTATACCTCTGGAAGTGGTGAAATAACTAGGTCACAACCGAGGTTCAGAGGCCGCGCAAGTGATTCATTTTGGATTCCGGTCCTTGCTGCTGCGACTGTGTGGGAGTTTGATGCCCCATCTCGAACGTCGGTAGACGTTTCTTCCAGTCGATGCAGAGGGTGGCTGGGGCTCCATTGCCCCCACGACGACTAAACTGAACTGCATCACGCTCATTGTCTCAGGTAGGTACCTACCTACACAGCATGTATCTATGCATGTGCGAACTGCCAGACAACCGACAATGCCAGCATCCTGCAAGCCTGCAGCTGGTGCAGTATTCGCCTCGCCTCGCCTCACTTCCATTCCATTTGCTTCGTCCTGGTCCCTGTCCTGGTCCCTGTCCCGTTCCCTCCCCGTCCCTTCGCTTCGCCTCGCCTGGATGGCTGACAACACAATACTGTACAGCAGACAGCCTAAGGTAGTACAGTAAATTTACGGTAGCAAATTTACCTCCCTCCCTGCCTGCCTGCCTGCCTACCTTACTACCTAGTAACTTCGTAGGGTACCTAAGGTATGGTATGTAAGTACGTCGTGGGAGTTCTCAGCTGTTCAGCTTTCACAACACCAGCACCTTTCCCTAGGCCTTCCATGGCGATCGCGGCCGCGGCCGCGGCCACGACACATCAATTCACCAACGCAGTCTCGCAGTCCACCTAACGAAGTAACGCAAGGCTCCCAGTCGCAGGCAGCAGGCAGCCAGTCGACGCTGACTTGCAGTACAGTACTCGGCATGCGGCTGACAATGAGCCCCAACTTTGGCCTCGCCTCAAGGCGCTTTCGTGCAACCTGGAGATGGCATTTCTTTGGTCAAGGCGCATGCATGCCGGTGCTCCTTGCCACTTTCCGAGCGAATAGCTGGAGAAGCTTTCATGTCCCCTAACTCGGACGAGGCAACACGGTGAGAGAGGCAAACCACTGGAGGCTCGGCGTTGTGCTGCCTGGTCATGCAACTGGAGGCTGAACTTCCGATCGAGGGAAGCGGCCGGCGAGTGACGAGGCTGTGGTGGCTCGACTCCAATTATATATATGGCCTTGAGACTCCGCAACTTCCAAACTGTTCCGAGTGAACCCTCTGGCCGTTTATCAAATTTGGCTCTGATCCTTTTGCACACTCATTACAGTCGCGTTGCGTTGATGCGCCGCCCAGAGGCTAGAGATGTCTTCCGATTCCAGCGATTCGGGCAATGACAGACCTCAGAATCCACCTCCGCCTTCAGCCAAGCCGAAAAAGAGAAAGAAGCATGTTCCGCCGCAAGAAACGATCAATAAAATCTGGTCGCGTTTCTCCGTGAAGAAATTCACTAAAGCGACTGTTGTACTGCCCTTCGCAAGCTCCACTAGCCAGCCTGCAACCGACCTGTCCAGACCTCCTCAAACCGCTACAGACAACCTGCTTGTGTCAGAGGATTTCGACCGAGCAGTGCAAGAATGTCGGACGAGAGTGAAGAAGCTGATCCAGGAATGCCGAAGAGTAAACATGAGATATCGTGACCCGGACTTCGATATTGATTGGGATCTAAAGATGAAAAGAGGCTATTGTCTAAACAATTTGAAGAACAATAAATTTGTGATTAGCGGCAGTGCCTACTCGACCTCCACGACCAAGTCACCTAAGGCTGTTAAGAGGGTGCATGAGATCTTCGATAGGCCAACGTTTCTCGCCGATGAATTATCGCCAGCGGACGTCAAGCAGGGAAGCCTAGGAGATTGTTGGTTGATGGCTAGTCTGACTGCTCTGGCCAACATGGATGTTGGTATTCAGCGAATCTGTGTTGAGTACGATACGAGTGAGCTTGGTGGCTCCTTTGTCCGAGGCTTCGCTGATGGGAATACAGAAATTGGAATCTATG
Source organism: Cadophora gregata (assembly GCF_030347475.1). Classification (NCBI taxonomy): domain Eukaryota; kingdom Fungi; phylum Ascomycota; class Leotiomycetes; order Helotiales; family Ploettnerulaceae; genus Cadophora; species Cadophora gregata. The sequence continues at coordinate 1,499,090 of NW_026695927.1, forward strand.
GCTTCGTGTTTCACAGAGGTAAATATGACTTACTTTCCTTTCCTTTGCCCTGTCATGTTAAGCTAGTATTTCGAGGCTTCAACTCAGCGAGTATTGGAAATTTAGTTCTCGATCGAAAGGACATTTCATTCTCATTGATTCAGCTAGCGTAATCTCTTGTTGTCAATGGATAACAGCAAACATTCTCTCTAGACGGAGAATGGATCATCTCCACCATCGACGATAAACTATTCCTAAAGTCGCCTGACTGGGATTCACCTTCTGTTCAACGACACTTGCTGGAACAGACTGACAGAGAAGATGTCGAGTTGGAATACGGGAAGACTTACCAGAGTGGTTCACAGTCATTATTTTTTGCACAGTGTCGTGATCAGAACGAAACATGGCTACCTTTACTGGAGAAGGCCTATGCTAAGGCACATGGAGATTATGCATCTCTCCAAGGAGGTTGGATTGGGTAATTGAGTGAGCTTCTGGTACACCCCTTACAGAGCTGACTTCTCCAGGGAGGGCCTTGAGGATCTTACAGGTGGCGTTACTACCGAACTGCTCACCTCGGACATTCTTGATACAGACGAATTTTGGAACAACGAGATACTCAAAGTCAACACAGAATTTCTGTTCGGCTGCTCGACTGGCTTGCTCGATGGTGGTTATGGCAGCAGAGATGGTATTTCTGAAGGTCATGCGTATGTCATCATGGAAGCTCGTGAGATTTCAACTGGTCAGCGCCTAGTCAAGCTTCGGTGAGTTCATTCCCATGCAAGAATGTTACTTACTAACATTGCCAGGAATCCATGGGGAAAAGGAAAGAAAGGTAATTGGGAAGGTGCTTGGTCTGACGGAAGCAAGGAGTTTACTCCGGAGCTACAAATCGAGCTGAACCATAATTTCGGCAGTGACAGTGTCTTCTGGATCTCGTATCAAGATCTTCTCCGGAAGTATCAGCACTTCGATCGCACTCGCCTGTTCATGGATTGTCCAGACTGGCGGATTACTCAAAAGTGGATCAGTGTTGAGGTGCCTTGGAAGGCAGAATTTGAACAAAAATACCGGATCGTCTTGAAGAAGGAATCGCCAGTCGTCTTAGTGCTTAGCCAACTCGATGATAGGTTCTTCGAGGGGCTGCAAGGACAGTATACATTCCGGCTCCAGTTTCGATTGCACGAGGTAGATTCTGTCGGGGAGAATGACTATATTGTGCGGAGTCATGGCAATTATCTCATGGAGCGAAGCGTGGTGACGGAGCTCAAGAGTCTACCAGCTGGAGTTTACGCTGTCTTCATCATGGTCGTTGCTGACCGGGACACACATAGTCCTTCGGTTGAAGATGTTGTCAAGGCGCAGTGCAGACGAAGAGTAGACAATGATAAACTAGCTCAAGTTGGCATGTCTTACGATATCGCTCACAGCAAAGGATCCCCTCATTCGGAGTCAAGAGACTTAGCACGAAAAGCACAGGACAAGGCGAAAGCTCGTGAATCACGAATCGCGACCCGGAAGAAGAATTGGGAAAAGAGACATTTGAGTCGCGAGATTGTGAGGAAGCAAGATAAAAAGAATCGCGAGAAGCGAGAGCGGAGAGAAGCGAAAGATGTTGCTGAGCAGAAGATGGAAGAGAAGGAGCCGAAAGATAAATCTGTCCAAACGGAAGATGCTAAGGAGGTTACTTTTGAGAAGGACGACAAGTCGGTGCAGACGGAAGATCCATCCAAGCCACCTCCTGAACAAGATCAGGCAAATGTATGTTCCAATACGCATGCACAATTTTCGACTCCGAAAGACACAGACAAAGGCGTACAAACAGAAGAGACCTGTGGAGTATCGGTTCCAGATTGTCGAGGCACACCAGACACACCCAACAGCACCATGGCCGGCTCACCACCTCCACTGGTTCGTGTTCCACCCATCCATCGTGGACCCCCGCCGCCGCCTCCGCCCTGTTCCCGCAATCGCAAGAGATCCACAGACCGGCACGAATACATCACATCAGAAGGCGAGTCAAGCGCTAGTCCTATCTCCGACTTCGATGACATGTATAGCGACGATGATCCAACTCTCCAGCCTAGACCAGTGAACACCACTGCTACGCCAGGCGCGAAGACCAGGAGCAACAGTGATGATGAGGATGAGACGGAGCCATGGAATGCGATTTGTATTGTTGGATTTAGAGTTTATAGTAAAGACGAAGGGTTGGAGCTGTTGATTTGGGATGAGCGATTGGATGCGATGACCCAAATCACCAAGAGGGCATCGGCCGTCAAGGAGGACAACGGCGCTGATGGGGATGGTGAAGATGATGCTGTGGAGGCAGAAGAGAAGCGCGTCAAGGATTCCAAGGACTTAAGAAGGAAAACGGGATGACGGCTATGGAGCCATAGCAGGGAGTCGGACAAAGCCGTACACGATGTTGGTCTCCCAGCACAAACCTACCTGGCCAACCGAATAACCCCCCAGGTTCTTTACCCTACTAGACTACTTAGCATGGACACATTGTCTGCGTCTCTGTATATTAGTCCTTGCCCTCTGCGGGCTTTTCATATACTATCTTATCTGGGTTGGTCCTGTTGCACTGCAGTAGCATTTAGCAAGAGATAAGGTAGAGAGAATAAGCAGAATCAGAAGCGAAATACCTCAAGGTCAAGAGCTACGTACGTACCTAGGTAGGCACCTTCAGGTACCAGTAGCTGGCGGTCTCTCAGAGGCTCACGTCCATTATGACTTCTCGGTGCTGGGTCGGACGTCCGAAAGCGGACAGGACACCGCAGAGCAGGGCGAGGCGTTGGAATTGCTGCTTCCATTGCTGTGCTGTGCTGTGCTCTGAGTGAATCTGGGTACCTAGGTAGGTAGGTAGGTAGGTTCCTTCCCGATTGGGATCGCAACGTGCTCGTTTCCCATGGCGGGATTACTTCACCTCCGCCGCTTCTTTAGATAAGGTAGGTACTACCTATACCTATACCTATACCTATACCTATATCTTAGGTACCTCCTCTCCCTATCAACCTTGGAGCAAAGCACCTAAGCAAATTAACGTAACTTAACAACTTTCTTCCACCCTCCCCTCTTCTCTGCCTCCTTCACTTCTGACACACGCACGCACTCCACATCCATTCCTCGTCATCGATCACCGTCACCGTCACCGTCACCGTCACCGTCACGGCCACCTTCACCTTACAATACCATTCGAGTGCGGACGAGAGACTCATACCTAAGTATTCCTATCCTATGCGACGAGTGCTGTCCAGATTACCCTTTCGGCGCCAGCGAGGACAGGTCAAGGTCGGCCACCAGTAGTATGGTCCATTCCGGCATCGAACCTAGACGAAAAACTCACAAACTCACCTGCACGGTCAAAATAATTCGACAGATAAAGCTAGACACAGCTTCTGACATCGAACATAGCTTCTTGTACCACCACACCGTGTTATATTACCAGTGTTCCCACGTGCAGGTAAATGTACGGCAGGAAAGCGCCCAGAAACATGTGTGAGTATATTGTTGGCCGCCGGACATCTAGATCAACCGTCTGCCAGTCAAAGAACCCCAGCTCTTGCTCTGAGCCACCACCTCCAGCTAAGAAGCCCGCAGCGGCTAAACTCGCAGAATGTTCCAAGGCTAAGAATTCTTCGTGTTCCTGCTGCAATCTTGGTTCCAGAGCCCGGTCCAGGTCTCCTAGGACACAGGTCCACGTAACTGACTTTGACACCTCGTCAGACGAATTGAGTGGTGGCGAGAGTAGCAGAGGCGTGCGCGAGGAGAAGGTACTGAAGTCTGCTCTGAAGAAGCCTGCGTTGAAGGTGTTACCCAAGAAGACTTTATCTGAGGTATGCAAGACCTCGAAGCGCGAAGCGTCAGAATGTGAATGTGTATACTGCCTCAAGCTTCTGCTCAGCCAGGTAAAGATTGACATCGAGAAGAAGCAGGACCAGAAGAAGCACGTCAGCTTCGACAACAGGTAAGAGTCATATCATCTCTATTTGCCTTCTTTGAGCGCGGTTGAACGACTCACCTTCAAATACTCGACCTTGACAGATACAGCTGTCAATCATGGAGTGAATTGCAAACTGACATTTTATAGCTTTGAAAAGCCACCGGCCAAGGAGAAGAGTAACAGCGAGAAACAAAAGACCCAAAAGACTAGAGGCCAGAACCAAAACAAAAGCCAAAGCTATCAGCAAGACCAGCAAGTAGGCAATCAGAATAAGGTTCAGAGCTTGCAGATAGGTGAAACGAACGAGAATCGAGGCCAGGAAGGACAGCAGGTGAATGTCCAGCGGCAACGCAGCCAGAACCAGAATTTTATGCCATACACGCGACACACCCACAGCTCAGCTTACATCAATCCAGGCAACCTTCCGTTCTCCATAAATATCCCAATTGGGACTTTTTCATCGAGATACTTACCAATGACGACCAGGAAAATGAGCTCCGAGCGTATTTTGACGCCTTCCAGGGCCGATGTCGTTCTGAGGGAGGATGTCATCGAATGCAGCTCTGATCCGAGACCAAATGCTTTCTTCGATGTCAATTCAAGAGTTCTACGCGTCTATCATGGGCCAATTTATGGCAATCCGTTTTCCAGTGTGCCTGCGAACTCGATTCACATTGGAGCGTTCGCGCCAAGATTCTGTGGTCCTCCCCGAGCCATGACTGGTCAACATACTTACGCTGGCCCTCCTCCAACACCTCAACAGGGTAACGTCTCTTCCAGTCAGGGTAACAGGGGAAATCCGAGATACTATCCAGCTGGTAATAATGAAAATTGCGCACCGAATACGAACCACAATGACTGGGGCAGCTTTCAGGCCGGAGTCAATGGAGCTAATCGCGGATCACCAAATAATGCTTGGGGAGGCTCATGGGGAGACAACGGAGGGCGCATGCCAGGAGCCTGGATCAATGACAACAATGCCAACCAGAACAATTGCAATGGATGGGGTGGTGATAATCAGAACACGAAGCAGCATAACGGAAACTCTGGTCGGGCAAGCAATGCCAGCGGGGCCTTCTCAAACAACCAATCCTCCGAACAATACGTATGTGGAACGCAGAATCCAACCGAGTTCAACCAGAATGACACCAACAACTCGTCTGGCTGGGACGGTAACAACCAATCTTCAGCTGAAGACAACAGCAATTCTGGCCCGAATGGTACTGGAAATTCCAAGTGAGTGATTGAGATTCGCAGACATCTAGAATATTTTGAATTGACTTTCCGAAGTCATAATAACAAAGATTTGAGCTGGGGAGGTAATGGAGATTCGAGGTTTGTTATTGAAAGCCACGTGCGGATGAGTATCAAATTGACTACTCGCTTAGCAACAGCAACAACAACAACCCCAATTGGGGCGGCGTAATTAATAATTCGAAGTCAGCTTCTCGAGACCTTCCATGTAAGGGGTTTTTTTTCTAACATATGGCATAGCAATAATAAGAGCTCATCCAGTTGGGGAGGCGGAAATGCCGATTCCAAGTAAGATCGGATGCTGTCAAAATCCTGGCAACAAAATTTGACATTATGTGTAGTAATAACAACTCGAACGGTTGGAATGGCAACAACCAATCGTCGTGGCAAAACGATAACTCGTCAAATTCTGGAAATAACAATCAGTCGTCGGGCCAGAACAACGATTCCTCAGGCTGGGGCAATAACTACCAATCGTCGGGTCAAAACAACGGCAGTTCGTCGGACTGGGGACATTCCAAGTGAGCTCTATATTCCGTCCTCCAAAGACATAAAGGGCTAACAGATCTAAGCAACGACAATAATAATTATGGATGGGGCGATGGTAGCAACCAGAACAACCAGTTCTGTGGCCAGAATAATTCTTCGACCTGGGGAGGGAATGGCGATTCGGGGTAAGCATAAAAATATGTTCCAGATCTCTACAGTACTGATACGGGCTTCCAAAGCAACGTTAACAACAATCACGACAACCCCGGAAGGGATGACAATGACCTGTCTGGTCAGGATAATGGCAATGTTTCGAAGTGGGAAGGAATTGGTAATTCAAAGTAAGCCTTCCATAGAATCTAGGCTCCGAGAAGACTAAAAGTAGCAAAGCAACAAAAACTCGTCTAGCTGGGAAGGTAGTGGGAATTTCAAGTAGGCCCAGAGCGAGAATCCAAAGACATGAGCAATGGACGTTCTGACTTATGACGAAGCAGCAACAATTCGTCTGGCTGGGGAGAAACCTCCAAGTGAGTACCTAAAGCACGCACCCTTCTCGCGATGATCATAGTAATCGTTCATTCAGTAATACCCAGTCATACAACAGTAGTACAGGCTGGCAGAACGGAGACAACCCAAGCATGTCAGTGACCTTCCCCAGACGAACTTCTCGATGCTGACCTTCGCCTCAAAGAAACAACCAGTCTAACAACAGCAATAGCGGATGGCAGAACGGAGGCGGGTCACAAAATGGCGGGGGCCGGAACGAGTATATTGATCCGCTTTGTAGCCATACTTTTTCTGATTGTGATAACTGACTTCAAGTGAAGCAACAACCAATCCAGCAACCAGTCGAACAACAAGAATGGATGGCAAAGTGGGAGTGGCTGGAGCGAGTAAATGGACCTCTTCGCACAATTTGCGTGTAGATCCGAGAACTGATATCGGTTGTAGTAATAACCAAACCAGTAATAATAACAACAATAACAGTGTCTGGCAGAATGAAGTCGGCTCACAGAACGGAAGAGGTTGGAATAGGTAAGCATGTTCTTCCTAGAACTGACAGAGAGTAATTTTCCAAAGACAAGAACTGACGTCCATTGAAGCAAAAATCAGTCAAACAACCACAACAACACATCTTCTGGTTCAGGCTCGCAGACAGGAAACAACGGCGGTGGCCGGTCAGACTCGTGGAGTGGTGGGGGAGAAGCCACTTCTGGAAAGGCAATGAATGGTTGGTAAACATTCGATGGGATGATACCAGGCAGCCTCAAGCGTTTTGATTGTGATCAGGGTGAGTGATTCTACCTTTTGATTTTCCTTGATGTAGCAATGGCTTCCTAGGGAATGTCGGGACATATGGTTGACTTTGCGCACAGAAGCTCGCCCATACTGCACTCTTGCATTGAGAGCTAGCCCTGGAGTGGGTACATGGATCATTATTTGCTGTAAATGATCCAAGTTTCCCAGCATATTACTTTCGTGAATTTACAAGGGACTAATAGGTCGATCCATGGCTTAACTTTGGCGCTACTATGCAGTATTTTTCAGAGCAAAGACCTGTCAATTTTAGTGTAACATTACAGAATATCATTTGTATCAAAATTACCTATTATTTTTTGACCTCTTTCACTATACTACATTACAAGTCTTTCGAACTGGAGTCGTGTTGTTGCCTTTACTTCCAATTAAGATAATTGAAGTATTGAATAGTTTGAAGAAGCTGGCAGGTGAAGATACACTTCTGCCTGATTGCTAGTATTCGGCGACTACAGCTGTTCCTAACTACCTAGTTAGAATCCAAGGGACCGATTTTCCACCCTTATCTAAATCCACCCCCTCCCACCTCCTCCCGCTTCTCTGAGTCCTACCTCCTTATATTACAACTACCTTCTATACTTAGATTTTTAGAAGAATTAAAGATTAATATATATCAAATCACTTCTGTGTTTTGTTTTTTAGTATAATATTATATTAATAGAATAATTTTGATTTTCTTAATATAATAGACTAATTATGATAGGCGAGTCACGTGAGTAAAGCTAATATTATAAGGCTGTAAGGCTAGAGTTATATAACAAACCTAGGACTAGCTTAGTTCGCTAGTAGTTATATCTCTCTTACTTATTTTTAAAGCTTCTTAAAAACCTCTTCTTTTTATTATCTTTTTTACTTTATATTATAACTACTAACAAATATTTATTATATTATTATATTAGAAAAGACTAACCTTACTTATAAAGGTCTTAATATCTACTTCTACTAAATTCCTTAAGTACTTTTTAAGTATAATTAAGTTATATTTTTAGCTCTTTTTTTTCTACTTTACTTCTTATACTTTATTATTTCCTTAAGTACTTTCTAAGTATAATTAAGTTATATTTATAACTTAAGTATTACTTTTTACTTTTATTTTTATATTTATACTTCCTTATAAGTAATCTTAATCTCTTCTAGAAGATAAATAAAATATAATATAATATTCTTCTTATAGTTAAACTTACTATATTTCTAATACTAAAAGAAAGAAATCCGCTTTTAAGCTCTTCTTTTAATTATATTACGCCTTATAAACGCGGTATAAGAGGAAAGAATAATATAATCCTCTTAATCTCTTATAGTAATATTATATCTCCTATTAAAGATAACTCTTAAGATTAGTAGGATTACTTCTTAAAAGAATATTTAATTCTTATACTAGTAATTAAGGCCTTAAAAAGCTCTAAAGAACTCTAAAGATTAGTTAAGCGCTAGGATAAGTAAGATAAAAACCTTCTTAGAATTATAAACATATTAAAGAACTTAACTATTAAGTCTAAGAAGCTAAAGGTATTAAGCTTCTAATAATAAGCTCTTAACCTAAGGGATAATAATAACTTTAATAATAGTAGATTATTTAGAAATAACTAAGATAATACCCCCTAGGTATTAATAGAGCCTACTTTTATTTACTATAAATACTAAAAGAGGCTCTTACTTAAACTATATATTAATAAGTTCTTTAGTACTTTTAATAGCTTCAAATAATTATTAGTATTATACTAGTAAATAAATAATAAGTGTATATTAATATATATTAAAATCTAAGGTTTAGTTTAAAGGTATTTAAAAGTATATATTATAAAGAGTATCTATAAGTTAGAATATATACTACCTCCTAAATAGCCCCCGGTTTATATCTAAAAGGAGTTTATCTTCTAATTAGGATTACTTATACTCTTTAACTTCCTTTTATATTTCTATAGTATAAGTCTATAGATTAATACTAGTAAAACTTCTTTTAGAAATAAAAGGTTTCTAATAATTATAAAAGAAATAAAAGAGAGAATATAGATATAATAAAAAGAATTAGAGATATAATAAAGTAATAAATATTTAATTTATATACTTTAGTCACTAGAATATCTTTAGTTACTATCTGAAAGTACCTCTCTTATTATATAAGGATATAAATAAATTATAATTTATAACTAAACTACGCTTTAAAATATAAAGAATATATATAAACTCGTAGAGAATTAAATAATATTATTATTAAGTTAATATAAGGTTCCAGGGAGTCGGAGGGTTAATATTCTATCTAGTAGTAGTTAATAATATAGAAGTAGAAAATAATAGTAATAGCTAAGTAATAATAGTAAATAATATTATATTATATCTAAATTAGGCCTGAATTATATATATTTATTTATATAAAGATAGCCTCCCCTTTTAAAACTTTCTTTTTTCTCTATTAAATAATAATAATAATAATAACTATAAGTTTAGAATTAATAGTATTTACTTTAGAGATTCTTATTAACTAAGAGATTTCTTTAAAAGATATTAAATAAATTAAGTAATTTAAGAGTAAATATATCTTATTCTAAAAGTTAGCGTAGTAGTAGAGCTCTTTATTAATACTAATTAGTACTAATTCCCTGCTTTCTTAATACCTTTCTAACTATATTTTATATATAATACTATAGATATATTAATTATTAGAAGAAAAGTAATCTAAAATTATATAAATTCTTAAGTTCTATAAGCTTAAAATACTAGTATTATACTAAGAATAAGAATAAATACGAACTTATAAGTATATCTTACTTAAATCCTTTTTATAACCCTTTTAATAATAACTCTTTATAACTAATAGAAGTAGATCCTAGTATATATAACTACTAAATATTATATCTTTACTAATACTCTTACTAGTAGAGATAAAGACTTTCTTCTTAAAGCTAGTACTACTCTTTAGAATATTATCTTTATTACTAATACTAATATACTAAAAGATATAATATTAGCTACGGGAATTATATTAGTAAAGATCTATATTATATATAGTAAGATAGCTAGAATCGCGGAATAGAATACTATAAGTATTTCCTTTTTCTTAATTAACTTCTTTACTTCCTTTTATTAGACGTGATTTAATAGCTTATATTATAAGAGATACTTATAGTATTATAGAAGTTAGGAATTATATTAGGGAAGCGGAAAGTTCTATTAGATAATCCGAGTCTATTAAAACGTTATATAAGGATAAGTACTTATAGTATTCCCGGAGGTAGTTCAGAGAAGAGTTTAAATAGTAGTTCTAGTAGTTCTAGTTCTAGTAGTAGTTCTAGTAATAGAAGTAGCTTAAGTACTTATTCTTCTAGTTTTACTATAATTAATTAGCCTTTTAAAGCAGAGAAGAGTAATAATAATACTCTAATACTTAACTTAACTTTTTTATCTCCTTTTCCCTAAGAGAAAAGAGAAACTACTAATAGTAGTCCTAAAGAGAATAATATATAGAAGTAAGGGGTTCTTAGCTCTATTTCAGATTAGTTTTATAGTTAGTTCTTTATAATAATATCTTCTTTATACTTTTATATAAGAGTAGCTTTTTATAATAAAACTAGTAATTAGTTACTATTAGAGTATTATTATAAAGCTACTTATTAACGCTTTAAATTAAAGAGTAATTATCTTGAAATAAAAGTTATTCCTATTATAATATCTTACTTAATTATAAAGAAATAAATAAGTAATAAAAGAGAGTTTATAAGAAAATTAATATAAGAAAAATAAGTAAACGTATTAGAATACTCTTACTATAAGTATAAATTAACTTTATTTAACTTCTCTACTTATCTCTCTACTTTTACTATTAACTAGTTAGTATTAATAAACTCTTAGAGAGCTTTATTTAGACTAGCTTTTATTATAGCGTTAGTAAGGTTACTTACTTTATTAATCTATCGTATCTCTATTAGTTCTCTACGCTTATATAATTAACGAATTACTATAATATTAATTATTAAATACTTCTCTTTTATAATACTAAGTTTAATAATATATTTATGAAGGAACAGAGAATTAGTATAAACTATAGTAGGAAGCCTTAGAAGACTTAGTTTATTAGTTATTATATTAACTATAGTCGCTAGAGATATTAATATATTAATCCTTATTACTATAGTATATAATTCTGAAGTAAGTACTACTTAAGTAATTCTCTTATACTTTATAGAACTTATATATATTAGATTACTAAAAAAAGAGAACTCTTAAAACTTCTCTAATTTAGTTCTGATTACTAGTATAAAACTGATTTAGAAGCTAAGGTCTTTATTATTTATAAAAGATCTATTAATAAAGGTATAGATTTTTATAGAACTTAAGTCTATAGGAATATACTATAGACCTCTCCTTAGGTTCTTTATCTACTACTTAAGATATAAATTCAAGGCCTTAATATTATTAAGTATTAGATTTTAGTACTATACTACTACTAATAAGTTAAATATAGCTTCTAGCTAATAAATCGTTATAAGGTAAGCTCTATAAGCTTATTACTTTATATAAACCTTTATATAATCTCCCTTAGTAATATTAACTTATTTAAGCCTTATACCTTAATCCTTCTAAGATATATAAAAGCTACCTTCTTTTATATAAATAGTATACTTATTAAATATTAGCGATTCGGATTAGTTTAGGACTTATATTAGTTTAGTTATAAAGCCGGCTTAATTAATCGCTTCTTATTCCCTTACTAAGAATATCTTATCTCTTAGAATAAAAGTATTATCTGTTTATATTCTTATAATTCTGAACTTATTAGTTCCTTTAGTACTTACTAAGAGGTATAAATTATAAGTTAATATTTCTATCTAAAAGCTTCTTATATAATACTTATAGTATATATTAAACTAGTAGTTTCTAGACTTAAGTATATTATATAATAGAAGTACTACTATAAATATTATTCTAAATAGAAACTCGTTAGTAATTTCTTCTAGTAGCTATATAAATATCTTATAAAGAAGCTTTATTACTACTTAAGTATAAGCTTAAGTAATATCTTATATTACTAGCTTTAATTCAGAGTTATTCCGGATATATTTCAGATAACTAAGTATTATAGCTAAGTATATAATAAGTCTTTAACTAACTTATTAGATTATTAGTAATTAAGTTAAGATCTCTTATTTACTTTTATTATTAAAGTATTAAATAATAAGCTTAGATTTCTTATATAAGCTTACTATCTCTTTACTCTTAACTTTATTTACTATTCTAGACTTAAAGATATATTAGTCTTTTACTCTAGAGTTATCTTTATAAATAAGGATAAAAATACCTCTTCTAATAAAAGCTTTATATTCTACTTAATAAGATCTTTAAAATAATAGTCCTAAGGTTATAATCTTACTCTTTAATTATAGCTAGATAGAAAGCTTTTAATCTCTTATCTTCTTCTCTATTAAGAATATCTTAGTATTATATACTATATATATCTTAGTATTATAATTATTATTAATTATTAATAATCCGTTAATCTATTTTATAAATAGGATCTTAATACAGATAAGTTTTAGTATTAATTTAGATACTTTCTAAGTTAGCTATTTCTAATATTAAGTATCCTCTAGTAATTTTTCTTTTTAAAACTTAATATTAGAGCTATCTATAATAAATAGTTATATAGAAGTAAAATAGAATATATATATATTCTACTATTATTTATATTAATCTTATAATCCTTATTATTTATTTCTAAGAAATTATAAAGTCCTTTCTACTTCTTAGATTTCTCTCTTTAGATAAGTACTTTATTATTAATCTGAAGATTATAAATATAAGTAGTTCTAAGGCTATTTTAAGTAGCTAATATATTATTAACTTTATATATAATATAAAGCTTATATATAGCTTCTATAGCTTTCTTAATAGTAGCTACCTATTATTTAACTAACAGATTAAGAGGATTTAATTCTATTATCTTAGGGTATACTCCGAAGATTAGTAATATAAGAACTAAGCTATTAGGTCTAGCTATATTATTTATAGCTTTAATAGCTATTTATAAGTGTTCCTTAGCGTTAAGATCTTTATATTCTTCTATAATAATTTTATAAGTATAATAAAGTAGATAGTAATATCTCTTTACTTTATTAATAGAATAATATATTTTTATTAAAATAAGTTTAAGAATAGTTCTAACTAACTTAAGTAAGCTCTGAAATTCCTTAGAGTTAAAGTTTATTCTATAGTTATAAATTATAAAGTTAAGTAGTCCTAAATATATATCGATTTATATAGCTTTAAATATATTAAATATAAATTAAGTAGATACTAAACCGGACTCTTTTTAGAGCTATCTTACTACCTTAAATCCTATTACCTTATCGATTATATAAAAAGTATATTAATTGCTAAATATTATAATATTAATATAAACTATATAATTAAAATTAATATTATTATAAAGTCTGAATCAGAACTAATATAAAGTATCTATATACTTCTAATAGTACTTATATATCTCCTTTACCTATTATATAATATTAAAATCTAATATATAACTTACTTAGTCTAGAAGATATTATAAATATTATACTAATAAGTAACTAAATTGCCTATAAAGTCTACGAATCTCTATTTCTATAAGGTAATAAGCTAATATATCTCTATCTGAATATTCTAATAATTAGTAATATTAATCTAAAAGAAGCTATATATACTCGCTTTTCTAGATAATTAAATACTTAATATCCCCTTAAACTAAGGTATTAGTAAGATTATTATAATAGATCCCTAGTTTATCGAGCTATTAAAAGCATATTAAGAATAGTATATTAGTTTCTACGATTATAAATTCTAACTATCTAATAAGTGTATTAATTATAATAGTTCCTAATATAACCCTTATATTAGCTCTGAATTAGATCTAATAATATCTTACCTCTCTTTTATTAAATATAATCTTCCGAATTTATTATAAAGCTCGTAACTAGTTAAGACTACTTATATTTCTCTTTCATACTTTAGTATTAATTAAAAGGCCTTAAAAAACTATCTTAGACTACTAAGTAATAAAAGCTTCTATTATTATCTTAAGCTTAGGTTATTTAATCTTACTTTAGAAGAAATAAATAGCCTTTTATTCCTTAAGGTACTAGAGAACTTACTTTATATTATACTCTATTTCTAATATATAGAATATAGTAATAAAGTATACTACTTTATTCTTATCCTTTATATCTACTTTAGTATTATTAGAATAGTTATTATTATCTTCTATAAAAGTATCGGAATTATTCTTTTTATAATCTTTACTAGATCCCTTAAACTAGTTCTAATTAAGCTCTAAATCTAACTCCTCTTTTTTAAGGTATATTATATATACCTTATAAGACTTTTCCGTAAGCTTAATACCTTTAGCTTTCTATTTTATAAAATACCTTACTTTTAAGGCTACTTATTCTTAATCGGAGTAATAGCTACTATAATAGTTTATCTTCTTATAGATAATATAACTTATATAACCTAAGAGTATCTTAAATCTATTTTTATATTTATTTCCTAAAGAGAACTTTATCCTTTAGTCTAAGTAGTAAGTATTACTATCTATAATATATATTTAAGATTAATTTAGATTATTCTTAGAGTATCTCCTAGATCTAGATCCGGAATTCTATATTATTTCTATACTTATAGCTATATAAAGGCTATTTATTAGTATAAGGAATATTAGAAGTAGCTTAAATAGAGCTATCTTAAATAAGGGATTCCCTAAAACTCCTTATACTAGCTTATTATATAATATTTTATCGTTTTATATACTATTATCCTTAAGACTTAATTAGATACTTTATAGTTCTCTTATAAAGCTTTCTAATTATATTAGAGCTAATTTACTTTTCTAAAGTAGCTTATTTTAAAATATAGAAAAAGTTATATTAAATTACTAACTTAAGTATTAATTAGCTCTCTTCTTTATCTTATAGTTATTATAAGTAGCTTATACTAGCTTATTAAATAAGTACTCCTTATTCTAAAGATACTAATAGTAATATAATAAGACTCTATCTTAGAGTATAAATAGAAATACTTTATATTATAGTATAAACTCTACTAATACTTATTAATAAAGATTAGTAAAGATATAAAGCTTCTTATTAAGATAATCTCTAGCTTTACTATATTAAAGCTCCTTAGTATATATTTTACTAAAGCTTATTAGTAATTTTATTTATTCTAGAGAGATTAGTTCTATAATATATTAACTTAGATAAATAAGCTCTAAATATATTCTATTTTAGCTAAATACTTAAAAAGAAGATAATATCTTATCTTTTAAATATATTATAAGAGCTAAGATAAGATCTAGTAAACTATTATCTCTTAGTCTTTATACTAAAAGCTAATTAGTATAGTATCTCTCTTATCTTATTAGAAATAATTCCTTTCTTTTAATATTAATAAAAGAAGAGGTTCTATAGATATTTTCGCTTTTTATAAAGAGTTTAATATATAAAGGTCCTTAAGAGCCCGGATATTAAAATAAAACTTAATCCCTTAAGGGATTATTTATTTATATTCTCCTTTAGCTATCTTAATATCTTATTTCTATATTATTAGAAGCTATAATCTTTATAAATAAAAATAATATATTAAGTAAGTTCTAATAAAGTATTTATTATACTTAGTTCTCTTCTTAATTATAAGTCTAAATCTTATTTAAAAAAGAGCTAAATAATAAGTCTAGTAGTAATTTAGTTTCTTATTTATCTAGCTAAATATTCTCTTATACTTAAACTATTATTATAAAAGCCTAGGAAATCTATAATCCTTTTTAATATTAAATATAAACTTAATTCTTTAAGAGATAATCTTAGAGCTCTTATTATTACTTACTTATTATCTTCTTAAAATTATCTACTATCTAATCTAGAAAGTATTCTTAAAAGTCTTAGAATAATATCTCTCTCTTAATACTTTTTCTTATAAAATAATCTATAAATCCTTAAACTAGACTATTAATATTAGCTCTTATAAAGCTAGCTAAAAGTACTCTAAGAACTAGTATTCTATCTTATATTAAAGTTCCGCTACTTCTAACTTCTATATTAAGTTATTCTATAATTTAGTTTATTAGAATTACTATTATATTAGAGGCGATTTATAAGTATTTTAAATATATCTTTTATATCTTAGAAATATCTAACTAAATAACTCTAGAAATATCTTAATAATTATTAGAGAGTAGCTATTATTCTTTAGTAGTATAGAACTTACTTTACTTAATTTTAATAAGAGTTCTCTAGTTACTCTATAAGACTTACTCTACTTAGTTTTAATAAGAGCCTACTAATATTAATTTAGTATTATATCTTAAGAGTTAACTCTATTATATTTAACCTATCTGTTCTATAGTATAAAGTAACTATTAATTAGTATTAGTATTATACTAGTAAATAAATAATAAGTATATATTAATATATATTAAAATCTAAGGTTTAGTTTAAAGGTATTTAAAAGTATATATTATAAAGAGTATCTACGAGTTAGAATATATATTACCTCTTAAATAGCCTCTAGTTTATATCTGAAAGGAGTCTATCTCTTAACTAGGATTACTTATACCCTTTAACTTCCCTTTATATTTCTATAGTATAAGTCTTCGAACTAATAATAATATACTTAGTTCGCTTTTATAACTAGTAAACTAGATATTAATATTAACTACTACTTAAGTAAGAAAGCTTAATAAGCTATAATTATTAGTTCGTAGACTTATACTATAGAAATATAAGAGGTAATCAGAGATATAAATAATCTTAGTTAAGAGATAGACCCTTTTTAAATATAAACCGGGAGGTATTTAAGAGATAATATATATTCTAATCTTTAGATACTTTTTATAATATATACTTTTAAATACCTTTAAACTAAACCTTAGATTTTAATGTATATTAATATATACTTATTCTTTATTTATTAGTATAATACTAATACTATGTAACGGTCCGGTATTTACTCGCTGTAAATACAGAAGGCTGCAGTTAATCTCTGATAATCGAGAGGTAGATATATCACGTAGACAGGAAGATAGTTACTAAGTATTAGAATACTATTTGAAGTTAAGCACGAAGCTCCTATCTAATAGTAGACGTGCTAGTCTTATATAGAACCTTCGTTCGCCTTGGATCCCTTGGGATACTGGATCCTTGGATCCTTGGATCCGTTTTCCTATAAGGGGATCCAGGGATCCAGGGATCCATCACGTGACCTATCGTCCACCGTGATCTAGGTAACTATTACTACCGAAGCGTGAGTGTACAGCAGTACCACTCGCTGTCCTGTATTATTCCCTGGCTGGTACTACCCTATCGATAGTACCGCTCCCTTATTAGTACTAATGCCCCCATAGTACTACTGATGGTTTTATCATCATATAGGTGCCAACTGAACTGTAGCGCCAAGGGTCCGTAATATACTAATTAGTAATTACCTTATATTATAAAATAGATAAGTTAAATATAATAAAGTTAACTCTTAGGATATAATACTAAATTAATATTAGTAGGCTCTTATTAATAAGTAGAATAAGCCTTATGAAATAACTAGTAAACTCTTATTAATAAGTAGAATAAGTTCTATACTACTAAAAAATAATAGTTACTTTATAATAGTTATTAAGATATCTCTAGAGCTATTTAATTAGATATTTTTAAAATATAAAAAATACCTTTAAAACACTTATAAATCGCTTTTAATATAATAATAACTCTAATAAATTAAGTTATGAAATAACTTAGAGTAAAAGTTAAAAGTAATAAAACCTTAATATAAAAAGGAACGCTAACTCCTAAAGCACCTTTAATAGGTCTTATAAAAGCTAATATTAATAGTCTAATTTAAGGATTTATAAATTATTCTATAAGGAAAGATATCTAATAGGAGATATTATTTTAAGACTTTTAAAAGTACTTTTTAAATTTAAAAAATAGAAGACTTTAAGAACTTAATAAATAATTAATAATAGGAGCTATAAGACTACCTTTTAAAAAACTAAGTCTACGTTTAATATTAAAAAGAATTATATATTACTAATACTTTAATAATAGTAGTTTAAGTATAAGAGAACACTTAGTTAAATAAATAAAAAACTAAGCTATTATTAGACTTATTATTTAGTCCCTTTTTAGATAAAATTTAGAATCGTAATTAAGAAAAGTACTAAATATAATAAATACTTCACTAAAACTTACTTAATATATTATTTCTATTTATAAAGATTATAACTCTTAATAATATAAATATAAAGTATTAAAATAGCTAAAGAAGGATATAAATAAATAATCCCTTAAGGGATTAAGTTTTATTTTAATATCCGGGCTCTTAAGGACCTTTATATATTAAACCTTTTATAAAAAGCGAAAATCTCTATAAAGTCTCTTCTCTTATTAATATTAAAAAAGAGGAATTATTTCTAATAAGACTAAAGAGATAATAAGCTAACTAGTCTCTAATATAAAAACTAAGAGATAATAGGTTATTAAATTCTACTTTAGCTCTTATAAGGTACTTAAGGGATAAGATATTATATCTTTTTAAAGTACTAAGCTAAAATAGTCTATAATTAGAGCTTATTTAGCTAAGTTAATATATTATAAAGCTAATCTCTCTAGAATAAGTAAAATTACTAGTAAGTCTTAGTAAGATATATACTAAAAGGCTTTAATATAATAAAGCTAGAGATTATCTTAATAAGAAGTTTTATATCTTACTAATCGTTATTAATAAGTATTAGTAAAGTTTATATTATAATATAAGGTATTTTTATTTATACTCCAGGATAAAGCTTTATTATATTACTACTAGTACTTTTAAAATAAGAGGTACTTATTTAATAAGCTAGTATAGGCTACTTATAATAACTATAAGATAAAGAAAAGAACTAATTAATACTTAAGTTAATAGTTTAATATAACTTTTTCTATATTTTAGAATAAACTACTTTAGAAAAGTAAATTAGCTCTAATATAATTAGAAAGCTTTAGAAGAGAGTTATAAAGTATCTAATTAAGTCTTAAGGATAATAATATATAGAATAATAAAATATTATATAATAAGCTAATATAGGGAGTTTTAGGGAATCCCTTATTTAAGATAACTCTATTTAAGCTACCTCTAATGTTCTTTATACTAATAAATAGCCTTTATATAATTATAAGCGTAGAGATAATATAAGATTTTAGATCTAAATCTAAGAGATACTCTAAGAATAATCTAAATTAGTCCTAGATATATATTATAAATAGTAATACTTATTACTTAAATAAAAAGATAAAGTTCTTCTTAAGAAATAAATATAAGGATAGATTTAAAGTATTCTTAAGTTATATAGGATATATTATCTATAAGAAGATAGATTATTATAGTAGCTATTATTTTAACTAAGAATAAGTAGCTTTAAAAGTAAGGTATTTTACGAAATAAAAGACTAAAGGTATTAAACTTATAGAAAAGTCTTATAAGATATAAATAATATACTTTAAAAGAAAGGAGTTAAACTTAGAGCTTAATTAAGACTAGTTTAAAGGACTTAGTAAAGATTATAAAAAGGATAATTTTAATACTTTAATAGAAGATAATAATAACTATTCTAATAATACTAAAGTAAATATAAAGAATAAAAATAAAGTAATATACTTTATTATTATATTCTATATATTAGAAATAAAGTATAATATAAGGCAAGTTCTTTAATACCTTAAGAAATAAAGAGTTATTTATATTCTTTAGAGTATAATTAAGTAACCTAAGCTTAAGATAATAATAAAAGCTTTTATTACTTAATAGTCTAAGATAGTTTTTTAAGGCCTTTTAATTAATAATAAATTATTAAAGAGAAATATAAGCGGTCTTAACTAGTTATAAGCTTTATAATAAATCCGGAAGGTTATATTTAATAAAAGAGAGGCGAGATATTATTAAATCTAATTCGAAGCTAGTATAAGAGTTATATTAGGAACTATTATAATTTATTAGTAAAAAGATCTGGCTCTAGGCAGCCGCCGGCTAGCCGCTATAAGCGCTATTATCGCGATTTTTAGCCTAAGTTATATATCGATTAATTTAATAGCTAGCGACCCCTAAAGCTATATATAGTAATTTTAGCCGGCGCCTCTAGCGCCTTAGGCGCTTTCGACGCTATAGGTGCTTATAAGCCTAATTAGAAATAGCGTATAAAATAAAAGTGAGTCCGATTTTTTATTTATTATATAAAGTATATTAGTAAGCTTACTAAAAACTTTAATAATACTAAGAATACTAAGGATACTAAGGATACTAATAAGAGTATACCTTATAAAGGGTATTATTAGGCTTATATCGCTCGATTAGGTAAGGCGGCGACTTACTCTTATATAGAATTTACCCGAATTAAATTATAAGCTTATTAGCGATTTTTTAGCGTAGTTATTTATAGCGTTAAAGGCTTCGTAAGACTAGTTTTAAGGATATATATAAAAAGTATAAGTCTTTTTAAATTCTTAATTAAAATCTATACTACTTTAACTATTTTTAGTTAGTTTAAAATCTAAAAATAAACTTAACTTTTAATTTTTAATTCTAATTAAAAATATTATATCTTTTCTAATTAGGTCTAGCTTATATATAAAAGTAGATCTTATAAAGAGCGCCTAAGGCGTATAAGGCGGCCTCTTATTTTTTAGGCTAATATATAGTAGCTTCTTATATTTTAAAGCTGCTTTAAGCGTAAGAGGCTATTAAATAGCGGAAATAGCGAAAATAGCAGGTAGTATATATACCTAGCGCTAGAATTTTTTACTGATATTCTATATATAATCTAAAGTAATACTATAAGAGATAATATACTTTTAGTAATTATAAAACTAAGTAATAATTTCCTTTAGCTTCTAAGTATACTTTCTTTTTATATTTAAGGTTTTTATTTTCCTACTTTTTATACTTATAAGCTTTATTTTTATAAGTTTTCTAATATATAATTTAAACTAGGTCTAAAGTAGATTATATACCCTTAGTATTATAGAAATAATCTCTTAAATTATCTATTAATTAGCAGATAATCTAGTATAATACTAGCTGCGAATATAGTTTTAAATAGCCTTAATTTCTATAGAATTAAAGTCTAGTTCTTTCCTTAGATAGAATATAGCTTATCTAATATTAGAGTTCTTTCTCTAATATTATAGCTCTTATAGCCCCTTTTTAATATTAAATATATATATAGCCTCTATAGTAAAGCACTAAGGGTAATCTTAAAGATATTAAAGAGCCTTATTAAACTTAGCTTTATTATATATCTTCTGATAATATATCTTTTACTTCTAATTATAGTTTAAAGGAAGCTCTAGCTCTAAGTATTTAGTTATTAAGATAAGTATATCTTAAGGTTCTTTTAGTATAAATAATAATTAAGTATTAATAAGTATAGATATTCTTATAAACACGGAATAGAAAGAGCTCGATTAAGTATATAAAATAATTTAAGAATTAAAATATTCCGAGTGTAATAGCACGGTTTAGCGTTAGCTAGCACGTGAGCGAAATAACTACGGATCAGGTGATAACCTCTCTATTAGCGCGAATATTAAGCTGAGGAGCCCTTGATTCCGTGGAGGGCGCTTGAGCTTATATAGACAAATTCCCCGGGCTATTCCCGATTAGGCTTAATTACACTTGACGTAAAACTTGATGTAAACTCCCATAGTAGCGTAGAGCTATTTCCCTTTGCGTATAACTAAGTGGGTAACTGTTAGTAAACCCCTTTAGAGTTAACTGAGCTCTACTGAGTCTTACCGAGCTTTGCCGAGCTCTAGACTCTTCCTAATCGGGTATAGTAAAGAAGTAGTTACTACTACCTTTATATTACCCCCCCTTTTTGAAAAAATCGAGTTATAAGTCTAAAAGCGTAATAAAACGATTAAAAAAACAAAGTAGAAGTGATTATTATATATTAGAGATTAAAAGTAAGTAAAAAGAGGTATAAAACTAAACTAATAAGCAGATAAAACAAAGCACTTTTTTAACGCTAGCAGTGTTATAACTACAAATAGTATATATTCACTAGATATTCCTAGACCGCTTATTCCTTATTAGGGTTAGCCTTTCACTAAGCCTTTTCTATTCGTATTATAATACAGGCGATTTTAACGAGTTTTCAGTTCCAGGCTCGTACGTAGGTTATAATACGCTTTCTATTAGGTTTTAAGCCTTATAGCTTATAATTCGACTTATAAGCGTCTAGCGTTAAGAGCTTTTCGTTAAATACCTAATAAAAGGGGTTTACTACGCTATCTGGTTTAGCGAAGAATCAAGCTATAGGCTTAGTAAGGTGAAGCAAATACGCCGGTAATAAGGAAGCTAATTCACTAGCTTCTAAAGCTTATTACGGCGTAAGCTATAAAGCAGGGAATCTAGGCTCTAGTTCGTTGATATTAGTTGAATCGTCGACTAGGGTTATAGCTATAATAGGCTATTTTAGCTAATCTTTAGCCTCTGATTCGCTTATAAGATTATTACTTGTAAAAGTAAAATCGTCGTTTTGTAATAGAGCGTTAAAAGCGAGCTTTAATTAGCTAAGAGGTCTTCCGCCGTTGATTTTATAATAGTTGTATATAGCTTTAGCTGAATTACTAAAGCTATTTACATTGTACTACATATTATTAGGGGGGTAGTCTTTCCACTCTACTTAATATTATATCGTATTATTATAATAATAATAAGCTAGTATACGAACTAGGTCGTATTCGTCTTCATCGTATTTTACGTCGTCTATAGCGTTAGTGATATTTGATTTATTATTAGCTCGCTTATACGCTTTCCGTAATCGAGAGGGGTTAATAATAAGGTGGATTTTTATCGAAGGAGGTAATTCTAACTCGTAGGCGTAGCCTACTTATTATATAACCTTATAAGGACCTCGCTTAATAAAGTCTAGCTTCTTTAAGGGCTATATTAACTTAAGGTTTTCTATATATAACTACACGTGATCTCCTACGGTAAAATCGATATCTTATCTCGAACGATTTATATACTCTCTTTAAGAGGCTTACGCTTTACCTATATATACCTTCGTATACTTTATTATATTATATATACGCTATGAGGTGTTTATTATATTACTCCTTTAAGTACGTTTATATTACGTAACTGTGTTATTATCTCTGGTACGCTACGTATTAGCGTCGAACGGTAGTAGAGCTAAGCGAGGTTCGTCGTTAGATCCGGGTCCTAGAATTAACGCGGGAATTACCGTGTTTTAGTATAGAATTAACGCCTATGTGGAATCCGGTAACTTAATATCGCTCTTATCGTATAGTGTAGAGCTATTTCCCCTTACACTTTAGTTACCCTTTTATATAGTAGAATTACCCTTTAGCTCCTACACCGGCGTATAACTAGTCCCACTTAGCGTAGAATCTAGTCTAGATACTTGTTTACCTTAATATTCCTTACTTAAGTATTAAGTAGTTGACCTTAACACTTAACAATTATTTAAGCTAGCGTTATTACTAGCGTCTGAATTTAAGGACTTTAATAGAGTCTTAGATCTAGTTATAGCGGCTATATTGTTTTTTCTGATATTATTAGCGGCTTCGCTAGATAATTACTTCTAATTAAAGGATATCTTAAGCTTATAGCTGTTAAGTACTTTAAAAGGACTTAGCTACCCTAGGCTAGCGTACAGTAATATTAACTACGCGTAGTCTAATAAGGGTAGTATTTCAGACTAGTTATCTTAATAGTGATTTAAGAACGCTTATAGTCGCTGTTTTAAGTAGCGATTATAGTTCTCTGTTTAACTGTCGGTTTATAGGTGATACGCTGTAGAAAGCTTTAATTTAGTTCCTAATAAGCGATATAGCTCTTACTAATATTTAGAAACGAATTAAGAGCCTCTATCGCTTATAATCGTATCTAAGGCGCTGTAGTATTAATAGATATATTTTATAAATAACGTAGCTATTTACTTAGCGTTTATTCGTTTATTATAAGTAATAGAAATCGATTGCTTTATAAAACGGTCTATAACTACTATTACGTAGTTATAGCCGTATCGATCCTTTAGTAGCTCCGTAAAATCCATACTAATATCGCGCTAAAGCTTCTTAGGAATCGATAAAGGTTATAATAACCCCGGCGTTTTATCTGTCGATTTTTTAGTCCTTTAATAATCGTAGCACCTATTAACGTAGTTAGTAATATCGACTAGTATATTAAACTAATAATATTAAGCCTTTATAAGCTGATAGGTCTTATCTCTACCGGGGTAAGCTGTAGAGATCTAATTATAAGCCTCCTTAATTAGCTGATATCGTAAATCAGTGATATTAGGGACTAATAGTCTTTCTTTATATAATAATAGCTTGTTTTTAAGCGAGAAGTTACTATTAGGCTTTTCTTTTACTTCTATCCTTAGAGGCTTATAAGACTTTTCTTATCTATTAGCTCTTAAAAGCCTATCGATGAAGTAGGAGTCGTTTATAATAGTGCTTATAGAAGCTAGCTATAAATCCTCTTTTATAGCCTCTTCAACTTAATCGGGTTATAATAACGATTTTAGATAATACTTTACTTTTATAGCGTCTTGATTTTTAGTATTATTTTCATCCCTTATAAGAATATCAGCTTTAGTGTTTTCAGAACCTTTATAATAGCTAATAATAAAGTAATAATTAGCTAGCGCTTCGGCTTAACGCGCTTATCTACCGGTTAGAGCTTTAGTTATTATAAAATACTCTAGGGCCTTATAATTAGTATAAATCTTTATACGCTAGTAAGTACGCTCTAGGTCAGATCTCTAGTTTTTAAGCGATTTTATAATCGCTAATAACTCTTTATTATATATCTCGTAATTACACTTAACGGGGGCTATAGTCTTAGAATAGAATACTACAGGGTAAAATTCGCTATCTAAGTATTTTTAAGATAATATCCCTGCTATTACGCTGTCGCTAGCGTTAGTTTCGATTATAGTCTCTAATTCCGGGTTGTAATAATATAGTATAAGTGCTGTAATTAGGCTCTTTTTAAGCTTCTCGAACGTATCTTTATAGCTATTATTGAACTTAAACTATACCTCTTTTTTCGTAAGATTAATAAGCGGCTTAGCGATTTTACTGTAGTCCGCTATAAATCATTAATAGAAGTTATAGAAGCTTAAAAAGCTTTATATTCCGTATACTAAGCTAGGGTTTTTCTAATCTCTTATTATAAAGATTTTATTTTAATCGACTTCTATTCCTTTAGTTATAATTATAAAGCCTAAGTATTTAGTTTATATAACTAAACACTCGCTCTTTTTAATATCGATTTATAAGCTAGCGTCTCTTAGCCTTTTAATAACCTTTCGCATATGATCTTTATACTTATTAATATCTTCGGAATATATAAGAATATTATTAAGGTAGGTAGTATAAAAATCATCTAAATAGTCTAATAAGATATTATTTATATACCTTTAAAAAGTAGCAGGTCCGTTTATAAGACTAAAAGGTAGCACTTTATACTTATACGCTTTATAACATGTTCTAAATATAGTTAGCTCCTCGCTATTAGGGTCTATTCTAATTCAATAGAAAGCTTATCGAATATCTAGCTTTGTAAATATCTTAGCTTTACTAATATAAGCTAGCGTCTTGTCGATTAAAGGAATTAGGTAGTGATCTTTTCGCGTAATCTCGTTTAGCTTTCTAAAATCGATATAAAAGCGTAAGCTACCCTCTAGTTTTTTAACGAATAAGACTAGCGAAGTGAAGGGAGCGTTCGAAAGCTCTATAAAGCCTTTATATAAATTATTCTCTAAGTACTCCTTAGTTAGGACTAGCTCCTCCTGTGATATATTATATAAAGGACTATATTTTAAGTTATAAGGTTTATTAAGAACTATCTTATAATTATAGTCTCTATACAGAGGTAGCTTATTAGACTCTTATTTACTAAAAGTGTTATATAAGTCCTTTAAAAACTCAGGTACTTTTACTATTATTTCACTTTAATCCTCAGGGGAAAGCTCAGCTATTAGCTGATCGATTTCGTATAAGCTAGTCGTAAATAGCTTAGTTCCCTTCCTTTTATCTCTATTTATTATTCGACTAAAAGTAGTAGTACTAATAGTAAAAATATCTAGAGAAGAGCTAGTAGGATTTCTCGATTTTAGCAGGGTAGGTAGATTATAACGTAAGGTAACTAGTTTATAACGTAGGGTAACTAGTTTATAAGAGCTAGAACTAGAAAATCCTAATAATTCTCTTTCTATAGTTTTAAGCTATTCGCGTAGCTTACTTTTAAACGAATTTTTTACTACTAATTTAGGGCGATTCGCTTTTTACTTCCTTTTCTCGCTTATAGCGATAGGTGCTAGCTTAAGCTCTTTAGCCTCTTAAGCTTTTAGACGTCGATTAACGTTATCTTAATAATTTTTATCGATTAGCTTCTTTTTAAGTTATTCTTATCTAATTAATATTTCCTTATAAAAAGGTCTAACACTCTTAGGAAGCTCGCTAAGCTAAATTAAGGCTTTTCCTGCTATATCTAGTAATACTTTAAAGTACTCTAACTAAATACAGCCTAGAATAAGGTTATAATTACCTAATTCTAGTAAAAAGAAAGGTATATTAACTATTCTACGCTTATTAATTATAAAAGAGAGAGAGAGATAAGACGTAATCTGATTATTAGCGATTCCGTCGTAGCCTTTTATTATAATAGGCTATAATAACCGTTAAGGTATAACACTAAAGAGATATTATAATTTCTTAGTAAAAGGCTTATTTAGGAAGGCGAAGCTATTAGCGCCTATATTAATTAAAGAGTGTAATTAGATAGAATATCCGTTTTTACTAAGGTAATAAAGGTAGGTAAAGTGTGGACTGCTTATTAGCGTTAATAGGTCTAAGTTAGTTAGATCTATTATATTACTATATTCGCCTAAAAGAGGGTCTTGTTTTAGGCCTCTTCTTTTAAATCAGCTTCACTCTCTAATTAGCTGATTTTATTAATTTCCTCTTAATCTAGCTCTTTAAGATCACCTGATTTAGGCTTAAGGTATTAAGGTAATAAATGCCCTACCTTATCACACTTATAACAGCGTACTTCCTAATTAGGCTTTATAGCTGTAATAGCTGTAGTTTTTTCAGTAGTCTTTTTTATATAATTATTATTATAATAATTCTGTGTTCTTTACTCTCTACGAGCTAATCTAGAGGTTTTAGAGCCGCTAGTTATAATAATAGACTCTTTTCTTCTTTAATTAGCTATTAGCTTTTCTTATTCGTGCGATTTTAGTATAGCTTAATAAAACTTATTGAATCCGTTGATAAAGTTTACTATAAGTTTTATAGTAGCTCTAAGATCAGGATATAACTTTATATAGAAATAATCTTTTAAGTGATCCTTAGGCTTTCTAGCCTTATTAGTAAGGCGTAGGAATTTAGCTTTGAAATCGCTAAAATCATTAGTAGATAATATATATAAGCTATTATATTCAGCTTCGTATATTAATATTTACTTTGTAATAAAGATCTTACGTAAATCAGCTATTAATTCCGTATAATGCGTATAAAGATCCCCGCTATATATATCATGCCTTATAAATAAGGCTTCTTATACTTTACCCTCCGTTATATTATATACATAGGTTATACAAGTAAACTCGTTGTTAAAGTAGTCCTAATTTACTTTTAGCTTAGAAATAATTAATAATTCCTATTACTTAAACATAGGGTCTACGCTATTTATAAGCGGCTTTAGATCATGTATTTTTCCGGTTTTACGCCGCTTATTATTATATCTAGGAAACCTATTAAGAGCCCTTATAATAGTAGCTCTAATTATATCTCTAATTAAAGAGGAATTTACAGGGGAAATTAGAGGTAGAGATACTCTAAGAAGCTCTCTTTAAATTTGAGTTATAAAGCGAGTTATAATATTCGTTTCTCTAATTAGTCGATTAGGCGATAGAATTATAATACGCGTTATAGGCGTTTTTTCCTTATCTCTTTACCTACCCCTAGTATATTCTATAATATTTATTCTAAGTATATTTTCATAAATATACCTTAAAGGGCTTTTATCTCTTACCTAATTAGGGTTAGAGTTAGAGCTTTTTAGCTCTTATAGTTCTTACTATAATAAGTGATTCTCTTTAGCTTACTCTTATATTATACTATATAGTTCGGCGATTTAGTCTACTAGACTCTTATTAGCTAAATCTCTTTATTATAAGCGAGACCTAGGTCTAGCTATAAAAACTTCTTCTACCTCTGATTAGTCTATATTACTAGCGCTAAGTATTTATACTCTAGCAAGAGTACCTTAAACTAAGGAGAATAACTTAGCTTTATTATTAACTCTTAATTAGTTTAATTCGTCTTAATTTTCTATAGAAGTTGTATTTCTACTTAGAGAGCTATTATTATAGCTACCCCGAGTATTATATTAAGAGCTTATAGTTCGTACTATTAATTAGCCGCTAAAATCACGGAAATTAGTTAATATTTAATTAAGATATTATTAAGTGATAATATAGGGTTTTTAAAAGGTAAGTCGATTATAAAAACAACCCTTTTAGCGTATAAGCCTAATAAAAGCTCTTTTCACTATTATAACATAGAATAGTAACTATTACGTTACGTACTAGTGTATCTTATCCTATTATAGAATAATAACTATTATAATAAGTATTAAAATAACTCTTTTTAGCGTTTTACACTTATAAGTTAAATATATATTTAAACTCAAGGATTTAATTAGTTCTTTCAGGGAGCCGCGCGTATTAAAGAATAAGGGCTATAAAAACAGTCTTTTCTACTGCTACTAGGAGCACGCTAGTGGGCTCGCTTAGCTCTCTGAAGTAGCTCTTATTCGCTATTATAATATAACAACGTTTCTAAGAGGGATATTAGCTCTCGTAATAACTAATAGCGAATAAGACGCTAGTCCGAGTTAGGAGTGTTCTTAACGACTAGCACGACGCTTAGTAGTCGGATTATATAGCCAAGTCCCGTGACCTAGTTAGACGTTTAGGGTTAATATAAGAGTATTAGGTAATAATAAGCACTTATCTGCTTTTAGCTAGCCTCGCAATTCTAACTAATAGTAAAGCTAGGCGATTCCAGCTTTCAAATAACACTAGGCTAAGCGTAATCTTATAACTTCGTATAAGTTATCTGTTATCGTATAACTAAGTGTATAGCGCCGGTAAGGTAGTGATAATAAGGGTTGAAAAACAAAAGCTCACTTAAGATAATAAGTATAAGTTATTAGGATATTATTACGCTATTACTAGCAGTGTGATTTAAGCTTAATATAATATAATAGCACGGTTTAGCGTTAGCTAGCACGTGAGTGAAATAACCACGGATCAGGTGATAACCTCTCTATTAGCGCGAATATCAAGCTAAGGAGCCCTCGATTCCGTGGAGGGCGCTCGAGCTTATATAAACAAATTCCCCGGGCTATTCCCGATTAGGCCTAATTACACTTAACGTAAAACTTGACGTAAACTCCTATAGTAGCGTAGAGCTATTTCCCTTTACGTATAACTAAGTGAGTAACTGTCGGTAAACCCCTTCAGAGTTAACCGAGCTCTACCGAGTCTTACCGAGCTTTGCCGAGCTCTAGACTCTTCCTAATCGGGTATAGTAAAGAAGTAGTTACCACTACCTTTACACCGAGTTATTTTAGTAAAGTTATTTAAGTTATAATAATATAGTATAATAATATAAGTCTATATATAATATAGGAATTTAAAATCCTAGACCGGATTAACTTAGTCCGAGTCACGTTTATATAGTCACGTGAAAGTATCTAAACTATTCTATACGACTAAACTATTCTACCGACTACTAGAGAGGGGGTTTAGTAGTAGTGTAAGTCTCTGGGAGGGCTACTGTAATAGCACGGTTTAGCGTTAGCTAGCACGTGAGCGAAATAACCACGGATCAGGTGATAACCTCTCTATTAGCGCGAATATCAAGCTGAGGAGCCCTCGATTCCGTGGAGGGCGCTCGAGCCTATATAGACAAATTCCCCGGGCTATTCCCGATTAGGCCTAATTACACTTGACGTAAAACTTGACGTAAACTCCTATAGTAGCGTAGAGCTATTTCCCTTTGCGTATAACTAAGTGGGTAACTGTCGGTAAACCCCTTCAGAGTTAACCGAGCTCTACTGAGTCTTACCGAGCTTTGCCGAGCTCTAGACTCTTCCTAATCGGGTATAGTAAAGAAGTAGTTACTACTACCTTTACAGCTACGCCGACGATTAGGTAAATTCTATACAGAGGTAAGCTGCTGCCTTACCTAATCAGGCGATATAAGCCTAATAATACCCCCTTATAAGATATACTCTTATTAGTATCCTTAGTATCCTTAGTATCCTTAGTATCCTTAGTATCCTTAGTATCCTTAGTATCCTTAGTATCCTTAGTATCCTTAGTATTCTTAGTATTCTTAGTATTATTAAAGCTTTTAGTAAGCTTACTAATATACCTTATATAATATAAAAAACGGACCTACTTTTATTTTATACGCTAGTCCTAATTAGACTTATAAGCACCTATAGCGTCGAAAGCGCCTAGGGCGCTAGAGGCGCTAGCTAAAATTACTATATATAGCCTTAGGAGTCGCTAGCTATTAAATTAATCGATATATAACTTAGGCTAAAAATCGCGAAAATAGCGCCTACGGCGGCTAGCCGGCGGCTACTTAGAGCTAGATCTTTTTACTAATATATTTAAGCTTTAGTTAATAGAGATTTATATATTACGTAGGAGTTAGCTTTATAAAGTAAAAAGGAAGCTCTATAAGTAAAGGCAGATTATATTATAATTTTATAGGAAGTATACTCTTATTTAGACTACTAACCTCCGATTTATAATCTTATATATCTCTAATAATCTTTAGTATAAATATCGCCTTATATAGCTATTAATTCAAGTAGATTTCTATTAAGTTATATTTTAGTGATATAAGATATTAAGTCACGTGAAAACGTCTAAACTATTCCACCGACTACCAGAGGGGGGGGTTGGTAGTAGTATAGGTCTCTAGGGGGGCTACGCCGACGATTAAGAACAGCTGTAGTTGACGATGATCTTGATCCCTGTCACTGGCTGTGAATGACGTTCAACCCCACTGAAGCTCCTCTCGCTCAATTCAGCACAAACGGAACTTAGATGCCATCTTCTACCACAACAACCACTTCCTTTGCGACTACAATTCCACTCCTCCTTTTACTCCTTTTAGCATTCTTCCCCAATCTATTCCACCTCCTTTGGTCTGTTCCCCTGTACCTCCTAACGCCAACGACTTACCTGCCAAAATCATCCCACAACCCGGCATCACCACCCTGCCCATCGAACTGTATCCTTCAATCACCAAACATGTCTTGGTTCCAGAAATCACTCACCCTGCCCTCGAAATCACGAGGTAGCTACCTCGTCACCGACACAATCGTCAAGGACCTCCCCGAGATCAAGAACTATAAAGTTGGGCTGCTGAATCTCTTCATTCAGCATACGTCTTGTGCGCTCAGTTTGAATGAGAATTGGGATGAGGATGTCAGAGAAGATATGAGTAATGCGCTGGACAGGATTGCACCAGAGGACAGGAAAGGTAGTTTATATAGGCATAGTGCTGAGGGGCCAGATGATATGCCTGTGAGTTTTGGCACTTGGATGTAATATGATCAGGAGCGGGAGGATAAGCATTACATGCGGTGTCTGGAAAGTCTTACGACAGAGACTTGGGGCTTGAATTGGAGCCGAGCTTGAGCTGACTTGTTTGGCAGGCACATATCAAGAGTGCGTTGATTGGGGCAAGTGTTACTATTCCCATCAAGGATGGCAAGCTGGCTACGGGGACATGGCAGGGTATCTGGTATCTGGAGTTTAGAGCAAGTAAACACCAGCGGAAAGTAGTGGCTACCATTCAGGGAGAGAAGATGTGATGATACGAGGGGTTGGGAGATTTGAGTATCTTGAAGGGAATATCGTCTGGAGTTGGTGGCCTGGTTATTATGGCACACGCGGTGGTTTCGCAGGCATATATCGTGTCTATTTGTGAAGTAATCCATGATTTGAGGCATTCGCAGCCTCTACATCCATCATTTTGACAGAATCCCCCCCGCCCCTTGATTGACCAAAACAACCTCAATTGATGTCAAATCCAGACACCCGAAGTTGTTTAACTCTAAACGCCATGCCATTTCATAAAAGAAACAGTTGTCCTAGACCCCATTCTCTTCCTTCATTTCCTCGTCACCTCCAGCCAGGACCTTGGTTTGTGGCACATATCCATCCTCGGGTCCACCTCCTGGGGTAACAGCAACAACTTGACCATTCTCGTCCACAAACTCGAAGTTGTATCTTGAGAGGAGATGTGGGATTGCAGACAACTGAGGACCGTATCTTGCTGTGTTGTCATAGAGCTCAAATAGTGGGACGGCGAGTAGCTTCATGTTCTTTGGGACACTCAGAACCTCTGCAGAAGCGTCAGTAGTCTGAAATCAATATAGTAACTCGTTCGTTACTTACTCTGTCGCGGAAGTTGAATAAAATACAACTTTTTGCATTCCTTCGGCCTGGTGACATGTGCTGGAATAAATGGATACATGAAAGTCTCGAAATTCGGTCTCCACCACTGCGCCAGAGTATCACCAATCTCCCACTCCTCGTTGACACCCTCACCGCTGAATTGCGAACCGACAGGGGCCAGGCGCTCATTCAATCGCATCTTGAACCCCTCGATCTCGTCATCGTCTTCCTTGAGGTAGTCGCCTGGCAGTTTGAAGAAGGCGTTGGCGATCTGCAGCATCAGGATATGAGGATGGTTATGCTCGTGGCAGACGAGGATACCCTCGCAGGTACGGCGCATACCATGGACATCATAGTGCTCTTCTAGACGCTTGAGGCGCGCGAGGACTGAGGGGTCTTCCTCTGGTTGGGTTTCTTTGGTGCCAAAGGTGTAGTTGGAGAGGGGGTAAAGTCGGATTGTTTGGGATTGGTTGCCGTTGAAGGATTTGGGGAGGATCGGAGGGTAGGAGGTTTGAAGGGCCGTGGTTGTTATGGTCGACATTTTGGGGGTATCGAGATGAGGAAAGCTGGAATGAGAAAGTTGCTACTCAAACCTGTACTGTACCCAGCTGTAGCTGTTGATTTCTGCCGCTGGCGGTGTGATAGCGTAGGGGTACGCGACAAGGGTATGGTTGATAACGCCAACGCCCCAGGACATTGCCACGCCTATCGAGGTCAGTATGGTATGAACGTACTCGTAGAATGTAGCGAACTTGCGTCATTGCGAATTATGTTAGGAGGCAAGCTACAAGCAGAAATTGATGTTAAGATCGGCTACAGTCTAGTCTCCCTCTCATGAATTCCGCCGACACCAAGAATTGCTTGATCCCAAACATCCTCTTAGAGGGACAAATTGAGAGCAGTACTCGGGAATTGGAGCTTCCCTCCAAAGCCATTCCGAAAATTTGTTCGCATTTGACCAGGCTTTATTTCACTGAAGGTTCTGAGCCTCAGCATGGAAATGTAGGATGAGCACTGGATAACATTCACAAGCACAATCATGGTAGTCTGCAGCCTGGTATAATCTTTCATATTTACAGTGTTGACTTTCCTTGAACTCCTATAAAACATCCGCTCATCTTTGTCCCAGAGCCTCGTGCGTATTGCGTTGAGACTCAGGTACCTCGGCAGCATTTCCTTGTGGAGAAAGCGGGTATGTAGTGCTTGGGAGAGACTCAAGATGCTTTCTGTGATGTTCGTTTGCCTGTATTGTACATGAGCTTTGGCTTCCACGCAGCTGATTGTGCTCGGGAGATGTGGGATAATGATACCCTACCACGGAGAAACTTACATAAGGCAAACCACAGTATTCACACATACAGATCTGCGGCTTGTCGGTATTGATGAAAATTCTAGGATGTCCCAACGGCCCTCCACCACCGTCGCAAACTACAACTCGGTCGTGTGTCCACCGAACTGGTTGCTGGTGGATCAGATTGATGGCAGCTTGTGGTTGAGGCTGTGGAATGAATTAGCATGAAATGCATAGGTTCGTCTGTTAAGATCCGAAGCTTCTCCAGGAAGATTGTGCTCACCTGTAGATCCATGACAGTCTGCTCGAATCTAGGTCCTGACATGGCGTTTGCCCTGGGGCTTTGACTCCGCGACCAGACAGCAACTCTGTTTGGTGCTTGCTGTGCCCTCACCCTCTCACCCTCAGCCGCATTCTCCTGCAAAGTAGCATCGCTCTGAGATGACTCAATTGGTATCTCGTTGGTCTTGGAGACGTTGGGCACTGGCTTCGAAGAATTCGCAGGTGTGTTGATTCCCTGCTTGTCGTTTGCAGAGTAGGAGTATGCTCGCCTCGCCGAGGACTGAACTGTCCTGGAAAGCTGCCAAACCGCTCTTGATCTGGCGGTAGAAAGCATTGTAGTGGTAATTGCACTTCAGTTGCCCGAGGTGCGACGTTGGCTGCGCGCGTTGGATGAAGCTCCTAATTGGCTGACTAAGCATTTAGACTTTCCCTACCGTCCAGTCTGTTTGAAAACGAGCTGCACATCTCCTTGGCACTTTGCGACTTCGCGACAATGCCTGAACTGCATGCTCTTGTGTGGACCATCTAACTATACAAACAGTACGGCCAAGTATTTTGCGAGTAGCACAGTTTTATCTTCCCTTGACTCGCCGCCGTCACCTTCACAATGTCCGCTGCAAGCACTCCCGGCAGCGCTCCGAAAGCAATGTCATCACGGCTTTTGACAATGAAATTCATGCAAAGAGCTGCCCACTCCTCCTCCCCCTCCGCAGCCCCTCCTTCTCCAGATGAACCATCCCCTAAGCGTCGGCGGATAGACTTGTCATCTACAGGTACGCCATCAAAAGTCAACGTTGATGCACTTGCAGATAGGAAAGCTATTCAAGCCGCACTGGCCAGTGAGGAAGCCAAGCGTCAATCTGCTTTGGAAAAGCAAGCTGCAGAGGCTGGCGATACCAGATGGGTCTTGAGTTTTGAGGATCAGCAGCACTCGGCACCATCCCCCACGCTGGCACTACGTGTTATCCAGACTGGCTTTGCGAACCTCGACACTTCACCTTCTCAGTTTCGAATCACGGACGATGAATCCGATGACCATACCTCCATGGTCGGACGCAGAAGTTTCGGCAGATTTAATAAGGTCTTGGAGGTACGGAATCATCAACATCCGTCTTCGCAGCCAAGGTTAACATATTCAGAAACAACAAGACATTTCCATGGAGGATTCATCAGAGACCGATGATGAAGATGACGAATCAAAGTCCTCTGGTTCAGATAGCGATTCGCATGACCCAACAGGTGCCCTCATCAAAGCTTCTCGCCAGGAAGCAGCAAATCGAGCGAGAGCGGAGAGAAAGGCCAAGAAAAGAGCTGCGAAAGCTGAAGCGGAGGAGCTAGCCAAGAAGAGGAGAAAAGATGTAGTCAACCTGAATGGACTGACTAGTTTGAGTGGAAAGTCGGCACCAGTTCCAGCATGTTACAACTGCGGCGGCCCTCATTACAAGAAGGATTGTCGTGCGAATACAAACAAGCGAACGCATATGGGAGGAGATGACGGTCCGCCTAAGAAGTCCTTGAAGTTCAAGTGAAATCTGGGGCCACTATATTTACTATGGAAGTACATCACCTGAGCGTCAATTATCATCGAGGGACTCCTTCTATCTCATCTCTATCATGTCAGTGACAGGTCAACGAGGTATGCAGAAAGTGCCGATGAATGGAGGTTGCCACAGGCATCAGTTGAGCCGCACCAGCAAGAAAACGGCCCGGCAAGAAGGGCTGATTTGCCATGATCAACAAATGAAAAGAAAATACATCATGCTCCCATTTGATTTTGCCCTGCTCGACTTCTGCCCCGCTACCCTCACTCGTCTGTGTTTGGTCAGATGTACAGGTCTTTCTCTCTACTGCCTGTTCCTTCCATTTGTGGCATTTATTACCCATGGGACTGTCGCAAGGAAAGTCACCCACGCAAGTACCATGCAAGAATATCGATGATCATGGCACTAGCTCAGCCTATCTCTGATGTCCCACGCTCGTTGATTGCAGTTATTTGCACCGGACATCTGGAGTATGAAGCCTCGAGTACAACTCAAAAAGCGGTACAGATCACGAGAAAAGCCTGTGCGCATATGAGAAGTGGATGGCAGATCCGACACGATGGTAAAATTCCAGTGTGGAACATGCAATGAAAGAGTTTGCGAGCGTGATTGAATGTGCATTACACTGCAGAAAGAAGTATCGGACTAGCAAACAAAAATAGGAGGATCACCTGTCGCACTCTTTCTGTCTTGGTATGCCATTTGTTTTTTGTTTATTTGGAGATATTAGGAGGAACCTGCCGAGAAGAACTGCTCTTCGATGAACATGATCCAGACAATACCCTGCGAAATCAGTCAAACCAGGTATGGCCCCGTAAGTCGTCAGACATTGGCAACTTACGGTACGTCTTATGTAAGCTTTTTATTGGTACAAAAGGGCTTCCATACTCTGGCTCGCTGAGCATTTAGTATTGGATCAGATATTTTACATTTCTGTATGATACAAACGTCATTCGAAGTAAAAAGTCTGAAACATGCTGTCATCCAGAACAGCCAGCTGGCCCAGCCGCATATCCATCTGCCTGCTATCTTCTGTGACACCATTAGTCTCACAACCCCCCCCCCCCAAAACAACATGGGTTGGAAGCTTTTTGCAATTTCCACCAATAGTACACATGCATTAGGACTAACAGCGATTCATGACGATGTCTGTAGATTGTAGCCGTGCCTCGTGTAACAGACCGTCTGCTTTAGTTGGCCGTCTTTAGCGAGATGTGGCTGAATCTGTTGGTGTTGAAGGCTTTTTCCCCTCGCCTGTCCAAGTATATTCAACCGAGTTCAAGCTTTTACGAGATGCAGTTGTGGACTCGAGATTTTATCCACTATTGCTGCAGTGTTCTGGTTCCAATCTCAGTCTTTTTCATTGATCAAATGCGCAAGGGAATGCTACAGGTTAAAATGCATCTGAGCTTGAGGTAAAGATATGTTGTCTTGCTCCGAAGCATTTGTTCTCCGAAGAGACTTGGCAAACATCCTAGATATCTGAATTTCAAATCTCACTTCGTTTCTTACACATATTCCATTGCTGCCAAGGGAATTAGAGCGCTACCTTGGGAGGGAAGCAAATCCACTCACGCAATTAATTAATATATTCCACGTCCGAATACCAGGTTTATCCAGAAGGCTGGAGTCATTCATGGTACACCTGTCTCCAGGCCGACGACTATACTATCATATTTCTTATCGTGTAGCACGAACCCTGAATACACCATATTTCCGAATGTCAGGCAGGAGCATCACTATTGACTATACTTGAGATTCTCTGACACTATGGGTGACAACAGAGCATCTTGGCCACGAATATCACTGCTACTGATGAGATCTTAGACGAGCCATCAAGCAACCCTTGTTGTTCAATCTAAAGTATCGCAATGTTCCAAATCAAGCACAACGCCTCCTTTCGTCGTCAGTCCGGGATGACAGGTGAGAGCATGTTGGTTTAATACTTCACTCCACTATCCACTTTAATTACCGAGTACACGGTGTGGTTCTTATGTTTAGTGAAATACATGCTGGCTTCTAAAGCTGTCATTCCTCCGTTGCAAGCATTTGGTGCCGTGACGTCTGAACTCACGCCATCGGAATTAGCAAAGTGTTCAAAATAGTATGAGCATCGTACATCTAAAATGCATGAAGTTGAATTGCACTCTTTTATACGCATTCGACGGGAGATCATAAGGTCCAGCTGATCTACTGCGAGGAGAACGTGGAGATGTTGTCAAAGGTAGGAGCGGAAGTGTATTTCCCACCAATATCTTAGAGGGAAGAGATAATCAGCGCCGCTTCCCGCTCTGAAAATCCTCCAACCCACGAACACCAAATTCTGGGATAATATCATATCCCACGAAATTGCAGAATCCGAAATCGAAATCGACTTACTTCTCAAAATGGACAAGAACGTGCCTGCCAATGCCTGAACTGGGTTCCAAATGGCGAAAATCGAGGTTCTGAAGTCTGTCGACTTGAATAACGAAGCAGTAGGTAGAAACATGGTCAGTAGTTGAATTGAAGCTCACTGTTCTGCTGTAGAGCGAAGCGGGGATTGCGGGTGGAGGTTTCCGGAACACAGAGCAGAGGTCAAGGCCTTGCTCTGGAAGCAGGACATTCGCATTGTCCCCTCTGCTCAGTATTATATGTCTCATGCCCAGACCGGTCAAACATTGGTGCCTACTTGTTCAAATATGTCTGGTGCCACCAACTGACCAAGAAATTGCGCAACAGGTAATGCTAGAACTCTGAACGCCGATACACAGAACAATCTCCTCTCGGAGACGCAGGCGACAAACCATCAGTATATGTAAGTGAGCCAGTTCTCAGACATTCGGAATGATGACTGATTGTGTCAGAATTGCTTTGATGCTGTTCTTGGTTGCATATGCCATGTTCGATGCGCCTTCCAACTACCTCCTGAAGAAGAAAAAACCGAGCCCAAGCATATGGACCTCTTTCTTGATGTTCTTGTGGTATGATGTTTTCATCTAGTGCGTTCCATCACCACTGACTTACTGTCTGTTGAGAGATGTCGTCACGATCAGCCTAGGTGGCGTTCAGAAGATTGCCGATGTGACGATGGTCCGCTCCACATTGGCAATGTTTGAAGCTGGTTCGTAGAACTCATTCTGGCTACGAAACTGCTCGCATGACAGCTAATAGGTCCCTTCCCTGGTCTTATCTACTATTTGAATTCTCTTATCGAACTAATGAGATGTCAATACGGGTCGCATTTGTTCTAGCATATGCAACTCTCGCTGGTGCAGGTAAGTTCTCTGCGCGAATTGTTATTTATGGATAGGCATATAGTGGATATGATATACGTTCCTGTAATGCTCGAGAAGCTCAGCATCAAGGGATAATCAAATAATCCATTTCTTCTGCGCGCAGTCAGCGGTGCCATTGCCTATGGCGTGTTGGTGATAATTAAATGCCCCCACTCCATCTGGACTCTGACTTCATCTGGTCTATATTGCAGCTCGAGTGACCTAGATATTTACCAGTGGCCGTACGAATGGCATTCATGGTCTTTTAGCATGGCGTTTAACTTTTATGCTCGAAGGTATACCTGTTAGGTTGTTCCTATTGTCAATGTTTACACATATTCCCAGAGACATACCTTCGCCTCTATTGCTTGTTGACTCCACCATCACCTTGGCGTCCTTGTCGGCGGTCGTCGTCTATATTCTCCTACCAGATTATCGCGAGGCCGCGTGGTGGTTGAACGCAGTCCAAAAGGCACTTGCAACCTTCCGGTTGAGATCGGGAGGATC
The DNA here is from genome assembly GCF_030347475.1 of Cadophora gregata. Taxonomy (NCBI): domain Eukaryota; kingdom Fungi; phylum Ascomycota; class Leotiomycetes; order Helotiales; family Ploettnerulaceae; genus Cadophora; species Cadophora gregata. The sequence continues at coordinate 1,538,490 of NW_026695927.1, forward strand.
CCAGTGGCACGACGAGAACTTGCCCGGCAAGGTCATGGCTGTACCTGCTACGGCCGTTTTCCCCCTCTTGTCTCGGGACTATTCTGCCACGGAGAGTGCTGCAGAGAAAACCGTAGAAGAGTAAAGCTGACTTACAAATTTCGTACGCGTCCCGGCGAAGCAACATTCACTGACTGGCGGCTCTAACGTCCATTATGCAGTTTGCCTACACCCTTCCAGCTTGCTAAAGGATAATGACCAAGAATCCTGGATTTGCTTTGGCATCTCGAACCCTTTCTCAAGCCTGTCTGTCGCCTTTCAATCCAAACATTACTGCTGCTTTGGAATTCAAGGGACTCACCTCACAATTCATGACGGTTCTTCCCTATGCCGTTGCTTATATTGTTACCATCTTGGTATCTTATTCAGCAGATCATTTCAATGCGTGGGTATCACCGAATGCAGAGCTTGACATAGCTCTGACTCTATGCCAGACCTGATATTATGGCGGGCCAAACCCCGAAGACCCACACAACAAGAGAGGCAGCACTTAAAGCACAAGAAAGTACGTTGATACAAAGATCAGGATTAAGCAAATCTCGAGATATCACATATCTGAAGTGCGAGATTTGTCAAGTAAGAGGCGAAGAAAAGAATAAATCAGATAGGATCTCTCTCAGAGCGTATTCATCGTGATTTTCTTAAGTGTTATTGTTGACTTTATGTGCTCAAAGGAATGGCGACTTCAAACCTCCAAGTCTCACAAATTAGCTGCATCAGGTAATATGACCTACCTGCACTGCACTACCACCTAAACAGCAAAATCAGGTGGCCCTGCCACAATACGGAGGTATTCATGCAGCATTCTCAAACATCGGCGCAATTGGTTTTCTGGTGTCTGCAGTTCCCTCCTCATGATGACTACCTTGCAAACCTCATTTTGCTTTCTCTTCGGACGGACACTAAGGCTCGTAGTCTCGTCACGATTGTTTGATTGTTGCGGCTTCTGGAGAGTTCTCGTGTACCCTCCACCCCTCGGTTGGCTGTCTTCAACCTTCACTCTGCCGGAGCTATTGGGCTCACCATTACAATCCATATCCCTTTGTAAGGGCGCCTGGCCAGACTGTCGGGGTTTGGATTTACAAAGCCAGTGAAGCGAAGGAGGGCTATACAACAGGTCATGTAGATGCTTGCCCCATCCCCTTCATTTCTCCTTCGCCAAGCCAGGAATATCCTAGCTTCGCTATAAGTCAACTTCTCATTTGGCTACAGACTAGTTTTGGCCTCTCCAAAGCGGACAATTGCTAGCCTCATATTCTTTGTCGCCGTTGGGTACGGGAAGCCAATGAATCACTTGTGCGGAACGTCCAATTTCATACTTGTAAACACTTAATAATTAATTCTGCCTAAGCCTATACTTTGATTTTGTACTACATGTATAAGAAAGTATACTTACTATTTGATAGAGTTTTTAATTCTAATACTAATACTAACCGAGTTGAAATAAGGACTATAAGTAGAGTAGGTAGGGAGCTTTATAGCTTATAGCAAAGCTAAGTCAGCTATTTTCAGTAATCCTACTCTACTTGAAAAAGTTATATTTCTAACCCCTCTTATATTACTACGAAACTACTTTTAATATTAATTCTAAATATATCAAAAAAACAACTGTATTTTAAATATTATCTCTATTATTTGAGAGTGTTATTATACTGCTAGAAAGTAGTAAAATAAATAGGTCAGAATCGAGGTTTAGACGTGCCGCACAAGTGATTCATTTGGCTTCCCGTAGTTGGGGGGCATTGCGCTGATGCTTTGAGGCTGCTGAAACCGCAGAACTGTCAGAGATGGCAGCGGAAGGGATGCGAAAAGGCCATTCCGATACTGAAATTCTCGTCTTTGTCCTCCACCCAAGCGGGAGCATCAGTGTTGGATGGGTACCTGTACTTTCGTCGGCGGGCAGCGTTAAGTCACTGATTGTGGGCTGTTACAGGCTGGGAGTCTCGTTCCATTATTCTGCTGCCAAGAATACCTAGAACAGGATTAGCACGGCGCTTTCTGATTTCCAAGGCAAGGTATGATAGGAGCGCTGGTGATATTCCAAGCTCATCACCAATAACTATCTCGCGCATTGCGTGCTTGTCACCTGTTGTCCTCATTGAACCATTGCGGCTGGTTCCTCGCGCTCCAGGCAGGCTGTCTTTGGAGTCTTAGAGGCATGTTTGTTTTAAGGTTGCAGCCCGGGGCTCAAAAACAGATCACCGTGCCAGAGTCCTACGTTATGGTCCGACGGCAAAATGGGCATACCGTGCCTAGGTAGGTTGGTACACTAATTGTCGCGCAGCTTTGCCGGTTGGGTAGGGTCTGTGGTCCTACGATTAAATATATCTTTGCCTTGCCGTCCCTCGGTGCTGGGCTTAAACCTGGCACGTTGATGTTGCGTCGCGTCGCGCGGCCCAGTAGTAGTGGAGCGGTGCGGTGCGGTGCGGTGCGGTGCTGTGCGGTGCGTTGCAGTGCAGCGGTTAAGATGCTGACAGGGTCAAGCAGCCAGCCGCTTTCTGCACGACATCTAATATCTGTTGGGTAGGGATGGGTTAACGCTAATATAATAATAGATTATTAACACCCCCCCTATTTATTAATTAATAACAGATAAAAGGCTTAATAACTCATATGACTTTAGTATACCTCAGTATATTTAATATACGTGTATATCTTTATTTAAAGGTAATTTTATATAGTAAAATCAAGAATATAAACGATTTAAATAGTATTTATTTATTATCTTTAATATTAGCGGTTATAGTTCTTAAATCCTCTAAATTTAATAATATTTTATCTAATAGAGCTTTAAACTCTTCCTTATATTAATCTACGTTACCTCTTATCCTTTGTAAAGCTCTTAAATTTATATATATAAACGCTATTATATTAACTTCCTTAATCTTTAATCGAGACTGTAATTTTATATAGAGGAAGTTAATTATAGAGAAAGCTCGTTTAAAAGAGATAGAGTTTATAGTTACGTAAAGAAGTTTAAGAGCGAGTTTTAATAGCGTAAGAGCGTATAGTCTCTAGATAACTTAATTAGCTTTAAATTACAGAAGGAAAGAAGTAAGAATAAGTACAGATATAGTTTAAAAGTACTTTAGTTTATCTATAAATTCAGTTTAAGCTAATTTTATAATATAGAAGCTATTCTTCTTATTCTAAAAGTCTTAATATTATTCTTATTCTTATATACTAACTTTCTCTATAAGGTAATTATTAAGCTTTTAAAGATATTCTAGTGCGAGTTTAATAGCGTAGTTTATAAGTTGAAAAGCGTAAGTAGCGATATAGATAAGTAGGATTTACTTACTTAATTAATCAGTTAATCCTCTATAGCTAACTCTCTAGTAGTATACTTATATATTACGCTAAAAGTAAGAGACGCCTAGTTAAGCTTAATTACGAAGATATTATTATAAGGAAATCTATTAAGGAAAAATATATACGAGCTTTAGCTTATTTAATTTAGAATAGCTTTACTAAATATAGATCGGCTTAATAATCTAAGAGAGTTAAAATAATCGATCGAAGTTAGATTCGTTAGAAAAGAGAGGTTTAAGTATATTTACTATATAAGGTTTATCTTTATAATTAAGTAAGTTAATCTTATTTATAAGGATAGAGTTAACTTAACGCGATTAAGTTTCTTAGTAAGTTAGTACAGTTATAATAAAAGCTTTCACTTTATTAATACCTTCTTAAAAGAATACTAGCTCCTTCCTTAACTATAAAAAGAAGGTAATAATAGTACTAAGAAAAGTAGCTTAAAAAGTAGAGATTTTTAACTTGATTTTATAGTTATTCTTATCTATACTTAGAAACAGAATATCTTTTAATAGTAATTAAAGGCTATAGGAATCATATAAAATAAAATAGATATATTTTATAGTAGAAGAAGAGCTTAACTTTAACTAAATAGCTCTTTAAGTTAAATTAGTATCAGATAAGAAAGTAATCTATTAACTTAGGTTGCTATTTATAATATTTATAGCCTCCTTAATTATATAATTAGTAATCTATTCTACTCTTACTATTATTAAACTAATAACTTTCATTAACTAATAATATAATTCGTTACTACTAAAGAAAGAGATATTCTTAACCTTTTCTTTTATAATATTTAAGGAGCTATTAGAAACGATTTAAATATAACTAGATAAGTCAGCTATAACTTAAACTATAGCTTTAATATTAGTATAAATTTAAGGAAGCTACGTAGTTCAAAGAGTTAAACGTTTTAAAGGTAAGAACTTAAGCTTCTTCTATAGAGCCTCCTATTCTAGAGACTTAAATTAGTTAAAATTAGCTATAAAAGTAAGAATAGTAATTACGAATAGCTCTTTAGCTAACTTATTTTATATTATAAAGAACTTAGTAATTATTACGTTTCTCTTTCTCTTAATAATAGTTTAATTAAACTTTATATACTTCTTCTTAATATATAGTCGTAAGCTATTTATAATATTCTAAGCTATCTTATTATAGTAATACTTACACTCGCTTATTTTCTCTCTTTTAGTAATCACAGGGTATTTAATAAAGTAGGAATAGATCTACAAGTAAAAGAGATTAAGAATATAGTTTATTTTAATAATTTAGTATAGTTCGTAAGGAGATATTAATAAAATTAAAAGAGCTATAAGTAAAGAGAGAGAGTAGTAAGCTAAGGTTATTCAGAGAACAGTAGTACTAAATAAGCGATAATTTATAGCTTCTAATTAGCTACTAGGTCGGATTTATATTATTCTAATCACGTGCTTAATAAATAACAAATAATAGAGTGAGTCCATTAAATCCCATTAATTATTAAAATCTCTCTATTAACGAATAACGGCAACCCTACTGTTGGGACTTGGGAGTCTTGGGACTCGGTAGTCGGGACCCTCGTCTTCTCGTCCCCCCCCGTCCCCCCTTCTCCTCCATGGTTGGAAGGATGTCACTACAAGTACAAGTACAAGTATGTAGGCAAGGTACCTAAAGTACGGCTTCGTAAGTGAGGATGATGGGCTTGAGGCGGGGCTGCTAGGTAAAGGTACCTTAAAGTACCTAAGGTAGGCTCGCTAGGTTTCAATTCCCCTCGGCTCGGCCCAGTATTGTGAATTTACTACTACAGCGGAGCGGTACTGTATCTGCTCCGCCTCTGGTCTTGGTACCATGTCTTGTCTAGCTTCGGACACTTTTCCTGGCAGGCGGGCGAACAATCTCTCCAGGCCACGTAAATTACCTAAATATACCTAGATAGTATGTCACTTGCAAGTTGCAACACGCAACACGCTACAGAAGTACACACAGCCTTGATCGCGAGAAACCCGATCGATTTCAATTTATTCTCCCTTCCCCCCTCCCCCCTTCAATTTCTGTTCCAGTTATTTCTATTGTCTCTCCAACCACCAATTGCTCGACTGCTCAGCCATCATCGATCGTCGACTCCAATCAGGTTCTAGCAGCCCACCGCAGCCCACCGCAGCAATGGCAACAATCACGCTCGATCCCAATTACGGCTATGTCCTCCTCGCCGCAGCTTCGACATTCGTCATGAACGCCATCCACACAGTCAATACTGGCAACTACAGGAAGGCAGCGAAGGTACCGTACCCCGCAGCCTATGCTCCTGACACCCGAACAGATGACGCAGCTGTCAAATTCAATTGCGCCCAGCGAGCACACGCGCATTTCATTGAGAACCAAGTCACAGCATTAGGAAGCTTGATCCTGGCTGGCCTTCGATTTCCTCTTACTGCAGCAGTCTTTGGCCTGGGATGGAGTGTGTCGAGATATTTCTACATGACAGGGTATGTGGAAAGGATATGGAGAAGTACTATTTGGAAAATCTTTGCTGACGTCAACCTAGTTATTGCAAAGGAGGAACTGGAAAGGGCAGATACAATGGCATTACGTTCTGGTTGTTCCAACTTGGACTTTTAGGTCTCACGGGCTACAACGGACTTGCCATGATTCTGGGTTGGTAGATCATTGGAAATGCTCGGATTGCACCGAGTGGGACTTTACGGAGCTATGTCGTGAGCGAACTCCGCAGGTCGAAAGAACGTAGCTGAGAAACAAAAGCCGTCTTTGAGGTTCTTAACATGGGTTCGCATAGCAAGCTATATGGCTTGATTGGGATTTATACTATCTCATGGCCCAGTTATGTACTTATGTACTTGCTAAGCTAGCTTTCAGCATTCCTAACTACTTGAAATGTGATCCCCAGAAACACGAAACGCCTAGCCAACACGGAAAACAAGGAAGTCGAAAGGACACAATGGTAGTCCTGGTTGTCCTTCCCCACCATCATTATCGTACGCACCTGGCCAGTTAAAGCTTCCGGCTATGGGTGCATTTTTCATAAAGATTAATCCGTGCATCTCAACGTGGGCTCTCTCCACTCCAAGTCAAGCCCAGAAAAGACCATTTTTTCTTTCTCGAGCATATCATGACCGCCCTTCTCTAGGTCAACCCAAGTCCCATTATCAAGACGCCGAATCCCACTGCTGTCGAACTTGAGATTCTTCTCATGACGGCAGTATCTTCTGATATCCATCTCAAAAGTCGTTCCTCCAGTCCATCCAACGACGGCACATCCAGCAGTCTTCCATGGTGTGATCATGATATCCACTCTTCGGTGAGGGTTGGGATTTCTCGCTTTCGGGTTCTGTTTCAGATCTTCTTCCTTGGTTGGCCACTCCGGATCCTGCCACACCACAAGGCCCTTATCAAGCGAGTCGAAGCCAGTACCAGATTTTGGCATGCTACCTTTCCATTCAAGGGGAGACTGACCTCTGTCGCTAGTTTTCGAGGACACTTGAAGCTGGTGAGTGATGTATTCATTATTTTCCAAGTTATCTAGGAGATCTCGAATGAGATCCTCGGTTGCATCCTCGTCTGGGTGGCTCAACATGACATCTACATCACCCGAGTCTAGTTTGCCTCTGCGATATCCGCCACAGATTACCATTTGAAATCCTTTTCGAAACTTGTTGGCATGGTCCAGAACGATATTACCGATACTTTCCACTTCAGCACGTGGTATTCTCAGCTGAAAGTCATCGTAGAGTTTGACACCAATCTGTTGCGATCTTGAAAGGCTACCCCTACGGTAGCGGAATCAGTATATAACCTTCGATAGGAATATCAGTAGGGTTAATAAATGAATGAGCTTACCAGCCATACTGAACGATATCATCAAGGTCTGTCCATCCATTATTGTGGAATTTCACAGCTGTCATAGCGGCGACGTCATAGATATCGTAGAAAATGTTCAGAATATTCATACGGGGGTCTTCAAGAATGTCTTCGACTTCTTTGATACGTCCGGTCTTACTCCATTCGTACCAGAGATTGGCAAATTTTTCTCCACAGCAAGGTAGTCTGATGACCTCCTTACGGGACGTTATCGTGAATGGATAGGCCGCGAGCGAGGCAATAGCTGAATGGTATGTGTGCCTTTTCTTTTCCTCTTCATCAATTATGCGTGCTTTCTTGATGATCTTGAGTAGCCTGATGAACTCATCATTGGGGCCATGCATGGGTGTAGGACGCTGACAGGAGTATGTTGTGCGCAAATAGCCTGGAAGTTCAGGAAGCTCTTCTTCATGCTCATGATCCGCTGTATCCTCTTGGTAGAGAACCGGAACCGCTTGGCTATCCGTCTTCTTATGGCGATAAACGTGATTTCTTGGTCCTGCTGGTAGAGGGGTGTCTGCTCTTGCTCGAGACAAGACACTGGCCTTGTCCATGGGCTGATTTGAGCCTGCCACCTTTTGAGTCGGCTTTGAGATAATTCTGCCTTCGTAGATCAGATACGGCTCTCTCGGGAGCAGATTCTCTGACTTGATTGAATCTTCAAACCATTCAAGCCTGTATACCTTGACCGTGTCATTGGCATTTGTCTTGCTTGAAGCTTGTGATTTTCTAGGTGCATTTCGACCACGCTTGGGACTTGGCGTTTCCATGTGCGACTCGGTATCTGAGGCAGGCGGTGTGCCTGCATCTGTGCTCAGAGAGATAGCCTTTGTGCAATCTTCATGGGTGATTGCCTTGCGCTTCTTCGCCGCTGATCTTGGATCTTCACCATCGGTTCCTGCCCCTCCACTATCCTCATCTTTAACAGGGGTTGATAGGTCTTGTGTCGTATCAGCTGTGTAAAGTCCTAGTTTTCGCAATTCATATGCAATTCTCCCCCTGGTAGTGCTGATACCTAGAAACAGCTTGGTCTCGTTGACATTGTACTTGATGTTGCCCAGTTGTTCCTCGATCTTGTGAAGGAGATCGGGTTCTGACTCGAAGCCGTTCTTGAGAATATAGACCGGCGGGAAGTTCACGGCCATCTCATCGAATCTGATGCCAGACGGAGAATGTTCGATACCGGGTGCTTGAAAGTTGCACTTTGAACAGAGCTCTAGAATACTCGGTTGCCAGCAGTAATGGTCGATTCTGCGAACGTCAAATAACTTTAGACCTGAGCGAAACGCGCTTCGTAAAGAAAACTGGTTACAGTATCCATTGTTGGCTAGAATGGATCCCACATGTGTGCGGCTTCAGAGGTATCTCATCGTTCCGCTCGTTGCTGGTGTTCACCGGCTGGAGCATACCTTTCATATTGAGCTTTCGTAATCAGTTACTGTACAGCATTACCGAGATCACGTAATCAAGGCAGAAAGTCCATTGGTGGTCATCAATAAACACCGGGAATATTGGGTATTGACAGGGGGATAAAGTATCCACGTGATGAGAGGGGGGAGCTTGCTACCATAGAGGGGAGCGCGGGACTGAGTACACTATTATACCTACAGTTGTTGCGTAGTCGACAGTTAAGTTACCGTCTGGGGACTGTTAATATTTTTCTAGGTGACTGTTAGCAATTAATTTTGAATTGACTGTTTTAGGACAGTGTACCCAGGGCAGCACTTTCCTTTAAGGTACTTTCGGCTTAGCTTACAACACGTGAGCACTGACTCTACTTAAGTAGTCTACCCTACTCTAGAACACACGAATAGAATGCAACCTTTTCCACTCTAAATAAACCTCCCTTGTAGAATTATAACTGGTTCCTATTACGTAGTACAGAGTGGAAGTCCATATCAAAGAAGCCTCACTATCTAGAACGTTCTCAGGATCAATAGGATTTGGAGGATTGCACACTTTAAGCTTGCTTAAATTCGCGCATATAGTATACTCTGCATAGCCTCGAAATAGTTTGACAATCATTATTCAAGAATGAATTCGTCTTTTATACATTTATAATATCTCCAGAGGCAGTACGAACCTTTTCGTCCGGCATTGGTATGTAGATCCCGGTAAAAAGGAAGGGGGTAACGAACTAGGCTGCAAAAGTCCGTGCGGTACAGGCTTAAGATTACTAAAATCTATTTTTTCAAGAACTTAGAAGGTGAAATCAGATATTCGTAGTTAAGAGAATTGTTCTTTATATACCTTAATATTATATCCTAGAAGGTATTTCAGTTTAAATATATTTTCATAGTAATACAAAGCTTTACAACTAGGCTATATCATCAAAAAAGCGAGTCTCCTATTCAAGCGAGATAGCCTGAACCGCACGGACTTTTGCAGCCCAGTTCGTAAGGGCTCAATCTAAGGATTGGATGAGTGCATGTGTACATTATCCCAATGCCCAAACGCCAACCAAGTTCCCGAAGCTATCTCCCTCTCTGCAGAGTGAGGCAGACTACAAAAGCCGCGACATTCAGACATCCTCAAATTCCATGTCCTCTTCGCTTTCGTCCTCATCCCTTTCGTGTAGAGATGGGTATTCGATTTTAACTTTTTTCGCGGGCCGGCCATCTTCATTTGGTGTAGCTGGTCCTGTCACCGGACTTGTTGCACCCGTGCTCGTTCCACTACCAGAAGCACTACCGCCCTTTTTCAAGATATTGGCAAGACCGGTTGATGGAAATGAGGTTGGTTTGGAGTCAATGGTTGAACTTGTAGGTGTAGCAGCACCAGAACCGGTGGGCACCACATCTTCAAAGTCTTCGTCGTCATCTTCGTCAGTTTCGTACTCTTCGTCTTGCTCTCGTTCTGCTTCTTTTGCCTGTTCCGCACGCAAACGTGCAAAGTAGTCATCGATTTCGGTACCCTCTGCAGTGCCAGATGGAGTGTCAAGGTCGGTTTTCTTGTCAACTTCAGAGGTAGAGATGGTTGACGCTCCAGGACCATACTTGACTTGCTCACCGGTAACGGTGCTGTGAGTGAAGTGCATTGGCATAGCATTCTGTGCGGCAGTCTTCTCTTTCAGTGCCTTCTCAGCAGCGATCTCTGCTTCCGTTGGCCCGTCTGAGGCCGTAAGCGTGACCGAAATAGCTGTGTTGCTTGCATTGGCCATTCCACGAACAGCTGTTGGCTTGGAAGCAGATAAATCTACCGGTGCAGTCTCATTTGCAGGGTTAGTCTCGTCTCGGACCACCTTGAGCTGAGATGCCATCGCACGATCGAATGTGTTTTCTGGGATAATAACCTCGTCTATCTTAGGAAGCAATTCGGTAATAAATCTGAATTGCGAGTGATACTTCGTAGACTGCTCATGCCCACCTTTATTGTTGTCGGGGTCATGCTTAAGAACACTATTGCATCGCTGACAAAGGAAGCCGTTTCTGGCCATGTCCCATCTGTGAAGGACCTCGAGCTGTGTCCATTCGGACTTACAGGTCAAACAGAAGTATTCCTTTCTTTCGATCTCTGGAATGGTATTGCCTTGAACTTGCTTGTTAAGGAGGTAGACACGCCACTTTATTGCATCAATGGTCGCTCTGTAGTCGATGTAGTAATAGGTTCTGTTCATGGGGCGTTGCTGGCCTTCTTTTGCCTCTTGGCGAGTATGACTGTGGAGATTTTAGCTGCTATACGGAGATAGGATCAGCGATATGTGCCTACACAGCGAGAAACCTATCCTCCTTCAGACGGCCACATAGCTTGTGAAGCTCCTTGGTATTCATGCCCATTAGATATGCCATGTCATCGTCACGCAAACTATCCTTTGTCAGCTTCGGAACCTTGGAGACGCTACACTAGCTAGAGAGACATACGCCGAGTGAATAATCAGCGCATCTATGACCAGGATGTGCTTGGTTTCGTAGAATGATCGTATGCAAGAGCGCACAAGACTCTGCGCCAACTCCATAACTGCCAGATTTTGCAGATATTATACAGATTCTCAAAGGTAGTCAGTGCTTGAAAGGACTGTTGGATGGTGTCCAAGCTTGTGGAGTAGCTCAAAGGTTGCAGAGCTCGATCGAGGCTGGTTCGCTGTCAGTGGAGGTTAGAGACTCCCATATTCACGGTAGACAGCATGTGTCAAAGGGAAGGGAAAGAAGCAAGCGATGAGGCGCGCACAATGAAGAGACTACAACAGAGGGCTAGTGAGATATGAGTTGAAGTGATTAGCTAGCCCGGTGTCAATCAAGATATTGACTTGCATCTAGAATCTGAAGCTGAGGGCGCGGGTGCAGGGAAGGCAAGGCTGACAAGGCGCTAATCCGAACACGGCTTTGGCTTTGATATTTTCTTAGCGAGGCTACCTTACTGCAGGACGCAACTTTTGCTCTCTCCTCCCGCACCATTGATTAAATGCTATGAAAACTTTCCGACACACACAAAGATGGCCGACAGTTCTTCCGCAGTTGTGCCTGCGTGTGGCAGTGCCTACAATGGTAACGAGAATGACATTTCACAAAATGCAAATCCGGGCGACAGGCAGAGGAAACAGCGTGGCAGAGGTCGAGGGAGGGGTGGCCAGGGTCGGGGAGGTAGAGGCGGCGGTAGGGGGGGGAGTCGTGATCAGAGAGGCTTCACATCGAAAGATCAAGGTGGCCGCAACAAGAAGGGGGAGGTGGGACGAGGAGAATGGACGTACGTTGGCCTATGTTCTTGTACTTTGCTTGACTAACTAAACAAAGTCGAGGCAATATAGACAAACGAAAACGCAACGATGAAGATCAAGCTGCAAAGCGTCGCAAGATCAACAATGGACAAGAAGTAGCAGAAGGAGCAGACCTTCCATTCTCAAGAGAAGAAATCGATGCCGAGGGTCGAAAACCGAAGCGTAAAGTTGCAGTGATGATCGGGTATGCAGGCTCTGGGTACAAGGGCATGCAGATCAATGGCGCAGAAAAGACTATTGAAGGAGACATCTTTAAAGCATTTGTGGCTGCAGGGGCAATCTCGAAAGCAAACGCAGACGATCCCAAGAAATCATCTCTTGTTCGTTGTGCGAGGACTGACAAGGGTGTACATGCCGCAGGCAATGTCATATCATTGAAGCTCATTGTCGAGGAATCCAATATCATCCAACTCATCAATGAGAATCTGCCCCCTCAAATTCGTGTCTGGGGCATCGAACGAACCAATGGGTCCTTCAGCTGTTACCAAACCTGCGATTCAAGATGGTATGAGTATTTAATCCCAACATATTCTTTTCTTCCACCACATCCACAGAGTTTTCTAGGTAAGAAACTTGTCGAGTCTGCGGAGAAGGAGGGGGTATTTGAAATTTACCAGTCCCGACAAGAGGATGTCATCGATTTTTGGGAGTCAACAGAGGAGACTTACGTCAAGCCAATACTGGACAAGCTGGACCCTGAGCTAAGAGAGGCTGTTCTTTCTACCCTCCACAGTTTGGAGGATCCCACGACTGGGAAGACTACCTCAAAACCAACCGACAATGAGGATCAGCTAGTACCCGAGATGATTCAAGGTGTTGAGGAAGTAGGCAACAGAAACCTTGAATCTCAGAAGGCAGGGAAGACTTCTGCAAAACTCGAAGTTGGGGAAAGAGATACATCTCTGCTCCGGGAAGATATCAACAAGGAATATGCACAGAACATTGAAAATCCAGCGGAGCCTTCTAAATCGGTTCTCAGCCCTCTCGAAGCAACGATTAAAGAGATCAAAGCAGCTTATATTACAGCAAAGAAAGCGTATCGGATATCAGCTTCTCGTCGGGAAAGGGTCCAGCAGGCGCTGAGCAGCTATGTTGGCACTCGAAATTTCCACAATTACACAATCCAGAAGACGTTCTCGGACCCATCAGCAAAGCGAGTAATCCGTTCCTTCAAGGTTGGTCCAGATCCAATCATCATCAACGACACCGAATGGCTCTCATTGAAGGTCCATGGTCAGTCATTCATGATGCATCAGATCCGGAAGATGGTAGCTATGGCTGCCCTCGTTGTAAGATGCGGTTCGTCCTTGTCGATCATCAACGATAGCTACGGTGCAGCAAATATCAGCATTCCAAAAGCACCTGGTCTGGGCCTGTTGCTGGAAAGACCAGTGTTTGACAGCTACAACCAAAAGGCTGTGAACGAGTACAAGCGAGAAAAAATCAACTTTGACAATTATCAAAAGGAAATGGATGAGTTCAAGCAACGTGAGATTTATGATAGGATCTTCAGGGAGGAAGAGCGTGATCACCAGTAAGTTTTCAATAGTGGCATCAATACAGATTTTACTGCTATCGCCGACCCATAAGCTAATGACCATAGGTTCCATGCTTTCTTTCATCATGTCGATCACTTTCGAACAGATTTCTTTCTTTGGGTAACAGCTTCCGGTCTCTCTGCTGCGAAACAAAGCACAGCACCAGCTCGGACGGACAATAACAGCGATGATGAAGCCGATGTCAACGGGGAGGAGGGATAGAAGTCAGCATTCGCCGGATCCTGCAAGCATCAACCAAAAATGGCTCCCGTGCCTGGTCAGAAGCTGGCAACCGCAAACCTTGCTATACAATCATTGATGCATTGTACTTCAAGCAATATGATGAGAGTCGAAGTACAGGATCTTTCAAATCAACGTCCCCCATGAAACTATTTCCTATACGTGGTGGACAGAAATGCAAATGTGTATAGATGAGTCACTGGTGTCTTCTGATCACCCAAATTCGACGTTGCCAACTTGATATATTACAGATGACGCCGCTTGGCTGTATGGGCTAGGGAACAGGTATCTACTTCCAACGTAGCTATAAAGTTCAAGAAAGTAGACTAGAGAATGGTCTGCATGCATCAAAGTGGAATATATAAAGCGCATCCTGGTGCATAAAGCTGGTATCTAGAACGCCGTTGTATGCATGACCCATCCATATGTTAAGCAGCCCAAACGTCTATCCGCACCTGACCAAACGCCATCACCCCGAAGCTGGGTGCTCGGCTGCCCTGGTCAGAGCCGCTTCAACCAGTTCTCCAGCCTTCCGAGAGTCGCTATCCATTTGACCTTCTCCTTCCCCGTCCCTAATGCCGCGCAAAGGGCCAAACAGCCACAGCTCTTTCAGTTCGCGGGACAGCTGGAGCAAGTCTTCTGTGGCGCGAATCTGCATAATGCAAAATTCAGTTCCAACTCTTAAATTAATGCTACACAGACAATCAAAGTATATCATACCAAAGCAGAGCCCTCAACTTCCATTTGAAGTCCATGTGCAGCAGCCATTTCTTTCGTTGCTCCATCGTGGACAGGTTCCGTAGCGAGGGTGACTAGGGCCTTGAATCGAGTAAGCAGGGCAGCAACAGCGCGCTCTTCGCGATCTGCAATGCTATTAGAATCCGAGCCTACACAAAGATCTCCGTTCAAGGGAGCTGCTGGTGTTGTAGAGTGTGGACTTCCTGTGGTAGAGGAAAGGCGGCCACGACTGGCCGCAGTGCTGATACTGGGGGTGAGTGTCTCAATCGTCGGAGTTTGCAGGTTCGAAGATGTTCCATGCGAAACGCCATTGGTGTGAATATCATCCAAGTACGACCCGGCGGATTGCGCCATGTTGTTCCTTTAATTCTTTGGTGCGTACGTGGGACTTCTTGGGTGATGGCGCCTGTGTGCTCCAGGCATGAATGAAAGGGAGAGAATGGAGGTAAAATGGTGCTTACCAACGAGGCTGCTTGTTGTGCGCTGTGCGCTTTCCATTTGAAGAGAGTGAATGCAATTATAAATATCAATATATGTATAGGTATAAGTATAGGTACTTCTGGCGGTTGAAGCTAGGTGGGTAAGGGCGAAGTGAATGTAGGTATGAAGGTGAAATCGAGGAAAGTGTAGGTACCAGAGTTACCTAGGACCACAGCTGTGCCCCTCCCTCGGCCATGGCCAGGTGGGACCATGCCGCCCTTGGAATACCCCACTTGGTACCTAGCGGACACCTCCATGCCGTCCAGGTAGGTAGGTACCTTACGAGAATTAGCCTAGACCTTTCAACGGTAAATAAACTGTGATTAGTGTGTCATTACACGAAAAGTAGTGATCCTTACGTCTCGTTCATTTACAGTGTAGTAACGGTTGTTTAAGGGTTATTACAGATAAACGATTTTCCCGGTCCGAGTTCGAAATAAGTAAAAAAGCTAAAAAAAACCTAGACTTAGTACTCTAGAATATACCTAAGGTAGAATCTACCCCTAGACACTATATAAGTTAGGTTATAAGTTTAAGGTTTATAGGTTTATATGTTTATAGATTACAAAGAGGTTACTTATCTAAGTAGGCTATAAACAGATTATAAAACAAGCGAAAACTTCTTATTTAACTAAATATATTAGATTTATTCCTAGTATATAGCTAAGTTCAAATAACCTTTAAACAACCGTTGATTTGATCAACGGTTAATATCATATTTAAATTATATAACAACAAATAGACTATAGATACATAAGAGTATTCTAATTCCGCGCTAATCCCAGTCGATCAACTAGAGAAACCTTCCATATAGTTCCCGTAAGGTAGGTAGGTATCTAGGCGAGCTAGGTAACCTTTCACTCTATGGATTGCCCCGACTTTCAACAATAACCAACGAACAAGCATAAGCATAGATTGCCTTAAGCCCCGAACACAATGCAGTCCGGAATATCAGGCTAGTTATAAGCAGCTTCTCAGCCCTCCGAACATGTCTAACATCTCCAAGCCTCGCAAGAGCTCCATGCAGCCTTCCAGACCCTCGTTTCCTCGGAGGCTCAACGCGGCCTCATCTGCACCATCACCAAAGAATCCCTCACCCCGCTCACCGTCCTCAGTCCAGCTACTTCCACGTTCTCTGACGATCTCTCCCTCCTCGCACCCCATCTAGATCCTAGGGTAGCTCTTTACATCATCCTGCGACGTTATGCTAGCTCCGAAACAGCTCCTTTCATCGCCATCACATATGTTCCAGATTCCGCTCCGGTCCGACAGAAGATGCTATTCGCATCTACTCGCTTGACATTGGTCCGGGAGTTGGGAATTGAGAGGTTTCGCGAGACGATATTTGCGACCACGAAAGAAGAGTTGACGCCACAGGGCTTCGAAAAGCATGATAAGCACGTTGGTCTTGCAGCACCTTTGACGGAAGAGGAACATAGTTTAGGAGAGGTGAAAAGAAAGGAAGCAGAAGAGGGCAGGGGTATGAACGAAAGGAAGAGCCATGTTAGTTCGGGAGTGAGCATGCCGATCAGCGATGAAGCTGTGGAGGCTTTGCGAGGCCTTACAAGTGATAGTGGGAATAGTCTGGTTCAGCTGGTTCGTTTTGTCCTGATTATCTTCTCGGATAAACTACTAACTTGCTGAACGAAAATCAATATCTCAACAGAGACCATGGAGTTAGCATCTAGTACCTCAACCCCAATCTCTGCCCTCCCCACGACGATTTCAGGAACCCAGCCACGGTACTCCTTTTATCGATACAACCATACTCATAATGGAACCTCATCCTCACCAATCCTATTCATCTACACTTGTCCTTCTGGGTCAAAGATTAAGGAACGAATGTTGTATGCCGCGTCCTCGCGGTCCGCTGTCCGGGTTGCCGAAGCAGAAGCAGGCCTAAAGATCGAGAAGAAGATTGAAGCCAGTTCACCTGAGGATATTTCGGAAGAAAGCATTGACGGAGACTTATATCCCAAGGTGGAGGTCAAGAAGGCGTTTGAAAGGCCCAAGAGACCTGGGAGAAAATAGATGGGCAAGTGAAGTGAGCGTAAGATACACGAACATGACGACGAGCGTAGTGGCAAGGTGGACAGAAGTCTATTTTCGAATACTGCGCTGGTCTACACGATCCCTTCATGCGCAGTGTCTGCAATTCGGCCATGCAGAAGGTGTGATCAACTTTGTGAGGCTACTAATTGCTGGCTGTCGTCGCCGAGATGCTGAAGTCTATGCAAGCTTCCAAATGACAGATGTACTCCGATTTCCTCAATCCGAAATTGTCCCATAGCAGGTATCATTTACTCTTCGTACTTTCCCCCAACAATAGGCACGGTACTATTCTCTAATTTCTCTTTCAGAAACTCGTAAACGGTAAATGTCACAGCCTGACCAGGTGCTACACGCATGATTCGTGGTGTGATGCCCTTGTAGAAAGCATGAAATCCTTCTTGTCTAATTTCAGTCCAGTCAGTTGGATATTCTTAATCTCCCGGGCCACTATCGGATGAGAAAGACTCACTTAAACATGTCTCTCGCAATTGCTGTTATCCTGCTTATCGCCGTCTCACCCGGTTGCCCTGGAGTTTTCTGTAACCGAGTCTTAATAGTATCAATCGGTGCATTGGAGAGTGGACCCATAGCTCCTGACACAAGACCAATGAGCGTTGTTTGATATGAGGGCAATGGCGTCTCTGCGTAATCTGGTTGCCATCTCTGCAAAATTTCTTTAAATTCGGTGTACGCAGTGAAGTTTACAGCTTGGTTTGACCCTATCTTGCAATTCAATAAAAGCGGACTCCCAATTATCTCCTGGTACCTAAGTGGGGCAGAATCTGGGGTAGCGGGGTCAGACAGAGACAATGGAAATCAATGTACGTACCTTGCCGTAATGCAGTAAGTGACACTCCGCGGTACAGAGCTCCGACGCCTTCTTCTTTGATCACAGTATAGAGAGCATGGGCGGCGTTACGGTATTTTGGTATATCGAGAGGATCGGCCATGCTGTGATGTTGAGCCTGCAGCCGGATTTTGATTACTTCCATGGGAGTCACAACGGCAACAGCTTCAGTAACACCCGCTGCCAGACCAGCTATTCATAGTCAGCATAAGATCTTTACCAAGACAAAAAGAACTGAATTATTGCGCAGTAACCCTCCGGCCACCCGATCGAAGTGAACTTACCCAGAAACGTAGCTCTACCAGTTACATTCCCTGTCTCCTTATCCGCAAGCAACTTCTTGTATGCTTCGAAGCTCGTGAACCGAATGGCCATTTTTGGTACAATACCAGTAACGACAGCACCCAATCCTTTGTATAGTCCGAGAGGCGTTTCCCGTTTGACAATCTCCACCCCCGTTGTTACAAAGCCTCGTTTTTTGGCACCGGGAGCGCGTGCTCGACGAGAAAGCTGCATTCGCACTTTGATGGTATCTGAAACCATTACCAGATCAATCATGATCGATGTTCACATGCGAAGGCTTTACATACCCAGTGGATGGCACACGAGAGCTTCCATCATACCAGCTGTACCTCCAGCTAATGAGTTGTATTAGCATGTGCTTCTGAGTCAGACGTCTGTAGAACTTCAATCCTGGACATACCGATCAAGTTCGTTGCGGCAGAAGCTGGCTTCTTGCCGTTCGACCCCGACACATTTTTAGCAGACATTTTAAGCAGATCGTGGTCGTTGTGAGGTTGCGCTGGACGAGGATAGGGGGTCGGACCAGATTTTTGGCTTCGAAGCTTCTCGAGGTAACTGATCATGTACCAAGTCCAACCACAATACGCTATTTCCTGGTACTGGGAATCCCAATATCAAGGAGGGAGGACTGCAAGACCAGGAGGATATGAGCAGGAGGAAACGTGCAAAGAGAGAAAATTGGCAACAACTGTGACAGTTCAAGCTCGGCAAATTTACCAGCTTTCCCCGGACACCCACCTGCGCTGCTTTGATCCGCGGCCCAGGAAAGACAGTCTTGCCGTTGCCCCATGCAGCAGGAATGGCACTCGACGTGGACAGGAATGGGTTTGTGCGGAGCCGAGAGCGAGCCCCAGCACATGGCCAAATTCCTCTAACTCGGCGCAACGGAGATCCCAACCAGACGACTAGCTTTACTTTTGATTGATGCTTAGAACTTCTGTGGCGGGGATATATGGAAGCATTACTGCGGGTACGGCCATCACTGTTTTTAGGAAGAGTGCATTTCAAGAATATTCTAGCAACAGAACAAACTTCGCTTGCGTTCTGGGGCGGTTCTGTTCTGTTCTGTTCTGTTCTGTTCTGGTTCACGTCTCTTTCCTCGAATTCTCAGCTTTGTGAGAGAAATGACGTTCCAGCGGCGGGGCGGGATGCTTGTGATTTTGCGGGGTGCAGCGAGCAGGGGTCTAAACACAGCACGCGGGCCAGGACCATGACCAGGACCAACAGAAACCGACCATAATCGGAAGAATCCGGTGCTGGATAAGCCGAGGTGAATTTGCCCTGCCAACCTACCTATCTCCCAGTTCCCGCGGGTAAAGATACCTGGGTACCTACGGAGTAAGTACCTAACCACGAACCAACCCGAAACAACCCGCTGCAGTTGCTAGTTGTGTACGTTGCGAACTGTTGCCCGCACTTTCTTTTTGGGGCCGAAGAGGGCGACGAGTCAACGCCACACAATTGAATAGACCGAAGTAAAGTGAGCCAGGTTCCCGGATCTCTAAAGAACCGATAAGATCGAACTGCCTCGGTTATGCGTCTACTTTAATGCTAAGCGAGACCCCTGGAATGCTCAAAAAAACATACGGGAGATGTTGGCGTTCCGTTGGTGTGCTGCAAATTCACCGATGCGTGAACTAGACGAGCTTCTGCTTTTGTGATTCAAAGCCCAGGAACGGAGTGATTTATGACAGCTCAAATGCTTATCAGCCTCGTCCCGTGGACAGTGCATTTGCTTTCCAACTTCGCCGTCCTCTCCAGAGAAACCCCGAAAGAATATTCCAACTACAGCTCCGCATCGAGTGGGGCTGGGACACCTTTGCTTGAATGCTTTGCTGGATAATTCCGGACAGAGGCTTGAGATTAGCATACAATCTTCGAGCCCGATCGATTCTGTTCCACTAATAGCTCCGCGTCAAGATGGGTCGATTAAGTATTTGATCAGCGGCAGGCAGCTGATAAGAACTGTAGCAATAGACGTGGTACAAGATAAATCGACCTCGAATTAATAGCAAGTATTCTCTGTTTATTAATTAGACGATGTAATAGTCGGTTCCCCTTTATAAGTCTGTAGGCACTCGCCTATAGTTAGTAAAAGTAAGTATTATAGAAAAGTAAGTATTAAATAAAAATTATTAAGTAAATTTTATATCTTTTCTAGTAGATATAAATATTTAAAAGAAGATAAATAAATTAAAACTGATTAAGTACTTTTATATATTTAATTTTTAAATAGTATTATTACTATATAATATATTTTCTAATATATTTATTACTTATAGAATTATTTAATAAGGAAAGCTTTAATAATTTTCTGCGAGAAGCTTATAAGAATTTTATATAATACTTGCTTTCTTATAATACTTACTTTTACTAATTATAAGCGAGTGCCTATAGACTTATAAAGGGGAATTAACTATTATAAGCGTGTTCCCGCGTTTTATAAAGATTACAAATTATATATAAGCTTAGAAGTAACTAAAGTAAATATTTTATAAGCTAAAGGTACTATAAAATTATAATTTTAAGATAATAATAAGATAGTTAGAATTATAAAATTCCTAGTAATCTTAAGTAGCTTTAAAACTACTAATAGATAGTTATATAATAAGTGTAGGTTCTAAAAAAGAAAGGTTTAGAATAATTAAATAATTTTATTTATATCGAATACTAGAGCTATATAAGCCTATCCTAGGTTTAGTATATACTTAGTAAGTATATTATATATATATAATATACTTTTAGCCCCTGATTCTAAGGAGTAATATTCTTTTAAATATATCTTTTAATATTATAACTTCTACTTAATTAAGTAAGCTCTCTACTAAAGGAAAGCTTACTTTACTATTATATAATAATTAAGAGCTATATTTATCTTTTAAGCACTTAGTATATATATAATTCTATTACTTTAATTAAGCTTTTTACTAGAACCTCTTAATTACTTCTTAATTTTTAAATTCTTATAATTCTTTTATAATTATATTTATTTTCTTAATAAATCTAAAATATAAATAATTACTTAGTACTAATATTATATACTTAAAACTAAAAGATTTCCTTACTTAAATAAAGTATTTAATATTAAGTATAAATATTTTAGAACTCTAGCTTTATATTAATTAAGAAGTTTTAAATACTCTTTCTTTTATTTAAATCTTTAAGAAGCTTCCTTAGATTATAAAGTAAATTATAGCTAATATATTAGCTTATAAGATAGAATTATATAAAATCTCTTATACTAAGTATAAAATAAAGCTTATAAGCTAAGTAATAATATAAAGTTTAAGAACTTTATAAAGCTTTTTAAGTAAGAACTTTAGCTTTTTTTTAAGTTATTCTAAAGACTTTAATATAAGTTATACTAATAAAAGCTTTAGATTATAAAGTAATAATAAAAGCTAAGTAAGAGCTATAAAAGATAAATACTAAGATCTAATAACTTTAAATAACTTAGTACTAAAAGTTCTATAAATAAATTAAGAAAATAATAACTAAGTAGTACTTTAAGATTACGAATATAAAGATTATTAATAATAAAAGCTTTAATATTTAAGTACTCTTTTAATTACTTAAATATATTCTAAATTAAATAAATAGTATTATTTAAATCTTAATTAAAAGTAAATACTAATTACTACTTAAGTTAATAAAAGAAGCTAAGCTTAATCTTAGAACTTAGATTATATCTTACTAAGAGCTTATATATAAGAGTATCTTATATTATATTTTAAATATAAATAAAATACTTAGGATTATAAACTTCTTAATCGCTATAAGTAACTTTAATTATATATAGTCTTATAAGTACTACTTCTAATTTAAAGAAGCTAATAATTTTTTTAAAAAAGTAATTATATACTCTTTTATAACTTATATAATTATTTTATATAAAGGAAGTTAATATATAATATTATAAGCTTATAAGTAGTAAAAATAAGATATATAATTATTTTATTATTCTTAGAAAAAAAAGTAGTAAAGAATAAAGTTCTTTTATTTTAAAATCTAATAATAAAGTAAATTAAGTATTTAAGAAAAAGTACTTATACTCTTAAGATAAAATATATAAGTAAGCTTCTAAAGATTATAATAAGCTTTAGCTAGTAGTATATAAAAAGCTTTTTATTAATACTAATAAATATAAACTAAACTTAAGTAAAAAGAAACTAGAAAAGATTTATAAGTACTTTATAAGTAAATACTAGAAATTACTTAAAGTAAAGTTTAAAAAAAGTATTAACTTATTACTTTTACTAGAAATTAAAAGTATTTTATAAAAGTAAAAATTAAGTAAATCTTTAAATAAATTAAAAAGCTTTTTCCTTAGAAACTTAATAAATAAAAAAGAAAAATAACTTAGTAATAATTATATTATTATACTTTTAAATTTAAACTAAGGATTCTAACTTAGAATCTACTTTATTTAAAAAGCTTATAAGTATTACTCTTTATTAGTAAGTACTTTTTTAAATAATTATAAAACTATTAATCTTATTAATAATAGCTTCTTATTAGAACTAAGCTTATTTATAAAAGTAAATTTATATAATATTATAAAGTATAAAAACTCTTAGTTATTAATTATTAAATATAATACTTATATACTTAAAAATATACTTATTAAAATAAATAATAATACTTTTAATCTTATACTTATAAATATAATTATAATTAAAAGATTTTATATAAATATTCTTTTAGAAGTTTATCTTTAGAATATAAGCTTATAATATTATAAAATAAATTATATACATAAATAATATAATAATAAGTAACTTATAAAAGATTATTTAGTAATTTAATAGCTTATTTATAAACTTAATCTTATATTTTTTAAATATAATAAGTATTTAAACTACTTTTTTAACTTTTATAAGATTCTATTTAATAAAACTAATATTATAATATTTATAAGTATAAATTATCTAAGGAATTAAATATTTTAGTTATCTTATAATTATAATAAATCTTACTTAGATTTAGAAATAATATAATATTTATAATTAAGATACTTAGATTTAAATACTTTTTAAAAGCTAATAAGAGCTTTAAAAGAAGTAAGAATAACTAATATTATAAAATACTTAAAGTATAAGTATTATATACTTATATATATTACTTAAGTTATATCTTATTATTTATTAGAATAAAGATTAATAAAGCTATTTTAAAAGATTAATTAGGATTTATTTAATTTTTTTTAAAATACTTTAGAAATTACTTTTAGTTCTTAATACTTAAATATAAGTATAATAAATTATTTATTAATTATATATTCTAATTAAAATCTTATAATAAAATATTTAAAAGTATTAAAAGCTTTAAGTGCTAAGTATATACTTAGTTTAAACTTTTAATTTATAAATTTAAGTATAATTAAGAAAAAGTAATTATTATAATTTAAAGATTTATAAGATATAAAATATAAGTAAATAAGCTTAGTATTAAACCTAAGCTTTCCTTTACTATATATAAACTAAATAATATAATAAAATAAACTAGCTAAGAAGTAATTATATAAGTAATATAAATATAATTATTTATAAATCTTTTTAAAGAACTTAGATTAGAATATATTTTAATAAATATTTACTTTTATAATAAATACTTTAATAGAATATAAAATTAGAAATTATTACTTAAAGTTAATAACTAATAGTTTTATAATTACTTTTAATAGTATAATCTTATAATTATAACTTATATAACTATAGATTTTAAACTTAACTAAAATAAAATCTATATATATAAATATAAAGTATACTTATTAATAATAGAATAAGTATTTAGAAAAGAAAAGAAAGTATTTAAAGTTAATATATATATATATATATATATATATATAAGCTACTTTATAAGCTTTTATATCTTTAATATCTATAAGATCTAAGTATTATAGCTTAATTATATTATTATTATATAGAATATTTACTTTAATAAAAGAAGCTTTTATATCTTTAAAAAAGAAAAAGTAAATATCTTTATTTAAAAAGCTTTATTACTTATTAAGCTCTTATAAGAAGATAAGTAAATAGAATATATCTTAAGTAATATAAAAATTATTCTTAATAATATATAAATTAAATATATAATTATATTAAATAAAAGGATTTTAATTAGTCTTTATAAGCTCTTAAAGTAAGATTAATTTATAATTATTAGTAGTAAAAGTTAGAACTTAAAAGTAAAAGATTATATTAAAAATCTAAGTATTATTTTTAGACTTTTAACTTTAAAAGATACTTTTAAATTAGAATATATACTTAGTATTTAAAGAAAGAATAAGTAATTATTAATAAGTATATTTAATCTAAGACTTACTTTAAGTATAAAATAAAATCTTAAGAAGTTAAGCTAAAATAAGTATAAATAACTTATAAATCTAAAAATAAGTATATTATAAGATTAAGTAAAGAGTTTACTTTATTTATAAAGATTAAAATATAAATCTTAATTAGATTACTTTTAATAATAATAAGAGAACTTATATTAGTATTAGCTATAATAAAAGTACTAAGAAAATAATTATAAATTAAAATAATAAGAATATTAAAAACTAATATATATATATATAAGTATATTAAGAGCTTACTAAATAATAGTCTACTAAGCTTAAATACTAGAAGTAATATAAGAGCTAAATAAGAGTATAAAAAAGAGAGAAAAGAAGAAGTATTTATAATATTTAATATTATTTTTTTAAAAAATATATAAAAGTACCTTAAATATTAGAAGTAATTTAAACTTTAATAGTAATTCTTCTAAAGGTATATATATAAATCTATTATATAAGCTAGATTAGCTTTTTATTACTTTTATACTTAATTAATATAAGATAGTTAAAAAATAAAAAAAGCTTAGATATATAATATAAATAGTATACTTAATAATTATAATAATAATTTAAGTAAGCTATTTAGTACTAAATAAGAAGATTTTATTTCTTAAAGTTAAAGTTTAAGACTTATTATTAAAGCTAAGATAATAAATAAATCTTAAGAATTATCTAATAAAGAAATAGTTTATTTAAGATATATACTTAAAAATAAGGAATATAAATAAATATAAGTATTAAAAGCTAGAAGTATATAATTCTAAGCTAATAAGCTTACTTATTCCCTTAATATAAGTATTTAAGTATAAAATAAATAATAATAAATATATAAGTAGATATTAATCTTATATTATTATTTATAAAGATCTCTAAAATAAGAATATAATTATATTAATATATAAGTATACTCTTAGTAAAGTTATTTTATATAATTATAGTACTTATAAATAAATTTTACTTAGAAATTAAATACTTTAATATAATTAATACTTTTATTAATACTCTTAGGGATATTAATAATAAAACTATATACTATTAGTTCCTTTTTAAGTTCTAAAAGCCTAGCTTTATACTATAAGTTAATTAAGCTTGTTATAAAATAAGAGATTTATTATACTTTTAATATAAATATATTAGTAATACTTTAATAAATCTAAGACTTTTTTTATACTTAGAAGAATCTTATATATTTTTAAATAAGAAATATAAAGTAAGAGCTCGCGCTATTACTTAGTGTACACTTATTATAATACTTTTATTTTTCTTAACCTTTATAACTCTAATTAAGTTCTAGCTTTAAATACTTATATAAATAGCTTCTCTTAATAATTCCTCTAATTTTTACTATATTATTATTATCTTATTATATATAATTATATTCTTTATCTTATATATAAGCTATTCTATTAAATATCTCTATTCTATTAGATTAACCTTACTTTATAACTCTTATAAAACCTCTTTTATATCTCTAATTAAAGTTAGAATAATTTTAAGCTTTATAATCTTATTTTTTATTTTTTATTATATCTTTTTAATTAGATTTAAGTTAAGAGAAGAAAGTAGCTAATTAAACTCTTATATTTTATATTCTAATTATTATAATTAAGCTTTTCTTTTATAAACTTTTACTTTATCTTTTATATATATTATTTTAGCTTATTATTTAGGTATAAGAGAATCCTAGAATAAACTAATAATACTCTTAAGAATCTAATTTATATAAGCTATATTATAGATTCTTTTTTATTTTTCTTCTTTTATAAGAAATACTAAAGAAGACTTCTAATCCTAGCTAATAGTACTCTAAACTATTATACTAACTTATCTACTCTTATAAACTAACTAAATATAATTAAAATAGTTCTTTTCCTTTAGTTAATATATTACTTATATCTTTTCTTATTTCTCTATCTTAAAAGTAGCTTTATTACTTTAAATAACTTTCTTCTACTTAGCTATTTTTTACTAGTAATATTTTATAGTAAATATAAGTCTTTTTATAGCTTATTTCTTTAAAATAAAAAGCTAATAATAAGTAATATATCTTTAATAGCTATATTATTTTATAATATATTGAATTATTATTATTAATATAGGAAGATAAAGTTTAGCTTTAATACGCGCTTAGGATTTAGTTCTATTAACTTAATTATAAGAAATAAAAGTAAAGATTTATTTAATATCTTTCTTTTTAAGAAAAAGAGCTTTAAAGGCTTTAGCTTTTTATAGATTTACTAAGAAGGAAGCTATATAAATCTTTTAAAAAGTAGAATAACTAATTCTTATTTCTTTTTAGATTTAATTATAGGATTTACTATTCTAATATATTATATATATAACTATATAAGCTAAAGGTAGCTATATCTCTCTAGGTTTATAATTAGCTTTAACTAGTAATAAGAGAATAGAATTATCTATATTAGAGGTATTAATATATTATTATAAAGGTTAGAATATATATTATTATATTATGAAATATAAGTTCACTTAAGTATATACCGAGTAATAACACGAGCTTTTACTTATCTTATTTTATATAAATAATATCTAAGTGCTCTATTACTATAATAATTATCTACTTAATAAGTAGATTATTAGTAAGCTAAAGAAGATATATAATATATATAATCTTAGAGATATTTAGTAATTCCTTAGAATTAAAGTAATATAAGATAAAAAGTATAAGATAATTACTTTTATTTATAACTAATATATTAAGAAGATCGCTTATAAGTTTAAGTTAGTAAATAAAAAGTACTTAAGTATACTACTTCTATTTATTAATCTTTAAAAGTATTTAAGATAAGCTACTAAGAAGTAGATTAAGGTATTTTAAAAGTATATAAGCTTAGTTATATATATAATAATTATTATAAGACTAGATATAGCTTTTATTATTATTATACTCTTAAGATTTATAATAAACCTAAGATTTAAGTACTTTATTATTATTTATTAGCTTATATATTACTTCTTTAGAACGTGTTTCTTAAGTATTATATATAATAGAAAGTATAAAAGCTCTCTTATATATATATCTAATATATCCTTTACTAATAATATAAAAATATAATACTTATTATAAGAATATATAATTATAATATTTAATAATCTAGTAATCTAAAAAGTAAGTTTATAAGCTATAATAATTACTTTAATAATAAAAGCTAAATTACTTTTATTAGAGTATATAAATAAAGAAGTAATAGTTTTATAATAGTTCTTTAGAAATTTAATACTTAAAATTAGTAAGATATAAGAGATCTTTTATAATAATTAATAGATAATTAAGCTAGTTATAAGTAAGAATAAAAGAATTATAATAAAGGTTTATTATATAAATATTTAAAATATATAATTAAAATAAAAGTATACTTATAAATTATTTAAAGTAACTTATATTTTAACTATTAATATACTTATTAATAGACTTATAAAGAATCTATTTTACTAGAGAGCTAGAGCTTCACGACTTTATCTTTTAATTCTATAGAAGGAACTAGTGAAGCTTTACGAACTATAGCTAGCAGATATGCCGCTTATATAAGAGATAAACATAAGCTAGGCTATCTCCCTAGTAAGTATTACTATTAGAGATCAACTACTTATAGCTGAGAACTAATAGCTTATAAGTAAGCTTTTTAGTGCTACAGATATTAAGTTGCTAGAGAAATAGTATAACTACGCCTACTTAAGCACGCTAGTAACAATAGTTAGTATATTTAATAATACTATTATTAACACAATAGATCTTATTTATAATAAGGTCTTTATATAGACTAGGTATAAGCTAGTTGAATATAAGTATAGTAAGAACAAAGTAGACCTGATTAAGAACACTATTATATATATTATCTTATTTTAGGAAAAAGTCCGATCCTTTAAACTATTTAACGCTAGTAAGAACTTAAAGCTTATTAATAAAGCTAAGCTAATACTTAGATATAATCCAAGCTACTAAAAGTTCTATATACCCTTGAAATACACTTACTACCTAAGATACTTAAACTATAGCATTCACTACGACTAGTATAATAAGCTTATTAGAGCCAACTATATAGTAGTACTATAGTATACTAACTATCACGGCTTATACCCTATAGCACACCTGAACTACCTAGTAATACTCCGTTAGCGGAAAGGGAAGCTAGTTCAACTTACTAAGAAGGAGCTTAGAGCTATTTAATAACATAGGCACCTTAAGTACAGAAATCTATATACCTAGGACCTCTCGCCTACCCTAGAGCTAACTTTAAACACCTAGCCTCAGAGCTAAGCTATAAGCCTAGTATCTAACGCTATAGTTACACTAGCCCTAGCTAGGAAACATAAGAACGTAGTCTCTACTTACGAGGACTCGCTAATTATACTAGGTTCCCAGCTAAAAAAGGTTATAAAAACTAAAGCTAGCACTAAGGCGAAAAAGAGAGCAACTATCTCTAATATAGACCTCGATAAACTATTATCCTAATAAACAGATAAATAGAAAGTCTATACGCCCCTAAGGCTCACAGAGCTATAAGATAAGGCCTAAACCTCGAGATATTCAAGTCCTTTAAGTAAATATAATAAAAGGAGACCTATATAAGGTAATACTTAACATAGGATATAATAATAACATAGATATTCTATATATCTAGGAACCCTGGATAGCCCCTAGAACTAAGACTAAGATATACCCGGGGTACGATATATTCGCTCCTATCCCTTCTTAGGACTAGACGGACTAAGAACTACATAAGGTAGAAAAGCTACGAGTCCTTATATATATCCGGAAAAGGGCACGCCTTAAAACGGAATAGCGATAAGTTATAAGCAGCAGAGATATACTCTAGGTAGACGTGAACAGCTTCTCTATTCTAAATATCTATAGAGAGAAACTTACTAATAAGGTAGTCGACTACATATCACACCTCTAACTTACTGAAAAATACCTGGTTAGGAGAGATTTCAATATCTAGTATAAGATATTTAAACTAGATATTAAAGTCTTATTACACTGTAGTACAGAGATTACCGAATAAGCTACGTTAAGTGGAATAGACTTTATTAGAATACCGAGCGAGCCTACATATACTCTTAGATACGTCCTAGACCTCATGTTCTCGAATATCCCTTACGCTTAAATAATAATCTAGAAGGAGCTTTATAGCGGATCAAACTATACCACATAAGTCACGATCTTACTAGGATAGGGCCGTATACCCTTAGACTAAGTCTATTATAAAGTATTAGATAAAGAGCTACTACAGTTTATAAGCTTAGTACAAAATAAGGTAGGAAACTTCTATAGCCTAAGTAGCTACACTAGTAAGAGTTAAATCGACACTACTATAGATAACCTTATAATACTCCTTAACTCGGCTATAAAAACAGTAGGAAAACCGAACTTAGGGCGAGGGAAAGCCGTGCCGTAGTAAACCCTTAAGTGCTAGGCGGCGTACTCGGAACACCTAGCCTTAAGACCCCTGATAGGTAATAACTTACTACGAATAAAGGAAACGAGGTTCTTCCTAAAACTTATCTACTAAAGTAAGAGAGCTTACTGAAAGGAGGTCTTAAATAATATCTCTAGTGATAGCGAACTCTATAAGGTAGTAAGATAATATAAGCTCTAACTTTAGCTATAGTTACTACCTCTTTTACTTAATAGCCGGATAATCGAAAATACTATAAAGAAGGCAGAGATCCTTTATACTAAGGTCCTAGATTATTTCAGCGCTAAGGACGACCTGGAGAATAACTCGCTAATAGACTAAAATAACGCCTCTATACCCTACTTACCTTAGGGATAATATATTATAGCAGAGGAAGTAGAAAGGAATATTATTAGCATCTCTAGCACCTCCCTAGGCACTAATAGAGTCATAGTGAAGCTTCTGAAAGCTTACTAGCTATTAATCAGCGAATATATTCGGGCCCTCTATAATACCTACCTTCACTTTAACTACTTCCCTACTAGCTAGAAGCGCGCTAAAGTAGCTATACTACTAAAAGTTAGTAAGAAGAATAAACAGTTAGTACGCTCTTAGAGGTCGATAGTATTACTCTCCTATATTAGGAAAGGCTTCGAAAGGACTATAGCCTATCGCATAGTGTGAACCACACTAATAAAGGGTATACTAAGCCTGTAGCACGAGGAAGCACTCCTTAGATAATCTATAATAAACCTCGTTACTACCTTTATAGCGGATATAGAACAAGCGTTAGTAAGAGGGTAACAGATCACTATAATTACTATAGACGTATAAGGAGCCTTTAATATACTTCTTAAACGATAGCTCCTAGTCCGAATAATTAACTAGAGCTAGCTATAAGATACGCTAGAAATAGTAGACTTATTCTTAACTAATAAATAAGTATAAGTACGCCTTAAAACCATAACTATAAGTTACTATATAGCACGCTATAGTATATTATAGGGTTCGCCCCTCTTACTAGTACTTTATATACTATACTTAGCTGAACTACTTAACTAAGACTCGGAACTCTGCTTTAGATATACAGATAATATCTACCTCTATAAGGTAACTAAGTCTCTAGATATAAACGTCTACCTCCTCTCTAATAACGTCTAGTATATTTTAGAGTAAGGAGCAGCTAATAAGATCTTCTTTACTCCTGAAAAGCTTAAAATACTTTATATTACTCAGGAAAAGGGCTACTATAACCCGCCTTATATAATAAATAATAAACTTACTATTAGCCTAGTCCTAGCGAGTAAAGATTATAATAGAGCGCTATAGTAGCTAGGTGTCTTCTTTAATAGAGAACTAAGGTTTAAAAGATATATCACTAAAAGAGTAGCTAAGGCTAGGAAAGTAGCTTAGTATATTAAAAGCTTAGCTAAGATAATAGATAGCCCCCTAGTCTTAGCACTAAGAAAGGCAGCTATTACCTACGTGCTTCCCTCTATACTATATAGTACAGAGGCCTAGTATAGAGGCAGATATAGGCTAGCTAAGCTAGACCGGCGAAATAAGAAGCCCTTTATTAGCGCTAGACTTAGTAGCTATATTAAGGTAGTAGACTCAGTTATCGCTATAGTAGCGAAAGAGGTACTCCTAGTCTAGTGAACCTTACTAACTATTATCCTAATCCGAGATATAGGCCTCCTATCAGGGATAATAGTACTAGAGGAGATAAAGCTTAGGCTTATCTTTTAACTAAAGATAATCGACTTAGTACCCCTGCTAGTACGACGTATATAACCTCTAATAATCACCTAAGGGAAGGGGACTAGCACGCAGTAGTGAGTTAAGACTAAGATATAGTAGATTAGAACACTCTTCCCTAATATACCTAGGCTAGAGCTCAGGCCTCTGTATTTCTCCCTAAGCTATTATACTAACCTTACCGGAGGTTTAAAAAAGGATAAAGCTACTAAGGCCTTTAAGAAATAGTAGTTAACACTACTACTAAACGATATTATAGTATTCTTAGACAGCTCCGAGTAGTATATAAACAGGAAGTAGTATATAAGATATAGCTACGTAGTCTACTAGAACAGTAAATAGCTTACTATAGGCAATAGATCGATTAATAACTTCTCTTACGTCTTTAACGCAGAGGTTATTAGAGTATAGAAAAGCCTGAATAAGGCGTTAAACCTACTAGTATATATTAGTTAGAATTGAGTCTAGATATATATTAATAGCACTTTAGTAATCTAGGGGATTAGGGGCGACGCCTCTATATCCTTATAGTAAGCTTTTTATAATATTTAGGATATTATAGAACTTTATAATATTCAACTTAAGTAAGCTCTAAGGCACACGGGTATTAAGGGCAATAAGGTAGCAGACCGATAGGCTAACGCTGGTGCTATAAAGCTTAGATAAGACTATAGACTAGCTTCTTAGCCTACTATAGTAAGTATATAATTACTTACTAAGAAACAGACTAAGAAAGCTTAGCTAAGCTAGTAGGCTAGAGTAAGCTAGACTCTATATAAGTAGTACACTAACTAGGGCCTACTTTATAAAGTTAAAGAACCTAAAGAGCTCTCTCTCCTAAGGGCTACCCTATAATAACTACTTATACTACGGACCTACCACAGGGACTTTCGCTAGTACTATAAGAAGTTCAACTATAGATATACTAACCTAGCTTATATATATAAGAAAGATAAAATAGCGGAATACTTTATTCTTTATTAATAAACAAAAGTACTGTTTAGCTAGTAGCTAAAGGAAATAAGGCCGGATCTCTTACTATTAAGTAAGAAAGAAAGCTTTAGCTACTTACGCTAGCTCTATACGTTACCTACAGACTTTATATCCTTCCTAAACCTGATTAGCTTTTATATAAAGATTTATATCTAGTAGTACTACTTACTTAGGTAGTATATATACTACCCTGCGCTACTTAGTATAAAGGGTGCTTCTTTAACTATAGCCTTAAAGCTTCACTAGGTTAGCGTAGTACTGTCCCGGGGGAACTTTATCTAGTAGTAGCTATTACTTTTAAGGGCTTTTTCTTTAGCGGATTCTTATTAACCTAGTTCATTTTACTTTTATTTCCTTCTTCTTTTCTTACGTTACTTATATACTATATATTAATATATAGTAGTAATCTTACTATTTCCCTAGCCTATAAGCTTTAATATAAGCTATCTAGCTGCACGCTCCTTAGCCCTGGCCTATAGTATATACAAAGAGCCCGTCCTAACTGTTATAAACTAAGCTCTTATACACTTATTTTTATTACGCGCTTTTAAACGTAGGAATTATCTTCTAGTTAGTTAGTTATATATTATAATTCCCCTGCTTAATATATCTACATACCCCTCGGGCGGTCCCTAGAGACACAGCTTTACTAGTCCCCCTTAGACATTAAAATAATATCATCATCATTATCATAGAGTCTTCTTATAAGTTTATAATTACTCTTATTATTATTCAGCTTCTAATAGAGTCCGAGTTATATAAGAAAACTAGTTTTATAAAAAAAAGCTAAAAGTAAGTAATTATTTTATTTACTTCTTAAATAATTATTTCTTAGAATTTATATTATTAGTATATACTAATAATACTTATAAGAAATAAGTTTACTCGCTTATACTTTAAATATATCTAATCTATACTCTTTAATAAGAGTAATAAAAGTTATTACTATATTAATATTACTTTAAGTAATAATTATTATTATAATTATATATCTAGTTATATATATACTTTTATATCTAATATAATTACTTTTATTATTATATATTTAATTCCTACTATTAATAAGAATAATAAGATTATAAATTAAACTTTTCTTAGTATTTAAGATCTTATAACTATTATATAATAAGATTAAAGATAATACTACTAAGCTTTATAAGTTATCTTTAAGATTAAGTATCTTAAGAAAATTAAAAAGAATAATAATCTATTTAATAAGATCTAAATATATCTTAAATATCTTTTTTATAAGTATAAGAATAATAATAATAATAATAATAATAATAATAATAATAATAATAATAATAATAATAATAATAATAATAATAATAATAATAATAATAATAATAATAATAATAATAATAATAATAATAATAATAATAATAATAATAATAATAATAATAATAATAATAATAATAATAATAATAATAATAATAATAATAATAATAATAATAATAGACTTAATAGACTTAATAGATTTAATAAGATATTTATATTAGATTAAAAGTATATTATAAATACCTTTAGTACTCTTATATTTTTATTAACTAATAAATAATTAAGCTTATATAAGATAAAGTATAGATTTCTGTAGGTTTTATTAATTTTTATTTTATTTTATAAGATTTATATTAGATTTTTATTTTAGTTTATATAATTTATAATATATAGTTATATTAGATTAATAGACTTTTACTAGATCTTTATTAAGCTTTAAGTAGATTCACTTAAGTTTATAATAAGATTAAGTAGATTTTTTAGTATTCTAAAAGAAAAATACTTATTTTATTTAAAATATAAATAAAAAGTCTATATAACTTCTTTAAGCTATAGCTTAAAATAATTATAATTAAAGCTCTTTTATTATTAATATATAATTCTTAAAGTTAAGAAAAGCTTTAAAATACTTAAACTTCTAGTAAAATAGATTCTTTATAAGTCTATTAATAAGTATATTAATAGTTAAAATATAAGTTACTTTAAATAATTTATAAGTATACTTTTATTTTAATTATATATTTTAAATATTTATATAATAAACCTTTATTATAATTCTTTTATTCTTACTTATAACTAGCTTAATTATCTATTAATTATTATAAAAGATCTCTTATATCTTACTAATTTTAAGTATTAAATTTCTAAAGAACTATTATAAAACTATTACTTCTTTATTTATATACTCTAATAAAAGTAATTTAGCTTTTATTATTAAAGTAATTATTATAGCTTATAAACTTACTTTTTAGATTACTAGATTATTAAATATTATAATTATATATTCTTATAATAAGTATTATATTTTTATATTATTAGTAAAGGATATATTAGATATATATATAAGAGAGCTTTTATACTTTCTATTATATATAATACTTAAGAAACACGTTCTAAAGAAGTAATATATAAGCTAATAAATAATAATAAAGTACTTAAATCTTAGGTTTATTATAAATCTTAAGAGTATAATAATAATAAAAGCTATATCTAGTCTTATAATAATTATTATATATATAACTAAGCTTATATACTTTTAAAATACCTTAATCTACTTCTTAGTAGCTTATCTTAAATACTTTTAAAGATTAATAAATAGAAGTAGTATACTTAAGTACTTTTTATTTACTAACTTAAACTTATAAGCGATCTTCTTAATATATTAGTTATAAATAAAAGTAATTATCTTATACTTTTTATCTTATATTACTTTAATTCTAAGGAATTACTAAATATCTCTAAGATTATATATATTATATATCTTCTTTAGCTTACTAATAATCTACTTATTAAATAGATAATTATTATAGTAATAGAGCACTTAGATATTATTTATATAAAATAAGATAAGTAAAAGCTCGTGTTATTACTCGGTATATACTTAAGCGAACTTATATTTCATAATATAATAATATATATTCTAACCTTTATAATAATATATTAATACCTCTAATATAGATAATTCTATTCTCTTATTACTAGTTAAAGCTAATTATAAACCTAGAGAGATATAGCTACCTTTAGCTTATATAGTTATATATATAATATATTAGAATAGTAAATCCTATAATTAAATCTAAAAAGAAATAAGAATTAGTTATTCTACTTTTTAAAAGATTTATATAGCTTCCTTCTTAGTAAATCTATAAAAAGCTAAAGCCTTTAAAGCTCTTTTTCTTAAAAAGAAAGATATTAAATAAATCTTTACTTTTATTTCTTATAATTAAGTTAATAGAACTAAATCCTAAGCGCGTATTAAAGCTAAACTTTATCTTCCTATATTAATAATAATAATTCAATATATTATAAAATAATATAGCTATTAAAGATATATTACTTATTATTAGCTTTTTATTTTAAAGAAATAAGCTATAAAAAGACTTATATTTACTATAAAATATTACTAGTAAAAAATAGCTAAGTAGAAGAAAGTTATTTAAAGTAATAAAGCTACTTTTAAGATAAAGAAATAAGAAAAGATATAAGTAATATATTAACTAAAGGAAAAGAACTATTTTAATTATATTTAGTTAGTTTATAAGAGTAGATAAGTTAGTATAATAGTTTAGAGTACTATTAGCTAAGATTAGAAGTCTTCTTTAGTATTTCTTATAAAAGAAGAAAAATAAAAAAGAATCTATAATATAGCTTATATAAATTAGATTCTTAAGAGTATTATTAGTTTATTCTAGGATTCTCTTATACCTAAATAATAAGCTAAAATAATATATATAAAAGATAAAGTAAAAGTTTATAAAAGAAAAGCTTAATTATAATAATTAGAATATAAAATATAAGAGTTTAATTAGCTACTTTCTTCTCTTAACTTAAATCTAATTAAAAAGATATAATAAAAAATAAAAAATAAGATTATAAAGCTTAAAATTATTCTAACTTTAATTAGAGATATAAAAGAGGTTTTATAAGAGTTATAAAGTAAGGTTAATCTAATAGAATAGAGATATTTAATAGAATAGCTTATATATAAGATAAAGAATATAATTATATATAATAAGATAATAATAATATAGTAAAAATTAGAGGAATTATTAAGAGAAGCTATTTATATAAGTATTTAAAGCTAGAACTTAATTAGAGTTATAAAGGTTAAGAAAAATAAAAGTATTATAATAAGTGTACACTAAGTAATAGCGCGAGCTCTTACTTTATATTTCTTATTTAAAAATATATAAGATTCTTCTAAGTATAAAAAAAGTCTTAGATTTATTAAAGTATTACTAATATATTTATATTAAAAGTATAATAAATCTCTTATTTTATAACAAGCTTAATTAACTTATAGTATAAAGCTAGGCTTTTAGAACTTAAAAAGGAACTAATAGTATATAGTTTTATTATTAATATCCCTAAGAGTATTAATAAAAGTATTAATTATATTAAAGTATTTAATTTCTAAGTAAAATTTATTTATAAGTACTATAATTATATAAAATAACTTTACTAAGAGTATACTTATATATTAATATAATTATATTCTTATTTTAGAGATCTTTATAAATAATAATATAAGATTAATATCTACTTATATATTTATTATTATTTATTTTATACTTAAATACTTATATTAAGGGAATAAGTAAGCTTATTAGCTTAGAATTATATACTTCTAGCTTTTAATACTTATATTTATTTATATTCCTTATTTTTAAGTATATATCTTAAATAAACTATTTCTTTATTAGATAATTCTTAAGATTTATTTATTATCTTAGCTTTAATAATAAGTCTTAAACTTTAACTTTAAGAAATAAAATCTTCTTATTTAGTACTAAATAGCTTACTTAAATTATTATTATAATTATTAAGTATACTATTTATATTATATATCTAAGCTTTTTTTATTTTTTAACTATCTTATATTAATTAAGTATAAAAGTAATAAAAAGCTAATCTAGCTTATATAATAGATTTATATATATACCTTTAGAAGAATTACTATTAAAGTTTAAATTACTTCTAATATTTAAGGTACTTTTATATATTTTTTAAAAAAATAATATTAAATATTATAAATACTTCTTCTTTTCTCTCTTTTTTATACTCTTATTTAGCTCTTATATTACTTCTAGTATTTAAGCTTAGTAGACTATTATTTAGTAAGCTCTTAATATACTTTTATATATATATATTAGTTTTTAATATTCTTATTATTTTAATTTATAATTATTTTCTTAGTACTTTTATTATAGCTAATACTAATATAAGTTCTCTTATTATTATTAAAAGTAATCTAATTAAGATTTATATTTTAATCTTTATAAATAAAGTAAACTCTTTACTTAATCTTATAATATACTTATTTTTAGATTTATAAGTTATTTATACTTATTTTAGCTTAACTTCTTAAGATTTTATTTTATACTTAAAGTAAGTCTTAGATTAAATATACTTATTAATAATTACTTATTCTTTCTTTAAATACTAAGTATATATTCTAATTTAAAAGTATCTTTTAAAGTTAAAAGTCTAAAAATAATACTTAGATTTTTAATATAATCTTTTACTTTTAAGTTCTAACTTTTACTACTAATAATTATAAATTAATCTTACTTTAAGAGCTTATAAAGACTAATTAAAATCCTTTTATTTAATATAATTATATATTTAATTTATATATTATTAAGAATAATTTTTATATTACTTAAGATATATTCTATTTACTTATCTTCTTATAAGAGCTTAATAAGTAATAAAGCTTTTTAAATAAAGATATTTACTTTTTCTTTTTTAAAGATATAAAAGCTTCTTTTATTAAAGTAAATATTCTATATAATAATAATATAATTAAGCTATAATACTTAGATCTTATAGATATTAAAGATATAAAAGCTTATAAAGTAGCTTATATATATATATATATATATATATTAACTTTAAATACTTTCTTTTCTTTTCTAAATACTTATTCTATTATTAATAAGTATACTTTATATTTATATATATAGATTTTATTTTAGTTAAGTTTAAAATCTATAGTTATATAAGTTATAATTATAAGATTATACTATTAAAAGTAATTATAAAACTATTAGTTATTAACTTTAAGTAATAATTTCTAATTTTATATTCTATTAAAGTATTTATTATAAAAGTAAATATTTATTAAAATATATTCTAATCTAAGTTCTTTAAAAAGATTTATAAATAATTATATTTATATTACTTATATAATTACTTCTTAGCTAGTTTATTTTATTATATTATTTAGTTTATATATAGTAAAGGAAAGCTTAGGTTTAATACTAAGCTTATTTACTTATATTTTATATCTTATAAATCTTTAAATTATAATAATTACTTTTTCTTAATTATACTTAAATTTATAAATTAAAAGTTTAAACTAAGTATATACTTAGCACTTAAAGCTTTTAATACTTTTAAATATTTTATTATAAGATTTTAATTAGAATATATAATTAATAAATAATTTATTATACTTATATTTAAGTATTAAGAACTAAAAGTAATTTCTAAAGTATTTTAAAAAAAATTAAATAAATCCTAATTAATCTTTTAAAATAGCTTTATTAATCTTTATTCTAATAAATAATAAGATATAACTTAAGTAATATATATAAGTATATAATACTTATACTTTAAGTATTTTATAATATTAGTTATTCTTACTTCTTTTAAAGCTCTTATTAGCTTTTAAAAAGTATTTAAATCTAAGTATCTTAATTATAAATATTATATTATTTCTAAATCTAAGTAAGATTTATTATAATTATAAGATAACTAAAATATTTAATTCCTTAGATAATTTATACTTATAAATATTATAATATTAGTTTTATTAAATAGAATCTTATAAAAGTTAAAAAAGTAGTTTAAATACTTATTATATTTAAAAAATATAAGATTAAGTTTATAAATAAGCTATTAA
The DNA here is from genome assembly GCF_030347475.1 of Cadophora gregata. Classification (NCBI taxonomy): domain Eukaryota; kingdom Fungi; phylum Ascomycota; class Leotiomycetes; order Helotiales; family Ploettnerulaceae; genus Cadophora; species Cadophora gregata. Next base: position 1,578,026 of record NW_026695927.1, read on the forward strand.
ATTACTAAATAATCTTTTATAAGTTACTTATTATTATATTATTTATGTATATAATTTATTTTATAATATTATAAGCTTATATTCTAAAGATAAACTTCTAAAAGAATATTTATATAAAATCTTTTAATTATAATTATATTTATAAGTATAAGATTAAAAGTATTATTATTTATTTTAATAAGTATATTTTTAAGTATATAAGTATTATATTTAATAATTAATAACTAAGAGTTTTTATACTTTATAATATTATATAAATTTACTTTTATAAATAAGCTTAGTTCTAATAAGAAGCTATTATTAATAAGATTAATAGTTTTATAATTATTTAAAAAAGTACTTACTAATAAAGAGTAATACTTATAAGCTTTTTAAATAAAGTAGATTCTAAGTTAGAATCCTTAGTTTAAATTTAAAAGTATAATAATATAATTATTACTAAGTTATTTTTCTTTTTTATTTATTAAGTTTCTAAGGAAAAAGCTTTTTAATTTATTTAAAGATTTACTTAATTTTTACTTTTATAAAATACTTTTAATTTCTAGTAAAAGTAATAAGTTAATACTTTTTTTAAACTTTACTTTAAGTAATTTCTAGTATTTACTTATAAAGTACTTATAAATCTTTTCTAGTTTCTTTTTACTTAAGTTTAGTTTATATTTATTAGTATTAATAAAAAGCTTTTTATATACTACTAGCTAAAGCTTATTATAATCTTTAGAAGCTTACTTATATATTTTATCTTAAGAGTATAAGTACTTTTTCTTAAATACTTAATTTACTTTATTATTAGATTTTAAAATAAAAGAACTTTATTCTTTACTACTTTTTTTTCTAAGAATAATAAAATAATTATATATCTTATTTTTACTACTTATAAGCTTATAATATTATATATTAACTTCCTTTATATAAAATAATTATATAAGTTATAAAAGAGTATATAATTACTTTTTTAAAAAAATTATTAGCTTCTTTAAATTAGAAGTAGTACTTATAAGACTATATATAATTAAAGTTACTTATAGCGATTAAGAAGTTTATAATCCTAAGTATTTTATTTATATTTAAAATATAATATAAGATACTCTTATATATAAGCTCTTAGTAAGATATAATCTAAGTTCTAAGATTAAGCTTAGCTTCTTTTATTAACTTAAGTAGTAATTAGTATTTACTTTTAATTAAGATTTAAATAATACTATTTATTTAATTTAGAATATATTTAAGTAATTAAAAGAGTACTTAAATATTAAAGCTTTTATTATTAATAATCTTTATATTCGTAATCTTAAAGTACTACTTAGTTATTATTTTCTTAATTTATTTATAGAACTTTTAGTACTAAGTTATTTAAAGTTATTAGATCTTAGTATTTATCTTTTATAGCTCTTACTTAGCTTTTATTATTACTTTATAATCTAAAGCTTTTATTAGTATAACTTATATTAAAGTCTTTAGAATAACTTAAAAAAAAGCTAAAGTTCTTACTTAAAAAGCTTTATAAAGTTCTTAAACTTTATATTATTACTTAGCTTATAAGCTTTATTTTATACTTAGTATAAGAGATTTTATATAATTCTATCTTATAAGCTAATATATTAGCTATAATTTACTTTATAATCTAAGGAAGCTTCTTAAAGATTTAAATAAAAGAAAGAGTATTTAAAACTTCTTAATTAATATAAAGCTAGAGTTCTAAAATATTTATACTTAATATTAAATACTTTATTTAAGTAAGGAAATCTTTTAGTTTTAAGTATATAATATTAGTACTAAGTAATTATTTATATTTTAGATTTATTAAGAAAATAAATATAATTATAAAAGAATTATAAGAATTTAAAAATTAAGAAGTAATTAAGAGGTTCTAGTAAAAAGCTTAATTAAAGTAATAGAATTATATATATACTAAGTGCTTAAAAGATAAATATAGCTCTTAATTATTATATAATAGTAAAGTAAGCTTTTTTTTAATAGAGAGTTTACTTAATTAAGTAAAAGTTATAGTATTAAAAGATATATTTAGAAAATATTACCTTTTAGAATCAGAGGCTAAGAGTATACTATATATATATAGTATACTTACTAAGTATATACTAAACCTAGGATATACTTATATAGCGCTAATATTTAATATTAAAGAAATAAAGATTAACTTTATTTTAGTTTTAAAACTGTTAGAACTATTAATTAAAGAAATAGAAGTTTTAATAGAAGCTATTTTAGAAAAAAATAAAATAATAAAGCTTTTTAAAAAAAGTATAAAAGAATTAAGCTAAGAGAGAGAAGAACTATAGTATTATTCTTAAGAGAGATAGTTAAGAGTTAAGCTAAGTTAAAGAAGCTAGTAAAGAGATAATATTAGATAATCTAAGTAATAATACTTTAATATAAATAATTAAGATTATATAAGAAACTAAGTTATAAGATCTCTTAAAGCTAATAAAAACTAAAACCTTAGTTATTCCAAAGTAAGAAAAATAGCTAAATACTTATATCTTAGTTAATACTTAATAAGATATAATAATTAATATTATAGAATAAGAACTTAGAATTAAAATAAGTAATTTATTTAAACTTTAAGCTTAATAAGATTAGATACTTAATTATAATATACTTTTAGTTCTATATAAAGAAGAATTAGAAGTTTAAGTTATACTTATAAGTAATACTAGAACTAGATTTAATATATTTAAAAGCTTAGATTAACTTATTACTAGAGCTATTTATTTTACTAAATTCCTTAGTAAAAAATTAAGAAGACTAGAAATCCTTTCTATAGTTATCTCTTACTATAAGAAAATTATTTAAAACTACTTAGAGCTTATAATATAAATATTTAAAGTTTAAGTTATAATAGAAGTAAAGCTTAGAACTTAAGTAATAATTAACTATAAAGTAGAAGTAAGTATTATAAGTAAATATATAATAGAAATAGCTTAACTTCTAATCTTAATATAAAAAGCCTTTAGTTTTATAACTATTACTAGTAATATTTTCAGCTTTCTAAGCTATATTAAGAATATACTAATTAATATTAGTAATATTAAGAATTATATAGATTTTATAGTAGTTAAAGAAGTATCTTATAATATTCTTCTAAGTATACTCTTTATCTTAGAAAGTAAGCTTATATTTAAATACTTAGGAACTAAAGCTATAATAGTAATATTTATAAATTCTAATTAAGATTCTACTAGATAAGTTATTATTATAAGAGATATTATAAAGATTAAGAAAAACTAAGAAAACTCTTAACTAATATATATAATACTAAAGTAAGTATTAATATAAAGGAAAGCCTAAGAGAGTTCTATTCTAATTTAGAAACTAATAAGCTAAGATTACTAGTTTCTATTTAGTATTAAGAGGTTTATAAAGTTTATAAAAAATAAATAAAAAATAAAATAAAAAAGTAAAAGTAGAAAAAAAAACTTATAATCTAAGATTATATAAATAAGAGTTAGAGATTTTTATATTTTAAATAGAAAAAGAAAAAAAAACTTTATACATTTCTTTAATAAGGAAATAAAAGAAAAGAAAATAGATATATAATAAGACTAACTAGTTGAAATTAATATATTATATAAAAGGGAAGTAAATAAGGTTTAACTTATTAATCTTAAAAACTTAGATAAAAATAAGCTTTGTAAAGTAAATAATTAGTTTAAAAGAGATAAGAAAGTAAAACTACTAGTATTAAGAGAGCTATTTAAAGACTTTATTATTAAATAGTTTTTAGATTTATTAAAAGAAAATCAACTTATAAGAGAGAAGTTTAATTTATTAATAATTAAGAAATATTTATAACTATAAGAGAGAAAGCTATTATTTTAAACTCTTCTAAGTAAGAAAATAGCTTTAGCTTTTAATTAAGTAGAACTTAGCTAAATATAATATAAAGTTTTATTACTTTTAAGAATTAAGATTATCTTTTATAAGATATAATAAGAGAAGTTATTTCTAGTTCTAAAAGCTTTATAAGAAAAAGTAATTATTATACTAAAGAAGTACTTTAAATAAGGAATCTTTAAACTTTATTACAGACTTTATTAGAATAAATAGTTCTTAGTAGCTAAGAAAGAGAAGAAGTCTTATTAATTAATTATAGCTATAATAAAGATAAATAAAGTTATAATTTAAAATATAAATATACTACTAAATATTAATTAATTCTCTAACAAGTTTATAAGATTAATAATAATATCTCTTATTAATTTATTTTCTAAGTATAACTAATTTAAGCTAGCTCTTAAATCATAAGATATAATAGCTATTTATATACTTATTAGTCTTCTGTAAATAACTAAGCTATTATAAGAAGCTATAAACTTAATTACTTAATTTATTTAAGTTCTTTATAAAGTCTTATCAGATTATATCCTAGATATTACTTTCCTTTATATAGATAATATAAGCCTAAAAGGATTAAGATTATTTTATAATAATAAGAAAGTCTTACTAAAGATTTAATAGTTTATTATAAAATATATTTAAAACCTAAATAAAGTTCTTATTTAATTTAAGAGAGTAAAAGTAATAATTAGCTCTAAGTCTTAATATTATCTACTTAAACTTAAAATAGTAAGTTTTATTATAAATTATAATAAGAGATATCTGAAAATAGTAAAAGTCCTTAAAATTTATAAATAAAAGAAATATAAAAGTATTATAGAAGCTTAAGTATTTATTAAAGTTATTATCTATTATTAGATTTAGCTTTCTAACTTCTTTATAATTATTATACTAATCTATATTATAATAAAGAAAAGTATTATATTTAGCTAAAAAGATACTTAAAAGCTTATAATAAAATAACTTAAAGATACTCTTTTTAGTGCTTTAGCTTTAATTAAAATCGACTATAATATAAGAGTAAGGCTAATTATCCTTACTATAAATATAAGCCTAGTTAGTTAAGAAGCAGTTCTTTAATAACTTAATAAAGATAAGAAGTGTTATCTAGCTAGATTTAAAAGTGAATTATAAAATATAGCGGAAGTAAGCGAGAGTAAGCGCTATACCTAATTCGGAAGTTAATTATATTTATTATAAGTCGCAGGTAAATAATAAGCTTTTCTAAATAAATAAAGTCTCGCTTAATTATATAAGCTTTATTCTTTATTATTTCTGAACTTAATCTTTATATTAGTAATATTATTTTCTTTTAGTAGCTACTAAGTATAAAGTAAGGAAAATTATAATAATTTTATCTTATAATCCGAGATTATAAGTATACTTTTAGTTAAAGATAGCTTAGAATCAAGAGTCTAGTAAATTAGTATTATTAGCTTATAAGCTAGTCTTATAAGTAGGAAAACTATTATTTAAGATAACTAAGTAAGATAGAAAATCAAAGTCTAATATAGTTATAATTAATAATAATAAGTTAGTTATAGAATCTAGATTAGAAAGCGAGCTTATATTTCTAGTTAAATACTAAAAGATAAAGAATTTCTTATTTATAAAATAAAGTATTTAATTAAAACTAAAAAAGTTATCTATTATATTTATAAGCTTACTTTATAAGTCTGAAATTAAAGTTAAATAGAATAGAACTATATATTATAAACTTGATTAAATTATAGAAGTTCTAATTAAATTTATATTAAAATAGAAAAAAGTAATTCTTATATTAGTAAATAATAATCTTTAAGATTATATTAAGATAATAAAAGAACTAGCCTTTACTTAGTAGAATATTATAGAAATATATACTTAGAAACTTAATAGATATAATAAGAAAAAGTATTATAATATAAACTTATACTTATATTATACTCTTTTATATAAAACTATAAGTAATAATAAAATAAAGTTAAAAAAATCTAAACTTAGATAACTTCTTATTACTTAGTAAGAACTTAAGTTCTAATAAGAATATATTATAAAATATTATTAGAGTTACTAAAGCTTAAGTAACTTTATTATAATTTTTAAAAAGATAGTTAATATTCTATATATAATCTAAGCCTTAAACTAATAGTTATTTAAAAAGACCTTAGAGTTTAAAAACAGAACCTATATTAAAAATATAAGAACTAACTTATTCTTAGATAATAAGATAATCTATACTTATTTTAGAAAATATAAGAAGTTAAATTTAGTATTTCTTAAATAAGCTAAGGTTATTCTAACTAAGTTAATATTAAAGAAAGTAAGATTAAAACTATTTAAGATTAGACTCTTTATTCTTACTTATTAGAATAATAATAGTAAACCTAAGGATTATTCTAATAAAACTATAGTACTAAAGTTCTATATTTCTATTAAAAAAGAGAAAGATATAAAAGCTATTATACTAGTATTAATTAAACAGATATAAGATAATAGAAATAGAACTAATAAGATAGCTAATCTAATAGCTAATCTAGCTCCTAAGCTAAGCTTATAAGTAGAAACCTTATAAAAACCTTATTTAGTTTAGTAGAATTAATAGCTTAATAAAACTCGGAAATTATTACTTAAAATAATTAACTAAGTCTAGAAGACTTTATAAAAACTAATATATTAATTAAAGGATATTAAAAATAATTCGAAATAAAAAAGTAATTCCTTAGAAAAGTTACTTTAGTAAAAAGAATAACTAAAGTTAACTAGTATTAGTTCTTTAATTAAAACTACTTATAAGTTTAGCTTAAGAGATATATTTAAGAAGAAATTATAAACTAGTATTGCTTATTTTATTAATAATTATTCTGAACTTATTAGTTATTATATTATTAAACTTAAGAAATATAAGCTAAAGTTATATAATACTATAGATCTATAAGAAGCTTATATCCTTAAGAAATATTATATTTACTTTTAAGCTTTTACTAAGATAACTTTTAAGATATATTAGAAGTGAATTTAAAATATTAAGAATATTAACTTTACTAATAATAGTATTATAACTTTTACTACTTAAGATATAAAGAACTAGTTTATTAATATTATTTAAGCTATTATATAAGATCTTATTAATACTAGTACTATCTTAAGATATATCCTCTCTTATAATAAGACTCTTAAGAATATTAAAGATAAAAGTAGTTTATCTATTACTTATAAGATAGTTTTATAAGTTAGAAAACTTAGAGCTCTTAAAGTTATATATATTTATAAGGATCTAAAGCTTAGTATTAAATATAATTATATAGCTCTTATTCTAATTAAGTATATTATTAAGTATAAGAACTAATTTAAGTTAGATCTTATTAGTACTAAAAAAGCGCGATTTCTTAGCTTTATTAAAAATAATATTAAGAATAAAAATAATTTTTACCTTTTCTATCTCTATTAGTATACTAAATATATAAGTATATTTATTAAAATAGATAATAAAAATACGACTTTATATCTCTTTAATACCTTCGATCTTATTAAAGTAAATATTAAGGACTTAGAAACTTTTAAAATTAACTTAAAGTTTATATATCTCTTTTATAAAACTAAAGTAATAACTAAAGCTAAAACTATAGTATATTTTAGCTCTTTTAACTTTAAAGTATTAGAGATATTTACTAATAAAATTATATAATATAAACAAATAAGTAAGTATTAGAGAAAATATCTTTTATAAGTAAGTAACTTCAAGCTATACTAGTATAACTTAATAAATACTAATAGAATATTCTTAGTATTATACTTTACTACTCTTACTAAGAATAATAAGCTATATTCTCTCTTATAGATCCTAAGTTAAAAACTTATTATATATAGATTCTATTATTACTTAGATCTAAAGAATAAAACTAAAGCTATATTTCTTTATGATATAATATATAGTATTTTATAATAGTACCTTAGAGCTAATTATAAGCTATACCTAGCTATAGTTATTATATATAATAATAATAAAACTCGACTTAATACTTATCTTAAATTTATAATCGTCTTAGGTCTTAATAGTATTTAAATATAAGTTTTTATTAAAATAGATATATACTATTATACTTCCTTTCTAACTAATAAGATAGTCTTATAAGCTAATAATCTCTATTATTATATCTTAGACTTCTATAGGTTTTATATTAATCTACTTACTTATAGTTACTTAAAAGAGTTATAAAAGTTATATAACTTAATAGAACTTATTTATTAAATTAAAACTTAAAAGATATATATTCTAATAAATATTCGCGGAAGAAGACTATTTAGTAAATATAACACTAAGAGTAATAAGTTACTTAGCTTCTTTACTATTATAACTAATAAGAAGAGTTCTACTAAATCAATTTTCACTTGATAAGATACTTAAATTATAATTATAAACTTTAACTAAAAGGCTAGAAATACTTATTTCTTTAATAATTATACTACTCTTATAAATAAGAATCGACTTAAGAATAGTGTTTTAATTAATAAGTATATAATAGATTATATTTAGTAAAAGATTCTAATTACTTCGCGATTTATAAGATATCTAAGAACTTATACTCTATTTATTATTACTCTAACTATAACTAGACTTAGAGCTCTTTTAAAAGCCCTACTTAATTATCTATTATAAAGTAATCTTACTATTATTATTAAAGCTACTACTTTACTAGTAATAAATAATAAGGAAATTATAAAGTATCTTAAGTAATACTAAAAGTAATAAGTTAGACTTATAAACTACCTTTAGAATAAAACCTTAAATATAAAGGAAATAGCTTACTTAAAGAAGTCTTAAGCTTAGAATTAGAATAATAAAGTTAGTTCTAATAATATTATTAATTAAAAACTCCTTAAGAATTATTAAGCTATAATAAAGAAGTTATTTAACTTAAGGATTCAGATAATAAAATAGATAAAAAGTTAGAAAACTTAGATAAAGGATTATTAATAGATAATAATAAAGAAACTACTAAAGAACTTAATATAAAGCTTAATTTACTTAAATAACTTTAGTTAGTATTTAATAATAAGAACTAAGAAGATTTATAATAACTAGAAACTCTTAAGTCTACTTTAAGAGGTAATAAGAAATAAAATAGTAATAATAAAGAAGAAGAATCCGGATTTAAGACCTTTAGTACTTATAAGCTTAGCTTAGAAGTATAAAGTAATAACTTATATATAAATAAGGATCTTATCTCTAAAGCGCTTAATAAAAATTTATAGCTTAAGATAATAGTATCTTTAAGTTAATCTAAGAATTTCTAATTAACTGTACTTAACTTAAACCTAAACTTAAACCTAAACTTAAACCTAAGCTTAAAATTAAGCTTTAAAAGATAGAAGCTAAAGTACTAAAACTAAAAGTTATTACTATAGCTACTAGACTATTAACTTCTAATTAACTTCTTAAACTTATTAATATAGATTAGCTTCTTTCTAATACTAGTAGACTTTTATAATATATTATACTTTTAAATTCCTATATAGAAGCTAACTTAATAATAATACTAAGTAAAAATAATAGATCTAACTAATCTACTTTATCTAAAGATATAAAGTATAAATCGAATAAGAAGGTTATAAGATTTATAAAGAAGTTAAAGAAAAGTAAAAGAGAACTTATAATCTAGGATTAAGAGTCTATTATAAGATATACTAAGTTATTAGATAAAAAAGCTAGTTGTAATAGACTAATTACGATAAGCGAGTTATATAGGTAAGGCTGATATTATAAAGCTATAAGGCTAGAGTTATATAATAAACTTAGAATTAGCTTAGTTTATTAGTAGCTATATTTTCCTTACTTATTCTTAAGGCTCCTTAGGAACTTCTTCTTCTTACTATCTTTTCTACTTTATATTATAGCTATTAATAAACTTTTATTATACTATTATATTAGAAAAGATTAATCTTACTTATAAAGGTTTTAATATCTACTTCTACTAAATTCCTTAAGTACTTTTTAAGTATAATTAAGTTATATTTTTAGCTCTTTTTTTTCTACTTTACTTCTTATACTTTATTATTTCCTTAAGTACTTTCTAAGTATAATTAAGTTATATTTATAACTTAAGTACTACTTCTTACTTTTTACTTTTATACTTATTTTTCCTTATAAGTAGTTTTAATCTTTTTTAGAAAAGTAATAGAATATAATATAATATTCTTCTTATAGTTAAATTTACTACTTCTCTAATACTAAGAAAAAGAAATCCGCTTTTAACCTCTTCTCTTTTATATATTACTTCTTATAAATATAATAATAAAAAGAAAAATAATATTATCTTCTTAATCTCTTATAATAATACTATATCTCTTAAAAAGAATAATTCCTAGAACTAATAAGACTACTTCTAAGAGGAATATACTACTCTTATACTAATAGTTAAAGCTATAAAAAGCTCTAAGGAACTTTAAAGACTAGCTAAGTATTAAGAGAAGTAAGATAAAAGCTTTTATAAGATACTAGAAATACTTAAGAACTTAACTTCTAAGTCTAAGAAACTTTAAGTTATTAAGCTCTTAATAATAAGCTCTTAACTTAAAGGATAGTAATAACTCTAATAATAGTAAATTATCCGGAGATAACTAAGATAATACCTTTTAAGTCCTAATAAAGCTTACTCTTATTTACTAAAGATATTATAAGAGACTCTTACTTAAATTATATATTAAAAAGTTCTCTAGTACCTTTAATAGCTTAGAATAGTATACTTAGTCTACTTCTATAATTAGTAAGCTAGATATTAATACTAACTACTATCTAAGTAAGAAAGCTTAATAAGCTATAATATATAACTATACTAAGAGTAATACTTAGAGTTACTTACTCTTTTACTTTAAAGTTAGTATTATAAACCTTTTTATAAATACTAAGGAAATACTTAATTATCTTAGTAGTATATATAATAACGCTTTTAAGTAATAAGATACTAAGACTACTTTAAATAAGCTTTAAATAATAGCTAATAAGTTATTTACTAAGTATTATTTAAAGTTCTTAAAGCTTATTTAAGATACTTATATCTTATTTACTAGAAGCTTTATTACTCGCTTCTATAACTCCTTATACCTAGCTCTTAAGGATTAAGTAATTTATAAGTTTACTTCTAATAGAAATTTCTAAGACTTTATATTTATAATAGATTTCTTAGATAAGAAAGTATACTAAACTTAGAAATAATATTAATAGATTATAATAACTATTTAAGCTCTTATATTAATAGTTTATCTTTTAACTTTTACTTTTTTAAAAAGAGGCTTAGTTACTTTTCTACTTTTTAATAGTCCTCTTATTTTTACTACTTTAACCTTAGTAGTAACTACTTTAAAAGTAATCTTTTCTTCTTTTAAAGTAATTATATATTATAATTATAAGAAAATAAGCTATATTACTAAGAACTACTTAAAGCTTTATATAATAATAGTTATAGAAGTTAAGGTATTAGAGAAGTACTTTAGTACTAATCTTTTCTTTAATAAGGAAGTTAATAACTTAAAGGAAATTCCTTTAAACTTAGAAAACTTAGAACTTTAAAAGAAAACTTTTTCTTAAAGTAAATACTTAATCTTAAGAAGATTAATATATATTAGTTAATAAGTAGTAGAAGTTTTATTATTCTTTATATACTATTTTATAATAGTATTAGAATTATATTACTTATACTTTCTAACTCTAAAATAAGTAGTTTCACTTTTATTAATACTTACTTTACTAAAAACCTTATAAGGAAATTTAGTATAAAACTTACTTTTTTACTTAACTTTATATAAGTAAAAAGCTATAATAGATAAGCTAATAATATTACTTCTTACGTGATTCTTTTAAATATTCTAATTAACTAATATATATAGAAAGAGATCTTATTTATTCTTTTAGATCTTAGGAATTATAAGATTATTTTAAAATAGACTTAGATAGCTTACTTTAATATTTAGTTAAATATAAAGGACTATTATCTTATTTAGCTATATAATAAGAATATCCTTATAGTTCTCCCTTATTTAATTTACTTTTCCTAAGATACCTTATAGCTATTAGATTTATCGCAGATATAAGTAACTAATTAATAAGATATATTCTAATACTAAATAACTATAGATATAAAAGATACTTTAAGACTTTTCCTCTATTAAACTATAGTTTAGATAGTAAAGGATATAAGAGAATCCGCTCTTATAAATATACTACTTACTAAATCTTAATACTTTTTCTCTTCTTCTTAAAGATATTATATAATAAAGCGAGAAGTCTAAAAGGAATACTATTAGTTAGAAAAAGAATAAGACTAATAATACTAAGAAAATTAAAGAATTATCTAAGTGCTTTTTACTTTAACTTATAATAGCTAGATATAGGACTTAATTAAATAGATAGAAAAGAAGCTATATAACTTTACTTTATATAAATCTCTTACTATTATTCTAAAGGATATAATATCTTCTTACTAGTACTTTATTAAAAGAAAGAAGATTTCTCTAAAGATAGATATTACTAAGATTAATACTATAGTATTCTACTATATCTTATAACTCCTTAGATCAGAATTCTTTATAGTAATACTAAACGAAATTAATAAGATAATTAACTAAGTAGCTTAGAAAGCTAAGTTATAGAATTCCTTTAAACCTAAGGAATCTTATAAGAATATCTTAGAAAAGAAGCTCTTCTACTAATATAAAGAGTTTACTAGCGCTTTCTTAAAAATAACTACTAACTCTTTACTAGACTTTATCTTAAGCTTAGATTATAAGATTAAACTAGAAAAGGATATTAATTATAAATATAGCCTCTTATACTAGTAAAGTAAAGTAGAGCTCTAAGTAATAAAGAAATACTTAGAGGAGAATCTAGATAAAAGCTTTATTATCCTAAGTTATACTCTATTTACTTATCTAACTCTTTTTATAAAGAAACCTAATAAGAGCTTACAATTTTATATTAACTATTAAAGATTAAATAAGATTACCTAGAAAAATAAGTATTCTCTACTTCTTATTAATAAGGTATTTACTTAGTTAGGATAAGCTAAAATCTTCACTAAGATTAATATCTAAAGCGCTTTTTACTAGATCTATATAGACTCTATATCTAAGGAATATACTACTTTCCGTATTTAGTATAAGAGTTATAAGTATAAAATAATACTATTTAGTTTAATAAATAATCTAGCTATATTCTAGCGGTATATAAATAATATACTATTTAACTACTTAGATAATTTCTGTACTATATACTTAGATAATATTATTATCTACTTAAATAACCTCTTAGAATATAAGGTATATATTAAGAAAGTCTTATAACACTTATAATAATATAAGCTCTCTACTAATATTCAGAAGAGCGAATTCTATATTAAGAAAATTAAGTTCCTCAGCTTTTATATTACTATTAAAGGAATTAAGATTAACCTTAAGGCGATAATATATATAAATAATTAGGAACCTCTTATAATAGTTTAAAGTATTCAGTTATTCCTAAGGTTCTATAACTTCTACTAGAAATTTATTCCTAATTATAGTAAAGTTACTAAACTCTTAGTAGAATTTACTAAGGCCTTAGTCCTATTTAAGATAATACTTACTTAGCTAGCTATATTCTAAGCTTTAAAAAAAGCTATTCTATCTCTTACTTATCTTAAGTATTATAATATATTATATAAAATATAAATTAAGACTAATACCTTAGATAAAGTAATCTTAAGAGTACTATTATAAAAGTATAGTAATAGTTAGTACTTAGTTGTATTTCTATCTAAGATAATAAACTCTATTAAACTTAATTATAATATCTATAATAAGGAAATACTTACTATTATATATTCTCTTACTTATTGGAGAGCGGAGCTAGTGTTATAAATAGGATATTAATATTTCTAAGTATTCTTAGATTATAAAGCACTAGAATACTTTATAACTACTAAGAAGCTTATAAGATAATAAGCTTATTAATTAGAGATTTTAGTAGACTTCTACTTTACTATTATATATTACCTTAGAAAGTAGAATACTATAGCAGATATATTATTATAAAAGGAATAAGATATTAATAAATAAGTTAAAATAAAAGATAAATTATATACTTAGACCTTAATCTACTTAAGCTAGCTAGATCTATATATTCTAAAGGAACTAAAGAAGCTTCCGGATATATACTACTTAGCTTTAATTAAGTTTAAACTAGATAATAAAACTAATCTAGTTATAAAGCTTATCTATATTAATCGAATATATAAAGCTTTAATAGTTTAATAAGAAGAATTAAAGGAACTTAATTTATAATATACTCTTTAAGAAAATAGCTTACTTTTATTTAAAAGTTAATTATAAGTCCCGGATATAGATAGTTTATATATATAACTTATTTAGTATATTTATAACTAAATCTTTATAGCTTATCCTAAGAAGTCTAAGATATTTAGCTTACTTCGTATTAAGTACTACTAGCTTAGTATACTTAAGGATATAGCTAGGTTTATATTAAACTACTTAGCTTATAATCGCGTGAATTATTATTAAGATAAGATACTAAAGTACCTCTATTCTTTATTAATCTCTAACTACTTATAGTAATACTTAACTATAGACTTTAAGAGTATACTAAAAGATAAGTTTAAGTATAATTCTATACTTATTATAATAAACTATTTCTCTAAAGAAGTGATATTAATCTCTTATTTCTTTATATATATAGCTTATAACTTAGTATAGCTATTTATCTTTAACTACTAGAAGTTTAATAGACCCTCGGAAATAATAATATTAGATAAAAGCTTAATAGTCGGTTCCTCTCTGTGAAGCTACAGGCACTCGCTTATAGTTAGTAAAAGTAAGTATCACGCGAAAACAAGTATTACGATAGAACTAAAAACTTAAATAACTTTATAAATACTTAAGTAATAATAATAAAAATAAATTCTAGAAAAAGCCTTACCTTTAAACTTTAATATTATATAATTTTTAATAGTTTATCTTAAAAAGCGTAAAAGTTATAAGTAAAATAGTAAAAATTAAGAAAAGTTCCTGATTTTTACTTAATTTTACTAGTATACTTCTAGGAAAATTAAAATCTTAAAATCAGATTTTAAAAGTAAAATATTCTAGTTTTAATTAATATAGTAAGTTTAAAAACTTAATAATAACTATTTAATAGTATAAATAATATATATAACTAGTTTAAAACTTAAAAAACTAATAAGTAGTTATAAAATTAGAAGTTTTCTATTTATTTTTCTAGCGTAACACTTGCTTTCACCGACTATTATAGTTTATCTCTTTTTTTTAGAATAAGTTCTACTATATCTTTAATATTAAAGTTAAATTCTCTACTACTTACTATACTTAGATAAATAATTAGATAGAGATTATAAATTAATACCTAGACTAGCGTCTTTAGCCTTTTATTAATTACTACTAAGATAACTAATCTAAACTCCTATTAATAATAAACTACACTTAGCTAACCCTTTTATACGAGTTTTTAAAAATATCTTTATACTAATTAAAATATAAGTACGAGCTAAGGATTAATTAAGATTAAGATAAACCTTAGCTAGAAGTCGAATAAATAATTACTAAGAAGCTAAACGTTACTAATATATAAGTATTTACTTGTTATTATAAATAAGTCTAGAGGAAAGCTTAAGAGTTCCTTTATAACTAATAGGAAAAGAAGTAATATAATATAAATAAATTATACTAAGAAGTTAACTAAGAGGTAAGCGATTCTATATAAGTAATAATAAGAAACTAAAAGATATATTACTTAAAGAAGAAGCTAGATAATTAGTAAGTAAGCTTATTTAAAGTCCTTAGAAAAGAAAGCTATTTATTCCGATTAAACCTTTTAGCTTTAATTAAGGTTTATCTTATATTCTTTATAAATAAGCTTTAGTAGTATAAGAATAACTTATTACTTAGATAAGTATTATAAGAATAAGAACTTATCTAAGTAAATATTAAATAAGAATAAGAAATCTAAGATATCTTAAAAGTATACTTTAAATAAGATAAGACTCTAGAGTATTAAGCTAAATAAAAAAAACTTAATCTTAACTCTAAATTCTACTTTACTAAAGACTTTATAACTTATTTATATAAACTTTAAGATTTCTATTAAGCTTACTTTATAGAACTAAGACTACTTAAGCCACTTTCTAAATAGTTAACTACTTAGAAGATAAAAGATAATAATATATATAATAGACTTATAGATAATACTATTATATCTAAAGTAAATTATAAGAAATTTTTTTATAACTTAAGAATAAGCTTTTCTTAAAGAAAGAGGTAATATAATAGATTAATTATAATAGGTAAGTTATATAAGTAAAGCTAATATTATAAGATTATAAGGCTAGAGTTATATAGTAAACTTAGGACTAGCTTAATTTATTAGTAGCTATATCTTCCTTACTTATTCTTAAGGCTCCTTAAGAACCTCTTCTTCTTACTATCTTTTCTATTTTATATTATAGCTACTAATAAACCTTTATTATACTATTATACTAGTATTATTAATTTAATTTTTAAAAAAAGAGATATAATTATATATTTATTCTTTTATTTCTTTTCTTAAAATATATATAATATATATCTAGATTATAATAGAAGATAACTATTAATCTAATTAGAGATAAATATAATACAAGCTTTTATCTTACTTTAGTTAGTACCTTAAAGCCTTAAGTTAAACTCTATATTAGTAATATTTATTATTTATAAGAACCTCTATTTAATTTATAATAAAGATTTAAAGACTTTTTCTCTCTTAATTCTAACTAGAGTATATTCTAATACTTCTTTATTCTACTCCCTTAGGCTCTCTTCTGTTATAAAGCCTTTATAATATATATAATATATTTTAAAAGAGATAAATTAAATCTAGAGCTTAACTAGAACTAGTTTAAAGGACTTAATAAAAATAATAAAAGAGATAATTTTAATACTTTAATAATATTAAAGTAAAAGAAAAAGATAAAAATAAAATAGTATATTTTATTATTATATTTTATATATTAAAAATAAAGTATAATATAAGATAAATACTTTAGTATTCTAAAGAGTATAAAGCTATTTATATTTTTATAATATAATTAAGTAACTTAAGTTTAAAATAATAATAGAAGCTTTTATTACTTAGTAGTTTAAAATAGTTTTTTAAAGTCTCTTAATTAATACTTAAGTATTAAAAAGAAATATAAGTAGTTTTAATTAGATATAAGCTTTTAGAAAGTAATATTTAATAAAAGAGAGGTAAGATATTATTAGATCTAATTTAAAGCTAGTATAAGAATTATATTAGAAACTATTATAATTAATATACTTATTAAATAAATAAAATTTATAATTATAATACTAATATATTATTTTTAATATACTTTTAATAGCTTAATAGGCTAGAGATCTATTATAATAACCTTATTAATACCTTAGTCTAAGAGGATTTTAAATACTTAGTTATTTAGAAAAATAAGTATATATAACTTTTTTTAGATTAATTATAATAGTATAATAAATATTTATTAGTAGTTATAATATAAAGTAAAAAAGATAATAAGAGAAAAAGATTCTTAAAAAGTCTTAAGAATAAGTAAGAGAGATATAACTACTAGTAAGTTAAACTAGTTCTAAGTTTATTATATAACTCTAGCTTTATAATCTTATAATATTAGTTTTACTTAAGTAGCTCGCTTATTATAATTAGTCTATTATATTATTTCTTCTTTTAAAGAAAGCTTATTCTTAAGTTATAAAAAAATTTCTTATAATTTACTTTAGATATTATAATATTATCTACCAATCTATTATATATACTATTATCTTCTGCTTTTTATACAATTAACTATTAAAGAAGTAGCTTAAGTAGTCTTAGTTTTATAAAGTATACTTAATAGAAGTCTTAAAGTTTATATAAGTAAATTATAAAGTCTTTAATAAAATATAATTTAAAGTTAAGATTAAGCTTTTTTTATTTAGCTTAATATTATAAGGTTTTATCTTACTTAAGATATACTTTTAAACTATCTTAGACTTTTTATTCTTATTTAATATTTACTTAGATAAGTTTCTATTCTTAGAGTACTTATCTAAGAAATAAGTTATTATTATATTACTAAAGCTTATTTATAAAGAAAATAAAATAGATTTTAATTAAAGCTAGAAGATCTAAATAAAATAAGTAACTTTCTTTTCTAAAGACTTTAAATAACCTTATTTATTAATTATTTAGTTTCTTCTTTAAGTAATAAGTTTTCTAATTCTTTATTATTACTTATATAAAATTACTTACTTTTTAATTAACTTCTTAATATAACTTATTTATATTCTATTACTTTTTATCTTACTAGTTATAAAGAAACTCTTAGGCCTTCTTCTAAACTCACTTATAATAATAAGTAAATACTTATATATTAGTAATATTTAGCTTCTTAATAACTATTTACTTAGCCTTTAGTTAGAGCTTATTTTAATCCTAACTTATTCTTAGCTTATACTTATATTTTAACTAATATAGAGATATTCCTAGAGACTTATATAATAGAGTTAGCTAAGCGTAGTCTATTATAAGTAGTAGTTAAGACTAATTATATTAGTAGTAATTAATAAAAAACTAAAGATATTAGTTTAAGTATTAGTTTATAATCTCTATTTAACTATCTATTTAAGTATAATAAGTAGTAAAGAGTTTAACTTTAATACTAAGAATATAATAAAACTTATTTTAAAAAAAGAAGATAAACTATAAGCTTTTATTTAATATTATTATTTCTAAGAGTCTATTAAATTTCTAGTAATTAAAGATAAATAGTTATATTAAGTCGCGAGTTATATATATAGAGAAATAAGAGATTAATATTACTTTTTTAAAGAAATAGTCTATTATAATAAGTATTAAATTATACTTAAACTTATTTTTTAATATACTCTTAAACTTTATAATTAAGTATTACTATAAGTAATTAAGGATTAATAAAAAGTAAAAGTACTTTAGTATTTTATTTTAATAGTAGTTTATATAGTTATAAGTTAAATAGTTTAATATAAACTTAGCTATATCTTTAAGTATACTTAGCTAATAGTACTTAATATAAAATAAGCTAAATATCTTAGACTTCTTAAAATAAGCTATAAAGACTTAGTTATAAATATATTAAATAAGTTATATATATAAACTATCTATATTTAAAACTTATAACTAACTTTTAAATAGTGATAAGTTATCTTTCTAAAGAGTATATTATAAGTTAGGTTCCTTTAATTCTTTCTATTAAATTATTAAAGTATTATAAGTTTAGTTAATATAAATAAGCTTTATAACTAAGTTAGTTTTATTATTTAATTCGAACTTAATTAGAGTTAAGTAGTATATATTTAAGCTTCTTTAGCTCTTTTAAGATATATAAGTTTAGCTAGCTTAAGTAGATTAAAGTCTAAGTATATAACTTATCTCTTATTTTAATTTATTTATTAATATCTTACTTTTTATATAATAGTATATTTACTATTATATCTTAATTCTTAGGATAATATATAATAATAAAATAGAATCTATTAGGATCTTCGATTAATAAGCTTATTTTCTTATAAGCTTCTTAGTAGTTATAAAGTATTCTAGTACTTTATAATCTAAGAAAACCTAGAACTATTAATATCTTATTTATAATACTAGCTCTACTTTTTAATAAGTAAAATAATATATAATTACTAATATTTCCTTATTATAGATATTATAGTTAAGTTTAGTAAGATTTATTATAACTAAGTACTAAATATTACTATACTTTTATAATAATACTTCTAAGATTACTTTATTAAAAGTATTAATTTTAATTTATATCTTATATAATATATTATAGTAATTAAGGTAAGTAAGGAATAAAATAATATTTTTTAAAGTTTAGAATATAACTAAGTAAGTAAGTATTATTTTAAAAAGGACTAAAGCTTTAATAAGTTCTATTAATAATTTAGCGACTTTATTATAATTAAAGATAAATTTCTAGTAGAAGTTATAAAACTCTAAGAATAACTAAATACCTTAGATTATTATAAGAAATTCTTAGTTATTTATATATATTATTACCTTAGAATTAATCTTAATATCTTTAATAGTAATATAAAAGCTAAGGAACTTAATTTTCTTAATATAGAACTTATTCTTTTAAATATTAATAAGAAGTCTATATTATTATAAGTATTATAAAACTTTTTTAATATATTCCTTATACTTTAAAAGATTATTTAAGTAGATAATAATATTATTTAAGTATATAATATAGAAATTATCTAAGTAGTTAAAAAGTATATTATTTATATACTACTAGAATATAATTAAGCTATTTATTAAACTAAATAATATTACCTTATACTAAGTATAAAAAATAATATATTTCTTAGAGATAAGATCTATATAAATCTAATAAAATATACTTTAGATATTAATCTTAATAAAGATCTTAGCTTAGCTTAGCTAAGTAAATATTTTATTAATAAGAAGTAAGAGATACCTATTTTTTCTAGTAATCTTATTTAGCTTTTAATAGTTAATATAAAATTATAAGCTCTTATTAAGCTTCTTTATAAAAAGAGTTAAATAAGCGAATAAAGTATAGCTTAAGATAATAAAACTCTTATCTAGATTATTCTTTAAGTATTTTTCTATTACTTAAAGCTTTACTTTACTTTACTAGTATAAAAGTTTATATTTATAGTTAATATCTTTTTCTAGTTTAATCTTATAATCTAGTTTAAAGATAAGATTTAGTAAGGAGTTAGTAGTTATCTTTAAAAAAGCGCTAATAAACTTCTTATATTAATAGAAAAGCTTTTTTTTAAGATATTCTTATATAATTCCTTAAGTTTAAAGGAACTTTATAACTTAGCTTTCTAAGCTACTTAGTTAATTATCTTATTAATTTCGTTTAGTACTATTATAAAGAACTTTAATATTTATCTTTAGAAGAGTCTTCTCTTTTTTTATAAAGTACTGATAAAGTAATATTATATCTTTTAAAACTATTATAAAAAGTTTATATAAAGTAGAGTTATATAGCTCCTTTTCTATTTACTTA
This sequence comes from Cadophora gregata, assembly GCF_030347475.1. Taxonomy (NCBI): domain Eukaryota; kingdom Fungi; phylum Ascomycota; class Leotiomycetes; order Helotiales; family Ploettnerulaceae; genus Cadophora; species Cadophora gregata. The sequence goes on from NW_026695927.1 coordinate 1,598,971, forward strand.
ATTAAGTCTTATACTAAGCTATTATAAGTTAAAGTAAGAAGCTTTTAAATAGATCTTTAATTTTCTTAGTATTATTAGTCTTATTCTTTTTCTAATTAATAATATTTCTTTTAAGTATCTTATTTTATTACTTAATACTTTCAAGAAGAAAAAGAGAAATATTAAAGCTTAATAAATAGTATATTTATAGAAGTAAGTTCTTTTACATCTTTTATAGCTTAAATTACTACTTAGTAAGAGAAGAGTCTTTTAGTATTCTTTATATTTATAGCTACTTATTATTAGAATATATCTTATTAATTAATTATTTATATTTATAATAGGTCTAATAGCTATAAAGTATCTTAAGAGAGCTAAATTAATTAAAAGAGAATTATAAGAATATCTTTATTATATAGCTAAATAAGATAATAATCTTTAATATTTAATTAAATATTAAAATAAGCTATTTAAGTTTACTTTAAAATAACTTTATAATTACTAAGATCTAAGAGAATAAATAGAATCTTTTTTTATATATATTAATTAATTAAGATATTTAAAAAGATTATATAAGAAGTAATATTATTAGCTTATTTATTATAGCCTTTTACTTATATAAAGTTAAATAAAAGAATAAGTTTTATATTAAATTTCCTTATAAAATCTTTAATAAAATAAGTATTAATAAAAGTAAAACTACTTATTTTAAAATTAAAAAGTATAAGTAATATAATTCTAATATTATTATAAAATAATATATAAGAGATAATAAAACTTTTATTATCTATTAACTAATATATATTAATCTTCTTAAGATTAAATATTTATCTTAAGAAAAAGTTTTCTTTTAAAGTTCTAAGTTTTCTAACTTTAAAAGTATTTCTTTTAAGTTATTTATCTTTTTATTAAAGAAAAGATTAGTACTAAAGTACTTCTTTAATACTTTAACTTTTATAATTATTATTATATAAAGCTTTAAGTAATTCTTAATAATATAACTTATTTTCTTATAATTATAATATATAACTACTTTAAAAAAAGAAAAGATTACTTTTAAAGTAGTAAGTATAAAAGTACTATTAAAAAGTAAAAAGATAACTAAGCTTCTTCTAAGGAAAGTAAAAGTTAATAAATAAATTATAAGTATAAGAATTTAAGTAGTTATTATAATTTACTAATATTACTTTTAAGTTTAATATACTTTCTTATCTAAGAAAACTATTATTAAAATAAAATCTTAACAACTTTTATTAAAAGTAAACTTATAAATTACTTTATTCTTAAGAGCTAAGTATAAAAGGTTCTAAAAGTAAGTAGTAAGACTTCTAATAAATAAGATATAAGCGTTTTAAATAAGCTTCAAGAACTTTAAGTAGTACTTAATAAATAACTTATTAAATACTATTTAGAGTTTATTTGATATTATTTTTATATCTTATTACTTAAAAGTATTACTATAGATATTATTAAAATAACTAAGTATCTCTTTAGTGTTTATAAAAGAGTTTATAATATTAACTTTAAAGTAAGAGAATAAGTAACTTTAAGTATTACTTTTAATATAGTTATATATAATAGCTTATTAAGCTTTTTTAATTAGGTAGTAGTTAGTATTAATATTTAATTTATTAGTTATAAAAATAAACTAAGTATATTATTTTAAGTTATTAAAAGTACTAAAGAACTTATTAATATATTACTTAAGAGAGAGTCTTTTATAATATCTTTAGTAAATAAGAGTAAGCCCTATTAATACTTAAAAAGTATTATTTTAATTATCTATAGATAATTTACTATTACTAAAGTTATTATTATCTCTTAAGTTAAGAGCTTATTATTAAAAGCTTAATAGCTTTAGCTTTTTTAACTAAGAAGTTAAGTTCTTAAGTATTTTTATTATCTTTTAAAAGTTCTTATTTTATTTATCTTAGTACTTAGTTAGTTTTTAAAGTTCTTTAAAGCTTTTTATAGCTTTAATTACTAGTATAAGAGCTAAGTATTCTTCTTAAGAATAATTATATTAATCTTAAGGATCTTCTTTAATACGAGATATAATATTATTATAAGAGATTAAAAAGAAAATTATATTATTCTTCTCTTATATATTATATTTATAAAGTATAATATAAGTAAAAGAAGAAGTTAAAAGTAGGTTTCTTTCTCTTAGTATTAAAGAAGTAATAAGATTAACTATAAGAAGAATATTATATTATAATTTATCTTTTTTTTAAAAAAAAAATCGCTTATAAAGAAGTATAAATATAAAAGTAAAAGTAAAAAAGTAGTACTTAAGTTATAAATATAACTTAATTATACTTAGAAAATATTTAAAGAAATAATAGAATATAAAAAGTAAAGTAAAAAAAGAAGAGTTAAAAATATAACTTAATTATATTTAAAAAGTACTTAAGGAATTTAGCTAAAATAGATATTAAGACTTTTATTAGTAAAGTTAATCTTTTCTAATATAATAATATAATAAATATTTATTAATAGCTATAATATAAAGTAGAAAAAATAATAAAAAGAAAAGATTCTTAAAAAGTCTTAAGAATAAGTAAAGAAGATATAGCTACTAGTAAGCTAAGTTAATCTTAAGTTTATTATATAACTCTAGCCTTATAGCCTTATAATATTAGCCTTACTTATATAACTCGCTTATTATAATTAGTCTATTATATTAATATTATAGTAGAGCTATCTGATTTTAGTATTTAGTATAAGAAGAGGAAGTTATATTACTAGTATAACTAATAGTAGTACTTAGAGATTTTAAACTATTACTTATTTATAATATTATTACTATTATACTACTTAGAAATATTATAATAATTATACTTTTTATAGAGATTCTATTTAATTTATTCTCTTCTTTACTTTTTATTTAATAAATCTTATACTTTAAATATATAATATCTTAAGATTTAACTATTCTGCTTTTTTATATTAAAGTACTTCTTATATTTTAAATTATTACTTCTCTTATTATTATTAGTTCGTAGATCTATATTATAGAAGTATAAAGAGTAATTAAAGAGGATAGGTTATTCTAGTTAAGAGAAGAATTACTTTCAGATATAAACTAGGAGTTATTTAAGAGGTAGTATATATATTCTAATCTTTAGATACTTTTTATAATATATACTTTTAAATACTTTTTAACTAAACCTTAGATTTTAATATATATTAATATATACTTATTATTTACTTACTAGTATAATACTAATATTAATTAGTAGTTACTTTATATTATAAAATAGATAAGTTAAATATAATAAAGTTAACTCTTAAGATATAATATTAATTTAATATTAATAAGCTCTTCTTAAAACTAAGTAAAGTAAGCTTTATAAAGTAACTAGAGAACTCTTATTTAAATTAAGTGAAGTAAGTTTTATATTACTAAAGAATAATAATTACTCTTTAATAGTTATTAAGATATTTCCGGAGCTATTTAATTAGATATTTCTAGGATATAAAAGATACTCCTGAAACACTTATAAATCGCTTCTAATATAATAATAACTCTAATAAATTAAGTTATAAAATAATTTATAAAATAATTTAAAGTAGAAGTTAAAAGTAATAAGACTTTAATACAAGATAGAATACTAGTACTTAAAGTACATTTAATAAGTCTTATAGAAGCTAATATTAATAGTTTAGTTTAAGGATTTATAAACTATTTTATAAGAAAAAATATTTATAAGAAAATATTATTTTAAGGCTTTTAAGAGTATTTTCTTAATTAGATAATAAATAATTTTAAGAAGATAATAAGTAAGTAATAATAAGAGCTTTAAGATTATTTCTTAAGGGATTAAGTTTATATTTAATATTAAAAAGAATTATAGATTTCTTAAGCTCTTATAATAGTAATTTAAATATAAAAGAATACTTAGCTAGATAAATAAAAAAAACTAAGCTACTATTAAACTTATTATTTAGACTTTTTTTTAAATAATATTTAAAAATATAATTTAAAAGAGAATTATATATAATATATATTAAAGCTTTTATAAAAAGTAAGAATCTTTATAAAGTTTTTTCTCTTATTAATAATTAAAAAGAGGAATTATTTCTAATAAGACTAGAGAGATAATATACTAATTAGCTTCTAGTATAAAGACTAAAAGATAATAGTTTATTAGATCTTATCTTAGCTCTTATAATATACTTAAAAAATAAGATATTACTTCTTTTTTAAGTATTTAGCTAAAATAGTTTATATTTAAAGCTTATTTAGCTAAATTAGTATATTATAAAACTAATCTCTTTAAAATAAGTAAAATTACTTATAAGCCTTAGTAAGATATATACTAAAGAGCTTTAATATAATAAAACTCGAGATTATTTTAATAAAAAGCTTTAAATCTTTATTAATCTTTATTAATCTTTATTAATAAGCATTAGTAAAGTTTATACTATAATATAAGGTATTTCTATTTATACTCTAAGATAGAGCTTTATTATATTACTACTAGTACTTCTAAAATAACAAATACTTATTTTATAAGCTAATATAAGCTACTTATAATAACTATAAGATAAAAAAGAGAGTTAATTAATGCTTAAGTTAATAGTTTAATATAACTTTTTCTATATTTTAAAATAAGCTACTTTAGAAAAGTAAATTAGCTCTAATATAGTTAGAAAACTTTATAAGAGAGCTATAAAGTATTTAATTAAGTCTTAAAGATAATAGTATATAAAATAACGAAATATTATATAATAAGCTAATATAAGAAGTTTCAGGAAATCCTTTATTTAAGATAGCTTTATTTAAGCTACTTCTAATATTTCTTATACTAATAGATAGCCTTTATATAGCTATAAGTATAAAGGTAATATAAGATTCTAGATTTAGATCTAAGAGATATTCTAAGAATAATCTAAATTAGTTCTAAGTATATATTATAAATAATAATACTTATTACTTAAACTAAAGAATAAAGTTCTTCTTAGGAAATAAATATAAAAATAGATTTAAAGTATTCTTAAGTTATATAAGATATATTATTTATAAGAAGATAAACTATTATAGTAATTATTATTCTAATTAAGAATAAGTAGTTTTAAAAGTAAAGTATTTTATATAATAAAAAGCTACAGGTATTAAGCTTATAGAAAAGTCTTATAAGGTATATATAATATACTTTAAAAGTAAGAAGTTAGACTTAGAGCTTAATTAGAATTAGTTTAAAAGACTTAGTAAAAACTATAAAAGAGATAATTCTAATACTTTAATAGAAAATAATAATAACTATTTTAATAATATTAAAGTAAATATAAAAAATAAAAATAAAGTAATATATTTTATTATTATATTTTATATATTAGAAATAAAGTATAATATAAAGTAAGTTTTTTAATATCTTAAGGAGTATAAAGCTATTTATATCTTCTAAAGTATAATTAAGTAACTTAAGCTTAAGATAATAATAAAAACCTTTATTACTTAATAGTCTAAGATAGTTTTTTAAAGACTTTTAATTAATATTAAAGTATTAAAGAGAAATATAAGCGGCTTTAACTAGTTATAAGCTTTATAATAAATTCGGAAAGTTATATTTAATAAAAAAGAAGTAAGATATTATTAGATTTAATTTAGAGCTAGTATAAGAGTTATATTAAGAACTATTATAATTAATATACTTATTAGATAAATAGAATTTATAATTATAAATACTAATATACTATTCTTAATATACTTTTAATAGCTCGATTAACTAGAGATTTACTATAATAATCTTATTAATACTTTAGTTTAAGAAGATATTAAGTATTTAATTATTTAGAAAAGTAAGTATATATAGCTTTTTTAGATTAATATTACTAATTATTAAAGTATTTAAATAAAGATATATTAGCTTATTATCTTATAGGAAGAAAGATTTATAAATTCTATAAGTAATTTAAGTATTTATTTATATAATATTTATAATATCTTTTAAACTAAGTAAGTTATATATTAGATTTTAATATTATATAATAAGTAAAAGAGATATATAAGTATTACTAGAAATATATAAATACTTTATATTAGTTTTAATTTAGACTTTATAATAATATTAACTTTAATTATATAATCTATATTAATATTATAATATTTAGCGATTAATATACTCTTTATATAGTTAATAAAGTAATAAGATTTAAAGTAGTAAGATAGCTTTAAAAAAAAGTCTAGTTTAGTATCTATCTAATTTATATTCAATATATTTAAAACTATATAAATTAATATATATTTAGAATTACTTAATTTTATAATTTATAACTATAAAATAAACTTTAACTTTAAAGACTTTTAAAGCTTACTTAAGTTAATTAGAACTATTTTTAAATTTATTCTAATAAAAGTATATTATTCTATTAGTAAAGTAAAGAAATATTACTATTTACTTCATTATACTTATAAAATTATTATAGAAAAATATAAAGATCTTAATACTAAGGAATACTTATAAATAGCTATTAAAGCTATAAATAATATAACTAGACTTAATAGTTTAGTTCTTATATTATTAATCTTTAGTATATACCTTAAGATAATAAAATTAGATCTTTTTAATTTATTAGTTAAATAATAAGTAGCTACTATTAAGAAAGTTATAAAAGCTATATATAAGCTCTATATTATATATAAAGTTAATAATATATTAGCTACTTAAAATAACTCTAAAACTACTTATATTTATAATCTTTAGATTAATAATAAAGTTCTTATTTAAAGAAAGAAATCTAAAAAATAGAAAAAACTTTATAATTTCTTAGAGATAAATAATAAGAATTATAAAATTAATATAAAGAATAATAGAATATATATATTTTATTTTACTTTTATTTAACTATTTACTATAGATAGCTCTAGTATTAAGTTATAAAAAGAAAAGTTATTAGAAGATACTTAATATTTAGAATAGTTAACTTAAAAGATATCTGAATTAGTATTAAAACTTATTTATATTAAGATCTTATTTATAGAATAAGTTAATAGACTACTAATAATTAATAATAATTATAATATTAAAATATATATAATATATAATACTAAGATATTCTTAATAGAGAAGAATATAAGAGATTAAAAGCTTTTTATTTAACTATAATTAAAGAGTAAGATTATAACTCTAGGACTACTATTCTAAAGATCTTATTAAGTAAAATATAAAGCTCTTATTAAAAGAAGTATTTTTATTCTTATTTATAAAGATAACTCTAAAGTAAAAAGCTAGTATATCTTTAAGTTTAAAATAATAGATAAAGTTAAAAGTAAAAAGATAATAAGCTTATATAAGAAATCTAAGCTTATTATTTAATACTTTGATAATGAGAGTAAATAAGAGATCTTAACTTAATTACTAATAATCTAATAGATTAATTAAAGATTTATTATATACTTAACTATAGTACTTAGTTATTTAAAAAATATATCCGGAATAACTCTAAATTAAAGCTAGTAATATAAGATATTACTTAAGCTTATACTTAAGTAGTAATAAAGCTTCTTCATAAGATATTTATATAACTACTAAAAAAGATTACTAATAAGTTTCTACTTAAAATAATAATTATAATAGTATTTCTATTATATAATATACTTAAGTCTAAAAACTATTAGTTTAATATATATTATAAGTATTATATAAAGAGCTTTTAAATAGAAATATTAACTTATAACTTATACCTCTTAGTAAGTATTAAAGGAACTAATAAGTTTAGAATTATAAGAATATAAATAAATAATACTCTTATTTTAAGAAATAAGATATTCTTAATAAAAAAAATAAGAAGTAATTAATTGACTTAGCTTTATAACTAAGCTAATATAAGTCTTAAACTAATCTGAATTACTAATATTTAATAAGTGTATTATTTATATAAAAGAGAGTAACTTTTATATATCTTAGAAAAGTTAAAGTATAAAGCTTAAATAAGTTAATATTATTAAGAGAAATTATAAGAAAGCTTATATAAAGTAATAAGCTTATAGAGCTTACTTTATAATAATCTATTAGTTAGAAGCTATATTTAACTTATTAATAATAGTATAATACTAAAATCTGATATTTAATAATATTAAAGCTTTAAATCTATATCTTAAGTAATAAATAGAGAATTAAAGAAAAGGTTTATAGTATATTCTTATAAACTTAAGTTCTATAAAGATCTATACTTTTATTAATAGATCTTTTATAAATAATAAAGACTTTAGCTCTTAGATTAGTTTTATATTAATAATTAAAACTAAATTAAAAGAGTTTTAAAGGTTCTCTTTATTTAGTAACTTAATATATATAAGTTCTATAAAGTATAAAAGAGTTACTTAAGTAGTACTTACTTTAAAATTATATACTATAGTAATAAGGATTAATATATTAATATCTCTAATAATTATAATTAATATAATAACTAATAAGCTAATCCTCTTAAGGCTTCTTACTATAGTTTATACTAATTCTTTATCTCTTTCTAAATATATTATTAAACTTAGTACTATAAAGAAGAAGCGTTTAATAATTAATATTATAATAATTTATTAATTATATAAGTATAAATAATTAATAGAGATATAATAAATTAATAGAGTAAGTAACTCTACTAATACTATAATAAAAGCTAGTCTAAATAAGACTCTTTAAGAGTTTATTAATATTAACTAGTTAATAGTAAAAGTAAAAGAATAAGTAAAAAAGTTAACTAAAGTTAATTCAGACTTATAGTAGAAGTATTTTAATATATTTACTTATTTTCCTTATTTTAATTTCCTTATAACTCTTTTTTATTACTTATTTATTTCTTTATAATTAAATAAGATATAATAATAAGAATAACTTTTATTTTAAAATAATTACTTTTTAACTTAAAGCGCTAATAAGTAGCTTTATAATAATACCTTAATAAAGACTAATTACTAGTTTTATTATAAAGAGCTACTCTTATATAAAAGTATAAAGAAAGTACTATTATAAAGAACTAATTATAAAATTAATCTAAAATAAAGCTAGAGCTTCTTTACTTTTATATATTTTCTCTTCAAGATTATTATTAGTAGTTTTTCTTTTCTTTTAAAGAAAAGAAAGTAAAAGAGTTAGATTAAGTACTAAAGTATTATTATTATTTTCTCTTACTTTAAAGAGTTAATTAATTAGTATAAAGCTAAAAGAGCTATTACTTAAGTTAGAATTAATACTAGAACTAAAGCTAGAATTAAAACTATTAAGATTACTAGTTATATTCTTCTTTAAATTATTTCTAAGAATCTTATAAGTACTTATTCTCTTATAATACTTTAATAGATCTAGATTCTTTAATAGAGCTTTTTATTTCTTATTTATAATCTTTAACTATTATAGTATTATAAGTATCTCTTATAATATAAGGATTAGATTATATCTAATAAAAGAAAGTAAAAAGATTTAATTAAAGAAAGAAAAATACTTATAGTATTTTATTTTATAATTCTAGTTATTTTCTTATATATAATATATATCTCTACTAATATAATTTTTATAGTTAATAGTATATCTTTTAATATAAAAGTATTAATAATAGTAATAATATTCTAAAGAGTAATACTAGCTTCTTTAAAGATATCTTTATTTCTACTAGTAAAAGTATTAATAAAAGTATAATATTTAGTAGTTATATATACTAGGATCTACTTCTATTAGTTATAAAAGGTTTTTATTAAAGGAGTTATAATAGTGATTTAAATAGAAGATACTTATAAGTTTATATTTATTCTTATTCTTAATATAATACTAGTACTTTAAGCTTATAGGACTTAGGTATTTATATAACTTCGAGTTACTTTTCTTTTAATAATTAATATATTTATAGTATTATATATAAAATATAACTAACAGAGTACTAGGAGAACAGGGAGTTAATACTAATTAGTATTAGTAAAAAGCTCTACTACTATATTAGCCCTTAGAATAAGATATATTTACTCTTAAATTACTTAATTTATTTAATATCTTCTAAAAAAATCTTATAATTAGTAAGAATCTCTAAAGTAAATATTACTAATTTTAAACTTATAGTTATTATTATTATTATTTAATAAAGAAAAGAGAAAGTTTTAAAAAGGAAGTTATCTTTATAAATATACTTAATTTAAGCCTGATTTAGATATAATATAATATTATTTATTATTATTACTTAGTTATTATTATTATCTTCTACTTTTATATTATTAACTACTACTAAATAAAATATTAACTCTTCGACTTCTTAGGACTTTATATTAACCTAATAATAATATTATTTAATTCTCTATAAGTTTATATATATTTTTTATATTCTAAGATATTATTTAATAGTAGATTATAATTTATTTATATTCTTACTTAATAAAAGAAGTACTTTCGGATAGTAACTAGAGATATTCTAGCTTTTAATATATATAAGTCAGATATTTATTACTTTATTATATCTTTAGCTTCTTTTATTTATTAGTAAAAAATTCTGGCGCTAAGTGTATATACTACTCGCTATTTTCACTATTTCCGCTATTCAATAGCCTCTTACGCTTAAAGTAGCTTTAAAATATAAAGAGCTATTATATATTAGCCTAAAAATAAGAGGCCGCCTTATACGCCCTAAGCGCTCTTTATAAGACTTACTTTTATATATAAGCTAGACCTAATTAGAAAAGATATAACATTTTTAATTAGAATTAAAAATTAAAAGTTAAGTTTATTTTTAGATTTTAAACTAACTAAAAATAATTAGACTAGTATAGATTTTAACTAAGAATTTAAAAAGACTTATACTTTTTATATATATCTTTAAAACTAGTCTCGCTAAGCCTTTAACACTATAAATATCTACGCTAAAAAATCGCTAATAAGCTTATAATTCGATTCGGGTAAATTCTATATAAGAGTAAGTCGCTGCCTTATCTAATTAAGCGATATAAGCCTAATAATACCCTCTTATAAGGTATACTCTTATTAGTATCCTTAGTATTCTTAGTATCCTTAGTAAGCTTACTAATATATCTTATATAATATAAAAAAATCGGACTTACTTTTATTTTATACGCTAGTCCTAATTAAGCTTATAAGTACTTATAGCGTCTTAGTCGCCCTAGGCGCCTACGTTATTAATTTAAATTACTATATATAGCTTTAGGGGTTACTAGCTATTAAATTAATTAATATATAACTTAGGCTAGAAATCGCGAAAATAGCGCCTATAGCAGCTAGCCGGCGGCTGCCTAGAGCCAGATCTTTTTACTAATATTATATTTATATTCTTTATTTTATTTCTTTTATAATTATTAGAAACCTTTTATTTCTAAAAGAAGTTTTACTAGTATTAATCTATAGACTTATATTATAAAAGTATAAGAGAAAATTAAGAAGTATAAGTAATCTTAATTAAGAGGTAGATCTTTTTCAGATATAAACTAAAGGTTATTTAGAATATAGTATATATTCTAACCTTTAGATATTCTTTATAATATACACTTTTAAATACTTTTAAACTAAACCTTAGATTTTAATATATATCGATATATACTTATTATTTATTTACTAGTACGATACTAATAAGCTTTTATAAGACTTATTAAAGATACTCTAAGTACTAGCGTTTTACTTTATATCGAGGTTCTATTCTTCTACTTTAAGTTATCTTATAACTTAATCTGTTAGAGTTATTATTATATTAGAGACGATTTATAGGTATTTTAGAGGTATTTTTTATTTTTTAGAAATATCTAATTAAATAGCTTTAAAGATATCTTAATAATTATTATAAAGTAACTATTATTCTTTAATAATATATAATTTATTCTACTTATTAATAAGAGTTTATTAGTTGCTTTATAAGGCTTAGTTTACTTATTAATAAGAGCTTACTAATATAGATTTAATATTTTATCTTAAGAGTTAACTTTATTATATTTAACTTATTTATTTTATAATATAAAATAACTACTAATTAATATTAATATTATATTAATAAATAAATAATAAGTATATATTAATATATATTAAAATCTAAGGTTTAATTTAAAGGTATTTAAAAGTGTTTAAAGGTATATATTATAAAGAATATCTAAAGGTTAAAATATATATTACTTCTTAAATAACCTTAGTTTATATCCGAAGAAGGTCCTTCCCTTAACTAGGATTACTTGTTCCTTCTAATTACTTCTTATACTTCTATAATATAAGTCTACGGACTAATAATATTCCTATATATAATTTATATAACAAAAGATATCGCGAGAATAAATTAACGTGTTAACTCTATTAATTTATATTCTTAGAATATATTATAAAAATAAAGTATCTTCTTAAGAGTGATTCTAGTGATTTCGAAGGTTTAAATAAACTTTTACTATAAAAGAAAGTAAAGAACTTAATTCTTAAAGATATAATAAAAGAATTTAGACTAATTATAAGCGTTTCCTTTAAACCTTTTAAGTATGAACTACCATAGCCTACTATAGTAACTCTACTACTTAAATTCCTTCCTTTTATATACTTATTCGATTACTTTACTTTATTCTTTATATCTTCTCTTTTATAAGTTATTATAACTAATACAAATCGATATATAAACCTCTAACAAATATAAGTTAAATAAGAAAAAGCTCGAGTATAATAAGATATAGTTCTAAAGAAGATATATATATATTTCTTAAGGTAATTATATATATAAGAGTCTATAATAAGCCTTATATTAATATATACTAGAATACAGATAGAAAGAGAGGTCTAATATATTTAATTTTAATATATACTATCTTTATATCTATAAAGATATTAAGAGATATTATTATATCTCTAGTATAGAAGATAATAAATATTAAGGCTACTACTTACTTTTAAATAAGATATAGTAGTATAAGCTAGAGCCTCTAGCTTTAGAGATTTAGATATCTTACTAATAATATTACTCTCTTTCCACTGAAGTAAGTATTAATAAGCTTATAGTACGCTGTTTTAGAAAGTAAGTATCTCTTCTGTTATTAATTACTTAGTCTCTTTTAATTTATACTAAATTATTATATACTTATAAGATAATAGCTAAACCGATTAAGTAAGAGTATAAAATATTCGGAAATACAGACTATAAGTATATATATATATAACTAGATTTAGAGCTCTCGCGCGTATAAGTTATAAGCTCTTTTTAAATACTTAGACCTTACTCCTATAAGTTACCTTATAAGATCTTTAGTCCTTTCCCTACTATATAAACGCCTTATAGTTTATCTTAATAACTACTTTATATTTATACTTTTATTTAAGGAACTTTAGAACTATAGCTATAGAGCTATTAGTACTATATATCTATACATACTTTTACTTACTAATTTTTCTATCTTAAAAGCCTGTTTTATTACTTCTTTACTATAGAATACTTTATTTATAAAAGTAATATAAAACATACTATATTTAGCCTAGTAAGATAATAATATTATTCTAGCTCTTAATAATATTTATATAGTTTACTAAATAAATAACTTTTAAATAAAATTACAGAGAAGGCTAGTAAGAATATCAACTAATAGCTAAATCATTAAATAAGTCTTTAGAAGAGATTATATAAAAAAGCTACTTATTCCGTGCTTTATTAATAATTATAACTACTATATAAGAGGAGTTAATTTAACTAATTAATTCTGGGAATTATATAAATCTTATTATATTATATATCGGAATTAATAAACTCTATTTTATTAGTTAATTAATATAGCTTATATTAACACCTATAGGTTATATATACTTTATGTAAAGGTTTAGTAGTTATTAAATCACTTATAATTTAGAATAGAGTTATATTAAAAGCTCTTAAGCTACTTCTAAAAGCTATAGCTTACTTAATTATATTATAAGTTAAAGGGTAAGAGGTTCTTTAATTTAGACTTTCTAATATTATATTTCTATAAGAGACTACTTAAATATAACTTCTATATATAATATAAATACTTAAAGAAATATTAAAATATACTAAGAGGTAAGCTTATCTTCTAAAAGTAAATTTATAATAAATACGACTTTTATAATATTTCTTTATATAATAAAAGAGAGTATTAGATATAATTTTATTAGCTTTATATCTTTTACTAGTAAATTTATATATAAAAGTATATAAAGTAATATAGACCTCCTACCGTGCTCGCTTCCTATACCGGGCCGCACTACCTCTGCTAGCGTGTCAATATCTCAGCGGACGAAGGGATAGTAGGGACTATGTTTATTAGGTTTATATAGAGCTCTTAAGGTCCTTTAACATAGCGGGGCCTTCTCTACTAATAAGGCAAGTAGAACACACGAATTAAATAATTATCCGTGTTATGCGCTGCCAAGATTCTTAGTCTAGACGCATGCGCCAGGCTCCCCTACTAAAAATCGCTTGCGCGTGCGCTTTGCAGGCACGAGCCCCTCATGCACGCTTATACTCGTCTAGGTTATATCGAGTACGAGACGGTCGTCTCCGCGGAATAGATGGATGGAACTACTTTGTCATGTGAGCTGCCACTGACACGCGCAAAATTATATAGAGCGAACAAAATCATCTAACGAGGTTTCGTTTCTTTTGCCCAAAGTGAAACTTGGACTTGCAGCTGGCATGATGATCACCAAAATTACGGACATGTCATACAACTTGTTTGGGCTCATATCCGCCTTCAGCGCTCTCTTGATCCTGTATCTTCTACTCAGTGCTCTTTTCAGCCCCTTACGTGGTGTAAAGGGCCCAGCGGTCACCCGTTACACTCGTCTGTGGGAGGTATACAAGAATTGGCAAGGTCACTTAGAACATGTCACGGTCGCTCTACACAAAAAATATGGTAGCTGGTCCGCACTCAGCATGAATGCATGTGCTGACCATGATTCGAGGCTCAATCGTCCGACTCGCACCTAATCGTTACAGCATCAGCGACCCGACTGCGATCCGCCAGATATATGGCGCTGGCTCCAAATTCTACAAATCCGATTACTACACTGTCTTTGGTGCACCCGCTATGGGCCACAAGGATGTTTTTTCTGAGACGAGCAATGCAAAGCATGCGCTGGAAAGGAAGAAGACAGCCAATATGTACGCGATGAGCTCCCTGGTATCCTATGAGAAATTTGTAGACAGAGTCAATGGCGAGTTCATGAGTGCGTTAGCTGATCATGCCCAACACGAGCGCGAATTCGATTTGTTCACCTGGCTACAGTTTTATGCATTTGATGTTATTGGCGAGATCACTCTGGGACGATCGTTTGGTCTGATCGAGGCTGGCCACGACAAGGATGGACTTCTGCATGCTGTGCATGTCGGATCCATAGGCTATGGTTCCATGGCAGGCCTCATTCCTGAGATTCATCCATGGTATCTATGGCTTCAGAAAGTCTTCCCTATCGAAAGCCACTGGAAAGTCGTTCAAAGAGTCATTCTCAAAGAAATAGGTGCTAGAACGCAGGGCGTCAGTTTCAGCGATCGCATGGACTTCCTAGGAAAGTGTGTCGAACTGAGCAAAGCTGGCAAACTGGATCAGTTCACGATAAACAATGTGATTGGTTCGAACATAGGTGCTGGCTCTGACACCACAGGCATCAGCATGACTGCAGTCATCTATTTCCTCATGAAAAATCCGCATTGCTTGCAGAAGCTTCGCGATGAGATCCAAACGGCCATTCACGAAGGAAATCTTTCCAACCCCGTCACGTTCCAAGAGGGCCAAAGGCTTCAATACTTGCAGGCTATCATCAAAGAAGCTCTGCGGCTGCATGCAGCTGTTGGTCAGATCATGAGCAGGGTAGTACCCAAGGGCGGTGCACAGCTTGCTGGTAGACACTTCCCAGAAGGTGTAAGTTCCAAAGATTCGTCGCATGGTCTTCAGAAATAGGTACTAATCATTGATCGCTCTTAGACTGTGGTGGGCATAAATGCCTGGGTGATTCATAGCGACGAAAACATCTGGGGCAAAGACGTACACGAATTCCGGCCGGAGCGCTGGCTAGTTGACAAAGAGCAACTTGCCTTCTTGGATCAACACTTTTTGGCGGTAGGCAAATCTTACCCACACAGGGTGCTAATTGGGAACATAGGACTGATGTGGTCTACAGTTTGGTGCCGGGGCAAGAACTTGCATTGGGAAGAACATCTCGCTCCTCGAAATGACAAAACTCCTACCGCAACTCGTACAGAGATTTGACTTCGTCCCTGCAGGTAATAGTGAGTGGACGACTAGCAGTGGGTGGTTTGTGAAGCCGGCGATCCAAGTAAAAGTCATTGAAAGAGAACGTGATGCCGGCCAGGATGTCGCAACATGACGAAGAGCTACGGTATTGAACACGAATGGAAATGCGCTGCTTCTAATAATGTTTTCATGTATTCTTGAGAGTTCGTGCACACGTTCAGCTGCGCAATGGCCATGGTTACTATGTCACACACCGACTACACCAGACACCAGAATGCGCTTCTCATGAAGTGCGATAAACACAGACAGCTGTTCAAGGTCGGCTGCCTGAAGCGAGCTTACAAAGTTACAAAGTTCCGGGGCAAAGGACGCCAGGTCATCTGAATCTTGCCCTCAGAAAGGTACTGAGGGTACCTTACCCAGGTACCTTGGGCAACAATACCTCCCTAGCTAGGCAGGCACCTACAGATAATGTAGACTCTCTGAACCGGAGGCCACATCCAGGCCACGTCCAGGCCCATTTACAGCGCGCCTTCGGGCTGTGCTCTAATGGCACCGAACAAAGTAGGTAGGGTGACAGACCAATCAATGTCTTCTTTCAGATGGAACGCTGTGCCTGAGCAGCTAAAAAGAGCGAGCGAGTAAAGGAATGAGTGGGATGTGAGATGACCAACTGCTGCTAGTCGGAACGTATACTGTAAAATTTACATGCGGACACGTTTGTAAATCGTGCTGTGCGACTCGCATTGATGCTGACGGGACTTACGAAGTTGAATACCCGACAGTAATTTACCTAGGTAGATTTTACCTTTGGCGACCAATGGGCCTTCGGCAATCCGAGAGTTTCGGTTCCTGCGGTAACAGCACAGCACCTCTCTTCCGCGGAATGCTCCTAATTGGGAACTCTAAATGTACATGGAGCAAGGCCGCACCACATTCATCAATCACTGTATTTAAGTTGGTGTTCGATATTTCACTCCATTGCTCACATTAAGGGCCATTCTCACAGTCTCTCGAAATTCTTCGGTTTGTATATAGGTAATTCCCACACGCCCGCCCTCATAGCCTCTGGGGGTCCAGGCCGATACAGCATTCGGTGTATCCCGAAAGGACGAAAATAACTGTCAGTCAATCAGTCAATCGTTCAAACAATCAGCCTTTCAATCGAATTCTTCAGCAACCACGAGAGTAAGGGCAATTTTGTGAATGTTACATCAAGTGCGGCTGTCACGAATACTCGTTCAAAGATGTCAGGGATATGCACTGGGACAGCAACACAACAAGTGCAAGCCGTCCAATAGGTTCGTATGTTTCTCTCTCAGGCCCAGCAAAGAGCAGGCTTCCGCCTCCCACGCCCCTCTAGTACAGATCCTGAGTAGCGCTGTACTTCCATGGTGGCAACTTTACCACCGGCTGCAAAGAACTGCTACCCCAAAAATTACACCGATAGGCTTCTCGAACTCGGCTTCGTTGAGATATCCGTTAACTACCTAGGTATCGACTCTGCCCTTCCACGACCCAATTTGACGGTCCGGTCTCAGATGCGCGCGACACCTACACATGGGTATAGAACACTCTGCCAGGTTTGTTGAAGGCGGACGCCGGCATCGATGCTGATGGCTCGAAGATTATGGCACTCTTGTGGGGAATCTTGGCGCTCCTTATGGTACTTGAGTGGTAGCTGTGCCAGAACAATCCACACACAAGCTGATGGGATCACTCGCTCACAGAAAATGTGATAACAATGGGCTAGTCTTCTCAATCCACCGCTCGCTATACTAGACTTGTATGGCATGAAATGCCTTCCAGATCCTCTATACAACATCCGCTCATCGACCATATCTCAGATCCTAGAATTCGACGAAGATTCAGTCAACAAGAAATACAAAGACGTTCTAGCACCGACCAGTGGCGCACCTCCCACGCTTAGATATACATTACCATCAAGCATGGCAAACACATGCAGACTCTGATTGGGGATGGGATGGCAACTTCGATCGCAACGATCCAGCGCCTCTTTTCTCCCAAGGAAAACTTCACCAACCTATTTCATTCACCGAACTTAAGACACCCTGGTCCATCCAAGTTTTCTCAGCAAGCATATGACGAGTTGAAGGCCAGAGGAGTGGAGATGGAGTTGGTACTCGTCGACGGGGCTGGCCACAGCTTCGACGCGAAGTCCAAACATAGAGAGGAAATTTTTGAGATTAACAGCAAAGGATTTGAGTTCCTCAAGGCTCACATTGGTAGGTAAGGACAATTGGGTCAACGTTGTACATGAGGTTTTGAGAAGAGTTGAGGATTAACCGGATACAGACCGTCGAGATTGATCATTTCACTCACATTTTGCCCTTAGTCTCGCCTCAGATGTGACTAAGTGTGTTTCAAAGCATTCAACGCAAATCATACGTGTTTGCAGCTGGGGGACATTACAAGCGAGAAGTTTCAATTTCTTGCTGGTATCCCGGTACAATACATACAAATTGCTGTAGGTGGTGGTGATTTACCATTGTCACCGATGTCACCGTTGATATCGGGAAGGAAAGATAAAGATACAAGCAAAGTGAAGCGCGATAGGAATATCAGCTTCCCTGCTCCCGTAGAACGTGACATGCGCGTCCAGAAGTGTGCTGGATCACATATAGTTCCATGTGACGGGAGGTAGATTCAACCCATCATACATGCAGTCAATGTAGCTGCTCATGTTGACCGAATCCAGGCTCTTGGAGTTGGTGTCTCCAAAGATTGCAAGAAGTTCGTTGTCCGTGCTCTCAAACGGCTCAAAAAGGTCTTCCTCTCCATATGGGCGTTGGCTATCTTCAATTACGGTAGATGGTTCTTCTGAGCTGTTCACCTGTACTAGCAATCTTTCTGGTGCGGGCATATGGATGCTACCCCCTATCTTCCGCAAGTCATCCAACGTGCACCACATCTTTGAGTGCCATCCGTTCAGTCGAAAGTCGGATTGACTCAGAATATTGAGAGCTGTGTGAAAGTGGCTGCAACACATTGGCCCGTACTCTTTCGGATCATGTGATGCTGTGAGGAACATGCAAGATACAGATCCCATTAGGAGCTTGTCGAACGTTGACCGTAAGAGACGACTTAACCCACCAAGCTTAAGTGTCTTCCCATGGAGATCCACTGTGAATTTTACCAGCGAGACCAGTGTACGTGCCGATTGCGGTCGGCATGCCAGGGCTTGAGAAGAGCTTAGACATCGGATATGGGTGAGCATTCTAATGTGGCTCGCACGAAGTTGGAAAAGCGCTTTCAAAGCGGTCTGTCTGGATGGTAAAGGAACAACGTCCGAGTCTGGAGGGAAAAAGCCATTTTGGGGGATGCTTTCGACCAGTTTCTGGACCCGGAAATCAAAAAATTCCGCCCTCTCGTCATCCTCCTTATTTTCTGGTGTAGAGGAATTGATGAGTTCAATAATCTCGAATTGGACGCGACTCAAGCCTATCATTGCCAATAAGTATGGGTGGCGGGATTCCTGTAGTTGTGGTTAGCACATGAACTTTCACTTGCGTATGATCGTGAAATAAAGTTGAGGCTTTGATAGTTCGCAATAGTACGCACAAGATTGAAAACATTCTCATCAATGGCCTTGTCATGCAGCGTCCAGGGAAGATTCGCGAAGAAACTGCACCTCTTGTCGAGATCGTATACGCAACAAAACAAGGTCTTAGAGAAGATTCTTTTGTCCGGACCGCCGCTCTGATTTTCATAAAAGCTGTTCTTGTGCATTCCTAATTCGAGACATGATTTAGCGGCAAAACCAGCCATTCGCCACGCCTTGACTGCCTCATCCTTCAGTATGAAGTAGATTGCCTGCAAAGGGTCCTTTAGTATTTTGCTTCGGTTTCAGGGCTTTTCTTGGAAACACTCACTAGTAAGGAGGCTATGATGATGTCCTCAAGTTGTGCGGTCTCTTGCTTCATATTTCTATCAATGTTCCAAATGAGATGGGACTCAATATCAGAACTCAACGGAGTGTCCTTGTATTCTGTTAACATCGCAATGGCGAGCACTACCTTCGTTATCTCAACATCGATCAGATCTATTTCCAGGTTTTCAGCTTCGCTGTTTGTAGTAGCCGACGAGATCTTGAAAATGGTATCAATCTTCCGTTGAGCAAAGTCAAGGATGACACATGGATATGCGGGGTAGATTTCGAGTTTGAATATGGTCATGTAGTGCGAAACGGCATCATAGCCAACATCGAGCACAGGACGAGCGGCTCGGAGCAAAGCCATGGTGGTATCTAGGGACTGGGCGGGGTCCCTCGATACCGATGGGCTTTCATAGTTGAGACCAGGAGTCGTAAGCACCCCTCTCTGCTGCAAAACTGACCGAGCGAGATTCAGCGAATGCAGAAAGTTCGTAGGCGATGTTGTATCTCTGAACTCAGTATCCTCGCTACTCAACCTCCGTCGCGTTAGTGGCGGACAGGGTGGAGAGGGGACGCCAGAAATCGTAGTTGACGATTGAATCTCGTCACAGGTTCTCTTCAGGGCAGACAAAAGCTGGCCGAGGTCTTGTGGGGGGGCATCTGTGAACTGCCTTGCCTTCTGGTCGGTTCGTGCTCGTATTGCCGCATTCCTATCACTTATTGTCCTGTCAGGACCCATGCCACAAGGCAAGGATAGAGGTCTTACTCGGAGGGCGGCTGCGGGATGTAGTCGTTGTATGTGCATCGCATGTCTAGCTCGGAACACCGACTACATGGCTGCTTGCCACTGCATTTGACCTTTCTGGACTTGCAGGATTCACTGAACACTGCGATTAGCCAGCCTCTCCTCTCCACGAGCCCTGGAAGCTATGGTGGAAGATTTCGAAGGGGAAAACATACCATGCCACGCGCGTGTACCTCTCTCGCTTTCTGGGACGCCGCACCTCGTCCCCTTCACGGGCTGCTGGTCGCTTTTCACCGCGAAGAGATGAGAGACCAAGCATAATATTGACTAAAGAGACAACCAGGGGGGAACGTCTTGGATGTGGGATGGGAACGGAGCTGGATCTGGAGGTGCAGATGCAGATGGAGACGGAGATGGAGATGGAGATAGAGGAGGAACTGGGAGAGGAGGAGGAGGAGGAGGGGGAGGAGGAGGAGGAAGAATGGCGACGAAATCGGGACTCTGTCACCTCAAGGTTGGAGCAAGCCCTGGGCAGACCAGTCCAATCCAATGGAAGCCTCCCCACAACCCGGCACCCCACAACCCCGCCTTTCTTTCCACTTGCCCTGTTTCGTCGCTGTCGGTGTCCCAGTCCCCGTCCTTTCCGGCGGGGAAGCAAGCAAGTCGCCGATAACTCCATTCCATTATTATTCCATTCCATTGAAACGAGACCAGAGAGCAAACCACCAAAGCGGCACTCAAACCCTTACTTGGTTACTAACTCGTTGCAGCTTTGAATATTTGAGTATTTGTACCATTTTCAAAGACATCTAGTTCTCACATCTGTCGGCTCACAAACCAGGGTACCTAGGTTTCATCTCTTGTAATTTAGCTACGTAAATTTACCTAGCTGCCTAGGTAGGTACGAACCTTAGATTAGATTTAGCTTTTCTCGCTTGCTGGACTTACCTTACTCGTAGACAGTTGATTCCCCGCCGGAAAGCCTGTCGCGAATCGCGATCCCTCCTAGAAAGTCTTGTCTCGGGTCTACCGGTCGGCAACGGGGTTTCGGATTGCTAATCAGCAGGATAGTATCCCTGTATTACGATTTACGACCTGTGCCCCCTGTCCAACCTAGGTTGCTAAAGCGAGGCCGCCAAGATTCTGGTAATGGCCTGCAAGTTACTGTACAGTACTACAGGACTAGTGCACTGACTTTCCGCCATGTAAAAACTTCAAGGTTCCAATTGTGTTCCGTATGGCAGTTACGAGCGAAAGAAGTCATGTCATTTACGTGGAACAGGTTTCACGGCTTAGGTAGAATACAGTGTAATTTTGCATGTGACGTCTGCATAATTCGATTATTCAAGTGCAAGGTAGGCTGCATCCATACTGTCTCATAAAACTAGCTTGTTAGCTGCTCAAAGGATCAGTGTCCATCGCTTCTTCCCATGCTTTGATAATTGCTTCCTCTCGTTCTTTGTTCCGTGCGACCAGCTCAAACGACCACGGATTGGGCTCAGTGTTAAAGCCAGCCGTATAATCGTAGAGCGGCACTGGTATTTCCTGACCGGCAGAATCCCGCTTCTTCGAGATTTTGCATGCCCATGCGATTCGAGCGGTGAGAATGTAGAGTGATCGCTCGGCGATATTCATGCCAGGACATATTCGACGGCCTGACCCAAATGCAGTGAAGTTCTGCAGGTTTGGGAACTTGGAAAGAGGCTCGCTGTAGGTAGGAAACTCTTTGGACAACCAGCGTGTAGGATTGAAAGTCTCGGGGTCAGGATATAGCTTAGGGTCACGATGTATGGCCCATTGGTTGGCATGCACCATTGTCCCGGCGCGCAGGAAATAGCCATCGTAGACATCATCTTTCGTGAGCTGATGGGGCACGCCTCCTGCGGTGACAGGGCGCCATCGCATTGTCTCTTTGATGACTGCTCGGACAGTGGGCAACTCCGGAATGTCTGTAAATTCAGGTATTCGATTCCCACAGACCCGATCAAGCTCTTCCCACAACGGTGTCTGCCACTCTGGGTAATGAGTCATGGCAAAAACGAAGTTCAACATCGCTGCACTAGTCGTTCCACTCCCAGCTTCAAACATGGTTCCAACTGCGTATGCGCCTTCGTCGTCAGTCAGCTCAAACCTCTCTTGGTCTTCGAGTAGTGTCAGAGCAAAGCAGGGCTTTGCGTTGTATTGGTGCCTTTCCTCCCGAACATTATCAATGAGTTCACGGAACAGTCCCACCTCTTTTGCATGAAGGCGAGCAGCTTCCTGCTTAAAGGGCGCAAGCCATGTCGGCAAGTGTTTTAGAAGCGGAATCGTGTCGACCAGATACGATCCTGGAGACGCGATGCGTTCTAGATTATGATTGACTTGAATGATGCGACGAAGATACGGCTCTTCGTGACTCTTCAGACGCTTGCCATAGCCGATGCGGAAGATGAGTCCTCCTGAATATAGCTGTAGGTGGAGAGCAATGTTGGTTGGATCTCGGAGAAGGTTGTAGACTAGACGTTTCGATTCGAGCGATTGCGAAGGCTCATATGTGGCTGCCACCCGGGGCATAGTAAGCTGATGCATAAACTTCCGCACTCGTCGCCACCGATCTTGAGCTGTCGTCAGTCTTCAAACTCGATCCAAGGTTCTCTAGGAGAAGCTACTACACATACCATTGTATGGAAGTAGTAGAGGGCGTAGATTATGCGACAGAAGCTCCGCTGCCATCGGAACCTGCTCCCGTGATGAGTAAATATTACCACGCTCCCGCAGAAGTTCGTTGGCAATTGCCTCCGAAGAGATGACTACGTGTTCACGGAGCCCAAGTTTGAGGCAGAATATTGGCCCATAGTTGTCCGCCCAAGCTTTGAACTGTAGCCAGGAGTGTCGGGATTGAATCTGTAGTAGATTGCCTACGATAGGAACACCTTGCGGTAATCGTTAAAGTCAGTTAAGAGTTTGGGGGTCATAAGAGCCTATAAGGTGATTTACCCTTGGGTCCAGGCAGCTTTCTGGTCCCTTTCGGTCGTCGACTATATCCGCTGATCCACAGAGCAGCGAAATAGCCAACTGCAGCTAAGAAGCTGATTGTCAACAGGTATCCGGACTGGATCATCTGGTAAAGAGAGCTGGAAGCACGAAGCCCGATGAAGTCACCGCCTGTTTCTATATATGAATATTAGGTGAGAGAAAGTGCCTTTATCGCCCTAGTAGAAGCGTCCAGAAAGCTCTTGCAACCTTGTTGTTGCTAGAAGTGTATGTGAATGAGAGATGTGCTCGAACGAATGCTGGACGTCTTCATAACTGACAGGTCGGAGGAGCAGCACGACAAATGATTTATTAGAGCACATAATTACCTCGGAATTTCCGAGTATCAAGACCTTGGCATGGATGGACTGTGGTGCTCAGGCATTCTGCACGAATGTTTCCCCTGCGGCTTGACCGCATTGCTCAAGCAACCCCATCAGTCCGTTACGTAACTAGTTAAAAACCACGGGTGGGCGCCCGCCCTTATTAAAAATCGTTTCCGTCTCTTCTCTCTAGAAACATACCTACCTGTATCTTTATAAAACGCGATTATAAAATACTATAACTTTATAGAAATAAACTAGAATACTAATAAACTAACTTATAAGTTTCTTAGTTTTAATTAAATATCTAGTTATAAAGTTATTAATTAATTATATTATATAGGATTTAAGGCTTAAGTTAAGAGCTTAGCTTTAAGGTAGCCTAAGTATAAGATAAGCTAAAGAAACCGAAACTCCTAGTTCTAAGGAAATCAAATTAAGTCTATTAATATAACACTATATAAAAAAATAAGATATAGGAATAACTTAATATATATTAATCCTTAATTCCTTAAAAAATCTGAGTATTATATTAAAAGGTAGTTATAATACTAGTAAGTAGGACTCAAAGAGAGAGAAGGGAAAGATTTAAATAAGGATAGAAAATCGGTCTTATAGTTTCTAACTATTAGTTCGTAGACTTATACTATAGAAATATAAGGGGAAGTTAAGGGGTATAAGTAATCCTAGTTAAGGGATAGACTTCTTTCGGATATAAACTAAGGGCTATTCAGGAGGTAGTATATATATTCTAATCTTTAGATACTTTTTATAATATATACTTTTAAATACTTTTAAACTAAACCTTAGATTTTAATATATATTAATATATACTTATTATTTATTTACTAGTATAATACTAATACTAATTAGTAGTTACCTTATACTATATAATAAATAAGTTAAATATAATAGAGTTAACTCTTAGGATATAATACTAAATTAATATTAGTAAGCTCTTATTAAAACTAAGTAGAGTAAGCTTTATAAAGTAACTAAAGAACTCTTATTAAAATTAAGTAAAGTAAGTTCTATACTACTAAAGAATAATAGCTACTCTCTAATAGTTATTAAGATATTTCTAGAGCTATTTAATTAGATATTTCTAAGATATAAAAGATATATCTAAAATACTTATAAATCGCTTTTAGTATAATAGCGACTTCTATAGACTAAGTTATAGAATAACTTAAAGTAAAAGTTAGAAGTAGTAGAACTTTAATATAAAATAAAATACTAATTCTTAAAGTACTTTTAGCTAGCTTTATAAGAGCTAATATTAATAGTTTAGTTTAGGGATTTATAGATTATTCTATAAAGAAAAGTATTAAGAGAGAGATATTATTCTAGAACTTTTAAGAATACTTTTTAGATTAAATAATAGATAATTTTAAGAAGATAATAAGTAAGTAATAATAAGAGCTCTAAGATTATCTCTTAAAGAATTAAGTCTATATTTAATATTAAAAAGGATTATAGATTTCTTAAGCTCTTATAATAGTAGTTTAAGTATAAGAGAATACTTAGCTAGATAAATAGAAAACTAAACTATTACTAGACTTACTATTTAGCTTCTTTTTAGATAAGATTCGGACTTATAATTAAAGAGAGAACTAAGTATAATAAATACTTTATTAGAACTTACTTAATATATTATTTTTATCTATAGAGATTATAGCTTCTAATAATATAGAAATAAAGTATTAAAATAGCTAAGAGAGAATATAAATAAGTAATCTCTTAAGAGAATAAGTTTTATTTTAATATCCGGACTCCTAAGGACCTTTATATATTAAACTCTTTATAGAAAGTAAAGATATCTATAAAGTCTCTTCTCTTATTAATATTAAAAAAGAGGAATTATTTCTAATAAGATAAAAGAGATAATATACTAATTAGCCTTTAGTATAAAGACTAAGAGATAATAATCTACTAGATCTTATCTTAGCTCTTATAATATATTTAAAAGATAAGATATTATCTTCTTTTTAAGTATTTAGCTAAAATAGAATATATTTAGAGCTTATTTATCTAAGTTAATATATTATAGAACTAATCTCTTCGGAATAAGTAAAATCACTAATAAGCCTTAGTAAAATATATACTAAGGAGCTTTAATATAGTAAAGCTAGAGATTATCTTTAATAAGAAGCTTTATATCTTTACTAATCTTTATTAATAAGTATTAGTAGAGTTTATATTATAGTATAGGGTATTTCTATTTATACTCTAAGATAGAGCCTTATTATACTACTACTAGTACCTTTAGAATAAGAGGTACTTATTTAATAAGCTAGTATAAGCTACTTATAATAACTATAAGATAGAGAAGAGAGCTAATTAATACTTAAGTTAGTAGTTTAGTATAATCTTTTCTATATTTTAGAATAAGCTATTTTAGAAAAGTAAATTAGCTCTAATATAATTAGAAAGCTTCGCAAGAGAGCTATAAAGTATTTAATTAGATTTTAAGGATAATAATATATAGAATAATAAAATATTATATAATAAGCTAATATAAGGAGTTTTAGAGAATCCCTTATTTAAGATAGCTTTATTTAAGCTACTTTTAATATTCCTTATACTAATAGATAGCTTTTACGCGATTATAAATATAGAAATAATATAAGATTCCGGATTTAGATTTGAAAGATACTTTAAGAATAATCCGAATTAATCTTAAATATATATTATAAATAGTAATACTTATTACTTAGACTAAAAGATAAAGTTCTTCTTAAGAAATAAATATAAGAATAGATTTAAGGTACTCTTTAGTTATATAAGTTATATTATTTATAAAAAGATAGACTATTATAGTAGCTATTACTCTAACTAAGAATAAGTAGCTTTAAAAGTAAAGTATTTTATAGAATAAAAAGCTAAAAGTATAAAGCTTATAGAAAAGTCCTATAAAGTATATATAATATACTTTAAAGAGAAGGAGTTAGATTTAGAGCCTAATTAAGACTAGTTCAGAAGACTTAATAAAGATTATAAAAAGGACAATTCCGATATATCAGCAAAAAGATCTAGCTCCAAGCAGCCGCCGGCTAGCCGCCGTAAGCGCTATTTTCGCGATTTCTAGCCTAAGTTATATATCGATTAATTTAATAGCTAGCGACCCCTAAAGCGGTATATAGTAATTTTTACTGGCACTATAGGCGCCTTAAGCGACTAGGGCGCTATAGGTGCTTATAAGCCTAATTAAGACTAGCGTATAAAATAAAAGTAGGTCCGATTTTTTTATATTATATAAGGTATATTAGTAAGCTTACTAAAAGCCTTAAGAATACTAAGGATACTACTAGTAAGGATACTAAGAAGAATATACCTTATAAGGAGGTATTATTAAGCTTATATCGCCCGATTAGGTAAGGCAGCGACTTACTTTTATATAGAATTTACCTGAATCGAATTATAAGCTTATTAGTAATTTTTTAGCGTAGATATTTATAGTATTAAAAGCTTAGCGAGACTAGTTTTAAAGATATATATAGAAAGTACAGGTCTTTTTAAATTCTCAGTTAAATTCTATACTAGTCTAACTGTTTTTAGTTAGTTTAAAATCTAAAAATAAACTTAACTTTTAATTTTTAATTTTAATTAAAAATATTATATCTTTCCTAATTAAGTCTAGCTTATATATAAAAGTAGGTCTTATAAAAGGCGCCTAGGGCGTATAAGGCGGCCTTTTATTATTTAAGGCTGATATACAGCGGCCTCTTATATTTTAAGGCGCCTTAAGCGTAAAACGCGACTATTTAGCGAAAATAGCGAAAATAGCAGGTAGTACATACACCCGGCGCCAGAATTTTTTCCTGATATACTTCTATAGAAGATAATAATAACTATTCTAATAATACTAAAGTAGATATAAAAGATAAAGATAGAGTAATATACTTTATTACTATATTCTATATATTAGAAATAGAGTATAATATAAGGTAAGTTCTCTAGTACCTTAAGGAATATAAGGCTATTTATATCTTCTAAAGTATAATCGAATAACTTAAGCTTAAGATAATAATAGAAGCTTTTATTACTTAGTAATCTAAGATAGTTTTTTAAGGCCTTTTAATTAATACTAGAGTATTAAAGAGAAATATAAGTAGTCTTAACTAGTTATAAGCTTTATAATAAATTCGGAAAGTTATATTTAATAAAAGAGAAGCGAGATATTATTAGATCTAATTCAGAGCTAATATAAGAGTTATATTAAGAACTATTATAATCGATATACCTATTAGATAGATAGAATTTATAATTATAAATACTAATATATTATTCTTAATATACTTTTAATACCTTAACTAACTAAGGATCTACTATAATAATCTCACTAATACTTTAGTTCAAGGGGATATTAAGTACTTAATTATCCGGAAAAGCAGGTATATATAGCTTCTTTTAGATTAATATTACTAATTATTAGAGTATTCAGATAAAGATATATTAGCTTATTACCTTATAGAAATAGAGATTTATAGACTCTATAAGCGATTTAGTTACTTATTAGTATAATATTTATAATATCTTTTAAACTAAGTAAGTTATATATTAGATTCTAATATTATATAATAAGTAAAAGAGATATATAAGTACTACTAGAAGTATATAGATACTTTATATTAGTTCTAATTTAGATTCTATAATAATATTAACTTTAACTATATAATCTATATTAATATTATAATATTTAGCGATCGATATACCTTTTATATAGTTAATAAAGTAATAAGATTTAGGGCAGTAAGATAGCTTTAAAAAGGGTCCGGTTTAGTATCCGCTTAATTTATATTTAATATATTTAAGGCTATATAGATTAATATATATTTAGAACTACTTAACTTCTTAGTCTATAATTATAAAACGAACTTTAACTTTAAGGAATTTTAAAGCTTACTTAGGTTAGTTAGAACTATCTCTAAACTTATTCTAATAGAGAT
Organism: Cadophora gregata; assembly: GCF_030347475.1. Lineage (NCBI taxonomy): Eukaryota > Fungi > Ascomycota > Leotiomycetes > Helotiales > Ploettnerulaceae > Cadophora > Cadophora gregata. Next base: position 1,628,033 of record NW_026695927.1, read on the forward strand.
ATATTATTCTATTAGTAAAGTAGAGAGATATTACTATCTACTCTATTATACTTATAAAATTATTACAGAAGAATATAAAGATCTTAATACTAAGGAACACTTATAAATAGCTATTAAAGCTATAAATAATATAGCTAGACTTAATAGCTTAATCCTTATATTACTAGTCTTTAAAGTATACTTTAAGATAATAGAATTAGATCTCTCTAATCTATTAATTAAATAATAAGTAGCTATAATTAAGAAAGTTATAGAGGCTATATATAAGCTTTATACTATATATAAAGTTAATAATATATTAGCTATTTAAAATAGCCTCGAAACTACTTATATTTATAATCTTTAAATTAATAATAAGGTACTTATCTAAAGAGAGAAATCTAAGAAGTAGAAGAGACCTTATAATTTCTTAGGAATAAATAATAAGAATTATAAGATTAATATAAAGAATAGTAGAATATATATATTCTATTCTACTTTTATATAACTATTTACTATAAATAGCTTTAGTATTAAGTTATAAAAAGAAAAGTTACTAGAGAATACTTAATATTAAAAATAGCTAAACTAGAAGATATCTGAATTAATACTAAAACCTATCTATATTAAGATCCTATTTATAGAGTAAATTAACAGACTACTAATAATTAATAACGATTATAATACTAGGATATATATAATATATAATACTAAGGTGTTCTTAATAGAGAAAGAGATAAGAGATTAAGAGCTTTCTATCTAGCTATAATTAAAGAGTAAGATTATAACCTTAGGACTACTATTCTAAAGATCCTATTAAGTAAAATATAAAGCTCTTATTAAAAGAGGTGTTTTTATCTTTATCTATAAAGATAACCCTAAGGTAAAAGGCTAGTATATCTTTAAGTTTAGAATAATAAACAAAGTTAAAAGTAAAGAGATAGTAAACTTATATAAGAAATCTAAGCTTATTATTTAATACTTTAATAATAAGAGTAAATAAGAGATCTTAACTTAATTACTAATAATCTAATAGATTAATTAAAGATTTATTATATACTTAACTATAGTACTTAGTTATTTAAAAAATATATCCGGAATAACTCTAAATTAAAGCTAGTAATATAAGATATTACTTAAGCTTATACTTAAGTAGTAATAAAGCTTCTTCGTAAGATATTTATATAACTACTAAAAAAGATTACTAATAAGTTTCTACTTAAAATAATAATTATAATAGTATTTCTATTATATAATATACTTAAGTCTGGAAACTACTAGTTTAATATATATTATAAGTATTATATAAAGAGCTTTTAAATAGAAATATTAACTTATAACCCGTGCCTTTTAGTAAGTACTAAAGGAACTAACGAGTTCGGAATCGTAGGGATATAAATAGATAATACTCTTATTTTAAGAGATATAATATTCCTAGTAAAGAAATAAGAAGCGATTAATTAGGCCGGATTTATAACTAAGCTAATATAAGTCTTAAACTGATCTGAATCGCTAATATTTAATAAGTGTACTATTTATATAGAAAAGAGTAGCTTCTATATATCTTAGAAAGATTAAGGTATAAGGCTTAAGTAAGTTGATATTACTAAGGGAGATTATAAGAAAGCTTATATAAAGTAATAAGCTTATAAAGCTTACTTTATAATAATCTATTAGCCGGAAGCTACGTTTAACTTATTAGTAGTAGTATAATACTAGAATCTAATACTTAATAATATTAAAGCTCTAAATCTATATCTTAAGTAGTAAATAGAGAACCTAAGGAAAAGTTTATAATATATTCCTATAGACTTAAGTTCTATAAAGATCTACGCCTTTATTAATAGATCTTTTATAAATAATAAAGACCTTAGCTTCTAGATTAGTTTTATACTAGTAATTAGAACTAAATCGGAGGAGTTTTAAGGGTTCTCTTTTTTTAGTAACTTAATATATATAAGTTCTATAAAGTATAAGAGAGTTACTTAAGTAGTACTCGCTTTAGAATTATATATTATAATAGTAAGGATTAATATATTAATATCTCTAGTAACTATAGTTAATATAGTAACTAATAAGCTAGGCCTCCTAAGGCTTCCTACTATAGTTTATACTGATTCTCTATCTCTTTATAAATATATTATTAAATTCAGTACTATAAAGGAGAAATATTTAATAATTAATATTATAGTAATTTATTAATTATATAAGTGTAGAGAACTAACGGAGATATAATAGATCGATAGAGTAAATAACTCTGCTAATATTATAACGAAAGCTAGTTTAAATAAAGCTCTCTAAGAGTTTATTAATACTAACTAGTTAATAGTAAAAGTAGAGAGATAAGTAGAGAGGTTAAATAGGGTCGATTCAGACTTATAGCAGAGGCGTTTTAACATATTTACTTATTTTTTCTATATTAATTTCCTTATAACTCTCTTTTATTACTTATTTCTTTCTTTATAATTAAGTAAGATATTATAATAAGAATAACTTTGATTTTAAGATAATTACCTTTTAATTTAAAGCGCTAATAAGTAGCCTTATAATAATACCTTAATAAGGACTAATTACTAGTTTCACTATAAAGGGCTACTCTTATATAAAAGTATAAAGAAGATACTACTATAAAGAACTAACTACGAAACTAATCTAAAACAGAGTCGGAAAACCCTTACCTTTATATACTATTCTCTCTAAGACTACTATTAGTAGTTTCTCCTTTCTCTTAAAGAAAAAGAGGTAGAAAAGTTAGGTTAAGTACTAGAGTATTATTACTATTCTCCTTTACTTTAGAGAGCTAATTAATTATAGTAAAGCTAGAAGAGCGAGTACTTAAGCTACTTCTATTACTAGAACTACTACTAGAACTAGAACTACTAGGACTACTAGTTAAATTCTCTTTTAAATCGCCTCTAAGAGTTCTTTAAGTACTTATCCTTATATAATACTTTAATAGACTTAGATTATTTAGTAGAGCTTTCTACTTCCTTAATATAGTTCCTAACTTCTATAGTACTATAAGTATTACTTATAATATAAGGTGTTAAATTATATCTTATAGAAGAAAATAAAGGAAGTTAATTAAAGAAAGGGAAATACTTATAGTATTTTATTCTATAATTCTAGCTATCTTATTATATATAATATAGACCTCTACTAATACGACTTCTGCAGCTAATAATATATCCCTTAATATATTAGCCTTAGTAATAGAAATAATATTCTATAAGGTAGTTCTAGCTTTAAGGAGGTCAGCTATATCTCTATTAGTAAAGGTATTAGTGAAAGTATAATACTTAAGGGCTACGTATACTAGGATCTACTTCTATTAGTTACAAAGGATTATTATTAGAGGAGTTATAAAAGGGACTCGGATTAGGAGATACTTATAAGTTTATATTTATCCTTATTCTTAGTATAATACTAGTATTTTAAGCTTATAGAACTCTAGAATTCGTATAGTTTTAGATTACCTTTCTTCTAATAGTTAATATATCTATAGTACTATATATAGAACGTAGCTAGGAGAGCACCAGGGGGGCAGGGAATTAGTACTAATTAATATTAATAAAGAGCTCTACTATTACGCTAGCTCTTAGAATAAGATATATTTACTCTTAAATTATTTAAATTATTTAATATCTTTTAAAGAAATCTTATAGTTAGTAAGAATCTCTAAGGTAAATACTATTAATTCTAAACTTATAGTTATTATTATTATTATTATTTAATAGAGAAAAGAAAAGGTTTTAAAAGGGAGGTTATCTTTATATAAATAGATATATATAATTTAGGCCTAATTCAGATATAATATAATATTATTTACTATTATTACTTAGCTATTACTATTATCTTCTACTTCTATATTATTAACTATTATTAGATAGAATATTAATCCCCTGACTCCTTAGAACCTTATATTAACTTAATAATAATATTATTTAATTTTCTACGAGTTTATATGTATTCTTTATATTCTAAGATATAGTTTAGTTATAGATTACAATTTATTTATATCCTTATATAATAGGAGAAGTACTTTCAGATAATAACTAAAGATATTCTAGCTACTAAGGTATATAAGTTAGATATTTATTACTTTATTATATCCTTAGTTCCTTTTATTATATCTATATTCTCTCTTTTATTTTCTTTATAGTTATTAAAAACCTTTTGTTTCTAAAAGAAGTTTTACTAGTATTAGTCCGTAGACTTATACTATAGAAATATAAAGGGAAGTTAAAGAGTATAAGTAATCCTAGTTAAAGAATAAACCTCTTTCAGATATAAACTAAGAGCTATTTAAAAGGTAGTATATATATTCTAACTTATAAATACTCTTTATAATATACACTTTTAAATACCTTTAAACTAAACCTTAGATTTTAATATATATTAATATACACTTATTATTTATTTACTAGTACGATACTAACACTAACTATAGTAATATTAGTAACTACTATCTCCCCCTCGGCTTAAATATTAAATTACAAGCTCGAACCCTCTAGAATCGTTAGCTTACTACTTCTGTTTTTAGCTTACTACTTCTAAATATAAGAAAATATAAATATTATTAATTTCCTAGTATTTTATAAGGCTTTCTTATATATTAAATATAGCTTAATACCTCTTTTACTAAGAATTATAAAGTCCTCTTATAAAATCCTCTAGAATAGCTTCTTACGCCTCTTATATAATTTAATAAAGTTATAGTAAAGGTATTTTTACTATATTATAATAGGCTTTATAGTATCAAGCCTAGATCTAATTCTTTATTTAATTCTACACGTACTCTATTAAATTAAGATCTAGCAAATAAAATAAGAACTTAATATATTATATATAATATCTCTCGAGGTTTATATATATATAGCTTTATAATAAGTAATAAGAGGTGTTATCTTATATGTAAATAAAGTAATTACCTTAATTCTTCTTTATTTGAATAATTATCTATATATTATTTAGTATAATTACGTTATACTTATAAGAATTTATTAAACCTTATTCTTTCTTCTAAAAAATAACTTGTCCCTTCTTTTTAAGTATAATTATACTATAAAATATCTAAGTAGGTCTTTTACTATATTTATATTATAAATAATCGAGTTAATATTAATCGGAACTATCCTCTTTATAAGTAATATAAGATTACGTATATACTTCTCTAAAGGCTTATACCTCGTCTAAGAATATCTATTAAAGGACTATCGTACAGTAGTAGAGCAGTCTTTTATATAGTAAAGGGCTCACTCGATCAAGTAGAAGTTATAATATTAAAAGATATATTTAAAAGAGCGTTACCCCTTAGAATCAGGGGCTAAGAGTATACTATATATATATAGTATACTTATTAAGTATATACTAAACCTAGGATAAGCTTATATAGCGCTAGTGTTTAATATACTCCTATAGTATATTTAAATCTATAAGAGCTTACTATTAAATATACTAAATATAAGATTAAGTCTGATATAGTAAGTATTTTATATAGTAATTATACCCCTTAGATAAGTATAGTAGTAATTATTCTATATTTAGCTACTTATATACTTAATAATAAAGGAAATATATTATAGTTATATATAGTAGTAGATACGCTTAGAAGTAAGGTATTACCTAATTAAGTAAGTTTATAAATAAATAAAATCTAAATATTAAGATACGCTTTAAAGCTATATATAGTCTAATTAAAATTAAATAAATATATAGAGATTCAAGTATAGGATTCTTAAAGGAAATTATTCTAGTATCTAAATCTAAGTAATATACGTGTATTCTATATATAGAGTATTATTAAATTTAAAGTAAAGCTTTATAGCTATTATATAATATTTACTATACTACGAGTATACTAATTAGCTAGATTAAGTAATTATATATAAGTTTAGAAGGTATAATAATAAGTGATTATTATTATACTTAAAAGAGCCTTCTGATTAACTAGTTTAAGTGATCTAGTTAGTAATTTACTTATAAGTTAAGTAATTATAATTATACTATATATTTATATATATATATAAATATAGTTTTCCCTTTATAACTTTATAACTTTAAGCTTATTATATACTATATACTTATATTTACGTTTTACTTTTATATTTCTTCTCTTTCCTTTTTTTATTATTTATTTCTAATACTTTTTTAAGTAATTAATCTCTCTACTATATTATTATACTTTATTAACTTACTTTTAAGTCTTCTAAGAAGAAGTCTATACTAAAGAGATTCTCTATTAAGTATTCCCTTATTATTTCTACTTTAACTAAGAGAATTAAAGATTATTTAGCTAACTAAGTAAATAATTTATATTTTATTTTTATTCTTTAATATTTATTTCCTTATATAATTATTACTAGTAGAGATACACGTTTCTTATACGCGTATAAAGTTTACTTCAACTAACTTATATATAGAAAGCTAATAAAAAGTATAAAGATTCTGCCTCTAATAAAGAGATTATTATATAATCTAATAAAAAGGATAATAATAAGCTCTTTACTTAGTCTTCTTTTACTCTTACTTTATTTTTATATTTTAGTTCTTTTTAGGATAAGCTTAGTAAAGCTAATAATAATACTTATAATAATAATAAGAATAATAATAAGCTTCCTTCTCCTTTAATAATTATATCTTATACTTATACTTATTTATCTACTCTCTTATTAAATTATTTATATTATCTTCTCTCTATTAATAATCTCTCGCTAATTATTATATCTAAGCTTAGTAGAAAGAAGAGAATTACTACTACTTTAGAGTTATCTTATAAGTTCGTAATTACTCTTACTCTTATTAATCTTCTAATAGAGTTAGAATTATATAAGAAGACTAGTCTTATAAAAAGAATTAAAAGTAAGTAATTATTCTATTTATTTCTTAAGTAATTATTTCTTAGAATCTATATTATTAATATATATTAATAATACTTATAGGAAATAAGTTTACTCGCCTATGCTTTAAATATATCTAGTCCGCGCTTTTTAATAAAGGCCATAAAGGTTACTACTATACTAATACTACTTCAGGTAATAATTATTACTATAATTATATATCCGGTAATATATATACTCTTATATCTAATATAATTACTTCTATTACCACGTGTCTAATCGCTGCTATTAATAAAAATAATAAGATTATAAGTTAAACCCTTCTTAGTTTTAGGATCTTATAGCTAATATATAGTAAGATTAAGTATAATACTACTAGGCTCTATAAGTTACCTTTAAGACTAAGCGCCTTAAGGAGAATAAGAAAGATAATAATCTATTTAGTAGAATCTTAATATATTCTAGATATCCCTTTTATAAACATAAGAAGGATAATAATAATAATAATAATAATACTAATAGACTTAGTAGATTTAGTAGAATATCTATATTAGATTAAAAGCGTACTATAAATACTTTTAGTACTCTTATATCTTTATTAACTAGTAGATAGCTAAGCTTATATAAGTTAAAGTATAAATTTCCTTTAGTTTTTATTAGATCTTTTCTTTACTTTATAAGATTTATATTAGATCTTTACTTTAGTTTATAGAATTTATAATAGATCTTTATACTAGATTAATAGATTTTACTAGATTTCTACTAAGCTCTAAGTAGATTTACTTAAGCTTATAGTAAGATTAAGTAGATCTTTTAGTATTTTAAAGGAAAGATACTTATTTTATTTAAAGTATAAATAAAAAGTTTATATAACTCCTTTAAACTATAGCTTAAAATAACTATAATTAAAGCTCTTTTACTATTAATATATAATCCTTAAAGTTAAGAAAAGCTCTAAAGTACTCGAACTTTTAGTAAGATAGATTCTTTATAAGTCTATTAGTAAGTATATTAATAGTTAGAATATAAGTTACTTTAAATAATCTATAAGTATATTCTTATTTTAATTCTATATTTTAAATATTTATATAACGAAGCTTTATTATAATCCTTTTATTCTTACTTATAACTAGCTTAATTATCTATTAATTATTATAAAAGATCTCTTATATCTTATTAATTTCAAGTACTAGATCTCTAAAGAACTACTATAAAACTATTACTTCTTTACTTATATACTCTAATAAAAGTAATTTAGCCTCTGTTATTAAAGTAGTTATTATAGCTTATAGACTTACTTTCTAAATCACTAGACTACTAAATATTATAATTATATATCTTTATAATAAGTATCGCGTTTTTATATTATTAGTAAAAGATATATTAGACGCTTATATAAGAGAGCCTTTATACTTTCTATTATATATAATACTTAAGAAATATATTTTAAAGAGATAACATATAAGCTAATAAATAGTAGTAAAGTACTTAGGTCCTAAGTTTATTATAAACTTTAAGAATATAATAGTAGTAAAAGCTATATCTAGTCTTATAATAATTATTATATATAAGACTAAGCTTATATGCTTTTAAAACGCCTTAATCTACTTCTTAGTAGCTTATCTTATATACTTTTAAAGATTAATAAGTAGAAGTAATATACTTAGGTACTTTCTATCTATTAACTTAAATTTATAAGCGATCTTCTTAATATATTAGTTATAAATAAAAGTAATTATTTTATACTTTCTATCTTATACTACTTTAATTCTAAGGAATTACTAAATATCTTTAAGATTATATATATTATATACTTTCTTTAGCTTACTAATAATCTACTTACTAAGCAGATAATTATTATAGTAGTAAAGTACTTAGATATTATTTATATAGAATAAGATAAGTACTTTATACTTCTTATCTATAAATATATAAGGTTCCTCTAAGTATAAAAAGAGCCTTAGATCTATTAAAGTACTATTAATATATTTATACTAAAGGTATAGTAAGTCTCTTATTCTATAGAGAGCTTAATTAACTTATAGTATAAAGCTAAGCTTTTAGAACCTAAGAGAGAACTAATAATATATAGTTTTACTATTAATATCTCTAAGAGTATTAATAAAAGTATTAATTATATTAAAGCACTTAATTTCTAAGTTGAATTTCACTATAAGTACTATAGCTATATAGAATAACTTTACTAACAGTATACTTATATATATTAATATAATTATATTCTTATTCTAAAGATCTCTATAAATAATAATATAAGATCGATATCTACTTATATATCTATTATTCTCTACTTTATACTTAAATACTTATATTAAGAGAATAAATAAGCTTATTAGCTTAGAGTTATATACTTCTAGCTTTTAATACTTATATTTATTTATATTCTCTATCTCTTAGTATATATCCTAAATAAACTATTCTTTTATTAGATAATTCTTAAGATCTATCTATTACTTTAGCTCTAGTAATAAGTCTTAAACTTTAACTTTAGGAAGTAGGATCTTATTATTTAGTACTAAATAACTTACTTAAATTACTACTATAACTATTAAATATATTATTTATATTATATATCTAAGCTCTTCTTACTTTTTAACTATCTTATACTAATTAGATATAAAAGTAGTAAGGAGCTAATCTAGCTTATATAATAGATCTATATATATACTTTTAAGAGAATTACTCTTAAGGTTTAAGTTACTCTTAATATTTAAGTTACTCTTACGTATTTCTTAAAAGATAATATTAAGTATTATAAATACTTCTTCTTTACTTCTTCTTCTACGCCTTTTATCTAGCTCTTATATTATAAAGGCTATATAAAAGAAGGAAGCCTAAGAGAGTAGAATAAAGAAGTATTAGAATACACTTAAGTTAGGATTAAGAGGGAAAAAGTCTTTAAATCTTTATTCTAGTATTAAATAAAGGTTCTTATAGATAATAAATATTACTAACGTAGGGTTTAACCTAAGGCCTTAAGGTACTAACTAAAGTAAGATGAAAGTTTGTTCTATATCTATCCTTAATTAGATTAGTAGTTATCCTTAATTATAATCTAGATATATGTTATATATATTTTAAGAGGAGAATTAAAAGAATAAATATATAATTATACTTTTCTTTAAAAATTAAATTAATAACACTAACTTTTCTATCTAATAATCTAATATATCCTATATTAGACTCTTAATCTAGGATCACGAGTTACCTCTTACTCTTTCTTAGCTTCTTCATAGGTCCTGTACTTTTCTTATTTAATTTACGCTTTTTACTTTTAGATAAGGTAGACTAGTCAGATTTATTATCTCCGCTTAGTATTATAGTTAAGTTATTTTCTATATAGGACTTTATAAGTATAGTATTTCGTAGAGGTCTACTAGTGTTAAAAAGAAGCTGATCTTCGTTAATAGGTTTAATAGGCTTATTCGGAGTTAATAGTCTAGTAGCTATATTAGTGAATAGTACCTGAAAGCAGAAGCGCGTAGTAAGTTTTAGTTTTAGTACTTTAAGCTTTATTTTTTAAAGCTTAATTTTAAGCTTAAGTTTAAGTTCCGATAAAGCTAATTAAGACTTTCTAGATAATTACTCTAAGGATCTTATTATCTTAAGCTATAAATTATTATTAAGTTCCTTAGAGATAAGATCCTTAAGTTCGTACTAGTTGTTACTTCGAGCTCCTAAGCTAGGCTTATAAGTATTAAAGGTCTTAGATTCGGATTTTTTATTCTTATTATTACTAATTTACTTCTCTTCTACTCTTAAGGCAAGCTTAAGGGTTAGGGGTCGCTATAAATTTTCCTTATCCTTATTATTAAATACTAGCTAGTCTTTTCTAAGTAGTTTAAGCTTCGTGTTAAGTTCTTTAGAAGTTTCTTTATTATTAGCTATTAACGATCCTTTATCTAAGTTTTCTAACTTATTATCTTCTTTATAATTCGAGTCCTTAAGCTAAATAACTTCTCTTTTATATTCTAATAATTCTCTAAGGAGGTCTTAGTTAATAATATTATTAGAACTAACTTTATTATCCTGATTCTAAGCCTAGGACTTTTCTAAGTAAGCTTTCTCCTTTATATTTAAGACTTAATCTTAGAGGTGATTTATAAGTTTAACTTAATACCTTTAATATTACTTAAGATACTTTATAAGTTCCTTCTTATCTATTACTAGTAAGGTAGTAACTTTAGTAATAATAGTAAGATTGCTTTATAGTAGTTAACTAAGTAGGGTTTCTAAAAGAGCTCTAAGTCCAGTTATAGCTATAGTAGTAATAAACAGAGTATAAGTTCCTAGATATCCTATAAACTATAGAGTAGCCGGGATCTTTTACTAAATGTAGTCTAATATATACTTATTAAATAAAATATTATTCTTAAGTCGATGTTTATTTATAAGAGTAGTATAGTTATTAAAGAAATAAGCGTTTACAGCCTTCTAGTTAAGGTTTATAATTATAATTTAAGAACCTTATTAAGTGAAAATTAATTCAGTAGGACTCTTCTTATTAGTTATAATAATAAAGAGACTAAGTAACTTATCGCTCTTAATATTATATTTACTATATAGTTCTTTTCTACGGATATTTATTAGAAAGTATATCTTTTAAGCTTTAGTATAATTAATAAGGTCTAATGAGTTATATAACTTTTGTAATTCTTCTAGATAACTAAAAGTAAGTAAGTTAATATAAAATCTATAAAAGTCTAGGATATATTAATAAAGATCGTTAGCCTATAAGTTAGGCTTATTAGTTAGAGAGGGGGTATAATAGTATATATCTGCCTTAGCGAAAACCTATGCTTAGACGCTATTAAGACTTAGGATAATAGGGAATTCAGGATAAGTAACGAGTCGAGTCTTACTATTATTACACGTAGTAACTGTAGCTAAGTATAGTTTATAATTAGCCCTAAGGTACTATTATAAAATACTATATATTATATTATAAAGAAACGCGGTTCCTTTATTCTTTAGGTCCGAGTGATAGTAGAATCTATATATAGCTAGTTCTTAACTTAGGATCTATAAGAGAGGGTATAGCTTTCTGTCTTTTAGAAAGGTAGTAAAATATAATACTAAGAATATTCTACTAAGGTATATTAACTTATATATAAGTAGTTTATAGCTATCTTATTAGTTAAGGTATTTACTTTAGTGCTTAGTGGTTTATCTGTGTTATATAATCTCGTTAGTAAATATTACTAATACTTTAAAGTTAAAAGGGCTAAGGTAGACTATAGCCTTAGCTTTAGTTACTGCTTTAGTCTTATAGAAGAGGTACGTATACTTCGAATTAATCTTAAAGGTTTCTAAGTCCTTAATATTTACCTTAATAAGATTAAAGGTATTAAAGAGATATATTGCTGTATTTCTACTATCTATTTTAATAAATATACCTAGGTATCTAGTATACTTATAAAAGTGGAACTAATAGAAGATATCCTTATTTGTAATATTATTCTTAATAAAGCTAAGAAATCGCGCTTTTTTAGTAGTAGTAAGATCTAACTTAAATTAGTCCCGATACTTAAGGATATACTTAATTAGGATAAGAACTATATACTTATAGTTATTATTAAGCTTCTAATCCTTAAGTGTATATATAACTTTAAGAAGATAAGATTTTCTAACTCGTGAGACTATCTTATAAGTAATAGATAGGCGGCCTTTACTTTTAATATCTTTAGGGGTCTTATTATAAGGGAGGATATATCTTAGAATAGTATCTCTATTAATAAGGTCCTATATAATAGCCTAGATAATATTAATAAACTAGTCTTTTATATCTTAAGTAGTGAGAGTTATAATACTATTATTAGTTAGATTAATACTTTTAATATTTCGAATTCGCTTCTAGTATACTTTAAAAGCTATCTTAATAAAAGCTTAAAAGTAGATATAGTATTTCCGAGAGATACTAACTTCCTAAAGATCTGTAGTATTATATAAGTTTAGCTTATACTCCTTAAGTATAGTAAGGTAGTAACTTAGGAGTTCAGAGTAATCGTAGATAAGATTAGTAGCGCTAGCTTATAATTTCTTCTTTAGTATATCTCCTAAGCTAAGCTTACGAGTTATTTTAGCTAAAGAACTAGTATTAGCTAACTTTAGTTATTCTTCCTACTAAGGTAACTTTTCTAAGGAACTACTTCTTTATTTCGGATTATTTCTACTCTTTAACACGCCGATTTCTGTAAGATCTTCTAGACTAAGTTAGTTATCTTAAGCGATAGCTTCCGGGTTTTATTAGGTTACTAATTCCGCTAAACTAGATAGAGTTTTTTATAGGGTTTCTACTTATAAGCTTAGCTTATAAGATAGATTAGCTACTAGGTTAGCTTTCTTACTAGCTCTACTTCTATTATCTTATGCCTCTTAGCTTAATACTAGTACTACAGCTTTTATAGCCTTCTTTTCTTCGCTAGAAATATAGAACTTTAGTACTATAGCTTTATTAGAATAGTCCCTAGGTTCGCTATTATTATTCTAATAAGCAGGAATAAAGAGTCTAATCTTAAACGGTTTTAACTCTATTATTTTTAATATTAACTCAGTTAGAATAACCTTAGCTTATTCGGAAAACACTACTATATCTTTTTCTAACTTCTAATACTTTTTAAAATATATATAGATTATCTTACTATTTAGAAATAAATTAGTTCTTATATCTTTAATATAAGTTCTGTTTTTCAATTCTAAGGCCTTTTAAAATAACTATTAGTTTAAAGCTTAGATTACTTACGGAATATTAACTATTTTTTTTAAAAATTATAGTAAGATTACTTAAGCTTTAGTAGCTTTAATAGTGTTTTATAATATATTTCTATTAGAACTTAAGTTCCTACTAAGTGATAAGAAGTTATCTAAGTTTAGATCTGTTTTCCTTAACCTTATTCTATTACTACTTATAGTTTTATACAAAAGAGTATAAGTATAAATATATCTTATAATACTTTTCCTTATTATACCTATTAAGCTTCTTAATATATAATTCCGAAATATCCTACTAAGTAGAGGCTAGTTCTCTTATTATCTTAATACGTTCCTTAAGACTAGTGTTTACTAATATAAGGATTACTACTTTTTATTCTAGTATAGATCTAGTTAAGACTTCTGAGATTTAATTAAGTTTATAATATATAGTTCTGTTCTATTTAACTTTAATTTCAGACTTATAAGCTTAGCTTATAAGCGCTATAAATAACTTTTTTAGTATTAACTAACTCTTTTACTTTATAGATAAAGTATTCTTTATTTTCTTATATTTAACTAGGGGTATAAGCTTACTTTCTAATCCGGAGTCTATAACTAACTTATTACTATTAATCGCAATTATACTAGACTTTGACTTTCTATCTTACTTAATTATCTTAGATAATAGTTTTCTAGCTTATAAGCTTAGCTTACGGGCTAGTAGTACTGATCTACTAGACTCCCTATTCTAAGCTATATTCGACTAAATCTGTACTTATAATCTTAGATTACGAGGTGGAATTACTATGATTTTTCCTGCTTTATACTTAGTAGCTACTAAAAGAAAATAATATTATTAGTATAAAGTTTAGGTTTAGGAATAACGAAGAATAAAGCTTATATAATTAAGTGAAACCTTATTTACTTAAGAAAGGTTAATTGTTTACCTGCGACTTATAATAAATATAGTCGACTTCCGAATTAGGTATAGCGCTTACTCTTACTTATTCCCGCTCCTGTAGTTATATGATATTTATTACTTTTTAACTTATAATCTTACCTTATAAGCTTTTAAGTAGAATTACTTATAGAAATGAATATAAGAAAAGAATAATAAGCTTTATAGATAGGTATAGGAGAATAGTACTTTAAGAGGAATAAGATTTATACTTAAGGAGTGTAATATAAATAGTAGGATAATAAAAGAATACGGAAAGATAATCTAAAGGGAAAAGACTAGTAGCTTAATAAATAAAATATTAATAATTAATAAGAGGTGTATTTATAAAGTAAGGTAAAGATAATAGGAGATAGTAAATTTAGAAATAAGAGAATTATAAGTGAAGGAATTTAAAGAATAGTAGAAATTCTTATTAAAATATAGAAAAAAAGTAAATAAACTAAAATAAATAAATAATATATATTTATATCTTATCCTTAATTAGATTATAAGACGACCTTATCTTATAAAGTATCTAGAATAATCTAATAGTTTACTCTTTCTACTATTAGAAGTTATAGAACTAATACTTAAAGCTATAAATTTTAATTTATCCTTAGATAGAGTTAGCTAGAGTCTTTCTTAGAGTTAATATACTTACTATTAGTATTATCTGAGCTATCTTTTAATAAGGATAAAAGAGGATCAGGTTCTAAGGGTATAAGTATTAAGTGTTATTAGAAGAAACGCTTAAGATAATTTATAGTAAAGGTCTTATATAGTTAGACTCTATTAAGTTTTTTAAGATAATAGTAGCTCTTATTAGTATCTTCTATAGAGACTTAGTATAGGTCTATCTAGTAGTAGTTTAGTTTAGTATTAGCTGACTTATTAATTACTTTTTATATATTATAGAGGAGAATAAGATTATTAGTTTTAATTAGTCTTATACTTCTGTTATAGATTCTTAAAATCTCTTCTTCTATAAAATAATCTCTTCTATATTTTTATCTTATAGCTTAAGCTATTTACTTTATAATATAAGAAGATCCCTTTAGTTCTAAACTTTTTAGTAATTAAATATTCTCTAAATAAGGAATTTATTTTCTAGTAGTAATATTAGATCTCTTTTATATAATAAATAGAAAGAAGTTACTTCTATTAGTTAGTAGATAGAAGTTTATAATACGAATAAGATTCTATAAAATTTCTTAGTCTATTAGTGAAATCCTTTATTTATTACTTTAGAGAGATTATTAAGAATATTCTAATATACTTTTTCTACTGTTCTATTCGCTTTAGAGTTATATACTAAGATCTAAACTCTCTTAATATTATATTTCTTTATAAATACTTTTATAATATCCTTATTTTCTAGTCCTTTATTAACTATAAGTCTTCTAAATAAGCTATAGTAATAAACTATATCTTCTTATAGAAACTTAGTAATCTCTTTAGCTATAGCTTATATAAGAGCTCTTTCTTCTAGCTATCTAGATAGGTTCTCTTTAGCTAGTATAAAGCACTTCTTTCTATTATCTAAAGTAGGAACTTTAGTAATATTAAGGCTAATATAGTTAAATATCCCGGATAGCTAAGTAAGGTATAATAAGTTTTCTTCCCGCTCTACTTTTCATTTTTAATAGTCTTTATAGCTTTTATAGAATACTTAATAGTTTTTATAGAATCTTTTCTAATAGAATTACTTAGATAGTCGGAAGAAAGTCCCTTTAGGACTATAGTATCCGCTTTTTATATAGTACTCTTTAATTACTTTAAATCGCTTTATTTAATTATCTAAGACTAGCTGAATTATATTTCTATTATTTACTTAGTAATAAAAGTTTTTATCTCACACTTAGTATAAGAGTATATTTATTTTAAACTTTTTATAATTAGTTAGTTTAATAGTAGTAGGCTTTTAAAAGGTTATTAAAAAAGTAGCTAGCTCTTTTAATTTATTGGAGTAAGTATACTATAGAATCCGGTAGTTTAACTAGTAAGACTAGCTTATAAGTCCTTTATTAACTAGAGCGATAAAAAGTGCTCTAAGCTCGTTAGAAATCTATTTATTAATATTAGGTTTATCTTTTTTTATAATATTAGAGAGGTATTCTCTTCTTTACTAAGATAAGCTATTAGCTACTATATTCTTTATTCTTAGAATATACTTAACTTTAAAGTTTATTAGTCTTATTTAGGTAATCTAGTTTATTAGGAAAGCGCTAAGTAAATCGCTTACTACTTTATTAAGTTATTTAACTAATACTTTAGTATTAGTTTTAAGGATAAAATAAACTCTATAAAGCTTACTATATATCTTTTTTATAGCTTTTAATACTCCTTAGTATTCCTACTTTATTATATCATACTTACTCTCTATTATATTCTATAATCTGCTTTTAAACCTAGCTAGATAATACTTCTTATCTTTATTAAGCTACTAAAGGACTACTCTTTAACTAACTAAGCTTACGTTTATAATAAGGATAATTAGCCCTGCTCCTATACTATAGTTAATCTTAATTAAGGCTGGAGTACTAAGAAGAGCGTCCTTCAGTTATTTTATTATAAGCTTTTAAGTATTCTCTTAGCTAAATATAATACTTTTCTTTATCGTAGTATAAATTAGTATAGTAATTATAAAGAAGTTAGAGATCTAAATCCGATAGTAAGTAATAACTCTAATAAACGCTTGAGCTTCTATAATACTATTATATCTCTTTTATTCGTGAATTTTAAGGACTTTTATTATTTTCGGATACCTCCTATTATAATCTATAATAAATCCTATTATCTTTAGTCTAGGGAGATAGTATTAGAACTTAGAGCTAACTATTACTCTTACTCTCTTAAATCGAATAAGAACTTTATTTAGATTTTAAAGGTATTTTATAATAAACTATCGAATCCCTAGTAAGACTTTCTTATTATTATAGAATAACTTTAATCCTTTTACTCTTATATTATCTATATAAAGTAAAGTAATCTCCGGGATATAATCTAATAAAACTTTATAAATAACTCGGATAAATTAAGTAATCGAGTTTATTACTCCCTATAGTAGCTTAGTTATCTGTAGTAAACTAATAAGTGTATAAATAGCTATTATATCTCGAGATTTAAGGGCTAGCTTAAACTAGTTATACCTAGAAAATAAATTAATAAAAAATACTATTATTAATCTTATAAACTTATTAGAAAATTAATTAATATTTAGCGGTATATTTACGTTCTAAATTATTACTCAGTTTATCTCTACTACTGCTATAATTAGTTAATAGGATCCTTTCTCTTTCTTTATTATTAAGAACTATTTATTCTAATAAGGTCTATAGTAAAGTTTAAGGATTCCTTATTTAAAGCGCTTCTTTAGTATAGTAATTACTTTTTCTTATAAAGCTTTTAGAACTAGAAACGACTTCTCTTATTATATCTCGTGAAGAATAATCTTAATTTCTAGTAGTAGTAAGACTTTATATTATATATAGCTAAGTTCTATCTAATTGAAAGCTAAAGCTACTTTCTTATTAAGAAGAGTCTAGAATAGTAGCTCTTTTTCTTATAGCTATAAATATTTCCTAATTATTAGCGAGTTAAACCTTTCTCTTATAAGCTTATATCCTTTAGGTAGATCTAAAAACTATTTAATAATAAAGTCTCTAAATAGCTCTTTTAGTACTAGTAGTCTAGCTTTCTTATCTCTTTTAAACTAGTTATCTACCTCTTTAGACTTATCTTTATTTAAGTCCCTAAGATTAATAGGTTTAACCTTATTTACTTTTCTCTTATATAATATATTAATTTTTACTAGCTGATCTTATTATATATTTACTTTCCCTTTTTTTACTTTCTTATTAAAAAAGAATATAAAGTCCTTTTTCCTTTCTTCTATTTAAAATATAAAAATCTCTAGCTTTTTCTCTTATAATCCCGGATTATAAGCTTTTTTCTTACGCTTCCGCCTCTTCTTTTTCTTTTTCGTTTATTTATTATAAACTCTATAAACCTCTTAGCACTTAATAGGAACTAGTGATCTCAGCTTATTAGTTTCTAAATTAGAATAGAACTCTCTTAGGCTTTCTTCTATACTAGTACTTACCTTAGTATTATATATACTAATTAAGGGTTTTCTTAGTCCTTCCTAATCTCTGTAATATCTCTTATAATAATAACTTTTCTAGTAGAATCTTAATTAGAATTTATAAATATTACTACTATAGCTCTAGTTCCCGGGTATTTAAATATAAGCTTACTTTTAAGGATAAAGGGTATACTTAGAAGAACGTTATAAGATACTTCTTTAACTACTATAAAATCTATATAATTCTTAATACTACTAATATTAATTAGTATATTTTTAATATAGCTTAGAAAGCTAAAAGTATTACTTATAATAGTTATAAAGCTAAGAGCTTTCTAAGTTAAGATTAGGAGTCGAGTAGTTTCTACTATATATTTACTTATAATATTTACTTCTACTTTATAATCGATTATTACTCGGGTTCTAAGCTTTACTTCTATAGTAACCTAAACCTTAGGTATTTATATTATAAGCTTTAGATAGTTTCGAATAATTTCCTTATAATAAGAAATAGTAGTAGAAAAGATTTCTAGTTTTCTTAATCCTTTTCCGAGGAATTTAGTAAAATAAATAGTTCTAGTAATAAGTTAGTCTAAATCTTTAGATATATCCGGCTTTATTCTAGCCCTGCTTATAAGTGTAATATAGACCTTTAACTTTTCTTTAAATAGAACTAGAGGTATATTATAATTAAGTATCTAATCTTATTAAGCTTAAAGTCTAAATAAGTTACTTAGTTTAATCCTAAGTTCTTACCTTATAATATTAGCTATTATATCTTATTAGGCGTTAATTAAAGTATAGGTATCTAGCTACTTTTCTCTTTTTAGAATAACCGGGACTTTAGTTTTTACTAATATAAAGGGGTTTTATAGCTTATTCTCTTATATTATTTTAACTATTTATATTAAAGTATCTTTACTTAGATTATCTAGTACTATTTCCTCTTTAGCTTCCTTAATCTATCCTGACTTTCAACTAGCTCTCTTAAGGATAGTACTATAGTCTTTCTCTCTCTTTATTTAATTTTTCTATACTCTTCTTAAGAAGTTTTATTATTTTATTTTCCCTGAAATAGCTTCTACTAAGACTCTTACTTCTTTAACTAATAGTTCTAGGAGTTTTAAAATAGTAATAAAGTTAATCTTTATCCTTTTAAATATAGAAGGTTTCTTATTTTAGAGTATAGTAGTTACTAGAGTATTAGCTAGTTTATTTATAATCTTATACTTCTTTTAATAGGCTTTTCTAGCTTTTAAGTCTAAGTTATATTTAGTTCTAATAGTACTTAGGCGAATAATAGTAACTTAGGATTATCTTACTTTTTTAGTAGTAGGTTAAGTATTATCTTATTAAGGACTAATATAAATTTATTTATACTTATTAATATATATAATATTATTATTTATATAGTACTTAAAGATCGGATAGTTATTTTAGTATCTATAAGAGGGTACCTTAAACTAGTTATTATAGAAGTTACAGATTAGGGGCTTATTATATCTTATTACTTCGATCTTTATAGTCCCTCTAAGGTTAACTAGTCCTTTACTTTTTATATCCTAGGGACTATATTTTATATAGTAGTCGTGATTCTATATAGTTCCTTGGCTTCCTTATCTAAACTTAGGTATATAAGAGGTATCACTTAGTATTTATTAGATTTACTAAAGCTTAGAGTTTATTATACTAATCTTAAGTTCTATTATTTTAGATACTAGATCTTTAATATCTTTCTTTTCTATTACTAGAGTACTATAGTTAGTAAACGGAATAATAATTAGTTACTTCTTTATAGCTTCTATAATAGTTAGTACTTAAGTATATTCCTTAATAAGCTTATAAATCTCTTTAGCGTATTCAGTAGTTAGCTCCTTCTTATGTTATAAGGCTTTAATAGTTTACTTACTTTTAGTAGCTTTAAGAATAAATTCCTAGAAGATCTTATAGTTCTTATAAGTCTAGGGCTTAGAATTATCTACTTTATAGTTCTTAATAACTTTAGCTCTTAGCTCTTTAAGTAGCTTAAGGAGAAATAGATATCCTTAATCTACTTTACTAAGGACTTACTTATTAAGTAAGGCTTCTAATACTTAAGAGTAGAGGCGATAGTATCTTTTAAGGTTAGAAGTATTTCACTTAGTTATAATAAATTCTTAAAGAACTTTATAGTATCTTGAATTTACTAGTAGTTATACTTTTTAAACTTAACTTTTAGCGTAATAACTAGGATAGCTTATAACTTTTAGTTCTTCTATTTAGGAATTATTCTAATAATATTATAATAGATATTATTATAATAATAGGGGAGGCAGTTAATATACTCGGATTTTATAATAAAGTAATTATTATAGATCTTCTTATATTTTTTAAGGAAGTCTAAAATATTAGCTCTAGAGAAGAATAGTATTTCTCTTAAATCTAGAAGTAGTATTTTTCTTTTAAGGAATTAGTTAAGGTCTTAAGTAATAGATATATTAGCTATATTCTCTAATACTATTTTAAGAGTAAGAGTTAGAGGTCTTTAAGTATTCTAAGATTCTATTAATAAATTAAAAGTAGAAGGTATATTTAAAGAGATAGAAGATAAGTTAGAGTAAGCTTTAATTAGTTCTAATCTTATCTCTTTCTAAATTTCTAAATTTTTAAAAGAGAGAGATAGAAACTATTTGAATAGAGAAGATATATATTAATTCTTAGATATTATTATCGGAATTTATTATTATATTTAATTACTATCTAACTTATAATCCTAGCTTATAAGTTGCTTTTAGTATTTATTATTAGTTTTATTAATATGAAAAATAATCTACTTCTAATTTCTTTTTAGTTATTTATAAAATAAGCTAAAAATAAGTAGTATTATTAGTAGTAACCTTAAAATCGATAAATTAAACTACTAAAATACTTCTCTTTATAATATATCTCAGTTTTCTAAGTCGAAGCTCCTTATAAGCGGACTCTCAACCGGATAGTATTACTAAAATAAGGAATTTTAAGGGATTTCAACTGCTAACTTTAATTTCTATTATTATAAAGTATTAAGCTTAATAGTATTTAAGAGATACTAAATAGCTTAATAGAATAATAAGTCCGGCTTCGGAAATAAATATAAAGCTATCGCTAGACTTCCTAAGGGATTTCCTTATTTACTAAGGTTATTTATTTTCTTTATACTAATCTGAGGTACTATTTATTTCTAGGGGGTATTAATATAAACTAGTAATAATTATTTTATTAGTTTAATAGTAAGATAATTTAAACAAGTTGAAGAGTTACTATAAAGTTATATAAAGATAGAATCCTTACGATTTATCTCCTTACGTCGATTACTAATATAAAGGCTATATAAAAGAAGGAAGCTTAAGAGAGTAGAATAAAGAAGTATTAGAATATACTTAAGTTAAGATCAAGAGGGAAAAAGTCTTTAAATCTTTATTCTAGTATTAAATAGAGGTTCTTATAGATAATAAATATCGCTAATATAAGGTCTAACCTAAGGCCTTAAGGTACTAACTAAAGTAGGACGAAAGTTCGTTCTATAATATTACTTCTAGTATTTAAGCTTAGTAGACTATTATTTAGTAAGCTCTTAATACGCTCTTATATATACGCGTTAGCTCTTAATATTTCTATTATTCTAACTTATAATTATCCTCTTAGTACTTTTATTATAGTTAGTACTAATATAAGTCTTCCTATTATTATTAGAAGTAGTCTAATTAGGATTTATACTTTAATTCTTATTAAGTAAAGTAGACTTCTTACTTAGTTTTATAGTATACTTATTTCTAGATCTATAAGTTACTTACTCTTACTTTAGCTTAACTCCTTAAGATTCTGCTTTATACTTAGAATAAGTCTTAGATTAAATATATTTATTAATAATTACTTATTCTCCTTTTAAATATTAAGTATATATTCTAGTTTAGAGGTATCTTCTAAAGTTAGAAGTCTAATTATAATATTTAGATTTCTAGTATAATCTTTTACTTTTAAGTTCTAACTCTTACTACTAATAATTATAAATTAAGCTTATTCTAAGACTTATAAAGACTAAGTAGAATCCTTTTATCTGATATAATTATATACTTAATTTATATATTACTAAGAATACTCTTTATATTACTTAAGATATATTCTATCTACTTATCTTCTTATAAGAGCTTAATAAGTAATTACGCTTCTTAAATAAAGATCTTTACCTCTTCTTCCTTAAAAATATAAAAGCTTCTTTTATTAAAGTAAATATTTTATATAATAATAATATAATTAAGCTATAATACTTAGATCTTATAAATATTAAAGGCGTAAAAACCTATAAGGTAGCTTATATATACGTGTATATTAACTTTAAATGCTTATTTTTCCTTTCTAAGTACTTATTTTATTATTAGTAAGTATACTTTATATTGTAATAGTCTGGTATTTACTTGCTATAAATATAGAAAGCTGTAGTTAATCTCTAATAATTAAGAGGTAAGTGTATTATATAAATGAAAAGATAGTTACTAAGTATTAGGATACTATTTAAAGTTAAGTATAAAGCTCTTATTTAATAGTAGATATACTAGCCTTATATAGAACCTTTATTTCTATAGATCCCTTAGGTATAGATCCGTAGATCCTTAGATCCTTTCCCTTACTAAGGGATCTAGGGATCTAAGGATCTATTATATAATATTAGTTACTAGAACCTATATCCTTAACTATAATACTTAGATTATATAATATATATAACTACTATAGTATTTATAAAATCTTAGGAGAGGAGTCCTTCTAAGAGCTCTTACTTCTTAGAAGACTCCTTCTAAGAGTAAGTATCTCCTTAAGCTTATAGTCTCTTAGCCCCTCTTGCTTAGGAATCCTTAGGCTCTTAGGTAGTCTATAATACTATCCTCTTCCTATACTAGCGTAGTCCTTACACTTAAGTATAACCTAGACCTAGGAAACATCGATAGCTACTAATAGCTATCTTCCTTGTTTATTATATCTAATATTATAAAGAAATCAAGTGTTACTTAGATAAAGAAAAAATAAAGTATCTAGCTCGCGCTTTGTATTAAGTGTACTACATAACTCGTAAAGCCTTATTTCTTCTACTATAGCTTTTTTTATACTTACTTCTTAGATTTATCTATCTTAAAAAGATACTCCGAGTACGTTTATTTAAAATATTATAATTATAATACCTCGGAGTATATTAAGAAGTTCGCTCCTAAGCGACTCGTGTATTAGTTTAAGATAGGAAAGACTATAACTCCTATCTATCCTTTAACGCTTCCTCCTAAGCTTATTAAAGATAACCCTAACCCCTAGTTTCCTATATTCGAGCCTAACACTTATCTAGTGTCCTTCTTTAAGGGCCCGGTCCTTAACCTTAGGTCCCCTTCCTTCTAAGTAAACCTAGATTTCGTTAATAGAAGTCTTAAAAAAGCCTAGGGTAGTAGAGGTTAGATTTAAGTTCCTAGGTATTTTCTAATTATAAGTACTCTTTCTATTTAATTAAATATCATAGTCTACTATAGTAGTTCTAATAGTTAAAAATAGCCTTTACTTTATATTTAGCGTTCAGATTAATTAGTTATATTTCTATAATAAGAGTAGGCAGCGCTCTTAGCAGTACTAGTTTAAGAAAAGATATATAGAATACTAAGTAGATATTTATTATCTTTAGCAGAGCTAGTTAATAATTAACTAGTCCCTTGACTTTAGTAATTTTAAATAGCCCTAGCTTTTTATAATCTAATTTATAACTTAGTTATTTAGTTATAATATTCTTTCTAAGTAAGTAGACTCTATCCCCTTCCTTTAGCGTTAGTCTTATACTACGCTTTTTATTATAATATATTATAGATCTCTATATAATAAAGAGAATATCAGCTAATAATTCTTTATAGAGCTACTTAAGCTTACCTGCCTATAGTATAGCTTCTTACATGATACCTTAACTAGCTATTAGTAGGTTATATATTATAAGATTATACTTATAATTCATATAGAATAGTAATACTTTAATAGTCTCTTAATCCGTACTATTATATATAAACTAAGTAAGTAGAAGTAGTTATACCTAGTTATCCTATTTATAGTTTATATAATATTAAAGATAAGTCTCTATTATCTAGTTAATTCGTTCTATTTATATATTAGTCTAAGGATAAAATATAATTAATATTTTCTATTTTATTCCTAAGAGCGTAATAAGAGTTTTCTAGAACTTTAAAGTAAAGAGCTTATCTCTATCTAAGATAATCTTATCTAGTATTCTATAGCTTATGAAGATTATTCTAAGGAATATCTACACTATTATAAGCGCGTTCTATATTCTAAGTACTAGTACTATATACGTGTACTTTATAAATCTATTTATTATTACATAGATCGAGTTATATACGATTCTTATAATTAGATCTTTTAAAAGTAGTAATTCGATTATAAAATCTAAAGCGATTAATTTCTATAAGTAAAGTAGTATTATTAGTAACTTTATAAGTCTATACGAAGCATAGTATATAGCCTTATTCCGGATATATATATTATACGATATTACTATATCTTTAACTACCTTCCTTATACTTAGGAAGTAGTATTCCCTAGATAGCTTAGATAACATCTTAGCTAACTCCTAATATCTATAGGCTAGTAGCCTATAGAAGTCCTTAATAAACTCAGTTTAGTCCCGAGTAAGTATATATATTTGTCCCTAGAATAAGAGAGTTCCTCCTAAAGAGAAAGAGAACCTTTCGCTTAGTTATTATTACTATTTAGCTATAACTAAGTTATTAGCGTAGCTTTTCTAGACTTTCTTAGTAACTAGCTATCCTATCGTAACTAGCTATTAGCTATTAATAACTAACGGATCACTATCCTTCTATAGTATAATATAAGATTTATAAGTCTTATTTATAAGATATTCTAGTTTCCGGCTTAAAGCGTTAGCTTAAGTGTTTTCTATTCCTTTAATATAAGAAATTCGAAGTTTTATAGTAAAGAGTGTTTTATACTAATAAACCTACTATTAGTTTAATTCCTTAGTAGTTATAAAGTAACTAAGATTCTTATAATCTATTAGGATCTATATCTTATAAGTAGCGCCCTTAAGGTAGACCTTCTATTTATATACTATATCTATAATTACTAGTAACTCTTTATTATATATATTATAGTTAAGTTCTACTAGTAATAGTTTCCGTGAATAGTAAGCGACTAGTTACTATCTTCTATCCTCGCCTAGCTAGCTAAGTATAGCTCTAATAATATAGTCCGAAGAATCTATTTCTATATGTATTTCTTTATTAAGGATAAAGGAAGTAAGTACTAGTTCCGCGATAAACGCCGCTTTAAGTACTTTAAATACTTTTCACGTGCTATTAGACTTGTAGAATTCCTTATCCTTATAAGTTAACTCCGTAAGTAGCCTAGTGATTTTTAAGTAATCTTTAATAAATCGCCTATAGAAGTTAATAAACCTAAGGAATAATTATACTTCTTTAATATTCATAGGCTCTATCTACTTAATAATTACTTTAATCTTTTTAGGATCTATAGCTAACCTTACAGTAGTAACTATATAGCTTAAGAAAATAACCTCGTCTATATAAAAGTTATACTTCTCTAGTTTAAGTAATAAGTAAGCGTCTTCTAGCCTCTAGAGAATAGCTATAATATCCTTTATATATTACTCTTCTAATTTAAAGTAGACTAGTATATTATCTAAATAGTATATATATATTATATCTAAGTAAAGCTATAAAATATTATTAATTAAATACTAAAATATAGCTAGTATATTAGTTAAGCTAAAGAGTATAACTATATACTTATAGTAACTAAAACGAGTATAAAATACTATTTTCTCTTCTTCACTTTTAGTTATCCTAATAAGGTTATACACTCCCTATAAGTTAAGCTAAGTGAAAATCTTAGCTCTAACGAGTCTATCCTATAGCTCCTTAGCTAATAGTAGTATATAACGATCCTTCTTTATAGTATTATTTAATCGATAGTAATCGATATATATTTATTATCTACTATCTTTTTTCTCTATAAATAAGACGTTACTACCTTATAGAGATTTAGACTCTTAGATAAATCCCTTCGCTAGATTTTTATTAATATATTACTTAATTATTATTAAGTCTATCGCTAAATATTCCCTAAGTAGTTAGAATATCAGCTTAATACCTAGTTCTAACTTGATCTAATAATCATAGTCCTAGTGTTTTAGTAAAGCTTCAATACCTTGTTCCTTTTTAAATATTACTATAAACTTCTTATATACTAATAGTATATCCTTTATTAGTAGACCCTTATCTTAGTATCCGAGCTCTTCCTTAGAGGTAGCGCTAACCTCTCGAATACTTACTACTTCTATTCCTAGTAGATAATAGTAGTTCTTATAATAACTAAACTTAAGCTTTCCTATCTGCTAATTAATAATAGGGTTATACTTCTTTATTTATAATAACCCTAGGATAATATTATACCTTCTAATCCTAATAACATCGAACTAGATTATTTCAGAGTAGTCTAGACCTCGATCAGCCTATTAGAGGCGACCTTACTATCTACTAGTACTAGATAGTACCCCTTATCCTTTACTTCAGTTAATAGATAGTATTCAAGTATAATAATAAGAGATATAAAGTTCCCTTATACCCTAGAATCTACTATCACCTGCAGCTTAATTCCCTTAATTCTTACCTCTAACGTAAGATACTTATCTCTAATAGTAGCAAGTTACTATATATAGAAATACTCCTAATATACACTATAATTAAGGACACTCTCCTATACTCTCCGATTACCGTAGCTTAAGCTGACTTTATATATAAGCCCTATTCCAAGTTCAGTATACGTTACAAAGTTATATATCTCGTAATAGTAATAACCGTTATTATCAACGTGGACCTATATCTTATAATATCTATTTTCTGTTATAATTTCCTATTTCTCACCCACCTCTAGTAGCGCGCTAACGTTAAAAATAGCAGTATTCTAGAGTAGTAAGTACTATATAAAAGTCGCTAGTCCTTCCTAGCTACTAACTATACTCTATCTAATCCGCTTATAATCTTAGTAAACTACTTTGTATTTTACTCCCTATAGTAGACCCCCTAAGCTAATACGGCCTAGTTCTAGATAAGTAACCCCGGTAGCTATATTAGTCTAGTAGCAGGTGTTATAGCCGACCTAATATAAGCTCTCTTCCTATTAAGTAACTTCCTAAATTTCACCTACTTTTAGTCCTAAGAGTTCAGGTTAAAGTAGCCCCGGTTCTAGAGTCTACTCTAGCTCCTAGGCTTCTTCCTTACTATTACTCGGTATCAGCTCTATATTATTATCTAACCTAGAGTTATTATTATCTTAATATATATAATCCTTAGGAGGCGTACTACCGATAATCTGCTTAAGCTAATCCATAATACTTACAGAATCCTACTTACTATTATTAGAATCACCTAACTATATATAGATATAATTCTCCTTAAGTTCATCTATAATCATATATTAATACGTCGCGGCGAGCTATTATATTAGTTTATTATAAGAGCTACGTCTTATTACGTTAGCGTATTTCTTATCTATCTACGACTTCTTTTATTAATAAGAGCTAGCTATATAACTAAGAAAGCTATACTTAAAGTATAGCTTCTTCTCTCGCTACTTACTTATAACTTTCTTAGATAACCCGCTACTACGTAGCTTTCCCTAGTAACTTAGCTTCTAGAATATTATATTAAGTTCTATTTCCCGAGAGTAAAATAGTTTCTTATTATTCCTTACTCTTCCTTAGTATATATATATTCCGGAGTAGTATTAGCCTTTTTTCTTAAGTGCTCTCTTATAGTTTTAGTTATTAATCTTAATAGCTATCTTAATAAGTTCTTATAAACTAGTAGATACGTCCGATCTTACTATCTTATCTTTCACTCTATCTTTTAACCTTTTATAATATTATACCTAAAGAGTATTATTATTCTAGCTAGTCTAATTAGCGAATTACTAGAAAGTAGTAATATACATAGTTACTAACTTAACTTACTTCAGGTTCTAGATATTTCGTTTAGTAGTATAGTTCTAATTAATATCACTAAAAATATAGTTAATCTTATATTCGAAACCTTTAAAAGTTATAAAGATCCTTTAGGATTCCTTAGTTATTACTATAGAGACTTTTCTATCCTTAGTTCGGTTTTAAATATAATCCGAGAGAAAGGTCTTAATCTAGTTAAAAGCTAATCCTCAGAGAAAAGATAAAGCTTAAAGGACTTTATCTATATTTATAGCGAACTAGTAATTGTTAAAGCTTATATAGAGCTTTACTTATATAAGGTACGCTCTAAGTTTAAATTAGTCTCTACTATAGAGATCTAGGGTAGCGATCTTAGGTATATTCTTTATATTAAAGACTTTAGTAAGAGCCGAGTTATCGTTTAATAATAATCCTTTAATAGAGAATATATTATCTTTATAAGTTAGTACCTCTAACGAGAAAGTACTTAAAGTGTAATAATCCGGTATTTACTTACTATAAATATAGAAAGCTATAGTTAATCTCTAATAATTAAGAGGTAAGTATATTATATAAATAGAAAGATAGTTATTAAGTATTAGGATACTATTTAAAGTTAAGTATAAAGCTCCTATCTAATAGTAGATATACTAGCCTTATATAGAACTTTCGTTCTTATAAATCTCTTAAGTATAGATCTGTAGATCCTTAGATCCTTTCCTTTACTAAAGGATCTAAGGATCTAAGGATCTATTATATAATATTAGTCGCTAGAACCTGTGTCTCTAACTATAGTACTTAGATTATATAATATATATAACTACTATAGTATTTATAAAATCCTAAGAGAGGAGTCCTCCTAAGAGCCCTTACCTCCTAGAAGACTCTTTCTAGGAGTAAGTATCTCCTTAAGCTTATAGTCTCCTAGCCCCTCTTACCTAGGAATCCTTAGGCTCCTAGGTAGTCCGTGATATATATTTATATATATAAATTCTATTTTAGTTAAGTTTGAAATCTATAGTTATACGAGCTATAATCATAGAATTATACTACTAAAAGTAGTTATAAAACTATTAGTTATTAACCTTAAGTAGTAATCTCTAATTTTATCCTTTACTAAGGTATTTATTATAAAAGTAGATTCTTACTAATACGTATTCTAATTTAAGTTCTTTAAGGAGATTTACAAATAGTTATATTTTCACTACTTATATAATAACCTTTTAGTTAACTTATTCTACTATACTATTTAGTTTATATATAATAGTAGAAGAGAGCTCGAGTTTAATACTAAGCTTATCTACTTATATCTTATACCTTATAAATCCTTAAATTAAAATAACTACTTTCTTTTAATTATATTTAAATTTATAAATCGAGAGCTTAAATTAAGTATATACCTAATACTTAAAGCTTTTAATACTTTTAAATACTTTATTATAAGATTTTAATTAGAGTATATAACTAATAAGTAGTCTATTATATTTATATTTAAGTATTAAGAGCTAGAAGTAGTTTCTAAGGTATTCTAGGAAATTAAATAGATTCTAACTAATCTTCTAGAATAGCCTTACTAATCTTTACTTTAATAAGTAGTAAGATATAACTTAAGTAGTATATATAAGTATATAATACTTATACTTTAAGTGTCCTATAATATTAGTTATTCTTACTTCTCTTAAAGCTCTTATTAGCTTTTAAAGAGTATCTAGACCTAAGTATCTTAATTATAGATACTATATTATTTCCGAATCTAAGCTAGATTTATTATAATTATAAGATAAGCGGAATATTCGATTCCTTAGATAATTTACACTTATAAATACTATAATACTAGCTTTACTAAATAAGATCTTATAGAAGTTAGAAGAATAGTTTAAATACCTGTTATATTTAAAGAATATAAGATTAAGTTTATAAATAAGCTATTAAACTACTAGATAATCTCCTATAAATTAACTATTATCACGCTATCTAAGTATATAATTAATTCTATAGTACTATAAGCTTATGTTCTAGAGATAAGCTTCTAAAATAATATTTATATAGAATCCTTTAATTATAGCTATATCTATAAGTATAAAGTTAAAAGTATTCTTATCTATTCTAATAAGTATATTTTTAAGTACACGAGTATTATATCTAATAATTAGTAACTAGGAGCTTTTATATTCTATAGTATTATATAGATCCGCTTTTATAAATAAGCTTAATTCTAATAGAGAGCTATTATTTATAAGATTAGTAGTTTTATAATTATCTAGAAGAGTACTTACTAATAGAGAGTAATACTTATAAGCTCCTTAAGTAGAATAGACTTTAAGCTAGAATACTTAATCTAAGTCCGGGAGTATAATAATATAATTATTATTAAGTTATCTTTCTCTCTTATTTATTAGGTTTCTAAGGAATAAACTCTTTAGCTTATTTAAGGATTCACTTAATTCTTACTTCTATAAAATACTCTTAATTTCTAGTAAAAGTAGTAAGTTAGTACTTCTTCTAAACTTTATTCTAAGTAATTTCTAGTATTTACTTATAAAGTGCTTATAGATCTCTTCTACCTTCTTTTTACTTAAGTTTAGTTTATACTTACTAGTATTAGTAAAGAGCTTTTTATATACTACTAGCTAAAGCTTATTATAATCTTTAGAAGCTTACTTATATATTTTATCTTAAGAATATAAGTACTTTTTCTTAAATACTTAATTTACTTTACTATTAGATTTTAAAGTAAAAGAACTTTTCCTTTTACTACTTCTTCTTTTAAGAGTAATAAAATAATTATATTCCTTACTTTTACTACTTATAAGCTTATAATACTATATATTAACTTCCTTTATATAGAATAGTTATATAAGCTATAAAAAAGTATATAACTACTTTTTTTTAAGATTATTAGCTTCTTTAAATTAGAGGTAGTACTTATAGGACTATATATAATTAAAGTTACCTATAGTAATTAAGAAGTTTATAATCTTAAGTATTCTATTTATATTTAGAATATAATATAAGATACTCTTATATATAAGCTCCTAGTAAGATATAATCTAAGTCTTAAGGTTAAGCTTAGCTCCTTTTACTAGCTTAAGTAATAATTAGTATTTACTCTTAATTAAGGTTTAAATAATATTATTTATTTAATTTAGAATATATTTAAGTAATTAAAGAAGTACTTAGATATTAAAACTCTTATTAGTAATAATCTCTATACTTATAATCTTAAAGTACTATTTAACTATTATTTTCTTAATCTATCTATAGAGCTTTTAGTACTAAGTTATTTAAAGTTACTAGATCTTAGTATTTATCTTCTATAGCTCCTACTTAGCTTTTACTACTACTTTATAATCTAAAGCTTTTATTAGTATAACTTATATTAAAGCTTTTAA
Organism: Cadophora gregata; assembly: GCF_030347475.1. NCBI lineage: Eukaryota > Fungi > Ascomycota > Leotiomycetes > Helotiales > Ploettnerulaceae > Cadophora > Cadophora gregata. The sequence continues at coordinate 1,659,996 of NW_026695927.1, forward strand.
AATAACTTAAATAGATCTAGAGTTCTTATTTAAAAAGCTTTATAAGGTTCTTAAACCTTATATTATTACCTAGCTTATAAGCTCTATTTTATACTTAATATAAGAGATTTTATATAATTCTATCTTATAAGCTATTATATTAACTATAATTTACTCTATAGTTTAAGAGAGCTTATTAAGGATTTAAGTAAAAGAAAGAGTATCTAGAGCTTCTAGATTAATATAAGACTAGAGTCCTAGAATATTCGTATTTAGTATTAAATACTTTATTTAAATAGAAAAATCTTCTAGTTTTAAGTATATAATATTAGTACTAAGTAATTATCTAGATTCTAGATCTATTAGAAAAGTAGATATAATTATAGAAGAGTTATAAGGATTTAGGAATTAAGAAGTAATTAAGAAGTTCTAATAAAAAGCTTAATTAAAGTAATAGAATTATATATATACTAAGTACTTAAGAGATAAATATAGCTCTTAACTATTATATAATAATAAAGTAGGCTTTTATTTAGTAGAGAGCTTACTCGATTAAATAGAAGTTATAGTATTAAAAGATATATTTAAAAGAATATTACTCCTTAGAATCAGGGGCTAAGAGTATACTATATATATATATAGTATACTTACTAAGTATATACTAAGCCTAGGATAAGCTTACATAGCGCTAGTGTTCGATATAATATAATATTATTTATTTTTATTACTTAGCTATTACTATTATCTTCTACTTTCGTATTATTAACTATTACTAAATAGAATATTAGCCTTTCGACTTCTTAAAGCCTTATATTAACTTAATAATAATATTATTTAATTCTTTATAAGTTTATATATATTCTCTATATTTTAAAATATTATTTAATAATAGATTACCATTTATTTATATCCTCGCTTCCTAATAAGAGCGCTTTTAAATAGTACTTCGAGATATTCTAACTATTAAGCTTTATAAGTTAAATATTTATTACTTTATTATATCTTCAGTTTTTCTTATTATATTTATATTCTTTATTTTACTCCTTTTATAATTATTAGAAACCTTTTATTTTTAAAAGGAGTTTTATTAATATTAATCTATAGACTTATATTATAAAAGTATAAAGGGTAGTTAAGAGGAATAAATAATCTTAGTTAGGGGAAGGACCTCCTTTAAATACAAACTAAGGGTTATTTAAGAGGTAATATATATTTTAACCCTTAAATACTCTTTATAATATATACCTTTAGACACTTTTAAACACCTTTAAATTAAACCTTAGATTTTAACGTATATCGATATATACTTGTTATTTGTTTATCGGTATAATACTAATAAATATATAAAATAATACGTTTAGCCGCCCTTATACACTAAGCCGTACTACTTCTACTAGCGTATTAATGTCTCAGCGAACGAAGAGATACTAATAAACCTTAAGAGCTCTATATAATAGTAATAAATATAGCTTTTAAAAATCCAAGTAAAAATAATAATATAAAATAAATATATAAGAATCTTAACTACCTAAAGTCCTTTAGCGCAGTAAGAGTTATATTTATTTATATAGAGTGTTAGGTATCTTTAGATTTTTTATAAACTACCTCTCGTAGATATTTCAGTGTCCTTTAGTGTAGGAGAGGTAGTATACGCTGCTAAGATTTTAGTCCAGGCGTATACACTAGGCTCTCTGACTAAAAATCGCTTACGCATGCGCTGCTGTAATATACGCAGGTGCGCAGGTGAAACACTACCTCTACAAAGCTTCCGCTTCCGTCTTGCATACCCACCTAGGCGAGAAGAGATGGGGGCGGGGGCTTGCTTTCACTTCATCTATTTTGACCAAATCAAAATACTCATAAATGGTTTTGGTAGAATAACTAGCTACGTCGTCACTCCCATCTTGATTCTACATGATGGTTTTCAAGGCATATAAATCTAGTATATGGAAGGCGAGGGGAAATATTGATGTAAGTAGGAAATATTCTCATGGCAGAACAATTACGAGGGCATGTCACACCACATTACTGTAGGGTAGGAAACTAGGAAGTGATACATTCCACACATCCGAGTTCGGTGGGTTTTTCTTATTTCTATGAAAATTCAAGAATGACCTTCTATCTTTTGCAGCTTGAAGCGAACCCGGATCCAGTAACCATGATCACGCTAAACAAAAATAGGCTCCATGGCTAAGTGTGCTACTTTATTGCGTGGGTAGGTTAACGACAGGGACAATTATCGCCGAGTCATACTTTCCACCGAAATGAATTGTATGTTGACCTTCGTTCAGGTTCTCGAGTTTCGTATCGATATGACTTGGAAAATCGGTGCTAGTATCAACAAAACCTTGGACACGGAATAGCAGGCCTTCCCCGGCTTCGAAGTGAATACCCATAGGCCAAAGAGAGATGCCCAGCTTAACAATTTCGCCTCTTGGAACCTTTTCTTCTTTGTCGTGCGGGTGGTACGGGATCATGGGGGTGCTCCGTTCTGGGACCTGCGCACGATGCGAAGCACGAAGGATACCGGTAGGTCCAGTGTACTATGACAAAAATCTGGTCAGACTGCAGTCTTTATGCTTTCTCACTTCGTGTAGGGCTGGACAGAACTCCTTACCTTGATCGTTTGTGCCATTGGAACATCGTGTTGGGTGTTGACACCTTCGGGAAGTTTTTCCCATGGAACGTTCACATGCTCCAACACCTCTCCGCTCTTGCTCAGCTTGCGGATGGACACATAAACATCAAAGTCATCTTTGTCCCTACAAGACATCCAAAGTTCCGCTTTTGAATGGCCAACAATAGTGGTCGCTTTGTCGAACGTCAGCACAAACTCAGACGGCTTTGCCTGGTAGCTATCTGATTGATGGGATACAGAGCCCTCGTTGGCTTGCTGTGAGGTGGCCAGCTTTCCAGTGTCCTGTAGATAGAGTTTACGGTACTCAGTGTCTGGAATCGGATAGTCGGCGAATGGCACATCCCATTTTGGGCCCTATCAAAAAGTGTCAGATCAATTCTTAAAGCTGTGTGGCATGTCAACGCACAGGTTCAAATCGATTCCCATAGGTGAGAATAGAAACCCGGGCCTTAGGAGTTTTCTCCCATCCATTGTCAATACCCTTCAGATAACGATCGAAGAACCGTTGCAGGTCGTCGACGTATCTTGGTGTGTAGAGGTCAAACCACTCCTGAGTTGGGTGAAAGCGGATCCATTTGTCCTTTGAGGCCGCTCTTTTCCAGCCTCTCACGGTACCAGAACCATGATTTCCCGAAGAATAGCTTGCAAGTGCATATATGGGCAACGTTAGATCGCTGGTGTCATAGACTTTATCCTGCCAGTATGCATTGAAAAATGGCCACTTGGCGAGCGCGCCGCTGATATCTTCCCGTTGATTTCGGCCACGAATCGTTTTGTTGAAGATGAACGAAGTAAAGCTACCTTTGGGGACGCCGCCGCGACAAATCAAGTCGCGATACATGTCCGTGAACCCTTCCCAAGGTGCGATGCACTTGAGTGAAGGTGGCTTTTGGATGGCAGTCGTCCACTGCTCCGTTGCCAGCCACGAATTTCCACACATGCTGATGGCACCATTGCACCATGGCTGTGATGCGATGAATTCAACAGTGTCGTAGCCATCAATTCCTGATTTTTTATCATTAATCTCCCGGTCAACTCTTCCTAATGATAGAGCAGCAGCTTACCCATCTGGCTTCCCTCGATATAGAGATTGCCTTCACTATCCCAAGTGCCTCGTATGTCTACGTTGACAATTGCATACCCCCGAGGGCACCATTCTACAGGATCTGGCCTACATCGCCACGTTAGTGCGTTTACCTGATACCTCGATTCAGAGCCATTCACCCTTCGAACTTCTCTAGACCAGATGTTGCACTCTCCGGTAGTCCGAGCCGGAACGGAATGTTGTCAAAGATCCGGAATCCTTTTGACGGCATCACGGTCAGATTTGTTCCTAGCTCGCATATCAAGTCCATTCACGTACCATGTCCATTTTTCCCATATGGGCTTACGGCTAATATCGCGGGAACTGGATTATCCGTGACGGGCCTGAAAATATCACAGTAGATCTTGGTCATTAGATCAGTAAGCTATCTGCAGAATGTTTGCTGTCACGGACCTTGGCCCCGTCCCTAAGCGGAATTTCAACCACTTCATCAAATGTGATTTCTTCGTGCACAGCGCGTCTGCCTTCCGCAAATGTCCAACCCACGGGAAGCTTCTTCGTGTTTTGAGTCTGCTTCTTGTATGGATTCATGCTCGTGGTATCTTCGGGTCGGACCGTGGGTACCCATGGAATGGCAAGGCCCTCGAACTCGAGCTTCGGTCCCGTCATGATGCAGCTGGTTTAGAAAGATTGTCAATTGGTCTTTCCTAGTAAAATAGAGATTACACGCAGGTCTTGACAAGTGTTTATGGATTTTTAATCATTCCGTTGTTAGATATAAGGAATGATTGCACTGCCGATTTGGCGTCCGCATCCAGGCTAACTTCCGCGGACCTTAAATAGTTCCGTTCAGTGCCATGACTCAATTAAACATTCCGTGGAACAGACCGCTCAGAGCCTCGAAAGGTTACTGTAGACTTTGGCGCTAGCTCGGCACCTAATTAGATTCTTGTTAGGTATCCTGACACACCTGAAATCATGTACCCTTCGTAGAGCAGTGATTGCACCATGTCATAATAGGAGCCTTTACCAAATATGACAAGAAATAAAAACATTCATGCAACTTACATCAAATTGCAACAGGTGAGCGCTGTGCGGCGCCTGGATTACTGGAGAGGGTTAATTCGACCAGATAGGAGGTAGATGTTCAGTGAACACAGTGTGACCAAATTCGGCTGAGTTTGAGCAAAATAGCATATATCCAATTGTGAATCTAGAATCATCTAATATTTTTGAAGCATACAGCGTTTGGAGACTTTATACAGTCAACTCCTTAGGTCTACTTCGGTCTATTTCTCGAAATGTTCCATCTCGCTTTCACTGGTCTTCCGATTTTTTAAAATGCACCGTATTCTAGACGGCGGGGGCTAGACGAGCATCCAGAATGGCGGAAATGCCACTTTGTACAGCGGCTACGGCCTCGGGCAACTTTCGTGCCAGTTCTTTCATAGAACTGACTTGCTCCGCCCAGCATTTTCCTCCTGAGGCGCCCCTGGCGATCATGGAGTACTCTGGGTTTGGCTCGAAAGAGATGTTGAGCTCTTCGTTGGTGACTTTGGACCCCAATCCGTCTGGGTGGACGAGAAGTAAAGATTTACGAGGCGCGTTCCAGCCTGTAAAATATTTGTTGTCAGCTCACCGTCAAACTGTGGCGCTGAGGCAGGTTGCGAGGGGTCAACTCACCATTGTTATTGAGTACTATGGTCAGCACTGGTATGTTGTACCTCTGCGCGATCCAATACACGCTAGAAGGTATCGAGAATAGGAAACAGCCATCACCAATGATCTGACATACAAACTTACCTTTCCCCCCATGACGAACATCAGTGGCCAATTTGATACCCAGAGCCGCGCCGCCCGACCAACCCAGTCCACCCGCGCCGGAGCTGAACACACTTCCAGGTAATGTTGCCTGGAGCTGATCTGCAACTGTGAATGTGTTGGTGACGGCTTCCACGACCCAGATAGTATCGACTGGGCATGCTTTCCGGACTTGTGAGATCAAGTAGCCGCATCCGAACGAGTCGTCAGAGTTTGGCTCAGCCTGAGAAGCTATCGTCTTAAGCTTTTGAGTATATGAATCCTCAAGAGCGGACCAGCGCTTTGCATAATACTCCTGGTTCGCGCTGATACGACCTGAGAGCTCGGTCTTCAAATGCTCGACAATTTGGCCAAGCGCGAATACCGTATTGACGCGACATCGTAGGATCGCATCGATGTAGAAGAGAGGCATTTGTTGTTTCAGAGGATCAACATCGAAATGGATGATCTTGGCTCCATCGGCAGGTTTGCATTGTGTGTTGATCCATGGCACATCGCAGTCAACTACTAGTATCACATCGGCCGTTCTTATGGCGTCGTCCGATCCGTACCGGACGCTCAGCCAGCCTGGATGATCTGCGGGGAAGCAGAGGTCCGAACCCATGGTATCGAGTACACGCAGGCCCTTGAGAATGTTTGCTAACTCTACAAGCAAGGGCACTATGGCAGTATCCCGTCCAGAATAGCCCGTAATAACTAGGGGCTCCCGGGCAGATATTAAGGCCTCGGCAACGACGTTCAGATGATTCGGAGTCAATCCGCCAAGTGCCACAGGACTCCAAAACTCCTGTCGAATGTCATACGGCTCTATCACTTCTTCCATGACCTCCCGCACCCCTTGCAGGTAGACTGGACCTCGCGGCTCGCTTGTGGCGAAGCTCAAAGCTCGATTGACCATCTGCTTAATGTTCTTGCCCTTTCTCAGTTCGGCAGTATAACGACAGTACTGTGATACTATCGCTTTCTGGTCTGGAACATCTTGAAGCCAGTGGATGAACTCGGTTCTGCTGCCGCGATACTCGCCTTCCATCGTGCATGGCGAGAGACCAGCAAAGATCAACACAGGCACCCGGCCGACACTCGCATTGTGTACGGCACAGCCAAGTGCCTGTGTACCGACGTCAACATGCACAATCACAGCTTGAGGTTCTCCTGTGACACGAGCATACCCATCCGCTATTGAAAGTGCCACCATCTCGCTCGGACAGGTGATGAATTTTGGGAATCTGTCTGGCCTTTCGCGCTGCCCTTTGACCATCGCCTCCATGATGCTAGGATGATCCGATCCTAAATTCACAAAGCAATACCGCACGCCGGCCAATAGAAAAGCAGATTAGCAGAGCTTCAAAGCAGACCAGTATTCTCTGGTATCATGGCTGTATACATACCTCCCATAGCGCCTCGAAAAAGGCTGATGATGCTGTATACTCCCTGCTCGAATGGTCAGCTTGTTTTCGGTTATTAACGTGGGCTTTTCCTCACATCTTGCTGATAAGGTAAAATCAGACCTATAATGAACAGGCATGAAACGGGTTCAATTTGTACAGCTTCGGGCAGAGGAGGTGGTGGTGTTGTGTATATGGGATAGGAACCTCGTTGACAAGGGGGGGTTTTTTGGCGATAGAATGGAAGTGAGATGCGGTCTCGGCTTGCAGCAGCGATAGAGAACCCTTTCATGCAATATACAAGAGCTTTCCAAGAACTAATTTGGCGGCAGCCGCGGTCCCAGGGTGCCCTGCAAAAGATACGTTAATACATACCACTACCGAATTGTCGAGGCAGCAGGGCTGGGCTTCCGCGGAATCAAGACGCTGACTCAGGACCAGAGCTTGTGTGAGTTCTTGGCCTGATCGTAGCCGCGATCTTTGCCGTAGTCTGACTGCAACACTAAGCAATGCCTCCAACCCCGCCTCTCCACATCTCCACCTCTTGGGCGATGCCACCGTGAGTCTGTGACACGAATAATGTTGTGGGGGAGGGGAGGAGAGAAGGCGCAGGTCCAGGTCCAGGTCCACTTCCACTTCCACTTCCACTTCCATCCCGGTGGGGATGTGGAGAAAGACGAGACGAGCTGGAAAGTCCGAATCCAACCCCAACAACGGCTGGCAGGTGGTCTCGTGGTCTGCCGCCTCTCTTATGCGAACTGCGCTTCGTGCGGGAACGACGCTCGCTTGTGAGCGGACACATTGCAGTACCTAGTCAGGGTCAGGTCATGTTTGGTCGTGGCTGTCTACCTACATAGGTAGGCTCAACAGCACTGTGCCAAACCATGTATCACGTCCGCGGCTAGCTGCCTTTGTACGTGATGCCACTGTCGGACTTCGATATGTCTTGTGCCCCAAAAAGATCCTCGCAAATGAAGTACTTTGTGGACTGCAAAGTCCACCAGACAGTAAGCCTAGGTAGCTTGCAAGTGGTAACATGAGATGATTTTGAACATGGGTGAGGTGAGGATATTGTCGCGCTGCACTTCATCTTTCGTCGACTCCACACCCAACTTTTAACCTGCTGTCTACAACTCCGCACACTTGTTCTCAGTCGCTTAGGGTAAATTCCTTGAACGTGGTCTCATTTTTTTTTTTAAGAGATGGGAATAATTATGTGTGGATATGGATGGCGCCAAACATCTGGCTACGAACAATGCTAGCACCAATCTATTCGGACGGAGTCTACCTGTGTAGTCGACACGCCTATTCACCAGTCTCCCTGTCCACATCCCAATGGGCAAGTTTCATCAGACGCCATTTGAAAGTCGCAGTGCGGATCTGCTTGCCCCAGATGTACAACGGAATCCAGAGTGCCAGGATGACGAAGCTGAAGCTTGCCATAGTCGCAAACGCTCCTGCATAGCCGTCCCGATCGACCCAGGGGTTCGCGTAAAATGACATGAGGAAGGTAATGGCAGCTGCAAGTTCCACTGGTCAGCAGAATAATTTTGGAGCCATCCTCGATGGGTGGATAACTTACATTTGAAGACCACCTGGCTCACCACGACCTCACCAGCAATTGGCCTGTAGCAGTCGATCGTGTAAACCACAGTAATACCAATCGCCGCACTACTTCCAAAGGAGACTAGTTGAAAAGGTCAGCAAAACTGTTTCTCCTTACTCGTGATTAAAATGATCTCTTACAAACGAACACGCCCAATACGGGCACAATCCAATGCGTCTTGAAATGCATCCCCAGACCGTATAAAAGAAGTGATCCGGGATAGGCGATCATGGCAACGCTCACGGCTGGGAGGCGCATTTCCGGCTCCCGAATACCATCATTCCTTGTAGTAGCGCGGTCGGCCACCCAATCCGAGAGCCATCCACCAAAAGGAATGCCCAGCAGGTTGCCTACAATGCTTGCGATCCAGACCAATCCGATTTGCCAAACTGTAAAGTGATACACCTGCGAGAAAGCGGTTGCGGCTGTGGTTCCCATGATGACAAAGATACCAATTCCTATGCCGAAGGACAACGTGGACCAAAGAACTGGGGGTAACAATAGGATTGGAAGGGGACGGAACGCGATTTTCCAGATTGACTCAGTCGTGAGATGAGTACGAGTGAAGGCCATCCGCTGAGTAAAGGTTTTCTTGGGGGGGTAATCGACACGTTCCACTTGTGACACATTTGTAACCTCCTCCTTGGAATCTGTCGTAGTCCGTTCCTCTGTTTCTGGGATAACTCGTTGATATGCTGTCTCAGGCATAGTGAAAAAGATTAAGGCTGTCGTAAACAGCACAACAGCAGCGCACAAGTAGTGGAACGATCTCCAGGACTGTGAGATTGACATGACCCCAGATAAGAATTGTCCGAGGGCGGCACCTGTCGAAAGTGCAGCCGAGTACATCCTGTGAAGCAGTAACTAGTCAGTATTTGAGCATCGGGACTGATATTGAGAATTGTACGTACGCCGTCATTTGACCTCTTTCATGAAGGAAAAACACATCCGCAATGGTCATAGGAGCGACACACTCAGCGCCGCCCGAGAAAAAAGATGCTATGATTCTTGATGCCAGTAGCGTACTGTAAGAGGTAGCACGTGCCGACCAGATACAGCAGAGACCAAAAGCGAGAAAAGAAAAGGTATACACTGAGCGGCGGCCATATTTTACGGCGAGTGGGACCCACAAAAGGTTGGCCACGCCAGCGGATACAGACGTTGTGGAGAAAAGGAAAGCTGCCTTGGTGACCGCGTTCTGGAATGCCTTAATCGACGATGGGGATAGAGAGGCCGGATTTCGGGGGTCTGGTGGATAAGTACCAAACACGTCGATGACTATCTCGACCAGAACAGTCGAAGGACCAGCTGCGAAAAAATTGACCCAAGTCAATGCCGTACAAGTCAGCAGTGCGATGTAAATCTTGAAAGGCTGCGACCTAAGAATAACAAACAATAATTAGCGGTTTGGGGAGCTTTAAGGATGCAGATACCGTCTAGGATACAGGGAGGATTGCTTACCAGTTAAGAGGGTCATTGGGGTCTGACGAAGGCCGGGGAACGAGGAGCCTTGTGCCTGCTTCGTCTTGAAGTCGAACATGGCCCAAAGTGTTAACAGGTTGAAGACGAACAGCCGCGATATCAGAGCTGTCGAAGTCGTTTTCGGGCTGAGAAGCCATGATTGTATGGTTGGGGTTGGGGTTGGGGTTGGGGCAGTGAATGTGTAGATCTGAGGAAAGGGACAGAGAGGTAAAAGGTGAGGTCGAGGTCGAGGTCGAGGTCGAGGTCGAGGTAGAGAGGTGGGAGCAAGGGTCTTGTAAGCAACCATTAAGTATTAAGTCGGTCCCAGTACCAGGAGCATGGTTCTGGCTCGCCTAGATATGCAGGAGCTGCGCCTGCGCCTGCGCCCAGGCCCAGGCCCAGGCCCAGGTGGTGGTGATATGGTAGTGGGGTGGTGGGTGGGTGAGGTGGTGGGGATCCAACTCGGCTCCGCTTCCATTGGGGTGTCGAAACCTGGGGTCCACCTGGGGTCCACCCCACCCCACCCCACCCCAGGTTTCCTTTCCGCGGAACAAAATTAAAAACTACTGCTGTACTGTAAGTCACAAACCAACCTAAGTCACTCAATTGTGGGGAGCGGAGCATGCCATGCAGGCTGGGTCTGGAGATGGGAGCTAATCTACTACTGGAACTGCCACGAGAAACTCATTTCGGCTCTGGTGGAGACGCAATAATGCCAATGGAATGGAATGCCTGATCGAGTACTACTGTACTACTACTGTAGCTGCTTGGTCTTCGGTCCAGACTGCTGGTCATGAGGACCGTTTTGACTTCCAGGTTCAGGTTCTCATCAGCCCATGTGATGTGCCCAGACGAGGGTAAGGTAGGTAGGTAAGATACCTAGGTAGGTATTTTGCGGACGGGCCGGCGTCGTCACCTCACCTCACCTCACCTCAACACCACTTATTCGCCCTTGACAGATGAATCTTGAATCCCGTCAAATCGTTAGGTCTGCGGAAACTTCCGCCGCGAGCATTGTGTTTTCCGCGGCTTTCCAAGGATGATTGCCAGCAGATTGTGAAGCCGACTGCAGGGTAGCAGCAACAATCATATATAGTTAAATAGTGCTCTCTTGGGAACAGATGTACAGATTCTTGCGCCACACACGAACTCCCAGCAAGAGTTACACCAGACCACGCTCAATACACAATGGCAACCGCCCAGATCGAGATCGCGCCGGCAACGCACACGGGGCCTATCGACAAGCGTGTTGACTCTTACGCCACACACCACGAAGTCGCAGCGGTAACCGCCCCGATCGAGGTTGCGAAGCCTGCCCACACGGTGCCTCTCGATGAAGAAAAGAGTAAACATAGCCGCCGCTTCGGGCTCACCTCACCATGGGAACACTACTACCATCCTTCCGACTCTGCCCCGCAAGGCCGATTCGAATGTGAGATGGACGAGATGGTCGTCTTTGGTGAGATCCCCAAAGAGATCAATGGAACCTGGTACCGCATCCTCATAGACCCTCACTTCACCCCGCCGAAGGGCACGCCCTTCGTGGATGGGGATGGGCATGTCTCCGCCTTCCGCATCCAAGACGGCAAGGTCTCTATGAAGATCAAGTACGTGCACACCGAGAGATGGCTTTTGGAACGCAAGGCAGGTCAACGACTCTTTGGTCGTTACAGGAATCCTTTCGACATTCATCCATGTGTGCGGCTTGCGAATGACAGCACTGCCAATACCAATATCATCTACTGGGGCGGCAACGTTCTCGCCTTGGCAGAGCGGGGTCTACCATACGCTCTGGATCCGGATACTCTGGACACAAGAGGTGCAGATCCATTTGGAGGTCAGATAATTGCGAAAACCTTTGCCGCCCATCCCAAGATTGACCCCCACAAGAATGAGCTGGTCACATGGAGCTATTCCGCCAAAGGCCTCAGCACTCCAGACATTTGCACTTACTCAGTTGACCCCAATGGACGCATCTCAAACGAAAATTGGTTCAAACAAGATAAGCCCGGGTGGCCACACGATGGCTGGATCACCGATAATTGGATTATCCTTTCCAATATGCCATTTACTGTCAATTCCGACGAGGAAATGAAAGCTGGGGGTGACTACTGGAGATTTATCCCCGACCAACCTTCGGAACTCCTTGTCACTCCACGCAAGGCAAACTCCCCGAATCACCCAGACTGGAAAGCTGGCGAATTCCGTAGGTATCTGGCCCCTCCAGGGTTGATTATCCACACTGGCAACGCATGGGAGGAGGAAGATGGCATCTTGAAACTTGAAAGTCACTTCTTGACCTTCAATGTGTTTGATTTCTGGAATCCAAAAGACTACGAAGGCCCTAAAGGGAAGCCCAGCGGTGACTGGATACGCTGGACACTGGATCTTTCCAAGCCAGATGGAACTACCCTGCCGGCACCTGAGACACTTTTGGAGGGCATCTTCGATTTTCCTATTTTCGACGAGCGAATGACCGGTCGAAAGACTAAGATCGTTTATATGGGCGGCATGATTGTCCCAGACGAGGATACACGACCCTGCTTCAATGCCGCCATCAAACTGAACACAGAGACTGGCGAGAAGTCGATATTTCAGGCTTATGATGGCGGGAGTATTGCCGAGCCGGCGTACATTCCTCGAGGGCCTGATTGTGAAGAGGGCGATGGCTGGATCATTTTCTATACCTCGAGCGAGTCATCACACAAGGGAGAACTGGTGATACTCGACTGCAAGGACTTCTCAAAGCCTGTCGCCATTGTACAATTACCCTTCCAGTTGCGCAATCAAGTTCACGGAAATTGGGTCCCGAATCCACATCCTGAGACGCCACTGCCGTTGTTGTCAGGACCTATTAAAGATGTCACGGCTACCACGGGCTATTCGCAGTTGAATAGGCTTTCTTAGAACCATGTATAGAAGAGCATGTAATCCAGCGCTTCATATTAAAACAATGCGAAACTTTTTCCATCCCTCCCTGCATGAACAATTTCCAGCACTCAATGTGAAGGAACTGCTCTCGCCTTTAAGATAGCCTGAAGCTGCACCTGCGATATGAGCATCTGTCATTACTTATGAACCCTTCTCGGATTTTTTTCAGCTTCCATTCCACATTTCTGGGCTTCTGCTCAAGATTTGTAAGGTGCCATGATTCTTCTGAAAGCTCTCTCCACTGTACTTCTGACATCCGAGTTTTCTGCTTGAAAACATTAAGCCGTTATCCTAGAACTTTCATCACACCAGATTCGGTGCAGGTGCAGGAGAGAGCATGGCAGATTGGCGTCCTCTAATTGTTGAGGTAATCACTTAAGATAGATACAGCAACTCTGCCAACTTCCTTATCCTCCACTCCGCCTACAGAATTTTTAACAGCCCTCTTCCCGACGAAATCTGACGTTCTTGACTTGTCACCATCAGCAGTTGCTAAGCATATTCGTAAGACATGTCTTCAACGTTGAATTTAGATCATGTAGGCACTACGGCTGAGCTATGTGAAAGCTTCGGGTATTGCAACACTGTCGTCATCAAATTCCGATGGAATAGACAACTTGAGCTTAATCACCTGGAGTTTAATGCACTATTCAAATGTCAGCGTTCTTCACTTCATTATGGTTTCGCTATGGGCTATAAACTCCCTGTAAAAAGTGTGTTTAATGCGGCAGTTGAGGGGATAGTTCCACTTCTTATCCTGGCAGTCGAGATCCGAGCAAGCCAAAACGGAGTGGATCTATGTAACGGTCCGGTATGTACTCGCTATAAATACAGAAAGCTGTAGTTAATCTCTAATAATTAAGAAGTAGGTGTATCACGTAAATAAGAAGATAGTTACTAAGTATTAGAATACTATTTAAAGTTAAGTATAAAGCTCTTATCTAATAGTAGATATACTAGTCTTATATAGAACCTTTATTCTTATAAATCTCTTAAGTACTAGATTTATAGATCCTTAGATCTCTTCTCTTATTATAAGATCTAGAGATCTAAGGATTTATTATATAATATTAAGTTACTAGAACTAGCGCTTTTAACTATAGTACTTAGATTATATAATATATATAACTATTATAGTACTATAAAATCCTAAGAGAAGAGTTCTCTTAGGAGCTCTTACCTCTTAAAAGACTTCTTTTAAGAGTAAATATCTCTTTAAGCTTATAATCTCTTAGCTTTTCTTACTTAAGAGCCCTTAAGTACTTAAGGGAATCTCTTTAAGAGTACTAAGCTCCTAGGCGGTTTATAATATTATCTCTCTCTTATATTAGTATAGCCTTTATACTTAAGTATAACTTAAGAAATATTAATAGCTACTAATAGCTATCTTCCTTATCTATTATATCTAGTATTATAAAGAAATCGAGTATTACTTAGATAAAGAAAAAATAGAATATCTAGCTTATACTTTATATTAAGTATACTATATAACTTATAAAGCTCTATTCCTTTTATTATAGCCTTTCTTATACTTACTTCTTAGATTTATTTATTTTAAAAAGATACTTTAAGTATATTTACTTAACTTATTATAATTATAATACCTTAAGGTATATTAAGAAGTTTACTTCTAAATAGCTTATATATTAGTTTAAGATAGAAAAGACTATAACTCTTACTTATTTTTTAATATCTTCTCTTAAGCTTATTAAGAATAACTTTAACTCTTAGTTCTTTACTCTTAAGCTTAATACTTATCTTATATCTTTCTTTAAGAGCTTAGTCTTAGACCTTAGGTCCTTTTCTTTCTAAGTAAACTTAGATTTTATTAATAGAAGTCTTAAAGAAGCTTAAAGTAGTAGAGATTAAACTTAAGTTCTTAGGTATTTTTTAATTATAAGTACTTTTTCTATTTAATTAAATATTTTAGCTTACTATAGAAATACTAATAGTTAAGAATAACTTTAACTTTATATTTAGTAATTAAGTTAATTAGTTCGATTTTAGTAATAGAAGCTAATAGTACTCTTAATAATACTAGTTTAAAGAGAGATATATAGAATACTAAGTAGATATTTATTATTTTTAGTAGAGCTAGTTAATAATTAACTAGTCCTTTAACTTTAGTAATTTTAAATAGTCTTAGCTTCTTATAATCTAATTTATAACTTAGTTATTTAATTATAATATTCTTCTTAAGTAAGTAGATCTTATCTTTCTCTTTAAGTATTAGTCTTATACTATACTTTTTATTATAATAGATCATAGATCTCTATATAATAAAGAGAATATTAGCTAATAATTCTTTATAGAGCTACTTAAGCTTACTTACTTATAATATAGCTTCTTATATAGTCTCTTAACTTGTAATTAATAGTTTATATACTATTAAGTTAACTCTATAGTTCATATAAAATAATAATACCTTAATAGTTTCTTAATCCGCGCTATTATATATAAACTAAGTAAGTAAGAGTAATTATACGTAGTTATCTTATTTATAGTTTATATAATACTATAGATAAGTCTCTATTATCTGATTAATTTATTTTATTTATATATCTATTTAAAGGTAAAACGCTATTAATAATTTCTGTTTTATCCCTAGGATTACTATTAGTATTTTCTAGAACTTTAAAGTAAAGAGCTTATCTCTATCTAAGATAATCTTATTTAGTATTCTGTAGCTTATAAAGATTATTCTAAGGAATACTTATACTATTATAAGCTTATCTTATATTCTAAGTACTAGTACTATATATATATACTTTATAAACTTATCTATTATTATATAAATTAAGTTATATATAACTCCTATAATTAAGTCTTTTAAGAGTAGTAGTTTAACTATAAAATCTAAAGCGATTAATTTCTATAAGCGAGGTAGTATTATTAATAACTTTATAAGTCTATATAAAATATAGTATATAGCCTTATTCTAGATATATATATTATATAATACTACTATATCTTTAATTACCTTCCTTATACCTAGGAAGTAGTACTTCTTAAATAGCTTAGATAATATCTTAGCTAACTCTTAATATCTATAAGTAAGTAGCTTATAGAAGTTTATAACGAATTTAGCTTAGTCTTAAGTAAGTATATAAATTTATCTCTAGAATAGGAGAGTTCCTCCTAGAGAGAAAGAAAATCCTTTACTTAGTTATTATCGCTATTTAGCTATAACTAAGTTATTAGTATAGCTTTTCTAGATTCTTCTTATAACTAGCGACTTTATTATAGCTAGCTATTAGCTATTAATAACTAATAAATCGCTATCTTTCTATAATATAATATAAGATTTATAAGTCTTATTTATAAGATATTCTAGTTTCTAGCTTAAAGCGTTAGCTTAAGTATTTTCTATTTCCTTAATATAAGAAATTCGAAGCTTAATAATAGAGAGTATTTTATATTAATAAACCTATTATTAGTTTAGTTCTTTAGTAGTTATAAAGTAAATAAGATTCTTATAGTCTATTAGGATCTATACTTCGTAGGTAGCGCTTTTAAAGTAGACTTTCTATTTATATATTATATCTATAATTACTAGTAATTCTTTATTATATATATTATAATTAAGTTCTACTAATAATAGTTTCTGCGAATAGTAAGTAATTAGTTACTATTTTCTATTCTTACTTAGCTAGCTAAGTATAACTCTAATAGTATAATCTAAAGAATCTATCTCTATATATATTTCTTTATTAAAAGTAAAGGAAGTAAGTACTAGTTCTATAAAAAAAGCTACCTTAAGTACTTTAAATACTTTTTATACGCTATTAGACTAATAGAATTCCTTATTCTTATAAGTTAACTCTATAAGTAGCCCAGCGATTTTCAAGTAATCTTTAATAAATTATCTATAGAAGTTAATAAACCTAAGGAATAATTATACTTCTTTAATATTTATAGGTCCTATCTACTTAATAATTACTTTAATCTTTTTAGGATTTATAGCTAATCTTATAATAATAACTATATAGCTTAAGAAGATAACCTTATTTATATAAAAGTTATACTTTTCTAGTTTAAGTAATAAGTAAGTATTTTCTAGCCTTTAGAAGATAGTTATAATATCTTTTATATATTATTCTTCCGATTTAAAATAGACTAGTATATTATCTAAATAGTATATATATATTATATCTAAGTAAGGCTATAAAATATTATTAATTAGATACTAAAATATAGCTAGTACGTTAGTTAAGCTAAAAAGTATAACTATATACTTATAGTAACTAAAAAGAGTATAAAATACTATTTTCTCTTCTTTACTCTTAGCTATTCTAATAAAGTTATATACTTCTTATAAGTTAAGCTAAGTAAAAATCTTAGCTCTAATAAGTCTATCTTATAGCTCCTTAGCTAATAGTATATCAGGGGCTCCTGCTATTTCAGGCAAGCTGCAGCCCTTAAAGGCTACACGTCTCTTAAGCTCTATAGCTCTCCTTAAGTTTTAGTTAATATAATATTACTTCTTTACTCCTTATGTTTCAGGTACCCTATAATACTCTAAAACTTCCTTTAAGTAGTATAGTAAAGAGAATAACTAAAGAGAGAGATCCACCTAGAGCCCCTCTACTAAGATACCGCGGTACCGCTATAGCTAGACCTTAACCGGGCACCTACTAATACTACCTAACTAATATAACTAATAAAAAAAGCGATACTCTCTAAGTAAAGGATTAATCTAGATATAGCTAAGCGACTATCTTAATTATAAAAGCAAGAGATTAAGATTCCCTCGCTTAGTGAACTATTAATAAACGCCTTAGAGCTTAGTATAACTATAAGTTCCAAAATAGAGAAGGCTCCGGCTACTAAGCATATAATAATCTAGACTCCTTAAACTTATTATCTATAAATTTAGAACGTATCTGTAGTATTAAAAACGAAGATTCGAATCTTATTAGTAAAGACTCTCCCTTTCTAACTGCTAGCTACTAAGTATAAGTAGAGAGCGAGTAAGAGAACTACTAAAACTTACTAATATCGTAATACTCCTAAAGCTGCTAACGCCTCTAAGACTCTCTATAGAGAACTTATAGTAACTTACTAACTTATTATAACTTCTTACTACGCTCTTACTTTTCACGTAGCTCTTAAGCTATAATTGAAGTATAACTCTAAGAGATTAACTGCCTTAAAGAGCTAAACTAAACTATATCTATAAAGATATAAGCTATAGAACACTAATAAATAATAGGTTTTCTAAGTTAAGAAGGATATTTCAGAGCTACTCTAATAATAAGTAGTACTTTACCTTACGCTATAATAGTAGAATAACTAGCTAGAAAAGGCCTTCCCCCTAGTCTAAGAGGTCTCCTAGTTTTCCTAGAATTAACTAGTCTGCTTAGTTATATAAATAATCCTATCTTAGAACAATTGTTAGTACCTCTATACCTAATAGTAGTAGTACTTCCGGAATACTTAAGCCGCTCTAGAGATTAACTATAGAGCAAAACTCCCTCTATATTCACGCTACTAAAGAATAATCTACGATTTTAGATCCTTGAAATAAAGGACTATATAGTAATAGAAGGAATAGTTGACTCTACTATATAGGCTACTATAGTAAGAGACTACGTTCACGCGACTATTAAGAAGCGTATTTAGTTTACCCGACTTAATAGTATACTATAAGAAGTTACTAAGTTTATACACTAGCTTCTACTAAAGAAATAGCTATTCCTAGAATATAAAATACAAATATTAGCTATTAAAGCAGATCTCAGAATAATAAAGATTCGAATATTTAATAATTAGTTAGTCCAGGACTTCACTAATTTCTTTGAAGGCTTACTTTAAGATATATCGTAGTACTATGAACCTTTAGTAGTACTATCTAACTACTATAGTAAACTTATATAACCTATCTTCTGATATATCTATAATACTTACAGAGGAATTCTACTAATAACTTACCTTATTATAAAGAAATAAGTACTCCAAGCTGAAAAGTACCTATATACTACCTCCTACCTTTTTAATAAGCAACCTTCTTATACCTTAGCTAAACGTCCCGCGGCCTAACTACAGAAGAACATTAGTTTTATAATAACGCCTACAGGTGCTAATACTACTCCTACTATATTAAGGGAACTTTTATAGGACACGTTAGAAAATAAGAAAAGAAAGAAAACCTAGTACTTAGATATCCTTATAAAGAAGAGAAAGAGACTATAATAAGAGAAGCGATATTTCACCTGCGAAGTAATAAGCTACTAGACTAAAGATTACCTAAAAGGAAATAGAGGCCCTCCTTATTAATAGGACTAGCGGGATCAGGAGTAAATAAGTCCTCTAGAGAAATCTATAGTAATACTACGGACGATATATTATTACTTACTAACAACTAGTATTAATTATCTATAGACTAACTCTATAATTACTAAGAATAACTATATGTCCTGCTAAGCTAAGTCTTACACATACTAAATTATATTAATATATTATTACTATTCTAGCTTCTCCCGGATATACTTAGCGTACTATTAACTCGTCCTGAATTCTATAAGGTTACGGTTTTATTATTAGCTCTAGACAGTTCAAATATTAAAATATCCGCACTTATAGATACTAGCGTATTATTAAACTTTATTAATACAACTTTGGCTGTAAAGGTTTAATACTAACGAGACAACTCTTATTACCCTATAGTTAAAGACGCTAAAGGGCGAGTACTAGCGCCTATATCTACTACGGCCCTACTATAGCTTCTAATAATAATACCTTAAATATACTTTATAAGTAACGAACTATTTTAAGAGATAGAACTAAAGGTAATAGATATTATCCTCGGCCTCCTATAGTTAAAGAAATATAACTTAAAGGTTAATTTTCACACCGGCGAACTTACTCGTAATAATAATACGCTATTTAAGAAAAGCTTTAAGCATATACTAGTAGTAATAGATTATTTATACCTTACTAAGGACTCTGCAGATAAAACAGATAGCCTACTTTCTCTAACTAATAAGTATAGCTTAGCGCTCCTCCTGAATAACTTAGACTTAAACGATAGCGACCTACTAAGCCTACTAGGATACAACCTTAGCGCGGCCACGGAAAAGCCGCTTATTACACTACTACTGAAATATACTATATTCTTAAGAGTGTTCGACCCTATCAAGGCTTAGTAGCTTCCTTCTTATCGCCTAGGATTAGATTATGAAATCCACTTACGCCCTAGCACTAAACCTCTATTTAGCTCTATTTATAACTTATCCTAAGAAGAACTACTTGTTTTATAATAATACCTGAATAAAATACTTACTTAAGGATTTATCTATACTTCGAAGTCTGAGGCTACTACTCTATTATTATTTATAGGGAAAAAGGATAGTAACCTCAGGCCTTATGTCGACTTTCGCGCGCTTAATACTATTATAGTACTAAATCGATACCTAATCCCTCTAATCTTAGAGATTCTTAACTAGCTCAGGGAAGCAGCTATATTTATAAAGCTAGATTTACTTAGCGCTTATAATCTTATTTATATTACCCTAGGATATAAATAGAAAATAGTATTTTATACTTATTTTAGTTCGTTTAAGTATCTAGTTATACTTTTCGGATTATATAATACGCTTACTACTTTTTAAGCTTATATCAACTAATATCTTCGGGAATTTATTAATATTTATATTATTATTTACTTTAATAATATCTTAATATTCTCGAAAGACCCTGATATACACTTAACTTATATTTATAATATACTAGAATAACTCGTAGTATAAGGACTGTTTTATAAATTAGAGAAATACGAATTTAATACTACTAAAGTCGAATTTTTAGGGTATATTATATCGCCTAGCGGTATTCGAATAGATAAGAGACGCCTTACTATAATTAACTAATAGCCTATCCCCGGCACTACTAGGGAAGTACTCTTATTCCTCGGATTCTATAATTTTTATTAACGTTTGATCTATTACTATAGTAAGATTACCTTAGGCCAAACTATTTTACTCAAAGGTAAATAAACATTTAGATAAAATAAAAGTGCGACAGACTCTTTCAAGGCCTTATAATAGTGTTTCCAGGAAGCCCCGATACTAGTGTATTTCTGTCCGGCCCTTAAACTATAGTTAGAATATAACGCCTCTATATTCGTATTAGCTGGAATTATCTTATAAAGATAAGAAAATAGTTACTTATACCCTATTATATTCTATTCCCGTAAGTTTACTCTCGTAGAAATTAATTACTCTACTTTCGACTAAGAACTTTTAGCGATTATCGAGTCCGTGAAGTATTAGTGCTACTACTTATAAGGCTCTTAATATAAAATTACTATATTATTAGACTATAATAACCTTTAGTATTTTATAATTATACGCACCCTAATAAGATAATAAGTAAGATAAGCTATTACCTTTTCTATAATTGATTTCGAGATCATCTACTAACTAGGTTCTAGGAATCTCGCGGACGCTCTGTTAAGAAGACCTGATTACACTTTAATAACGCTAACTCCTTCTAAACTACTACTTACTTCTGTAGTAGTATAAGATATTAATACCCTCTTAGCCTTAGATAGATATAAAGATATATTACACTTAATTATTATGATAGTAAAGGAAAGTATTAAAGTAGGATTTTATTCCTACTTAGCTAAAGTATAGAAAATCCGTGTCCCTGACTTACTTACGCTTACCCCCGCTAACTCCGATATCTTATTTAATAACCTCGCTTTAAATATTAAATACGTTTAATAACTATATCTTACCCTTGTTAGCGAGGAATATTCCAAAGAGGATAGCATATAGGTATATAAGGGTACTCGCTTTTATATTTTATTAGATAGGAAATTCCAGAGGTCTCTACTTACGGAATTTCACGATAGCTCTACCGCAGGATATTTCAGAAGGGACCGGACTATTATCTTAATAAAACGACTTTTCTACTAGCGAGGAATAGACGCTGATATTAAGGACTACTCTATATCTTATCTTATATATAAGAGAGTAAAGAATCCCTATAGAGCGACCCCGGGTAAATTCACGCTACTACTAGTCCTAATAAGACCTTAAGGTAGTATATTAATAGACCTTATCACTAACCTCCTGCGAGTAAAATATTTAGTAGACTTTCCTTATAAGAAAGATAGCTTTACACTGACTTATAACGCGATCTTTATTATAATTTGCTGATTTACTAAGGAACCTGAATTTCTACTAGTTACTAAAGATATAGATTCTATTCAGCTAGCTCACCTGTTTATTTAATATATTTTCTTTAGGCGTAGTATACCTAATAACTTTATCTCTGATAGAGGCTCTCTGTTTATATCCGTGTTTTAAGCCACGATTACTAAAGCTCTCTAAGTAGACTATAGCGTCTCTATAGCGTTCTACTCGTAGACTAACAGATAGATAAAGCGTATAAACGTAGTACTTGAAATATTTCTTCGTATATTTATATAGTTCAACTAAGAAGACTAGCTAGACTTCCTAGGACTTGTAAAATACGCTTAGTATAATTCCCCCTTACTTATAATAAAAGTCTCCCTGTTTAAGGTAAATAGTGTTTTTATTAAACTTTTTTAAATTAAGTTATTCCTATAGTATAAATCCGAGTCTGCTAAATAACTCTCTAACTGCTTAGTAAAATTATATAAGGAACTTAAAGTAGACTTAATAGACGTATAAAATCTCTAAGCTAAGTATTACGACGCTAAATATAAGCGCTTTTCGTTTAAAGTCGGCGACTTAGTTTTTCTTAGTACTAAAAACTTATCTATTAACTGATCATATAAGAAGCTTAGCCCTAAGAGAGTCGGCCTTTCTTAGTTTTAGAGACTATAGGTATATAAGCTTATAAGCTCCGACTCCCCGAGTCTTAGAAGATCTATAATATTTTCTATATAAATCTTCTATTGCTTTATTATAGCGTGTCCTAGGTTAATTACTCTATAGATACTAACGAGCTAGGCCCGGAATTTATTATTAATAATAAGAGCGAGGAAGTAAAAGAATAGGAAATTAAATCTATCTTAGACTCTAAAGTCGCTAGCTATTAGAGAAAACTATATTACTTAGTCCGCTAGAAAAGCTAGAGTCCTAATCACGACTCTTAGTATAAGATAGAAGATCTAGAGTATACCTAGTAAGCTATTACTGATTTTTACTCTTAATATCCCTTTAAACCCGGTAATAGCTTATAAGCCCCCTGAGGCACCTATGTTTATAGCTGTTATTCGTATACTATTATCCTACTAAGGCGCTCTTACCTATATTTATAGTTATTTTAGCTATATTTATAGCTTACTGTAGTAATTTAAGATTTCTATTTACCCTGATATAGCTTATAGCTACTATAGCCGGGCCGTAGTTCACCTAGTGCTTATTATATATATAACTTGAAAACCTGAAGATATTCTCGCTTAACTTAAAATAAACTAATATATAAATAAGGTATTAATAATCTCGCTTACTTTCGTAATACAACTTCTTCTAGATTCCTATAACTTTAATAACTTATAAACCTCTTTAATAATTTACACACTAAATAATAATAGCTGTAAGCTCGAGACCTATTAAGCTTATTATAAGGGACTACTACCTGCGAATTCGATTCTATATCATCTGTGATAACTGCTCTAATATATTTAACTGCTCTAATATGTAATACTAACTTCGCCTTTATATAGTAGGAATATTTAGCTCTATCAACCCTGAATTCGATATAGTAGATATTAATCTTACGGACGACGAGACTATCTATATTATAGAAGACGTATTTACTTTATATATCAAGAAGAACGAGAATAGAATATATTTTATAGTTAACCCTTTCCTTACCTACTACTGAAAAGCTTTAGCTTAGATTATTATAATAGGCTGCTTTAGTAGAATAACTAAGGACCCTAAGATATAAAGAGGTAAACTATAAGCTATCTGATACTTAGTTCAATACTATATTATATATAGGAAACGTTTCGAGGTCTTAGACTACTAGATCGATTATAGAGAGAGGGCTATAAACTAACTATTAAGCGACAACGATAATAACCCCTGTCCTCGAACTATTAGCTTACTAGCTACTATTCCGTGACCTATTATAAACTAACCTCCCCTACTATAGCGACCTACTATAGCTTACTTACAGCTAGACTCTAGGCTATAGACTCTACTTTCTACTATATTACTATTAACTCTATAGAATAAACTACTTTCTAGCTGGGCTACTAATAGCAGTTCTATAATAAAGATTATCTGAGTTAGTAAGAAGAATAAGACCCCGCCTACTAAATCGCTAAGATCTGTAAGTTTAGTAAAGAGATTATCTAAACTAACTCTTATGTAAAAGTTCTAAAAAGCATAAAAGTAAGCGAAAATTAAAGCTCGAGTCTCTAATCTCCTCTATAAGGTTAAAAGTAAGAAGGTTTTATATAATACTATTAATAAAGAAGCTATTAAACGAGAATCCGAGCTTTCACTAACTCTAATAGCTTACCCTGACTCTACCGCGGATATATTACTACTAAGCTAGAATAACTCTAATAACCTCGTTAATAGTAATAAAGAGAAGGAAATAGAGTTCAAAAGCCTTCGTAATAACAGAATCGACCCTACTAGTACGTCCTGTGCTACGTATCCTACTATTAACACACCTTATAATAATATATATAGCTATTATATTATTCGCCGCCTATAGGACCTTATAATAGAAGATATTTAGTATCTTAATATAAGAGTTAATAATCTGATCTTATTAGCATCTAAATATACTAACTTTTCCTAGCATAAGTTTATTACTTAGATTTTTAACTAGAACTGGAATACCTCCGCTAGAGAAACTATAAAGCTTATCTAAAAGGCCCGAGCTACTGCTAACACTAGTATCCCTTACGGATATTTCTAGCGAGATACTTATAGCGACTCTATTAAGAAGAAAATACTTTAAATAAGAAAGACCGTAGCTAAGCTTAGCTTTCCTAGATTACCTCGAAACTGCTAAGTAAGTGCCTTTATTCGACTTAAGATTTAACTAGTAATATATAATACTTAAGTATCCTTCACCTGTTTAAAGGAAATATTTTATTCAGAGGAGGATATTACTCTAGTAGGACTATAGCTCTTCTATAGCTATTACTTAGCGGCCCTTTAGAACTATAATATAAAGGATATTAAAATCTGCGAAAAGTATAACACTTGGATACTAATCTAGTTAGCTCGTAGTCGTCTTAATAAATAGTATAAGGATTAAGCTCCTAGATAATAAAACGAAGAAGTAATCTACTATAATATCCTAGAAGAAGAACTGTTCGTACTGTTTAAGCCTCTCTGTATAGCTCTTTAAATATTTAGCTTCTCGTAGGGCAGTAGAAGTAAAATCCTTAGAGGTATAAGAATAGAAGTATACTACGATATACCTAGGGGAGTATATAAGAGTAGAAAGGTTAAAGGAACTCGCTTTAATCGCGAGGTGTAATTAAACGCCCGGGAAGCTAATATAATAGTAAAAGCAGTTAACTATAAACGTTATAAGGAGGTTAGCGATAGTAGTATTAATATCGGAGATACTAATAGTAAGGAGGATAATAATAGTGATAATAATAATAATAGCGACTATAAACTTTCACTATCTATAGATATTAATAAAACTAAATAACACTTATACCTACCTTATAGTATCTCTATAGCACCTCTATAAAGAAGGCCTTATACGATAATATTTAATAGAGGAATTTAGGGCACACATAGAGTAATAGATAGGGTAGGAGTTTTTACTATAGCAGTTATTTGTTTTTCTTTCCTACTTGCTATAATTATAATTTTCTACAGAGGTACTATAGATAGGCAATAAGCCCTCGTATATATATAGCTAGCTAAGGCAGCCTAGTATAAGGGGGGGGATAGTATTAGGGGCTCCTGCTATTTCAGGTAAGCTGCAGCCCTTAAAGGCTACACGCCTCTCGAGCTCCATAGCTCTCCTCAAGTCCCAGTTAATATAATATTGCCTCTTTGCTCCCTGTGTTCCAGGTACCCTATGACATAGTAATATATAATAATCTTTTTTTATAGTATTATTTAATTAATAATAGTTGATATATATTTATCGCTTACTATTCTTTTTTTCTATAAATAAGATATTACTTCCTTATAAGGATTTAGACTCTTAGATAAATCCCTTTACTAGGTTTTTATTAATATATTTCTTAATTATTATTAAGTTATTTACTAAATATTCTCTAAGTAGTTAGAATATTAGTTTAGTACTTAGTTCTAACTTAATCTAATAATCGTAGTTCTGATATTTAAGCAGGGCCTTAATACTTTATTCTTCCTTAAATAGTGCTATAAACCTCTTATATACTAATAGTATATCCTTTATTAGTAGACTTTAAGTATAATATCTAAGCTTTTCCTTAGAGGTAGCGCTAACTTCTTAAATACTTACTACTTCTGTTTCTAGTAAATAATAGTAATCTCTATAATAACTAAACTTAAGCTTTCCTATCTACTAATTAATAATAAAGTTATACTTTTCTATTTATAATAATCTTAAGATAATATTATATTTTCTAATCCTAATAATATTAAATTAGATTATTTTAAAGTACTTAGTAATACTTATATAAACTAAAGTAGTCTGGACTTCAATTAGTTTATTAGAGGCGACTTTATTATCTACTAGTACTAGATAATACTCTTTATCTTTTATTTTAGTTAATAGATAATATTTAAGTATAATAGTAAGAGATATAAAGTTCCTTTATACTCTAGAATCTATTATTATTTAAAGCTTAACTCCTTTAATTTTAACTTCTAATATAAGATACTTATCTCTAATAGTAGTAAGTTATTATATATAGAAATATTTCTAATATATACTATAGTTAAGAATATTCTCTTATATTTTTCAATTACTATAGCTTAAGCTAACCTTATATATAAGTCCTATTCTAAGTCTAGTATAAGTTACTAGGTTATATATCTTATAATAGTACTAACTATTATTATTAATATAGACTTATATTCTATAATATTAGTTTTCTACTATAATTTCTTATTTCTTACTTACCTCTAGTAGCGCGCTAGTATTAAGAATAGTAGTATTCTAGAGTAGTAAGTACTATATAAAAGTCGTTAGTCTTTCCTAGTTCCTAGTTATCTTCTATCTAATATACTTATAGTTCTTATAAATTACTTTATACTTTATCCCTTATAGTAAACCTTTTAAGCTAATAAGGCCCGGTTCTTAATAAGTAACCCTAGTAGCTATATTAGTCTAGTAGCGAGTATTATAGCTAACTTAATATAAGCTTTCTTCTCTTTAAGTAATTTCCTAGGTTTTACTTACTTTTAGTTCTGAAAGTTTAAGTTACATTAGTAAAAAGATCTGGCTCCAGGCAGCCGCCGACTAGCCGCCGTAGGCGCTATTTTCGCGATTTCTAGCCTAAGTTACATATCGATTAATTTAATAGCTAGCGACTCCTAAAGCGGTATATAGTAATTTTTACTAGCACTATAGGCGCCTTAAGCGACTAGGGCGCTATAGGTGCTTATAAGCCTAATTAAGACTAGCGTATAAAATAAAAGTAGGTCCGATTTTTTTATATTATATAAGGTATATTAGTAAGCTTACTAAAAGCCTTAAGAATACTAAGGATACTAAGGATACTAAGAAGGATATACCTTATAAGGGGGTATTATTAGGCTTATATCGCTCGATTAGGTAAGGCGGCGACTCACCCCTGTATAGAATTTACCTGAATCGAATTATAAGCTTATTAGCGATTTTTTAGCGTAGATATTCATAGTGTTAAAGGCTTAGCGAGACTAGTTTTAAGGACGTGCGTAAAAAGTGTAAGTCTTTTTAAATTCTCGGTTAAAATCTACGC
The DNA here is from genome assembly GCF_030347475.1 of Cadophora gregata. Classification (NCBI taxonomy): domain Eukaryota; kingdom Fungi; phylum Ascomycota; class Leotiomycetes; order Helotiales; family Ploettnerulaceae; genus Cadophora; species Cadophora gregata. The sequence continues at coordinate 1,687,722 of NW_026695927.1, forward strand.
TAGTCTAACTGTTTTTAGTTAGTTTAAAATCTAAAAATAAACTTAACCTTTAATTTTTAATTCTAATTAAAAATATTATATCTTTCCTAATTAGGTCTAGCTTATATATAAAAGTAGGTCTTATAAAGAGCGCCTAGGGCGTATAAGGCGGCCTTTTATTATTTAAGTCTAACGTACGGCAGCCTCTTATATTTTAAGGCGCCTTAAGCGTAAAACGCGACTATTCGGCGAAAATAGCGAAAATAGTAGGTAATACGTACACCCGGCGCCAGAATTTTTTCCTGATATAAGGTAGCCTTAGTTCTAGAGTCTAATCTAGTTCTTAAGCTTTCTTTTTACTATTACTTAGTATTAGCTCTATATTATTATCTAGCTTAGAGCTATTATTATCTTAATATATATAGTTCTTAAGGGGCGTACTAATAATAGTTTACTCGAGCTAACTTATAATACTCGCGGAATCTTACTTATTATTATTAGAATCACTTAACTAGGTATAGATATAATTCTTCTTAAGCTTATTTATAGTTATATATTAATATATCGCGGCGAGTTATTATATTAGTTTATTATAAGAGCTACGCCTTATTATATTAATATACTTTCTATTTATTTATAACTTCTTTTATTAATAAGAGCTAGCTATATAACTAAGGAAGCTATATTTAAAGTATAGCTTCTTCTTTTATTACTTACTTATAACTTTCTTAGATAACTTACTACTATATAGCTTTCCTTAGTAACTTAGCTTCCGGAATATTATATTAAGTTCTATCTCTTAAGAGTAGAATAGTATCTTATTATTACTTTCTCTTTCTTAGTATATATATATTCTAAAGTAGTATTAGCTTTTCTTTTTAAGTACTCTCTTATAATTTCAGTTATTAATCTTAATAGTTATCTTAATAAGTTCTTATAAGCTAGTAGGTATATCTATCTAATCTTACTATCTTATCTTTTACTTTATCTTTTAACTCTTTATAGTACTATACTTAAAGAGTATTATTATTTTAGCTAGTCTAATTCGTGAATTACTAGAAAGTAGTAGTATATATAGTTACTAACTTAACTTACTTTAAGTTCTAGATATTTCGCTTAGTAGTATAGTTCTAATTAATATTATTAAAAATATAGTTAATCTTATACTTAAAACCCTTAAAAGTTATAAAGATCTTTTAGGATTCCTTAGTTATTACTATAAAGACTCTCTTATTCTTAGTTTAGTTCTAAATATAATCTAAGAGAAAAGTCTTAATCTAATTAAAAGTAGATCTCTAGAGAAAAGATAAAGCTTAAAGGACTTTATTAGTATTTATAGCGAACTAATAACTATTAAAGCTTATATAAAGCTTAACTTATATAAGGTATACTCTGAGCTTAGATTAGTCTTTACTATAGAGATCTAAGGTAATAATCTTAGGTATATTTTTAGTATTAAGAGTCTTAGTAGTAGCTAGGTTATTACTTAATAATAATCTTTTAATAGAGGATATATTATCTTTATAAGTTAGTACTTTTAATAAGAAAATACTTAAAATATAATAGTCCGGTATTTATTTACTATAAATATAGAAAGCTATAGTTAATCTCTAATAATTAAGAAGTAAGTATATTATATAAATAGGAAGATAGTTATTAAGTATTAGAATACTATTTAAAGTTAAGTATAAAGCTCTTATCTAATAGTAGATATATTAGTTTTATCTAAAACTTTTATTCTTATAGATCTTTTAAGTATTAAATCTATAGATCCTTAAATCTCTTTTTTTACTATAAGATCTAAAGATCTAAGGATCTATTATATAATATTAGGTTATTAGAACTAATACTCTTAACTATAGTACTTAGATTATATAATATATATAATTACTATAATATTATAAAATCCTAAGAGAGAAGTTCTCTTAGAAGCTTTTACTTTTTAAAAGACTTCTTCTAAGAGTAAGTATCTTCTTAAGCTTATAGTCTCTTAGTCCCTCTTACTTAGAAGCCCTTAGGTACCTAAGGGAATCCCTTTAGGAGCGCTAGGCTCCTAGGCGGTTCGTAATAATCTATTAGCGCAAAGTGTTTTTTATATTAGTATTTTCCGTGTGGTTTATATCCCTATAACTACTATCCCTCCCTAGGAATAATATTAAAAAGCGAGCTAGAAACCTATAGAATTATTAGTATACCGCTTCTATTTTTAGCTTACTGCTTCTAAATATAGGATAATATAAATATTATTAATTTCTTAGTATTTTATAAGCTCTCCTCGTATATTAATAACTGCTTAATATTACTAGTACTAAGAATTATAAAGCCTCCTTATGAAATCCTTCGGAATAACCTCTTACGCCTCTTATATAATTTATTTAAGCCTCGGAAGAGGTATTTTTACTATATTATAATACGCTTCGTAATATCGAGCTTAGATCTAATTCTTTATCTAATTCTATATTTATTTAATAAGATTAAAGTCTAAAGAATAGCGTGAAAAGTAAATATATTATATATAATATCTATCGAGGTTTATATATATAGCCTTTAATTAATAATAAAAGGCGTTATCTTATATCTAAATAAGGTAAGTACCTTAGATCTCTTTTTACTAGATAAATATCTATATATTATTTAGTATAATTATATTATACTTCGTAGAATCTATCGATTTCTATTCTTTCTTCTAGAAAATAGCTAGCCTCTTTTTTCTTAGTATAATTATTCTATAAAATCTCTACGTAGGTCTTTTATTATATTTATACTATAAATAGTCTACTTAGTATCGATTAGAACTATCGATTTTATAGGTAACGTACGACTATATATATACTCTTTTATAAGCTTATACCTTATTAGAAAAGATCTATCTTAATACATGTTTAAAAGGCTAATATATTACTTTATTTATAAAATCAACTCGTTTTTATTAAACCTCTAGATTATCTAAAAACCCCTTCTTTTTTATAGTTCGTCTCTCGTAACCTATAAGCCTAAAAGTAGTCTAAAGTGTAATATCTCTAAAAAGCGCTAATTCTAGTATTATTAAAGGTATATATTTATACGTAACTTAATGATATAAAAGTAAAGCTATAATCTATTACTTAAGACGTTGTTATTTTAATATATCGATAGTAGGCTTTTATTAACTTTGTTTTACTTATTGAGGAGTATTCCGATAGTCTTTTATATATTAAATCTACTAGAAAGTATAGCTATACTTAGAGTGTATCTCTTAAGGGTTATAACTAAACTCTAGAGTTATTTTTATTCGAATTCGATTAATATAAGTTATTAAAGGCGTATATATATGTCGAGTAAGTGTTTATAAAGGGCGAGGGCTATTTTAGAAGTCTTAGGATTATATAAAAGCTTAAAAGAATAAAATAGGTAAAAGTAAGAGAGGATCGCTATTAGCGGCTTAAGAAACAGGTACTTTATAAATATATTCGACTCGTAAAGTCTTTAAAGTATAAAGAAGGCTCTAAATATCTATAATATTATTTGTAAAAAGTATTATAATAGTAGTTATATTATAAAGATAAAGTTAAGTTAAGGTATTTACTCTCTAAGGTAAGAGCTTTACTTTTTCTGCTAGCAGAGGGCTACGTGAGTAGAACGTAGGTTATTTCTAGAGGGTTCTACGATGATTTAGTTAGCTTAAAGCCCTATTACACCCCTTAATACAGACTCTCTATTTCCCTTGCAAAACCCCTTATAAAATCGTTACATTTAATATTATTCCCAGGGAGGGAATAGTACTATCCCCCCTCTGAAATAATATTAAAGTATAGAAAATATAAGGCAGAGGCTTAAGGACTTACTTCTTAGTAGTTAGATAGCCTTATTAGTCTTAAGGCACGAGCCAGAATTAGGTCTACTATCCCTTCCCCCCGGCTTAAATGTTAAATATATAAGAAACTAGACCTCGTGTAAGTAGCTACTAAAGGTATTTATCTAATAGAAGTTGCTACTTTAAGCTCTTATAGTCCTCTTAAACCTTTTACAAATACCTTAACCTTTATAACAGACTTAATTCTAGTTTATACTTCTAGTTTTATTTAAGGCCTCTAACCGCTTAGCACTTGAAAGTTAGGCCTCCGACTTATAAAAGTTCATATTTAATATTTAAACCGGGGAGGGAATAGTATTATAAAAGCTAGAGTATATATAGAAGGTTCTAGAGGAATACAAGGGCCTAAAGTAGTAATTTCTATTAGATAGATACCTTAGAAACCTACCTACAAGAGATAATACATAGACGCTACCCTCCGGCTATATAAACGCTGCCCCGCCACTTAAATATAGCAGAATCCTTAAAATCTACTATGTAATAGTAAATAATTCTTTATCGATTTCTAGTAGTAATATAGCTAATAATTATAAATAAATAAGTAACTAAACAGAAACGATACTAACATATAAAATAACTAATTAAACTAAGTTCTTAAGGTAAAATCTAACTCCTATTCTACCTCTTGATTATAAGATAACTATAATATAAATACTAGCTAGAATATCTGATTTTAGCTCTAGAAATAAGTTATTCCTCTTATTCTAGGTATTACTAGTGTCCTTTCGTATAGAAAGAGATCATTACTCTTATTATACCTAGTGTAATAATAATTAATATATCTCTTTTTATCGTGCTTTAATAGAATATAAGCTAAATAGTATATTAGTAAAAAAATCTAGCTCCAGGCAGCCGCCGGCTAGCTGCTAAAAGCGCTATTTTCGCTATTCTAGCCTAAGTTATATATTAATTAACTTAATAGCTAGCGACCTCTAAAGCAGTATATACTAATTTAAATTAATAACGTAGGCGCTTAAAGCGACTAAGACGCTATAGGTGCTTATAAGCTTAATTAGGACTAGCGTATAAAATAAAAGTGAGTCCGATTTTTTATTTATTATATAAGATATATTAATAAGCTTAGAAAGCTTAATAATACTAATCCTAAGGATATTAAAGGTACTTATAAAGGTATATCTTATAAGGGGGTATTATTAGGCTTATATCGCCCGATTAGATAAGGCGGCGACTTACTCTTATATAGAATTTACTTAAATTGAATTATAAGCACGCTAGCGATTTTTTAGTATAGATATTTATAATACTAAAGGCTTAGCGAGACTAGTTTTAAGGATATATATAGAAAGTATAAGTCTTTTTAAATTCTTAGTTAAAATCTATACTAGTCTAACTATTTTTAGTTAGTTTAAAATCTAAAAATAAACTTAACTCTTGATTTTTAATTCTAATTAAAAATATTATATCTTTCCTAATTAAGTCTAGCTTATATATAAAAGTGGGTCTTATAAAGGGCGCCTAGAGCGTATAAGGCGGCCTTTTATTATTTAAGGCGCCTTAAGCGTAAAAAGCGACTATTTAGCGAAAACAGTGAAAATAGCGAGTGATATATATACTCGGCGCTAGAATTTTTTACTAATATACTCTCTAATTATAGCTTAATAAAAGATTCTTAATCTCTTATTTCTTTTTTTATTAAGAATACTTTAGTATTATATATTATATATATCTTAGTATTATAATTATTATTAATTATTAGTAGTCCGTTAATCTCTTTTATAAATAAGATCTTAATATAAATAGGTTTTAGTATTAATTCAGATATCTTCTAAGTTAGTTATTTCTAATATTAAGTATCTTTTAATAACTTTTCTGTTTATTATTTAATATTAGAGCTATTTATAGTAAATAATTAAATAAAAGTAAAATAAAATATATATATTTTATTACTTCTTATATTAATTTCGTAATCTTTATTATTTATTCTTAAGGAATTATAAGGTCTCTTTTACTTCTTAGATTTCTTCTTTTAAATAAGAACCTTATTATTAATCTAAAGATTATAAATATAAGTAGTTTTAAAGCTATTTTAAGTAACTAATATATTATTAATATTATATATAATATAGAGCTTATATATAGCTTTTATAGCCTTTTTAATAGTAGCTACTTATTATTTAACTAATAAATTAAAAGGATCTAATTCTATTATTTTAAGGTATATACTAAAAACTAGTAATATAAGAACTAAGTTATTTAGTTTAGTTATATTATTTATAGCTTTAATAGCTATTTATAAGTGTTCTTTAGTATTAAGATCTTTATATTCTTTTATAATAATTTTATAAGTATAATAAAGTAAATAGTAATAACTTTTTACTTTATTAATAAAATAATATATTTCTATTAGAATAAGTTTAAGAATAGTTCTAATTAACTTAAGTAAGCTTTAAAACTCCTTAGATATAAAGTTTATTCTATAACTATAAACTATAGAATTAAATAGCCTTAAATATAAATTAATTTATATAGCTTTAAATATATTAAATATAGATTAAGTAGATATTAAACTAGAGCTTTTTTAAAGCTATCTTACTACCTTAAGCTTTATTATCTTATTAATTATATAAAGAGTATACTAATTTCTAAATATTATAATATTAATATAAACTATATAATTAAAGTTAATATTATTATAACGTCTAAATCAGAACTAATATAAAGTATTTATATATTCCTAATAGTACTTATATATCTCCTTTACTTATTATATAATATTAGAATCTAATATATAACTTGCTTAATCTAAAAGATATTATAAATATTATATTAGTAAGTATCTAAATCGCCTATAGAGTCTATAAATCTCTATTTCTATAAGATAATAAGCTAATATATCTTTATCTAAGTACTTTAATAATTAGTAATACTAATATAAAAGAAGCTATATATACTTACTTTTCTAGATAATTAAGTATTTAATATCTTCTTAGATTAAGGTATTAATAAAGTTATTATAATAGATCTCTAGCTTATTGAGCTATTAAAAGTATATTAAGAATAGTATATTAGTATTTATAATTATAAATTCTATTTATCTAATAAGTATATTAATTATAATAGTTCTTAATATAACTCTTATACTAGCTCTAAATTAGATCTAATAATATCTCGCTTTTCTTTTATTAAATATAACTTTCTAAATTTATTATAAACATTAGTAAAAAATTCTGACGCTAAGTGCACGTGCTACCTGCTATTTTCGCTGTTTTCGCTAAATAGTCGCTTTTTATACTTAAGGCGCCTTAAAATATAAAAGGCTATCGTACGTTAGCCTTAAATAATAAAAGGCCGCCTTATACGCCCTAGGCGCTCTTTATAAGACCTACTTTTATATATAAGCTAGACCTAATTAGGAAATATATAATATTTTTAATTAGAATTAAAAATTAAAAGTTAAGTTTATTTTTAGATTTTAAACTAACTAAAAATAGTTAGACTAGTATAGATTTTAACTAAGAATTTAAAAAGACTTATACTTTCTATATATATCCTTAAAACTAGTCTTACTAAGCCTTTAATACTATAAATATCTACGCTAAAAAATCGCTAATAAGCTTATAATTCGATTTAAGTAAATTCTATATAAGAGTATGTCGCCGCCTTATCTAATCAGGCGATATAAGCCTAATAATACCCTCTTATAAGGTATACCTTTATAAGTACCTTTAATATCTTTAGGATTAGTATTATTAAGCTTTCTAAGCTTATTAATATATCTTATATAATAAATAAAAAATCGGACTCACTTTTATTTTATACGCTAGTCCTAATTAGGCTTATAAGCACCTATAGCGTCGAAGGCGCCTAGGGCGCTAGGGGCGCCGGCTAAAATTACTATATACGGCCTTAGGGGTCGCTAGCTGTTAAATTAATCGATATATAACTTAAGCTAAAAATCGCGAAAATAGCGCCTTTAGCGGCTAGCCGGCGGCTACCTGGAGCCAGATCTTTTTGCTGATGAAGCTTATAACTAGTTAAGACTATTTATATTTCTTTTTAATATTCTAGTATTAATTAAAAGACTTTAAAAAATTATCTTAAACTACTAAGTAATAAAAGCTTTTATTATTATTTTAAGCTTAAGTTACTTAATTATACTTTAAAGGATATAAATAGCTTTATACTTCTTAAAGTATTAGAGAACTTATCTTATATTATACTCTGTTTTTAATATATAAAATATAATAATAAAGTATACTACTTTATTTTTATTCTCTTCTTTTACTTTAGTATTATAAAAGTAGTTATTATTATCTTCTACTAAAGTATTAAAATTGTCCTTTTTATTACTTTTACTAAGTCTTTTAAATTAGTCTTAATTAAGCTTTAAATCTGATTTATCCTTTTTAAAGTATATTATATATACTTTATAAGATTTTTCTATAAGCTTAATACTTATAGCTTTTTATTTTATAAAGTACTTTACTTTTAAAGTTTCTTATTCTTAATTAGAGTAATAACTACTATAATATTCTATCTTTTTATAGATAATATAACTTATATAGCCTAAGAAAGCTTTAATTCTGTCTTTATATTTATTTCTTAAAGAGAACTATCGAATACTAACGCTATATAAGCCTATTCTAGGTTTAGTATATACTTAGTAAGTATATTATATATATATATAGTATACTCTTAGCTCCTGATTCTAAGGAGTAATATTCTTTTAAATATATCTTTTAATATTATAACTTCCACTTAATTAAATAAGCTCTCTACTAAATAAAAGCTTACTTTACTACTATATAATAGTTAAGAGTTATATCTATCTCTTAAGTACTTAGTATATATATAGTTCTATTACTTTAATTAAGCTTTCTACTAGAACCTTTTAATTACTCCTTAATTTGTAAATCTTTATAACTCTTTTATAATTATATTTACTTTCTTAATAAATCTAAAATCTAAATAATTACTTAGTATTAAAATTATATACTTAAAACTAAAAGATTTTTTTACTTAGATAAAATATTTAATACTAAGTATAAATATTTTAAAACTCTAGCTTTATATTAATCTAAAAACTTTAAATACTTTTTCTCTTACTTAAATGCTTAATAAGCTCTCTTAGACTATAGAGTAAATTATAGCTAATATAATAGCTTATAAGATAGAATTATATAAAATCTCTTATACTAGGTATAAAATAGAGCTTATAAGTTAAGTAGTAGTATAAAGTTTAAGAGCTTTATAAAGCTCTTTAAGTAAGAGCTCTAGCTTTCTTTAAGCTATTCTAAAGGCTTTAATATAAGTTATACTAATAAAAGCTTTAGATTATAAAGTAGTAGTAAAAGTTAAGTAGAAACTATAAAAAATAAATACTAAGATTTAGTAATCTTAAATAACTTAATACTAAAAGCTTTATAAATAGATTAAGAAGATAATAATTAAGTAGTACTTTAAGATTATAAGTATAGAAATTATTACTAATAAGAGTTTTAATATCTAAGTACTTCTTTAATTACTTAAATATATTCTAAATTAAATAAATAGTACTATTTAAACCTTAATTAGAAGTAAATATTAATTATTACTTAAATTAATAAAAGAAGCTAAGCTTAACTTTAGAACTTAGATTATATCTTACTAAGAGCTTATATATAAGAGTATCTTATATTATATTCTAAATATAAATAGAATACTTAAGATTATAAACTTCTTAATTACTATAGGTAACTTTAATTATATATAGTCCTATAAGTACTACCTCTAATTTAAAGAAGCTAATAATCTTAAAAAAAAGTAGTTATATACTTTTATAACTTATATAACTATTCTATATAAAGGAAGTTAATATATAGTATTATAAGCTTATAAGTAATAAAAGTAAGAGATATAGTTATTTTACTACTCTTAGAGAAAAGAGTAATAAAAGATAAGATTCTTTTATATTAGAATCTAATAATAAAGTAATTAAGTATTTAAGAAAAAGTACTTATACTTTAATAATAGAATATATAAGTAAGCTTTTAAAGATTATAATAAGCTTTAAATAGTAGTATATAAAAAGCTCTTTATTAATACCAATAAGTATAAACTAAACCTAAGTAAAAAGAAGCTAAAAGAGATTTATAAGTACTTTATAAGTAAATACTAAAAGCTACTTAAAGTAAAGTTTAAGAGAAATATTAACTTATTACTCTTACTAAAAATTAAAAGTATTTTATAAAAGTAAGAATTAAATAAATCTTTAAATAAGTTAAAGAGCTTTTTCCTTAGAAACCTAATAAATAAAATAGAAAGATAGTTTAATAATAATTATATTATTATATTCTTAAACTTAGACTAAGTATTCTAACTTAGAGTTTACTCTACTTAGAGAGCTTATAAGTATTACTCTCTATTAGTAAGTACTCTTCTAAATAATTATAAAGCTATTAATCTTATTAATAATAGCTTCTTATTAGAACTAAGCTTATTTATAAAAGCCGATTTATATAATACTATAAAGTATAAAAGCTCCTACTTACTAATTATTAAATATAATACTTATATACTTAGAAATATACTTACTAGAATAAATAGAAATACCTTTAACCTTATACTTATAGATATAATTATAATTAAAGGATGATGCTATATAAATATTATTTCAAAAGCTTATCTCTAGAATATAAGCTTATAGTACTATAGAATAAATTATATACTTAGATAGCGCGATAATAATTAACTTATAAGAGATTATCTAGTAGTTTAATAACTTATTTATAAATTTAATCTTATATTCTTTAAATATAATAGACGTTTAAACTACTCTTTTAACCTTTATAAGATCTTATTTAGTAAAGCTAGTATTATAATATTTATAAGTATAAACTATCTAAGGAATTAAGTATTCCGCTTATCTTATAATTATAATAAATCTTACTTAAATTTAGAAATAATATAATATCTATAATTAGAATACTTAAGTTTAAATACTTTTTAAAAGCTAATAAGAGCCTTAAAAGAAGTAAGAATAACTAATACTATAAGACACTTAAAGTATAAGTATTATATACTTATATATATTACTTAAGTTATATCTTATTATTTATTAAAGTAAAGATTAGTAAAGTTATTCTAAAAGATTAGTTAGGATTTATTTAACTTCTTAAAATACCTTAGAAACTACTCTTAGTTTTTAGTACTTAAATACAAGTATAATAAATTATTTATTAGCTATATACTTTAATTAAAATCTTATAATAAAGTATTTAAAAGTATTAAAAGCTTTAAGTACTAAATATATATCTAGTTTAAGCTCTTAATTTATAAATTTAAATATAATTAAAAGAAAGTAGTTATTATAATTTAAGGATTTATAAAGTATAAGATATAAGTAGATAAGCTTAGTATTAAGCTTAAGCTCTCTCTTACTACTATATATAAACTGAATAGTATAATAAAATAAGCTAGCTAAAAGGCTATTATATAAGTAGTAAAAATATAACTATCTATAAATCTCTCTAAAGAACTTAGATTAAAATATACTTTAGTAAGAATCTACTTTTATAATAAGTACCTTAGTAAAACGTAAAATTAAAGATTACTACTTAAGGTTAATAACTAGTAGTTTTATAATTACTTTTAGTAGTATAATCTTATGATTATAGCTTACATAATTATAGATTTTAAACTTAACTAGAATTAAATCTATATATATAGATATAAAGTATATTTACTAATAGTAGAATAAGTACTTAGAAAAGAAAAAAGAGTATTTAAAGTTAATATATATATATATATATATATATACATATATATATATAAGCTACTTTATAAGTTTTTATACTTCTAATATTTATAAGATCTAAGTACTATAACTTAATTGTATTATTATTATATAAAATATTTACTTTAATAAAAGAAGCTTTTATATTTTTAAGGAAGAAGAGATAAAAATCCCTATTTAAGAAGTTTAATCGCTTATTAAGCTCTTATAAGAAAATAAGTAAATAAAATATATCTTAAATAATATAAAGAATATTCCTAGTAATATATAGACTAAGTATATAGTTATATTAAATAAAAGGATTCTATTTAATCTTTATAAGCTCTTAAAGTAAGCTTGATTTATAATTATTAGTAATAAGAGTTAGAACTTAAAAGTAAAAGATTATATTAAAAATCTGAGTATTATAATTAGAACTTTAACTCTAAAAGATACTCTTAAACTAAAATATATACTTAGTATTTAAAGAGAGAATAAGTATTTATTAATAAGTATATTTAATTTAAGACTTAGTTTAAGTATAAAGTAAAATCTTAAGAAGTTAAGCTAAAGTAAGTATAAGTAACTTATAAATCTAAAAATAAATATACTATAGGACTAAGTAAAGAGTCCACTTTATTTAATAAGAATCGAAGTATAAATCCTGATTAGACTACCTCTAATAATAATAAGAGGACTTATATTAGTATTAATTATAATAAAGGTACTAAGAGAATAATTATAAGCTAGAATAATAAGAATATTAACAACTAATATATATATATATATATATAAGAGCGTATTAAAAGCTTACTAAATAATAGTTTACTAAGCTTAAATACTAAAAGTAGTATAAGAGCTAAATAAAGACGTAAAAAAGAGAAAAAAGAAGAAGTATTTATAATATTTAATATTATCTTTTAAGAAATATATAAGAGTAACTTAAACCTTAAAAGTAACTTGAACTTTAGAAGTAATCCTTTTAAAGGTATATATATAGATGTATTATATAAGTTAGATTAGCTTCTTATTACTTTTATACTTAATTAGTATAAGATAGTTAAAAAGTAAAAAGAGCTTAAATATATAATACAGATAGTATACTTAATAGTTATAATAGTAATTTAAGTAAGTTATCTAATATTAAATAAGAAGATCTTACTTTTAAAAGTTAAAGTTTAAGACTTACTTCTAGAGTTAAAATAATAGATAAATCTTAAGAATTATCTAATAAAAGAATAATTTATTTAAGATATATACTTAGAGATAAGGAATATAGATAAATATAAGTATTAAAAGCTAGAAGTATATAACTCTAAGCTAATAAGCTTATTTATTCTCTTAATATAAGTATTTAAGTATAAAGTAGAGAATAATAGATATATAAGTAGATATCGATCTTATATTATTATTTATAGAGATCTTTAGAATAAGAATATAATTATATTAATATATATAAGTATACTGTTAGTAAAGTTATTCTATATAGCTATAGTACTTATAGTGAAATTCAACTTAGAAATTAAGTGCTTTAATATAATTAATACTTTTATTAATACTCTTAGAGATATTAATAGTAAAACTATATATTATTAGTTCTCTCTTAGGTTCTAAAAGCTTAGCTTTATACTATAAGTTAATTAAGCTCTCTATAGAATAAGAGACTTACTATACCTTTAGTATAAATATATTAATAGTACTTTAATAGATCTAAGGCTCTTTTTATACTTAGAGGAACCTTATATATTTATAGATAAGAAGTATAAAGTACTTATCTTATTCTATATAAATAATATCTAAGTACTTTACTACTATAATAATTATCTGCTTAGTAAGTAGATTATTAGTAAGCTAAAGAAAGTATATAATATATATAATCTTAAAGATATTTAGTAATTCCTTAGAATTAAAGTAGTATAAGATAGAAAGTATAAAATAATTACTTTTATTTATAACTAATATATTAAGAAGATCGCTTATAAATTTAAGTTAATAGATAGAAAGTACCTAAGTATATTACTTCTACTTATTAATCTTTAAAAGTATATAAGATAAGCTACTAAGAAGTAGATTAAGGCGTTTTAAAAGCATATAAGCTTAGTCTTATATATAATAATTATTATAAGACTAGATATAGCTTTTACTACTATTATATTCTTAAAGTTTATAATAAACTTAGGACCTAAGTACTTTACTACTATTTATTAGCTTATATGTTATCTCTTTAAAATATATTTCTTAAGTATTATATATAATAGAAAGTATAAAGGCTCTCTTATATAAGCGTCTAATATATCTTTTACTAATAATATAAAAACGCGATACTTATTATAAAGATATATAATTATAATATTTAGTAGTCTAGTGATTTAGAAAGTAAGTCTATAAGCTATAATAACTACTTTAATAACAGAGGCTAAATTACTTTTATTAGAGTATATAAGTAAAGAAGTAATAGTTTTATAGTAGTTCTTTAGAGATCTAGTACTTGAAATTAATAAGATATAAGAGATCTTTTATAATAATTAATAGATAATTAAGCTAGTTATAAGTAAGAATAAAAGGATTATAATAAAGCTTCGTTATATAAATATTTAAAATATAGAATTAAAATAAGAATATACTTATAGATTATTTAAAGTAACTTATATTCTAACTATTAATATACTTACTAATAGACTTATAAAGAATCTATCTTACTAAAAGTTCGAGTACTTTAGAGCTTTTCTTAACTTTAAGGATTATATATTAATAGTAAAAGAGCTTTAATTATAGTTATTTTAAGCTATAGTTTAAAGGAGTTATATAAACTTTTTATTTATACTTTAAATAAAATAAGTATCTTTCCTTTAAAATACTAAAAGATCTACTTAATCTTACTATAAGCTTAAGTAAATCTACTTAGAGCTTAGTAGAAATCTAGTAAAATCTATTAATCTAGTATAAAGATCTATTATAAACTATATAAACTAAAGTAAAAATTTAGCGTAAATCTTATAAATTAACGAAAAAATCTAGTAAAACTTAAAGAAATCTATATTCTAGCTTATATAAGCCTAGCTATTTACTAGTTAATAAAGACGCGAGAGTACTAAGGGTATTTATAGTATACTTCCGGTTTAATATAAATATCCTACTAAATCCACTAAGCTTATTATTATTATTATTATTATTATTATTATTATTATTATTATTATTATTATTATTATTATTATTATTATTATTATTATTATTATTATTATTATTATTATTATTATTATTATTATTATTATTATTATTATTATTATTATTATTATTATTATTATTATTATTATTATTATTATTATTATTATTATTATTATTATTATTATTATTATTATTATTATTATTATTATTATTATTATTATTATTATTATTATTATTATTATTATTATTATTATTATTATTATTATTATTATTATTATTATTATTATTATTATTATTATTATTATTATTATTATTATTATTATTATTATTATTATTATTATTATTATTATTATTATTATTATTATTATTATTATTATTATTATTATTCTCCTCGCGCTTATAAAAGGGATATTTAGAACATATTAGGATCCTATTAAACAGATTATTATCTCTCTTATCTTCCTTAAGATACTTAATCTTAAAGGTAACTTATAGAGCCTTATAATACTATTCTTAGTCCTATTATATATTAGCTATAAAATCTTAAATACTAGGAAGAGTTTAACTTATAGTCTTATTATTCTTATTAATAGTAGTAATTAGATATATAATAATAGAAGTAATTATATTAAATATAAGAGTATATATATAGCTAGATATATAATTATAGAAGTAATCGCTACTTGAAGTAGTATTAATATAGTAATAACCTTTATCGCTCTTACTAGAGAGCGCGAATCAGATATATTTAAGGTATAAGTAAGTAAACTTATTTCTTATAAGTATTATTAGTATATACTAATAA
The DNA here is from genome assembly GCF_030347475.1 of Cadophora gregata. Lineage (NCBI taxonomy): Eukaryota > Fungi > Ascomycota > Leotiomycetes > Helotiales > Ploettnerulaceae > Cadophora > Cadophora gregata. The sequence continues at coordinate 1,703,238 of NW_026695927.1, forward strand.
TATAAATTCTAAGAAATAATTATTTAAGAAGTAAATAAAATAATTACTTATCTCTAGTTCTCTTTATAGAACTAGTCTTCTTATATAACTCGGACTTTATTAGAAGCTTAATAATAATAAAAGTAATCGTGGACTTATAAGAGAACTTTAGAGTAATAGTAGTTCTCTTTAGCTTATTAGACTTAAATATAATAATTAGTAAGAGATTATTAGTAGGGGGAGGATAATATAAATAACTTAATAAGAGAGTAAATAACCGGGTATATATATGAGATATAATCTTAGAAGAAGAGAGAGGCTTATTATTATTCTTATTATTATTATTAGTATTCTTATTAGCTTTACTAAGCTTATTCTAAGAAGAAGATGAAGTAGGAGTAAGAGAGGACTAAGTAAAGAGCTTATTATTATCTTTTTTTATTATATAATAACCTCTTTATTAGAAGTAGAATTTTCGCGCTTTTTATCAGCTTTCTATATATAAGTTAGCTAAAGTAAACTCTATATATATATATAAAATATATATATTTCTACTAGTAATAATTATATAAAGAAGTAAATATTAAAAAATAAAAATAAAATATAAATTACTTATTTAAGTAGCTAAATACTCTCTAAGTCTCTTAGTTAAAGCAGAAATAATAAGGGAATACTTAGTAAAAGGTCTCTTTAGTATAGATTTCTTCTTAAAAGATCTAAGAGTAAGTAAATAAAGTATAATAATATAATAAAAGGATCGATTACTTAAAAAAGTATTAAAAATAAGTAATAAAGAAAAAAAGAAAAGAAAAGTAAAAGCAGAATATAAGTATAAGTATATAATATATAATAAGCTTAAAGTTATAAGGTTATAAAGGGAAGACTATATTTATATATATATACGCGAGTATATAATATAATCACGATTATTTAACTTATAAGTAAATTACTAATTAAATTATTTAAACTAGCTAATCAGGAGGCTCCTTTAAGTATAATAGTAATTACTTACTATTATACTTTTTAAATTTATATATAATTACTTAATCTAGTTAATTAGTATACTCGTAGCGTAGTAAATACTATATAATAGCTATAGAGCTTTACTTTATTTTAATAATACTTTATATATAAAATATATATTACTACTTAAATTTAGATATTATAATAATTTCTTTAAGAATCTTATACTTAGATCTCTATATATTTATTTAGTTTAATTAGATTATATATAGCTTTAAAGCGTATCTTAATATTTAGATTTTATTTATTTATAAACTTACCTAATTAAGTGATACTTTACTTTTAAGTATATTTATTATCATATATAACTATAATATATTTCCTTTATTACTAAGTATATAAGTAGCTAAATATAGAATAGTTACTATTATACTTATTTAGAGAGTATAATTACTATATAAAATACTTACTATATTAGACTTAACTTTATATTTAGTATATTTAATAGTAAGCTCTTATAGATTTAAATATTTATAGGAGTATATTAAATACTAGTGCTATATAAGCTTATTCTAGGTTTAGTATATACTTAGTAAGTATACTATATATATATAATATACTCTTAGCTTCTGATTCTAGGGAGTAATATTCTTTTAAATATATCTTTTAATATTATAACTTCTACTTAATTAAGTAAGCTCTCTATTAAATAAAAGCCTGCTCTACTATTATATGATATTTAAGTATATAGTATTAATACTAAGTGATTATTTAAATTCTAAATCTATTAGGAAAGTAGATATATATCGTGCATCTAACGCACCTGAGGCACTCCCTAAGGCGCTCTAGCTAACTAGAGACTGCTTATATAACTAGAACTCCTAGAGCTTCCTCTTATAAGGGAGCTCTAGAATACCTTAATAAATCAAGACTTTCATACTATATAAAGCTCCTCCCTATAGTATATAATAGTTAAGAGCTATATTCACTCGTTTAAGCTACTATACGAGTATATTATATAGTACAGGTAGAGTTACAAGTAGTATTAAGAGATACTTATACCGCTACTTAAAGAACTCTTTTAAATACCTCCCTGAACTTCCTGAAATACTCTTAACACTATTAGTTCTATAGAAAGCCTCTTTAATATATTAATATACCTTTGAAATAAGTTAATTAAATATAAGGGTAATACTCTTAATTAGAGAAAGTAGTAGCCCTAGTAATAAATAACCTTCTAGTACTATATTAAACTTAATAGAATCTGAAGATTTATTAACCCTAATATTAATAATATTAGAAATATTATTAAGTAATAACTAAATCTCTTAAGTATTAACAATTTTATATAAGAGAAGATAAATAGTCGCTTTAGTAAATAGATAGTATTATTAATATAAGCCGACTTAGATTTACTAGTAAAATAGAACACTACTACTACTAAAGAAAGAGAGAGTATAATAGAACCGCTAGTATCTATAAGTAAGCCCTTAGAAGCTAAGTTTAAAAATATTAAAGTACTCTAAGAAACTTAAACAAGGGAGTACTCGAATAAGCTAGCTAAATAGATAGCGCTTAATAACTGTATTTAGAACCTCTTTAACTAGGTAAATAGTACTATTAGCTAATCTATTCTAACTAATATAATTAATAATAATATAGCTAAGGGCGCCGCAGGACTATAAGTACTAGTTAAGTCTATTAAGTATAATATAGTACCTTTAGACGCGGTAGTACTAACCTCTATTATTTCGAATTACACTAACATACTTAGCTTACTAATATATTAAGATAAGAAGTCACGAATTAAACCTTATATATGATATAAGCTATAGTAAAAGAACTTCTATCTTACGAGAGTATATAATATTCCTGATATATAAAGAGTATATAGTATACGAGCTTTCCTAAATATAGTATTAGTTTAGTTAAAGACTTAGGCCGCTTAAGCACTCGCTGATATTATAAGAGATAACACTCTAAGATATTAGTATAATATAATACTAGAGGAGTATAGTCTAATATTTATAGCGAATATAGAGGAGCACTACCGGAACAAAGGCAAGAGAGCTAATAGTTTCTACGCTACACTAATACTAAGTAGTTGTTCTAATATAAGAGACTTGTAAGACTATTCCGGAAGCTCTCGGAATTACTCCTATTTAAATTAAGGAGATAGAAAGACTAACTACCCTTATAGAATCAGATACTAGTACCCTTTAATTAAGTACTAGAAGCTCTGTTTCGCCTATAATAGCTTTTAAGCTAATAGTATAAGATTCTATCTAAATAATAAGTAAATTAAGAGGATTCGTAAGATTATCTAAGTACCTAAGTATATAGAACTACGCTAAGAGATCTCTAAGGAAAGCTAGATTACTATCTCTATAGCTTAGATTACTAGGAAGAAGCTTAGTAAAGACTAAGAACTATTATCTTAGTAAGCTAAAGGGAAGTACCCCGGAAATATTAATATAGCTACTATTAATTTAAAGCTCTTAGACCTTAAAGAGACACTTGGAATCTACGCCGCGGACTTTATTAATATTCCTTATATACTTTTAAAGAGTACCTTAGTTAATAACTATAGCGCTTAGTACTTAGTTAATTATAAGAATAAGTTAGTTCTAAGTTCCTTTAAGAGATTAACTAATAATAACTATATAAAAGCTAGAATATAATAAATTCTAGTAGTTAGTAAAGGGAAATAAGTATTTAAGAACTCCTTAGCTAGGCTAAATAGTCTAAATACTTAAGACTTATTACTTAATAATATTACTATAGTTTATAATTTCTATATTAATATTATCTTAGAGGTATTACTAAAAGACGCCGGGCTATAGTACTTAGGGAAAGATACTACTTTATAGTATAAGGAAGTTTAGATAAGTATAGTTATTAGATAGTTAGTTTAAAAGTTTAACTTAACTTTCTTTAAATATAAGCCTTTCAGATACTCTCGTTACTCTTATAACTTAGTGACCTTAATACGTACGCTTATTATAATATACATAACTCTAAGTTATAGCTTAAATAGGTAAGGTTTCTAATTATTAAGTTAACTACTTAAGAAGTGTTCTATAACTCCGTAACTATAGTACTTATATACTAGCTATTTAGAAAAGAGTACTCTATAGGTATTACTTAAAGTAGGGAGAGGCGTATAATTTAATAGAGTATTAAGAATTTAGTATAAAGACTATACTATTATATACACTAGAAATATTATATTAAGATAGGAGTTAGAGAATAAGGCAGCTAGACTATTCTACCGAATTCTCTAGGACTTATTCGACTTTAATATAAGTTATAATAGTACTTACTAGCTACTTATTATTAAAGATAAGTATAGTAGGAAGCTCTTTAGTTATATATTACTAAGTAAGTTAGCTAGCTATATTATACTAGTCTTAGAGAACTTTAAGCGTTAGACTAAGCGTTAATATAGACTATTAGTCTATATTATTTAGTATAATAATAATACCTTAGTTATAGCTATTCAAGGTATATTAAGGTATAAGGAATAGACTATAAGAGAAGAGATAGAGGTAAAGAATCCCTTATTATATACTAAAGAACCTATAGGTAGTATAGAGTATATAAGATAAGAGATTATTACTAAATCTATTAAGATACGTATTCAGGTGAATTTACTAGAGAAGCTTTACTTAGAGGTATATTATATAGTAATCTACCTTTATAATATAAGTCCTCTTATATACTAAGAGATAAAGAGTCTAAATTAAGTACTTTAGGAATAGTTTCAAAACTATTTTTAGTAGTATAATCCACTAATAGTAAAGAAGCTCTTAACTAACTTAAGACTTAACTAAAGTAGAGTATATATATATAAGGCGTATATATATCTAGTTATAACTAATAGAGAGGCTAAAAGGAATTATAGAAGTTTTAAAGTTAGCTCTAAGGCGTATATTAGATACTTAGTTAATTATATTACTTCTAACTTATATAGGATCTAAGTGCCCTAGCTATACTATATAGTAATTACGCGTAATATCCGATTTAATAAAATAATATTCTATTCCCCTAAGAAAGAGAGGAAGGTTAGCTAACCTACTTCTACTCTAAGGGAGCTTATTAAGGACCTAGAAGAGAATATCGTTACTCTAGATATAAAGTATAGTATTAATAATATTACTAACATAGTTATAGCGGAATATATAGCTAAATTAAATGAAGCTATATTTAAGGCTAATATTAGTATTAAGACTACTATACCAGTTACTAAGGAGGTACTAGAACTAATAGATATTACTTTAATAGAGCTTCTATGAAGCTCAGGGGTAGTACTAGAGGTATAAGAGCTAATAGAAGTTAACTCGCTAAAGCTCTCTTAGACCTTTAAATTACCTCCTTATAAGAGTCAGACCTTAGGGGTAGAGAGTAATAATATAGTCCTTTATAATAATAACTTCGCTAATAGTAGTAGAGATCTAACTTCTTATAAGAGGTTAAGTTAAGGCGCCCTGAGAGATACTAAAGCTATAGAGACTAATTATCTCTTACCTTAGCACCGGAAGAATACTATAAGTAGTAATAATACCAGTTTAGGTATTAAGGAGGTATACTAACGAATATACCCTTAAGTCATATTACCTAGCTAATAGCTATAAGACCTTAAGTAATAAGTTACTAAGCTTCTAGAAGCTCCTCCTAAAGCGATAAGAACTAAGTTTCTATAAGTAGCTAGAAATAGCCGCTAATAGTAGTAAGTAATAAAGCGTAATCGAATTCAGGTAACTTAGGAAGCTTAGAGAGAATATAAAAAACTTATTATACGCAGCTATTACTTTATAGTAGTAGCTTTAAGATAAGATAGCTACTCGCGCTTTTAAGAGTTTACTATAACCTTCTATAGTAAGACTCCGATATAAGCTAATAGCTATAATATTATCACACTTTATATAGTAGTTTTAAGCGCTATATTAGATATATAAGTAGAGGTAGAAGCCTTTAACTTATAAAACTAATATCAAGGGAAGCTCTCGAAGCTACCTAAGAACTAGAAGGAGCTAGAGAGTTACCTATATAGTAAGTAGTTTAAAGCTAATATAGAAAGGGAGATATTAAACTTAGAAGCTTAAGACTATTAAAGACTAATTCCTAGGGAAGATATAGCTACCTTACTAATTCCCTTAAAGTAGGTATTTACTTATAAAGTAGATTCTATAAGATAGCTTAAGTATTATAAGTCTCGGATTATAGTATAAGGTAATATATAAGATAACTCTATAATATTCTTAACTTACATAGCTACACTTATAGCGAGGTCGTTCTAAGTTATAATAGCACTAGTAGCTTAATTTAACTTAGAAGTAAAGTAGTTTAATATAATTAACGCCTTTATTAATATAAAAAGAGATAAGAGAAGCGCCTTAATCTTATATTTCCCTCTAGAAAGCTAGAAAAGACTAGGAATAGTAATAGAAATTAATTAAGCACTTTATAGCTTAAGGGACTTATTTATACTCTAGTATAGCGACTTTATTAAGATACTTAGTAAGCTAGACTTATCTCTACTCGTAGAGGAGCTATATATCTTTATAAACTAGTATAGGACTATCTTTATAGTATTTTATATTAATAATATTCAGGTCTTATATTATATTAGATATGCTAAAGAGAGCTAGATAATTATAGACGGATTACATAAGGTATATAAGCTAATAGTCCTAGGAGATATAGAATAATTCTTAGGAGTATAAGTAGTATAAAATAAGGAAAAGAAGATAGTATCTCTTTTATATAATATTTATATTAAGAAGATAGCTTAGAAGTTTAATATAGTAAATAGGAAGTGCCTTAGTACGCCTCTTCTATATTATAAGCTAGTTAAGAACCTTAGTATAGTAACTTTTAAGTAAATTAAGGAATATTAAGAGAAGGTTAAGTTAATACTATATATAGCTATTATACTCCGGCTAGATATCGCTTTTATAGCCTCTTAACTATTATACTTTCTTATTAACCTAAGCGCGCTATACTTAGAGGCAGTTAATTAGATTATATAATATCTATTTAGCTTAAGATTCCTAGCTATTATCTATAGTTAGAAGAATAGAGAGATATACTTTCTTATTACTTTAGATATATCTTTTATAAATAATACTGAATCGCGTTATTCCTCCTAAGGATTTCTAATTATACTATTTAGAGGAGCTATTATTTAGAAAGCCTCCTAATAAGATACTATTACTACTTTAATAACTAAGGCAGAGCTTCTTAGTATAGAATAAACTACTAAGGAGGTAATAGCGCTTTAAAGGTTCTTTAAAGAGCTAAGGCTTAATATAGGAGCTCCGTGGAATATATTCTATGATAATAAATAGATAATTCAGCTAATAGTTAAAAAGAACTAGCGAATCTTAATAAAGCTTTAGCACGTTAATATATAAAATATATAACTATAATAGGAGTATAAAAAGGGGAGTTTTTAAGTAACGTATCTTCTAATAAATAATATACTAGCTAATAGCTTAACTAAAAACCTACTAAAGTAGAAGTTTAAAGTATTCGTCGCTCTTTTAAACTTTTAAGACTCTTAAGCTAATATTAAGAAGCTCACTTAAGCTATATAATCTATATAAATATTTTCTTTTATTATATTTCCTTTATTTTATATTTATAGTTCTTAAATACTATTAGAGAGAAGAGAAGAGGTAGAATTATAAGACCTAATCCTAAGCTACTACTTCAGAGTTATAAAGCCGCGCTAAAATAATATAAAGAGTAAAAGACCTGATCCTAAGCTATAACTTCTAGGTTATAAAGCTATACTAATACACTAGCTTAAACTATAATAATAAAGAGGTAATATTCCTAAGCTACTACTTAAAGGTTATAAAACCTATATTACTTACTAAGAAGGGAGGAGAAGGTTAATTAACTACTAGGTAGCGCTAGCTATAATATTAACCTCTACTAAGGTAGAGGCATATAAGGCTAAACGCGCTATAAGGGCGACAATAGTAGCTCCCGTAGAGCCGGAGCTTATTCCTATAGTACTAAAAATAAGGTAAGGAGAGGAATAGTAGTCTCTTTATAGAGAGTAGAGGTAAAGGTAGGAGTAGCGGCTAATATTAATAGTTAGATAATATCTGAAATCTATAAGACTACTATTACGACTTATAGATAGTAGTACAGATCTTATTCTTATCCTTATCCTTATTCTCCTTAGTCTCTAAGGCTTTTCAAATAGCGGCCTAGCAGACTATAAGAGCTTATATATATTATAAAGTTAGTCTTACTTAGTACTTTAATATTAATACCTTAATACTTTATTATTCTAATACTATAATATAAGGAAATACTTACACGTATACCCTCTAGAAGAGCCTAAGCTACTAAGTAGCTAGCGAAAAGTTCAGTAGCGCGAGTAAAGGTAGTAATATAACCTGATTTATTATTTTTATAATAATAAAAATAATATAAAGCTATCTCTTTATCGCGATAGGGGTCGCTTAGCGTACCTTATAAACTACTACGAATATAATAGCTATAAAGCATAGTATAAATAGCCCCTACTATAGCGAAGCAGCGGGTAGAAGTTAGTACTAGTACTAGTAGTAGTAATAATAATAGTAGTAATAGTAGAATAGCAGCGGCAGGGGAGCTATAGTAGCCACGGGCCTATTTTATAAGTATTAGCGTAGTTCTAACGATTTCTTATAACGCTAACTATATTAGAATCTTCAAATTAATAACTTATAGTCTTCTTCTTTATTACACGAGTAGTAGCGAGGTTAAAGGCGCGTGAGGCGCGAGTAGCACGAGAGCTTTTAGTTATATTTACTAATATTATATCGAAGTTATTATTTAAAGAAAGAGCGTTCCGGGGAACCTACCTAGTTTATATATTTAGAGCTACTAGGCGCTTAAGACCTAATACTATTAGTTAGTATTAACTCTTATTATAGTTTAAGTAGTATTATCTATACTATTTATATCGCTTCGTTTACTATTATAAAGCTAAGTGAGAAGGTATATTATACACCTAACATACCTGAGGCACTCCCTAAGGCACTCTAACTAACTAGAGGCTACTTATATAACTAGAACTCCTAGAGCTTCCTCTTATAGGGGAGCTCTAGAATACCTTAATAAATCAAGACTTTCACACTATATAAAGCTCCTCCCTATAGTACACGATAATATAATTATAGAGAAGTTATAAGGATTCAGAAATTAAGGAGTAATTAAGAGGTTCTAGTAAAAAGCTTAATTAAAATAATAGAACTATATATATACTAAGTGCTTAGGAGATAAATATAGCTCTTAATTATTATATAATAGTAGAGTAAGCTTATATTTAGTAGAAGGCTTACTCAATTAAGTAGAAGTTATAGTATTAAAAGATATATTTAAAAGAATATTACCCCCTAGAATTAGGGGCTAAGAGTATATTATATATATATATAGTATACTTACTAAGTATATACTAAACCTAGGATAGGCTTATATAGCGTTAGTATTTGATATTTTAATATTATAACTTCTACTTAATCGAGTAAGCCTTCTACTAAATAAAAGCCTGCTCTACTACTATACGATAGTATCTTAGCTAAAATAGCGTAATAGACGTCTTCTCTTATATTATCGTTTCTTATAATAATATAATAGGCTATCTTATTATAGTTCTTATATTAATCTTTCAAATAAAGCTATACCTTATATAATTAGTTATTAATTTACTATAGTTTCGGTTAATTAATAATTAAAAGCTCTATAGCTTTTCAAGCTCTTAATATAATAGTTTAAGGCTCTTTTAAAAACAGATATAGTATTAAAAGTATATCTAATAGATCGCTAGCTAAAGAACTATCTAATTCAAATAGATTACTATTAATAGGTATTAAAGCTAGCTTAAAGGCGAAATTAACTCGTTAGATAGTCTCTAGTTATACCTTAGCTTTCCTTTTTCTTTTAAAGCCTATAGATAGCGTATTATTATTAGAATTATAGTTTCTCTAGCTTTTATTAATTTAGAACTATATCTCCTCTATTATAATTAATAGAGCCTTAGAAGATAATATGTTTTAAGATCTCTAGCTAGCTTTAGCTTTCTTTTAGTCTTTTTAGCTTTTAATTATAATAACTAGAGAGTCTTTAACCTTATAAGATCTTATCTACTTCTAGAATTATAATATAAAAAGTTTATAGTCTTTAAGCTTTTTAGCTTTAGCTTATGTCTTAATAGCCTTTAGGTAAATCGAATCACTTAGTTTTACTTAAGTAAAATACTCGGAATTATTAATATTATACTAAGCTCAGCTAGCTAAGAGCTATTTTTTATATTAATTATAAGAGTTAATAAAAAGGCTATCTAGTACGATAGCTTATTTAAATAAGTAGTAGGATTTAACTTAAAGTTTTAACGTTTAATAAAAGAGGATCTTATAATAATTACTATATTACTACTAACTAAAAGGCTTTTTTAAGCCTATTAGTATTAAGGACTTATTAGAAGCTAGGGCTGGTTTATTTACTTTAGCTTATATTATTTCCTTTTATTTTTTTATATAACTTATACTAAAGACTTAAAAATAAATATATTTTTAGTAGTAGTATTCGCCTTATATTATTTATTTTATCTTTTACATGTAATAAGTAGTTATATTATATTAAAGTGCTTTAAAGTCCGGGTACTCGGGCGTATAGCTTATTTCGCTTTTTCCTTTACTTTTATTTTCTAGTTTTATAAAACACGCTTAGAAACGTTTTAAAGTATATTAAACTTAATATTCCGAAAATATTAAGTTATTTGAAATAGTTACTATAGAGATATTTAAGCGTAGGTGATTATAGTAGGGGGCCTAGGAGGGGGGGGGGGGGCGCGATTTTAATAAGGCTCGCGTAAAGCCGTGGTTTCTAACTAGTTATGGGAACGGCTGTACCTGGGAAGTGTCCCAGCTTGGCATTCTACCCGAGTTTGGAATGGAGAAAGGCTCAATGCGTACCTGGTACAACTCTTCGAACGGGAATTACTACAATCTCGTCGTCATGGAATGCTTCACTGGATCATGTCTTCCCAGGTTATTTCACAGAACGCACCAGAGACGAGCCTCATCGATTGTCCTCGCCATATCGCAGTCCACGACAAGTGATATATGTAAGGCAGGATTGGAGCTTATGGTTCGCATCCAGAGGTTGCAATTTGTGGTTAGACCATCCACTTGATCCTCAGACAGAGCTACAGTGTTGGTCATTTTGATAGCGCAGGATATTAGAGATGATGTAGCAGTCTCGAGAAGCATCACTTCGATGAACAGAGCTACAAATCATACGTGTTGGTGAACAGTATAATTGCTTGAGGCGAAGTTGTGGAGAAACGCTTGGCCCAAAATAATCTTCAACTGTGTTCACCTTGGAATGGAAGAAGAGGACCCGGAAAGATCAATATTGAATCCCAGTAAATTAACGCCGTACTCGCACATGAACAACACGTACTATACGAGATGTGCTACCAATTCTCCGTGGGAATGTGTCCAGCAGTAATGCTGAGCAAGACCTATGAATAGTGAATATCGCGCTCTGAATTTTGCTTCGTCATCAGATCTTGAGACTCTAGTTGGAGCCCATATCAAAGCCAAACTATTCCAACAAATAACATGGCAGCACCAGCCGCAACCTACAAGAAATCCGAATTTCGGACGGCAACTGCACAGATGATAGCAAAAGTTCACGCTGCAAGACATCCAGATCACCGTGGCCAAGGTTAGCTATAATCAACCTATCGATAACGAGTTTGATCTTCGGCCTCCAAGCTATCTATACAACTGTCGCTTCGATCAACACTGTGTCCTACGCAGACGTTCAAGGATGGCTACCTGACCGAGTGGGGTAAATACTTCCAGCTGAAGCAGATTTGGCCAGCGCTGACAAGCCCACAGGTCCAGCAAAGGCTGTAATACAACTGCAGGAAGTAAAATACGCCAGCGCTTTCCGGTACAACGAAACAACAAAGAGCTACTGTCGAGAACACAACTCCTATTCACCTCAATATGTTGAAACTCCAAATAAAGAGGTAGATAATGCGCGGGCTGAGCTCTTTTCATGTATGGCGTTGTCCCAGTCTCGCGATGGCAACTAACAAACGCTCAGGGCAGTATCTGGTCCTGTCAGAAGAGGAAGTACAGGAGCTTGAAGACCCAGTCGCAATCAGAGGATTCTATCTGGCAGAGTGAGACAACAAAGAATTTATTAAACTGTCCAAGACTTTGAAGGCTGACACCAACGAAAAGTGGAAGTCATGCATTCTCTGCATTGCCTGTAAGTTGTTTGGGCAGTGCTATTCCACCCGAGCGATCAAGAGCTTCGGGTGTTCTTACCCCTAAGCGGGTACATACACTAGTAGATACTGGCGCCACAACTATCAGAGGAATGCTGTTCGGAAAGCACTAGACCCGGAATACTACTCCGAACACGATGACATTGGTGAGTTGTGATCATGGATCATCAATCAGAGTTTGCGCTCACTACAGAACCAGAACATTGCATCGAGCAACTGCGTCAAAATACACAGCGCGCCGGTGACCTGACGCCACTGCCATTAAAGCCGTTTGGCGATGAAACTCAGATGACTCTCATAGGAACTCTCCAGGTGCATACATGTAGGAACTGGGAGAATTTCCGCAGTTGGTACACGAATAGAGGACTCGAGCATGGCAAGGTCAACAGGGCTAGAACGTGAAAATAAAGCGTTCAGCTGAAATGGAATGTTTGTTCCTTCCGACAGAAGCCTGAGATTTCTTTGCACTGCACTTTTAATAGCAAGATTCGGCCAATTCTGCTTTCTGCTTTAAGCTTTCCAATCTTCAGTACTTGGAGAATGCCAAAGATGCATTGACACCACCGAACCCAAAGCTGTTCGAAAGAGAAACTTTAACCAGCTTCTCTTGAGCTGAACTGGGAATGTAATTACATCTGAATCCATCATCTAGGTTTTGAAGATTGAAGGTTGGTGGCATGATGTTCTGCGCAAAGGTAAGCGGCTGTTGTCATTTCTTCGAGGAGAATCTTCCCACTCACCTCCTTTACTGCCAGGATCGAGAAGATTGCTTCGATTGCACCGGAAGCTCCCAACAAGTGGCCAATGGCACCCTTCGTACTACTCACGGCAACCTCCTCCAAATGTATTGCACCTTCTTCGCTAAGCATGAGTCGTTCAATTGCCCTATTCTCGGCAGCGTCACCTAGCGGTGTACTTGTGGCATGAGCGTTGATATAGTCCACCTCTCTTGGAGGTATACCTGCATTTTTTAAAGCTCTTTTCATTGCCAGCAGCGCGCCTGCGCCATCTTCCCTCGGAGCTGTGACATGAAACGCGTCCCCGCTACAGCCATAACCTTTGATTTCGGCATATATATCGGCTCCGCGAGCTTTGGCATGCTCAAGCTCTTCTAGTACGGCAACCCCTGCTCCCTCGGCAATCACGAACCCGCATCTGTCACGATCAAATGGCCGCGATGACGAGGCTGGATCGGAATTGAAACCTGTAGCCAGAGACCGAGATCGGGCGAAGCCTGACAAAGCGAGCGGGTGAATGCAGGATTCCGAGCCTCCAGCGACCATGACATTCGCATCTCCAAACGCGATGAATCGGAATGCATCGCCAATTGCATGAGCGCCAGTGGTACAAGCAGTTGTAACAGCATGATTCGGGCCCTGTAAACCATATTTCATTGATATATGCCCTGCGCCAAGATTGATGAGTAGCTGCGGAACGAAGAGCGGCGACACTTTCTTATAGCCCTATCTGGAATGTCAGAACACCATAGGAAAATCAAGGGATGGGATGAGTACGTTCTTGTCATAGGCTATGCTGGTATCATAGAGACACTCAAGATTCCCGATACCACTGCCCAAACATACGCCAGTAGCTTCTCGATCTGCTTGGCTGCGTGGCCGCCATCCAGCATCATCAAAAGCCATCTCCGTAGCAGCGATCGCGAATTGCGAGAACTTCGCCATACGCCGCTCCTCGCCCCGTTCCAGCCAGTCCGAAGCCTGCCAACTCCCGTCGCTTCTACTGCCTTCTGGGACGATGCCCGCGACTGTGCTAGGCAGTTCCTGCCATCTGGCAGATGGTTCACGATCTGCAACACTCACAATACCACAATCGCCAGCCAGGAGCCGAGTCCAAGTACGGCGAACACCCACGCCCAAGGGCGTAATGGCGCCGAGGCCTGTTACTACCACCCGCCGCATACTCTAGCCATGTCTATTCGTGATGTATCTGGATGTGAGGTATAGTATGACCGGCCAGGGCAAGCCGACGGGGTGCACGAGGAACCTCTTCGTAAGGGGCGCAAACAGCAATTGATTGCCAATCAGATTGGAAGACGGGTGGCCGTAGGAGTTGGATGGCCTTGGGCTCGGGCTTGGAAGGACCTGGACCTGGACCTGGACCTGGACCTTGAGCCAGGATGGGAGGCAAATTGGCAGCAGCTAGGCTTGCTGCGATAGGCGTTGAAAAGCGCAGGTAATTATTTACCTCGGTAGGTAGGTTAGGGAAGGGCTCGAATGGGCAAGGTAAGGTGGAAGTCAGATGTAGAAGGTTTCCAGTCCACAGGTACAGGTGCAGGTGCAGGTGTAACTCCTGATGAGGGTCGCATAGGTACAGTATTCGTCGTGGTTGACGTCCAGGGTTGACAAGGCCAGGCCAAGCCATCCACCCTGCCACCCCCTGACTGACTAGCTAGTAGCTACAGTAACCTCGGCTGCTTAGCTGCCTGTGAGCTTAATATCACCACACTCCGTGAAGTGCCAGTGGCGCTCAACCACGTCCAGACTCCTCTTTCCAAAGAGTATTGTACACCCGGCAGGGCCAATCGCTGACCAACCTACCTTGGTCAATACAGTAATCACCACTCTTGACTGTGGCGGCTATGCTATGGCACGATGAGACGATCCGACGACGGCTTCTGCTCCAGGTTGGTGCGGAGTATCCTGAACTGACCGTTCACGATGATTGCAACTTGACCTGCAGACTTTTTATGCTAGCACTAGCGGAGTGAGCAGAACCTAATCAGAACGGATAGCTTGAGTGAGCCAACCATGACTGAAATTCGGCGACTTCGTTCTCCCAGCCGGGTCCGTCTTGGAGCCTTGAAGCCGATCTTGCAATCCATCTCCATCCACCATCTCTACTGCCATAACATGGTATGTGTTTGCCTTTTGGGCGGTGTGGCTGTGGATGTCAATGGCCACGGTTGGTGCTGAATCATGTTTCCATGGGAAAGCTTCCTTGGCTGTTTCGTTCATATCCCGATGTTGCGAGCCAGTCAGTGTGGTGCATTGCATGATAACTTTGTTTCTCTGCCATGCCGCAGATATGTTTCGTCTGATTTGTGCATGGATGTCGTCTAGCCACTGTCCTTGGTTTCGCATGTTGGTAAACTTGCAATCGCTTGCTACAATACTATCATCCTCCTAGCAGTTAAGTTCTACAGTATATCCATGGAGCAGGGATATCTCCAAGCACATAGCATCAAGACCACAACTCATTCTAGCGTTTGTTCTTATGTGATGCCTTCCCGGCTAGGTCCAAATTTGAGACACATGGCTCCAGCTCTAAAACATCCCCTGCTGGCGAATCTCAATAAAGAAGCTTATCTGAATTACCCCTCCCCCACAGTTTGCTGCTTCACGTAAGTCAGAGACCTGCCGTTCCATGTACGCCACATTGCCTGGCCCGTGTCAGTGATAGAGGATCACCCACAACCATTGTATTTCTTATAACAGCCATGGTTCGCTTTATGAATCCCCAGACCGTTGATCGTTCTCGTTGTCGCCAGGTTGTTTTACTGCTATGGCCTTACAATACGATGGAAAGCCGTCCGGCACGGCTGCTCCAGCGGCACGAACGAATACCGACTTTGATGATGAGAAGGACTGGAACTTGAAGATGGATGACTTCGAGGTTAACACACGCGAACTAGATGCAAGATACCCAGCTTCTGTGAAAGATGCTAAGCATCTTGATCCCGTTTCTGATCTTAGGCAACGTTTGTCCATGTGGGGTATGCTCGAATGCATCATTGCAAAGACACACCTATACTAATGGAGACAGATCCAAATTATCCGGAGGAAAAGAGAGAGTTAGCGATCTTAGATAGCGCTTCTGTCGACGATGAGTCTTTCGCTGCCAAAGAAGAGGAGGACTCTCCCTACCCTGAGGTTCGAGCTGCCGTGCACAACTACGACGAAGACGTTCCTTGTAATACGATTCGTGCTTGGACTCTCGGATTGACCTTGGTTTTTGTCGGAGCAAGCATGAATACCTTGTTTTCCCTACGTGCCCCGTCCATCGGGCTAGGTGCTTTGGTCGCACAAATCATTGCCTGGCCATTAGGACGTAAGTTGAGAGGAGACAACTTCTACCTTGTCGTTGTCCTTGTCCTTGCCTCCATCTTCTACGAAGAGTTTGATGTCGTGTTTGGATGTACACTATCTTTACGACAATACTGATTTCTCGTTGTATAGATGGGTGGGCCAAGGTCATGCCAAGTCGTCAATTTACTACTTTTGGTTTGAAGTGGTCCCTGAACCCTGGCCCTTTCAATATCAAGGAGCATTCCATTATTGTCGTTATGGCAAGCGTCTCGTTCAGTGCCGCCTACGCCACTGATATAATTCTTGCACAGGTTGCATTCTACAAGCAAGACTTTGGTATAATCTTTCAGCTGATGTTAACAATTTCGACGCAGTCAATTGGGTAAGCAGGCTCGTCCACACAGCGATCTCCTTATAGAAGTTGTCGCAGCGGAAATGTAAACATCATCGCGTCTTGTGATGATGTATCCAAGTGCTCCCTTCGAGTGGCAAGCACTGACAAGCCCCTCTAGATACGGAATTGCGGGAGTTCTGCGAAGGTACTTGGTGTAAGTGTTTCCTTCATTTTGCCTCCATCTGAAATCCAGACCACAAGAACAACCTGAGATCTACGCCAACGATGGCATAAACCCGTGGATTGAATCAATTATTAACCTCGACTAGTTACCCTGCAGCAATGATCTGGCCGGGAAATCTTGTTAGTGTCACATGTATGTAAATCAATGCATACTTCTCTTTGGTCTAAGAACTCGGTTCCTGAGCCATTTATTCAATCGGAATCCTGTTATTAGGGTTCTACGGCGCTGACTGTATCCAAGTGATGAACGCCATGTACGAAAAAGCTGCTCCGAAAGACCATTCCATCATTGGCGGTAATATGCCAAGATACCGTTGGTTCGGGCTAATTTGTTTGGGAGCCTTCGTTTAGTAAGTTGATCTCAGCTTCACAGAATTTGTTCTTGCCCAGAGTTATCTTTATTGAATGTAGACAGTTGCTGAATCTTCGAACATCCAGCTATTTCATTCCAGGCTTTCTAATGCAGTTTTTGAGTGTATTTGCCTTCGCAACCTGGATTGCACCAAACAACGTTATTATCAACCAACTATTTGGTGGCACAACGGGACTCTCGATTTTACCTATTACATTTGACGTGAGTAGCTGTTCCGCCGACGAATTTGCAGGCAGTGCTGAAATATTCGAAACAGTGGACTCAGATATCCGGGTTTGTCGGATCGCCGCTCATCCCTCCTTGGTTCGCAATTGCCAATACTCTCATCGGTGTTGTGACATTTTATATATTTGGCTCCTCGATACTGCATTACTCGGGAACGTGGTCTGCAAGGTACTTGCCAATGACTGACAGTACGACGTATGATAATACAGGAGCGTCGTATAACGTGTCGAGGATATTGACTCCAAAATTCACACTCGATTTAGAAGCATACACAGCATACTCGCCACTATTCCTCTCAACCACGTTTGCTATGTCCTATGGACTGTCCTTTGCCGCCATCGCTTCCTTGATTGTATACACCTACGTAAATCACGGGAAGCAGATCTGGGGACAGTTTCGCAACAGTACCAAGGAAGAAGCAGACATCCATATGAAGCTTATGAGCAAATATAAGGAGGCACCAACCGTATGTGCTCTCCGATCTAGGTTATTGATTTTATCTGTAATAGCGCTAACTTTATTGAAGTGGTGGTACCTCACTCTCTTTGTTCTAATGGTCGCCCTCAGTCTGGCCACAGTCCTCGCATTCCCAATAAATTTGAGTGGGTCAATAATTTTCCATATTTCCATATTTCCAGATAATTCTTGACCACCTTATCTGGCTGAAACTGATTATTGCTAGCGTGGTGGTCATTTTTCTTGGCCCTGTCCATCTCATTCGTCTTTTCACTTCCAATCGGAATCATTCAAGCAATCACCAATACCCAGATCGGTCTCAATGTACTCACAGAGTTTGTGTATGGATATATTCAACCTGGACGGCCATTGGCACTCATGATATTCAAGACCTATGGCTACATCACCATGTCTCAGGCCCTGAGTTTCGTCTCTGATCTCAAATTTGGTCATTACATGAAGGTGATTCTGACAAAATTGATACTATCAACTGAGCTAATATGTTTAGATCCCACCACGCACAATGTTTATGGCGCAGGTTGTTGCTACCACCTTGTCTTGTTTCATCCAGATCGCTGTTCTCAACTTCGCCCTTACAAATATCAAAGACGTCTGTACTCCGCACCAACCTCAACACTTCACGTGTCCAGGCGGAAGGGTGTTCTTTTCAGGTAAGCACTTACACTCACCTCGTGTAGATAATCAATTAATGGGTCTAGCTTCTGTAATCTGGGGCTTGATCGGACCTGCTCGAATCTTTTCTCCCGGTCAAATATATTCGGGACTCTTCTGGTTTTTCGGCATCGGCGCTGTCCTGCCAGTTATATTCTGGGCTGGTGCCAAGAAGTGGCCCAGGTCGCCTATGAAATACTTAATGGCACCCCTTGTCCTCGGAGGCGCAGGTTCCATACCACCAGCCACGCCCCTTAATTACCTCTCCTGGGGCATCGTTGGGTTCATTTTCCAGAAGCTCATTCGACAGAGATTCTTTGGATGGTGGTCAAGGCTCAACTACCTGACAAGTGCTGGGCTAGATTTGGGACTCGCTCTAAGCACACTATTCATCTTCTTTGCATTCACAATGAATAATGTGGAAGCACCTGTATGGTGGGGAAACACGATAACCACCACAACAATGGATGCCATGAATACAGCGGTACAAGCTGCCGTTACTCCTGGAGAACATTTTGGACCAAACAAGTGGTGACCTCCATATGCTGCGAATGGTGAGAAAGGGAAACCAAGGTGTGCTGGATGTACGAGTTGCAAGAGCTTTCTTTTTACTTATTTTCTTCTAATTGCAATCGTAGATATTCTACCTAGGAGTTACTACACCACCTGGTCCGCGCGGCAGATGCGTTAAGCCGACATATTTATCTATACCTAACATGTATGAATGAAATATTTGCAGTTCCGCATCAAGTGCCTCTTCTGAAGATCTCTGTTTTCATCCGCTGGTGGACCCAAAGCTTGCAGCTGGTTTGCAGGATTCTCTCCACAGTCGTATACTATGGGAGCGGACAAGACACCAATTCCGTATACGCCCAGGGTTCGGGCTCGTGTGTAAAAGCATGGGAATGTTGTCAACATCATCCCGGTGCGGCTTGTTTGGGAGGTCACGTGCAATACTCTCCAGTTCTTGTGTCTCAGGGCTTGACAAGCAATTCATGGCGGACACTTCCTGAGTATTGCTTCTGCTAGCTTTAATAACAATCGCAAAATTTACGGAGCATTACTATTCAATAGCACTGCCGTGGTGTCTCATCGGAGACTTCCTCTAGCATTAAGTCTCCGAGATGTACGCGAGCCTTGGCAGTAAACAGAGACAAAGGGTTGAGGAGTAAGATGAATCCCAACAGCATGAGCTCCTATAAGTATATCAAGCTCCTCAGGCGTATCTATATCAGTACTTATTCTAGACTCAGACTATCTTCACATCCTTTTCAAGTAAATGAAATCTTCAAGCGTCCTTCAATTTAGCAAGCTTTTCCAAGCCATGGCGTCCACCAAACCATCAACATATAGCTCTATGTATGAGCGAATGTAATGGGCCCTTCTTGAAGCATTGTATTCCACAAGCCCAATATTCTGAATCCGAAAGCTTTCTCTCAGATTCATGCCGTCCCGTATTGGTTTATAGAAGCTAACAGCGTCGATGTAGGTCAGAAAACCGTACTCGGTTACTCGCAACAGACATGGTGTTATCAATTTCACCTCCAATCACGGATGCGTCGTACATTCTCGATAATGCGTGTGGCCCAGGAATCGTAAGCGAGAAGATCAAGGTCCGACACCCGAATGCTAGGATCATGGCAGCAGACTTGTCCCCAGCTATGATTGAAGAGGTTACGCATCGTATAACAACCGAAGGCTGGAAGGATATGGAAACGGATATGTTGGATGCACGAAATCTCTCGAGTCTGACAGACAACACCTTTACTCACGTCTTCACTAATTTCGGACTTCCTGTTCCAGGTGACACTGGCTCGAGCAACAAAGTGATAAGCGAAATATTCCGTGTGCTGAAACCAGGAGGTGTTGGATCAGTTTCAACATGGGCAGGTATGGCTGACCAAAAACAATGAGGCACCACGTGCTAATCTGTGACCAGATCGTGTTTGGCTGACAGCATTCTACAACACCGCATTGTGGGTTCGACCCAACGAAAAGCCCCAGACCCTTATGGCTCTTGAGCCAGACGTACTTCGAGGCTCATGGCTTGCTACAAAGCTAGAAGATGGCGGCTTTGGAAACAATATCGAGGTCAAGCTCTGTGCAACATACACTATGGCATCAAGCCTAGACGAGCTTGCTGACAATATGATGCTTGCGAAACAGATGTTCTTCTCAGACTACAGCGAGAAAGAGCTATCTTTAGCGAGTACTGTTTTCCGAGAAGAGCTGCAAAAACTTAGAACGTTTGAGGTCTTTGATAGTGGGGTGAGGATTCGGATGAAGGCTTGGGTCGGTAAAGGTTGGAAAAGAGGAGATGAAGCCGAGATTACTATCTGATTGATATTATAAAAAAAGTTTCTAGGCCTGTAAGGAGTTTTATTAACTAAAAAAAAAGAACCTTATTATAAGTTCATTGATATCGCTAATAAAAAGAGTAAAATATAATAATAAATGCAGAAAATACCTTACCTAAGTAGTTTACTTTATATAAGAAGCTTATAATAGACTAATCACGTGGGTAAGACTAATATTATAAGGCTATAAGGCTATAAGGCTTAGTATTAAAGATACTTAAATAAGAAGTTATATAATAAACCTAGGACTATCGTAGTTTATTAGTAACTATATCTTTTTTACTTATACTTAAAACCTTTTAAGAATCTCTTTATTTTATTATCCTTTTTACTTTATATTATATTATTATATTAAAAAAGACTAATATTTACTTTTCTTAAATTTCTTAAGTACTTTTCAAGTATAATTAAGTTATATTTTTAGTTCTCTCTTTTTTCTTATACTTTATTATTTCTTTAAGTATTATTTAAGTATAATTAAGTATACTTTTAATTAAAGTACTTTTTTTTACTTTTATTTTATTAATTTTTTATAAGTAAACTTAACTCTTCTTTAAAAAAAATATAACTTTATTTTTATAATTACTCTTATTACTTCTTTAATACTAAAGGAAAGAAACTTTTTTTATAACTTTTATTAGCTTTTTTCCTCTTAGATATTATACTTTAGTAATATATTATAAAAGAGAAAAATAATTTAATTCTTTTAAATTCTTTATTAAAAAGAAACTTTAAGACTAATAAGACTAGTTATAAGAAGAATATCTTATTATTATATTAATAATTAAAGTCTTTAAGAGTAAAAAGGAAATTAAAAAGCTTTTTAAATATTAAGTTAAATAAAATAAGAATCTTTAAATAATAATAAAAATACTTATTAACTTTACTATTAAAATATGAAAAAGTAAAGCTATTTAACTTTTATAATAAGCTTTTAATTTAAAGGATAACAATAACTCTACTAATAATAAATTATTTAAAAATAACTAAGATAATACTCTTAAAGCTTTAATATAGCTTACTTTTATTTATTTTAAGTATTATAATAGACTTTTACTTAAGTAATGTATTTATAGGTTTTTTAGTATATGTAAAGACTTAAAATAATATATTTAGTTTACTTTTGTAATTAGTAGACTAAAAATTAATATTAATTATTATTTAAATAAGAAAACTTAATATGTTATAATATATAATTATATTAGAAGTAATATTTAAAGTCACTTATTTTTTTATTTACCTTTTTAAAATATTAAAGAGATATTTAACTACTTTAATAGTTGTTATATAGTAGTAGAGCAGGTATTTATTTAGTAGAGAGCTTACTCGATTAAGTAGAAGTTATAGTATTAAAAGATATCTTTAAAAGAACATTACTCTCTAGAATTATAATAGACTGATTATAATAGGCTAGTTATATAAGTAAGACTAATATCATAAGACTATAAGACTAGAGTTATATAATGAACTTAGGACTAGCTTAGTTTACTAATAGTTATATCTCTTTTATTTATTCTTAAGACTTCTTAAGAACCTCTTTCTCTTACTATCTTTTCTACTTTATATTATAACTACTAATAAATATTCGTTATATTATTATACTTAAAGAAACTAACCTTACTTGTAAGAGTCCTAATATTTACTTCTACTAAATTCCTTAAGTACTCTTAAGTATAGTTAAGTTATATTTATAATTAAAGTACTTCTTCTTACTTTTATTACTTCCTTATAAGTGATCTTAGTCTTTTTAAGAGAGAAGATAAATTATAATATAGTTTAATTCTTATAATTACTTTTATTACGTTTCTAATATTAAAGAAAAAAAAACTTACTTTTATAATCTCTTTTAAACTTCTCTTATATTTATATTATATCTTATAAACGTAATATAAAAGAGAGAAATAACATAATCTTCTTAACTTCTTATAGTAATATTATATCTCTTACTAATAAGAACTCTTAGAATTAATAGGATTATTCCTAAGAAGAATATCTTACTCTTATACTAGTAATTAAGGCTTTTAAAAGCGAAAAGGAAATTAAAATACTTACTTAGTAATAGAATAAATAAGATAAAAACCTTTAGAAGATAATAAAAATACTTCTTCACTTAACTACTAAGTCGAAAAAGCTTAAACTATTTAGCTCTTAATAATAAGCTCTTAATCTAAGTAATAATAATAATTCTAATAATAGTAGATTATCTAAAGATAACTAAGATAATACTTCTTAAATACTAATAAAGCTTACTCTTATTTATTAAAGATACTATAAAAGACTCTTACTAAAGTAGTATATTAATAAGTTCTTTAGTACCTCTAATAGCCTAGAATAATACACCTAGTTCGCCTTTATAAGTAATAAGCTAAATATTAATTCCGATTATTACTTAAATAAGAAAGCTTAATAAGCCGTAGTATATAATTATACTAAAAGTAATATCTAAGGTTACTTACTCTCTTATTTCGAAGTTAGTAATATAAAGCTTTTTATAAATATAAAAGAAATACTTAGTTACTTTAGTAATATATATAATAATATTTTTAAATAATAAGATACTAAGATAGTTTTAAATAAGCTTTAAATAATAGTAAGTAAGTTATTTATTAAGAATTACTTAAAGTTCTTAAAGCTTATTTAAGATACTTATATCTTATTTATTAAAAGCCTTATTACTTACTTTTATAACTCTTTATATTTAGCTCTTAAAAATCGAATAATTTATAAGTTTACTCTTAATAGAAGTTTCTAAGACTTTATATTTATAGTAGATTTCTTAGATAAGAAGATATATTATACTTAAAAATAATATTAGTAGATTATAATAACTATTTAAGCTCTTACACTTATAGTTCACTTTTTAACTTTTACTTTTTTTTTAAAAAAAAGCTTAATTACTTTTCTACTTTTTAATAATATTCTTATTCTTATGACTTTAACTCTTATAATAGCTTTTAAAGTAATTCTTTCGCTTTTTAAAGCTATTATATATTATAACTATAAAAAATAAGATATATTATTCAAAACTACTTAAAGTCTTATATTATAATAGTTATAAAAGTTAAATTCTTAGAATATTACTTTAGTACTAATCTCTTTTCTAAGGAAAAAGAGATTAATAATTTAAAGAAAATACTCTTAAAGTTAAAAACTTAAAACCTTAAGAAAAGACTCTTTCTTAAAGTAAATACTTAATCTTAAGGAGATTAATATATATTAATAAATAAATAATAAAAGTTTTACTATTTTTTATATATTATTTTATAATAGTATTAGAATTATATTACTTATACTTTTTAACTTTAAAGTAAGTAGTTTTATTTTTATTAATACTTACTTTATTAAAGACTTTATAAGGAAATTTAGTATAAAACCTATTTTCTTATTTGACTTTATATAAGTGAAGAGTTATAATAGATAAACTAAAGATATCACTTTTTATATAATCTTTCTAAACGTCTCAATTAATTAATATATAAAAATAAATCTTATTTATACTTTTAAATCTAAGGAACTATAAGATTATTTTAAGATAAAGTTAAATAGTTTATTTCGATATTTAATTAAATATTAAAGATTATTACCTTATTTAATCATATAATAAGGATATCCTTAGGGTCCTCTTTTAACTAATTTAGCTCTCTTAAGATATCTTATAACTATTAGACCTATTATAGATAGAAATAGTCGATTAATAAGATATTTTCCGCTAATAAGTAGTTATAAATATAAAAGATATTAACTTACGCCCTTACTATTAAGTAATAATTTAAGCTATAAAAGATATAAAAGAATCTATTTCTTTGAATATATCTCTTACTAAGCCTTAATACCTTTTCTTATTCTTATAAAAATATTATATAATAAAATAAGAAGCCTAAAAGAAATACTATCAATTAAAAAAAGAATAAGAGTAATAATATTAAGAAAACTAAAGGCTTATTTAAGAGCCTCTTATTTTAACTTATAATAGTTAAGTATAAAACGCGATTAGATAAATAGAAAAGAAGCTATATAATCTTACTTTATATAAGCCTTCTTTTATAGTCTTAAAAGATACTATATTATCTTACTAATACCTTATTTAAAAAGAGAAAACCTTACTAAAGATAGATATTACTAATATTAATACTATAAGATTCCATTATATTATATAACTCTTAAGATCGGAATTCTTTATAATAATATTAAATGAAATTAATAAGGCTATTAACTAGGTAGCTTAAAAAGCTAAACTATAAGAGTTAACTAAACTTAAAGAATTATATAAAGATATCTTAAAAAAGAAACTCTTTTACTAATATAAAAAATTCACTAGCGCTTTTTTAAAGATAACTATTAACTCTCTCTTAGACTCTATTTTAAGTTTAAATTATAAGATTAAATTAAAAAAAGATATTAATTATAAGTATAAACCTTTATACTAATAAAATAAAACAGAGCTTTAAATAATAAAGAAATACTTAGAAGAGACCTTAAATAAGGTTTTATAGTCTTAAGCTATGTTTTATTTACTTATTTAACTCTTTTTATTAAGAAACTAAATAAAGGCTTATACCTTTATATCAACTATTAAAAGCTAAATAAAATCACTTAAAAGAATAACTATCTTTTACCTCTTATTAATAATGTATATATATAGTTAAACTAAGCTAAAATCTTAACTAAGATTAATATCTAAAGTATTCTATTAAACTCGTATAAATCTCGCCTCTAAAGAGTATATTAATTTTTATACTTACTATAAGAGTTATAAGTATAAGATAATACTATTCAGCTTAATAAACAGACTAGTTATATTTTAGTAATATATAAATAATATACTTTTTAACTACTTAACTAAGTCCTATTAAGATTTTACTATACTTTTAACTACCTCGTTAAGTCTTATAAACTACTATAAAGCTATTCTATTTCGATTCGCTACTATAATTAAGCTTTTTAAGTTAAGGGCTTTATCTAATACTCTAATTACTTAATAATAATAAAGTTCACTAGTAATAATAACTTCCAGAAACGTTTTATTAGGAAAGGATTAAGTAGTAACTTATAGCTTTATTAATAACTAGAGAGCTAAAGTACTAGTTATAGTTATAAAAGCTTTTAATATAACAAGGAAAGTAAAGAAAAAAGCGTTTAAAAAGAAGTTCTTTTACTACTTAAAGGAGGTATTAAAGGCTATAAGTATTTTAATAAATATTATAAAAGATAACACTAACTAGCTAAGTAAGGAAGTAATAAAAGTCGTGTTAAAAGAAAGTTTATTATTTATAAAGAAAGCTAAGGAATTTTCAGTAGTAAGTATAAAAGATATAATAGAAGTAAATAGTAAGAAGAAGAGTTACTATATATTTCTTTTATTTATATAATATATTAAAAGATATAGTTAGAGGGCGACTACTTAATTAGGGAGGGATATATATAATAAGGTAGTATAGTTTTAAGTCAGAAGATAGTTAGCTTATTCCGAAGGTTATATAAGTAGATATAATAGCATATAATAAATATATTATCTTCTCTCTCTTACTTTTACTACTTATTTAATTAGTAGTCTTTTATACCCCTACTTACTATATACTTTAATAGTACTACCCTACTCTTTTATAATATATTACCTTAGAAACTAGAACGTAATAATAAATATACTATTATAAAAGGAATAAAATATTAATAGATAAATTAAGATAAAAGATAAATTATATATTTAGACTTTAATCTACTTAAGCTAACTAGACTTATGTATCTTAAATAAACTAGAAAAGCTTTTAGATATATAGTATTTAGCTTTAGTTAAGTTTAAACTAGATAATAAGACTAATCTAGTTATAGAGCTTATTTATATTAACTAAACTTATAAGGCTTTAATAGTTTAATAAGAAGAATCAAAAGAACCTAACTTATAGTACACTTTTTAAAAAGATAACCTACTCTTATTTAAAAGTCGATTATAAGTTCTAAATGTAAATAGCTTATATATACAACTTATTTAATATATTTATAACTAAGTCTTTATAATCTATCTTAAAAAGTCTAAGACATTTAGCTTATTTTATATTAAGTATTACTAATTAAATATACTTAAAGATATAACTAAGTTTATATTAAACTACTTAGCTTATAATTATATAAACTATTATTAAAATAAGATATTAAAGTATTTTTACTCTTTATTAATCTTGAACTATTTATAGTAATATATAACTATAGACTTTAAAAGTATACTAAAGGATAAGTTTAAGTATAATTTTACACTTATTATAATAAACTCTTTTTTTAAAAAAGAATAATATTAATCTCTTACTTTTTTATATATATAGCTTATAACTTAGTATAATTATTTATCTTTAACTATTAAAGGTTTAACAGACTTTTAAAAATAATACTATTAAATAAAAGCTTACAGTTTATTTCTTTTTTTAAAAAATAAGTTTTATTAGATCTTTAGTATTAAAGTTAAACTTTTTACTACTTATTACACTTAATTAAATAGTTAAATAGAAATTATAAACTAATACTTAGACTAACGCTTCTAGCCTTTTATTAGCTATTACTAAGATAATTAGTCTAAGCTTTTATTAATAATAGATTATATTTAGCTAACTTTACTATATAAGTCTTTAGGAATATTTTTATATTAGTTAAAATATTAGTATAAACTAAAGATAAGTTAGGATTAAAATAAGCTTTAGTTAAAAGCTAAATAAATAGTTACTAAAAAGTTAAATATCACTAATATATAAGTATTTACTTATTATTATAAGTAAGTCTAAAGGAAAACCTAAGAGTTCTTTTATAACTAATAAGAAAAAAAGTAATAAGATATAAATAAGTTATATTAAAAACTCGATTAAAAAGTAGATGATTTTATATAAGTAATAATAAGAAATTAGAAAATATACCGCTTAAAAAAGAAACTAGACGATTAATAAGTAGGCAATACAAGGTTTTTAAAAAAGAAGGTTACTTATTCTACTTAGACTTTTTTACTTTAATTAAAGTTTATTTTATATTTTTTTATAAATAAACTTTAGTAATATAATATTAACTGGCTTTTTAAATAAGTACTTTAAAAATAAGAACTTATTAAGTAGATATAAAGTAAAAGTAAAAAGTCTAAGATATCTTAAAAGTACATCTTCAGTAAGATAAGACCTTATAATATTAAGCTAAATAAAAAGGACTTAATTTTAACTTTAAGTTCTACTTTACTAAAGACTTTATAACGTATTTATATAAGCTTTAAGACTTTTATTAGGCTTACTTTATAAAACTAGGACTATTAAAGCTACTTTTTAAATAGCTAATTATATAAAAAGTAAAAAATAACAACGTATATAATAGACTAGTAAATAATATAGCGATATTTAAGATGAATCGTAAAAAACTGTTTTATAGCTTAAAGATAAGCTTTCCTTAAAAAGAGAGGTAACATAATAAACTAGTTATAATAAGTAAGTTATATAAGTAAGTTATATAAGTAAGTTATATAAGTAAGTTATATAAGTAAGTTATATAAGTAAGTTATATAAGTAAGACTAATGTTATAAGGCTAGAATTATATAGCAAACTTAAGACTAGCTTAGTTTACTAGTAGCTATATCTCCTTTACTTATTTTTAAGGCTTTTTAAAAACCTCTTCTTCTTATTATCTTTTTTACTTTATATTATAATTACTAATAAATATTCGTTATACTATTATATAATAAACATTTGTTATACTATTATACTTTCTTTTTATAATAGTAGATCGTCCGGAGATAACTAAAATAATACCTCTTAAGTACTAATAGAGCCTGCCCTTACTTACTAAAGATACTATAAGAGACTCTTATTTAAACTATATATTAAAAAGTTCTCTAGTACTCCTAATAGCTTAGAATAGTATACTTAGTCCGCCTTTATAATAAGTAAGCTAGATATTAATACTGACTACTACCTAAGTAAGAAGGCCCGATAAGCTATAGTATATAACTATACTAAGAGTAACGCCTAGAGTTACCTACTCTCTCGCTTTAAAGTTAGTACTATAGACCTTTTCACGAATACTAAGGAAATACTTAGCTACCTTAGTAGTATCTATAGTAACGCTTTTAAGTAATAAGACACTAAGATAGCCTTAAATAAGCTCTAAATAGCAGCTAGTGAGTTATTTACTAAGTACTACCTGAAGTTCTTAAAGCTTATTCAGGATACTTATATCCTATTTACTAAGAGCCTTATTACTTACTTTTATAACTTCTTATACTTAGCTCTTAAGGATTAGGTAGTCTATAAGTTCACTCTTAACAGAAGTTTCTAAGATTTTATCTCTATAGTAGATTTCTTAAATAAGGAGATACGCTAAACTTAAGAATAACATTAGTAAATTATAATAACTACTTAAGCCCTTGCGCTAGTAGTTCACCCCTTAACCTCTACTTTCCTAAAAAGAGGCCTAGTTACTTTTCCGCTCTTTAATAGTGTTCTTATCCTTATTACTCTAACTCTAGTAGTAGCTACTCTAAAGGCGATCCTCCCTTCTCTTAAAGTAGTTATATACTATAACTATAAGAAAATAAGCTATATTACTAAGAATTACCTAGAGCCTTATATAATAATAGTTATAGAAGTTAAGGTACTAGAGAAGTACTTTAGCACTAGTCTCTTCTCTAATAAAGAGGTTAATAACTTAGAGGAAATTCCCTTAGACTTAGAAAACTCAGAACCTTAAGAGAAGACTCTTTCTTAAGGTAAATACTTAATCTTAAGGAGATTAATATATATTAGTTAATAAGTAGTAAAAGTTTCACTATCTCTTATATATTATTTTATAATAGTATTAGAATTATATTACTTATACTTTCTAACTCTAAAGTAGGTAGTTTCGCCTTTATTAATACTTACTTTACTAAAGATCTTATAAGGAAATTCAGTATAAAACTCACCTCTCTACTTAACCTTATATAAGTAAAAGGCTACAACAGATAAGCTAATAATATCGCCTCTTATATAATCCTTCTAAACGTTCTAATTAACTAACGCGTTTAGAAGGAGATCCTATTTATTCTCTTAGATCTTAGGAATTATAAGATTATTTTAGGATAGATTTAGATAACTTACTTTAATATTTAGTTAAATATAAAGGACTATTATCTTATCTAGCTATATAATAAGGATATCCCTATAGTCCTTCTTTATTTGATTCCCCTCTCCCGGGATACCTTACGACTATTAGACTTATTATAGATATAGGTAACTAACTAATAAGATATATTCCGATATTAAGTAGCTATAGATATAAAGGATACTCTAAGACCCTCCCTCTATTAAATAATAGTTCAGATAGTAGGGGACGTAGGAGAATCCGCCCTTATAGATATATTATCTACTAAATCTTAATACTTATCCCTTTCTTCTTAAAGATATTATATAATAAAGTGAGTGAACTAGAAGAAATACTATTAGTTAGAAAAGGAACGAGACTAATAATACTAGGAAAATTAGAGGACTATCTGAGAGCCCCCTGCCCTAACCTATAATAGCTAAGTATAGGACTTAATTAGATAGATAGAAAAGGAACTATACGACTTTACTCTATATAAACCTTCTACTATAGTTCCGAAGGATATAGTATCCCTTTATTAGTACCTTACTAAGAAAAAGAAGACCCCTCTAAAGATAGATATTACTAAGATTAATACTATAGTATTCTATTATATCCTATAGCTCTCTAGATCGGAATTCTTTATAATAATACTAAACGAAATTAATAAGGTAATTAACTAGGTAACTTAGAAAGCTAAGTTATAGAGTTTCTTTAAACCTAAGGAATTATATAAGAATATCCTAGATAAGAAGCTCCCCTGCTAATATAAAGAGTTTACTAGCGCTTTCTTAAAAATAACTACTAACTCTCTACTAGACTTTATCCTAAGCTTAGACTATAAGATCGAACTAGAAAAGGATATTAACTATAAGTATAGTCCCTTATACTAGTAGAGTAAAATAAAGCTCTAAGTAATAAAGAAATACTTAGAGAAGAATCTAGATAAGAGCTTTATTATCCTAAGCTATACTCTATTTACTTATCTAACTCTCTTTATAAAGAAGCCTAATAGGGGCTTACGATTTTATATCAACTACCGAAGATTAAATAAGATTACTTAGAAGAATAGGTATCTCTTACCCCTTATTAATAAGGTATTTACTCAGTTAGAATAAGCTAAGATCTTTACTAAAATTAATATCTAGAGCGTATTCCACCGGATCTAAATAAACCTTATATCTAAGGAATATACTACCTTCTATACTTAATATAGGAGCTATAAGTATAAGGTAATACTATTTAGTCTAATAAATAGCTTAGCTATATTCTAGCGGCATATAAATAATATACTTTTCGACTACTTAGATGATTTCTATACTACGTACCTAGATAATATTATTATCTACTTAAATAACCCCCTGGAATATAAGATATATATTAAGAAAGTCTTATAATACTTGTAATAGTATAAGCTCTCTACTAATATTCAGAAGAGTGAATTCTATATTAAGAAGATTAAGTTCCTCAGCTTCTATATTATTATTAAAGGAATTAAGATCGACTCTAAAGCGATAGTATATATAAATAATTAGGAACCTCTTATAATAGTCCGGGGTACTTAGTTATTCTTAAGGTTCTATAACTTCTACTGGAAATTTATCCTTAACTATAGTAAGGTCGCTAAACTACTAGTAGAACTTACTAAGGCCTTAGTCCTATTCGAGATAACACCTGCTTAGCTAACTATATTCTAAGCTTTAAAAGAAGCTATTCTATTCCTTACTTATCTTAAGTATTATAATATATCACGTGAAATACAGATTAAGACTAATACCTTAGATAAGGTAATCTTAGGAGTACTATCGCAGAAATATAGTAATAGTTAGTACTTAGTTATATTCTTATTAAAGATAATAAACCTTACTAAACTTAATTATAATATCTATAATAAGGAAATACTCGCTATTATACGTTCTTTTACCTACTAGAGAGTAGAGCTAATATTATAAATAAGATACTAATATTTCCAGGTGTTCTTAGATTATAAAGTATTAGAATACTTTATAACTACTAAGAAGCTTATAGGATAATAAGCCTATTAGTTAGAGATCTTAGTAGACTTCTACTTTACTATTATATACTACCCGGGAAACTAGAACGCTATAGTAGATATACTATCGCGAAGGGAATAAGATATTAATAGGTAAATTAAGATAAAGGACAAATTATATACTCGGACCCTAATCTACTTAAGCTAGCTAGACCTACGTATTCTAAAGGAACTAGAGAAGCTCTTAGATATATACTACTTAGCCCTAGTTAAGTTTAAGCTAGATAACAAAACTAATCTAGTTATAGAGCTTATTTATATTAATTAAATATACGAAGCTCTAATAGTTTAATAGGAAGAATTAAAGGAGCCCGATTTATAATATACTCTCCGGGAAGATAGCTTACTCTTATTTAAAGGTTGACTATAGGTCCCGGATATAAATAATTTATATATATAACTTATCTAGTATATTCACGACTAAATCTTTATAACCTATCCTAAGAAGTCTAAGACGTTTAGCTTACTCCGCACTAGGTACTACTAGCCCGGTATACTTAAGGATATAGCTAGGTTCGTATCGAACTACTTAGCTTATAATCATATAAACTATTATCAAGATAAGACACTAAGGTACCTCTACCCCTTACTAATCCCTAACTACTTATAATAATACTTAACTATAGACTTTAAGAGTACACTAAAAGATAAGTTTAAGTATAATTCTATACTTATTATAATAGATTATTTCTTTAAAGAAGTAACGTTAATCCCTTATTTCTCTACCTGTATAGCTTACGACTTAGTATAATTGTTTATCTCTAATTACTAGAAGTTTAATAGGCTCCCGGAAACAATAGTATTAGATAGAGTGTCGTACACCTAGCGCACCTGAGGCACTCTCTAAGGCGCTCCAGCTAACTAGAGGATACTTATATAACTAGAACTCCTAGAGCTTCCCCTTATAGGGGAGCTCTAGAATACCTTAATAAATTAAGACTTTTATACTATATAAAGCTCCTCCCTATAGTACACGATAGTTAAGAGCTATATTCACTTGTTTAAGCTACTATATAAGTATACTACGTAGTATAAGTAGAGTTATAAGTAGTATTAAGAGATACTTATATTACTACTTAAAGAACTCTTTTAAATACCTCCCTGAACTTCCTGAAATACTCTTAATACTATTAGTTCTATAGAAAGCTTCTTAGATATATTAATATACTTTTAAGATAAGTTAATTAAACATAAGGGCGATACTCTTAATTAGAGAAAGTAGTAGCTCTAGTAGTAGATAACCTTCTGGTACTATACTAAACTTAAAGGAATCTAGAGATTTATTAACTTTAATACTAATAATATTAGAAATATTATTAAGTAATAACTAAATCTCCTAAGTATTAACAATTTTATATAAGAGGAGACGAATAGTTACTTTAGTAAGTAAATAGTATTATTAATATAAGCTAACCTAGATTTACTAGCGAAATAAAATACTACTACTACTAAGGAAAGAGAGAGTATAATAGAACCGCCGGCGTTTATAAGTAAGCCCTTAGAAGCTAAGTTTAAAGATATTAAAGTACTCTAGGAAGCTCGAATAAGAGAGTACTCGAATAAGCTAGCTAAATAGATAGTACTTAATAACTATATTCAGAACCTCTTTAACTAGGTAAATAGTACTATTAGCTAGTTTATTCTAACTAACGTAATTAATAATAATACTACTAAGGGCGCCGCAGGACTATAAGCGCTAGTTAGGTTTATTAAGTATAATATAGTACTTTTAGATATAGTAGTACTAACCTCTATTATTTCGGATTATACTAATATACTTAGCCTACTAATATATTAAGATAAGAAGTCGCGAATTAAACCTTATATATAATATAAGCTATAGTAAAAGAACTTCTATCTTATAAGAACATATAATATTCCTAATATATAAGAAGTACGTAGTATATAAGCTTTCCTAAACGTAGTATCAGTTTAGTTAGAGACTTAAGCTACTTAAGTACTTACTAATATTATAAGAAATAATACTCTAGGATATTAGTATAGTATAATACTAAAGGAGTATAATCTAGTATTTATAGTAAATATAAAGGAGCACTACCGGAATAAAGGTAAGGGAGCTAATAGTTTCTACGCCACGCTAATACTAAGTAGTTATTCTAATTTAGAAAGCTTATAAGACTATTCCGGAAGCTCTCGAAATCGCTCCTATTTAAATTAAGGAGATAAGAAAACTAATTACTCCTATAGAATCAGATACTAGTATCCTCTAATTAAGTACTAGAAGCTCTATTTTACTTATAATAGCTTTCAAGCTAATAGTATAAGATTCTATCTAAATAATAAATAAATTAAGAGGATTTATAAGGCGGCTTAGACGCCTAAGTATATAGAACTATACTAAGAGATCTCGAAGGAAAGTTAAGCTACTATCCTAGTTATATAGATCACTAGAAAGAAGTCTAATAAAAACTGAGACTTATTATCTTAATATACTAAAGGGAAGTACCCCGGAAATATTAATATAGCTACTATTAATTTAAAGCTCTTAGACCTTAAAGAGACACTTGGAATCTACGCCGCGGACTTTATTAATATCCTTTACGTATTATTAGAGAGTACCTTAGTAGATAACTATAGCGCTTAGTACCTAGTAAACTATAAGAGTAAGCTAGTTCTAAGCTCCTTTAAGTGATCTACTAATAATAACTATATAGAAGCTAGTATATAATAAATTCTAGTTATTAATAAGGGAAAGTAAGTATTTAAGAACTTACTAGCTAAGCTAAATAGTCTAAATACTTAAGACTTATTACTTAATAATATCGCTATAATTTATAATTTCTATATTAATATTATCTTAGAAGTATTACTAAAAGACGCTAGGCTATAGTACTTAGGAAAAGATACTACCTTATAATATAAGGAGGTTCAGATAAGTATAATTATTAAATAGCTAGTTTAAAAGTTTAACTTAACTTTCTTTAAATATAAGTCTTTTAAATACTCTTATTACTTCTATAACCTAGTAACCTTAATATACACACCTATTATAATATACTTAACTTTAAGTTATAGCTTAAATAAGTAAGGTTTCTAATTATTATATTAACTACTTAAGAAGCGTTCCGTAACTTAGTAACTATAGTACCTATATACCAGCTATTTAGGAGAGAGTACTCTATAAGCGCTACTTGAAGCAGGGAGAGGCGTATAATTCGATAGAGTATTAAGAATCCAGTATAAAGATTATACTATTATATATACTAGAAATATTATATTAAGATAGGAGTTAAAGAATAAAGTAACTAAGCTATTTTACCGAATCCTCTAAGACTTATTCGACTTTAATATAAGTTATAATAGTACTTACTAGCTACTTATTATTAAGGATAAGTATAGTAGGAAGCTCTTTAGCTATATATTACTAAGTAAGTTAACTAGCTATATTATACTAGTTTTAGAGAACTTTAAGTATTAGACTAAGTATTAATATAAACTATTAGTTTATATTATTCAGTATAATAATAATACCTTAGTTATAGCTATTTAAGGCACGTTAAGGTATAAGGAATAGACTATAAGAGAAGGGATAAAAGTAGAGAATCCCTTACTATATACTAAATGACCTATAAGTAGTGTAAAGCGCGTAAGATAAGAGATTATTACTAAATCTATTAAGATATATATTTAAGTAAACCTACCGGAGAAGCTTTACTTAGAGGTATATTATATAATAATCTACCTTTATAATATAAGTTCTCTTATATACTAAGGAATAAGGAGTCTAAATTAAGTACTTTAGGAATAGTTTCAGAACTATTTTTAGTAGTATAATCTACTAATAGTAAAGAAGCTCTTAACTAACTTAAAACTTAACTAAAGTAAAGTATATATATATAAGGCGTGTATATATCTAGTTATAACTAATAGAAAAGCCGGAAGAAGTTATAAAAGCTTTAAAGTTAGCCCTAAGGTATATATTAAATACTTAGTTAGTTATATTACTTCTAACTTATATAAGATCTAA
Source organism: Cadophora gregata (assembly GCF_030347475.1). Taxonomy (NCBI): domain Eukaryota; kingdom Fungi; phylum Ascomycota; class Leotiomycetes; order Helotiales; family Ploettnerulaceae; genus Cadophora; species Cadophora gregata. Next base: position 1,739,317 of record NW_026695927.1, read on the forward strand.
GTGCTTTAGCTATACTATATAATAATCATATATAATATCCGGTTTAATAAGATAATATTCTATTCCCCTAAGGAAAAAAGAAAAGCTAGCTAACCTACCTCTACTCTAAGGGAGCTTATTAAGGAACTAGAAAAGAATATTATTACTCTAGATATAAAGTATAGTATTAGTAATATTACTAATATAGTTACAGCGGAATATATAACCGAATTAAACGAAGCTATAATTAAGGCTAATATTAGTATTAAGACTACTATACTAGTTACTAAGGAGGTACTAGAACTAATAGATATTACTCTAGTAGAGCTTTCACGAAGCTCAGGGGTAGTACTAGAAGTATAAGAACTAATAGAAGTTAACTTACTAGAGCTCCCTTAGACCTCTGAATTACTCCTCTATAAAAGTTAGACCTCAGGGGTAAAAAGTAATAATATAATCCTTTATAATAATAATATCACTAATAGTAGTAGAGATCTAACTCCTTATAAGAAGTTAAGTTAAAGCGCCCTAAAAAATACTAAAGCTATAAAGATTAATTATCTCTTACTCTAGCACTAGAGGGATACTATAAGTAGTAATAATACTAGTCTAGGTATTAAGGAGGCGCGCTAACAAATATACCCTTAAGTTATATTACCTAGCTAATAGCTATAAGACCTTAAATAACAGATCACTAAGCTTCTAGAAGCTTCTCCTAAAGTAATAAGGACTAAGTTTCTATAGGTAGCTAGAAATAGCTACTAATAGTAATAAGTAATAAAGCGTAATTAAATCTAAGTAATATAGGAAGCTTAGAAAGAATATAAAAAGCTTACTACACGCGGCTATTACTCTATAGTAATAGCTCTAAGATAAGATAGCTACTCACGCCTCTAAGAGTTTACTATAACTTTCTATAGTAAAACTCTAATATAAACTAATAGCTATAATACTATTATACTTTATATAATAGTTTTAAGCGCTATATCAGATATCCGAGTAAAGGTAAGAGCTTCTAACTTATAAAACTAATATTAAAGGAAGCTTCTAAAGCTACTTAAGAACTAAAGGAAGCTAGAGAGTCACTTATATAGTAAGTAGTTTAAAGCTAATATAGAAAGGGAGATATTAAACTTAGAAGCTTAAGACTATTAAAGACTAATTCCTAAGGAAGATATAGCTACCTCACTAATTCCCTTAAAGTAGGTATTTACTTATAAGGTAGATTCTATAAGATAGCTTAAGTATTATAAGTCTCGGATTATAATATAAGGTAATATATAAGATAACTCTATAATATTCTTAACTTATATAGCTATACTCGTAGTAAGGTTATTCTGAGTTATAATAATACTAGTAGCTTAATTCGACTTAAAAGTGAAGTAATTTAATATAATTAATACCTTTATTAATATAAAGAGAGATAAGAGAAGCGCCTTAGTCTTATATTTCCCTTTAGAAAGCTAGAAAAAACTAAGAATAGTAGTAGAAATTAACTAAGCGCTTTATAGCTTAAGAGACTTACTTATACTTTAGTATAGCGACTTTATAAAGATACTTAGTAAGCTAAACCTATCTCTACTTACGAAGGAGCTATATATCTTTATAAACTAGTATAAGATTATCTTTATAGTGTTCTATATTAATAATATTTAGGTCTTATATTATATTAGACACGCTAAAGAGAGCTAGATAATTATAGATAAACTACACGAGGCGTATAAGCTAATAGTCTTAGGAGATATAGAATAGTTCTTAGAAGTATAAGTAGTATAAAATAGGGAAAAGAAGATAGTATCTCTCTTATATAATATCTATATTAAGAAGATAGCTTAGAAGTTTAATATACTAGATAGGAAGTACCTTAGCACGCCTCTCCTATATTATAAGCTAGTTAAGAACCTTAGTATAATAACTTTTAAGTAAATCAAGGAATATTAAGAGAAAGTTAAGTTAGTACTATATATAGCTATTATACTCCGGCTAGATATCGCTTTTATAGCCTCTTAACTATTATACTTCCTTACTAACTTAAGCACGCTATACTTAAAAGCGATTAATTAGACTATATAATATCTATTTAGCTTAAGATTCTTAGCTATTATCTATAGTTAGAAGGATAGAGAGATATACTTTCTTATTACCTCAGATATATCTTTTATAAATAATACTAAATTATATTATTTCTCTTAAGGATTCCTAATTATATTATTTAAAGGAGCTATTATTTAGAAAGCCTCCTAATAAGATACTATTACTACTTTAATAACTAAGGCAGAGCTTCTTAGTATAGAACGGACTACTAAAGAGGTAATAGCGCTTTAAAGGTTCTTTAAAGAGCTAAGGCTTAATATAAGAGCTTTATAGAATATATTCTATAATAATAAATAGACGATTTAGCTAATAGTTAAAGAGAACTAGCGAATCTTAACAAAGCTTTAGTATATTAATATACAGAATATATAGCTATAACAGGAGTATAAAAAGAGGAGTTTTCAGGTGATATATCTCCTGATAAACGATATACTAGCTAATAACTTAACTAAAAACCTACTAAAGTAGAAGTTTAAAGTATTTATTACTCTTTTAAACCTTTAAGACTCTTAAGTTAATATTAAGAAGCTCGCTTAAGCTATATAGTTTATATAGATACTTTCTTTTATTATATTTTCTTTACTTTATATTTATAGTTCTTAAATACTATTAAAGAGAAAAGAAGAGGTAGAATTATAAGACCTAATCCTAAGCTACTACTTCAGGGTTATAAAGCTATACTAAAATAATACAAAGTATAAAGGACCTAATCCTAAGCTATAACTTCTAAATTATAAAGCTATACTAATACGCTAGCTTAAACTATAATAATAAAAAAGTAATATTCCTAAGCTACTACTTAAAAGTTATAAAGCCTATACTACTTACTAAGGAAGAAGGAGAAGGTTAATTAACTGCCGGGTAGCGCTAGCTATAATATTAACTTCTACTAAAGCAAAGGTATATAAAGCTAAATATATCACGAGAGTAATAATAGTAGCTCCTATAGAGCTAGAGCTTATTCCTATAGCGCTAAAAATAGGGTAAGGGAAAGGAATAGTAGTCTCTTTATAAAGAGTAGAGGTAAGAGTAGGAGTAGTAGCTAATATTAATAATTAGATAATATCTGAAATCTATAAGACTATTATTATAACTTATAAATAGTAGCATAGATCTTATCCTTATCCTTATCCTTATTCTCCTTAGCCTCTAAGGCCTTTTAAATAGTAGCCTAGCGAACTATAAGAGCTTATATATATTATAGAGTTAGCTTTACTTAGTACTTTAATATTAATACCTTAATACTTTATTATTCTAATACTATAATATAAGGAAACACTTATACGTATACCCTTTAGGAGGGCCCGGGCTACTAAGTAGCTAGTAAAAAGTTCAGTAGCGTAAATAAGAGCAGCGATATAACCTAATTTATTATTTTTTTAATAATAAAAATAGCGTAAAGCTATCTCTTTGTTATAATAAGGGTCGCCTAGCGTACCTTATAAACTACTACGAATATAGTAGCTATAAGATATAGCACAGATAGCCCCTGCTACAGCAGAGTAGCAGGCGAGAGTTAGTAATAGTAGTAATAGTAGTAGTAATAGGAAGGCAGCGGCAGGGGAGGTATAGCGGCCACAGGCCTATTTTATAAGGTATTAGCGTAGTTCTAACGATTCCTTATAATACTAACTATATCGGAATCTTTAAATAAATAACTTATAATCTTCTTCTTTACTATATAAGTAGTAGTAAGGTTAGAAGCGCGCGAGGCGCAGGAGGCATAGGAGCTTTTAGCTATATTTACTAATATTATATCGAAGTTATTATTTAAGGAAAGAGCGTTCAAGGGAACCTACCTACTTTATATACTTAGAGTCACTAAGCAATTAAGACCTAACGCTATTAGTTAATATTAACTCCTATTATAATTTAGGTAATATTATCTACACTATTTATATCGCTTCGCTTACTATTATAAAGCTAAGCGAGAGGGTATATTATACACCTAGCGCACCTAAGGCACTCTCTAAGGCGCTCTAGCTAACTAGAGGATACTTATATAACTAGAACTCCTAGAGCTTCCCCTTATAAGAGAGCTCTAGAATACCTTAATAAATTAAGACTTTCATACTACATAAAGCTCCTCCCTACAGTACACGATATAGAGGCCTATAGTTTATCTTCTCCTTCTAGAATAAGTTCTACTATATCCTCGGTATTAAGGTTAAGCTCTCTATTACCTACTACACTTAGACAGATAGTTAGACAGAGATTATGAATTAATACCTAGACTAGTATCTCCAGCCTTTTATTAATTACTACTAGGATAACTAGTCTAAACTCCTACTAATAATAGACTACGCCTAGCTAACTCTTCTATACGAGTCTCTAGGAATATCCCTATACTAGTTAAAGTATAGGTATAAGCTAAGGACTAGTTAGGATTAGGATAAGCCCTAGCTAGAGGTCGAATAAATAATTACTAAGAAGCTAAACGTCACTAATATATAGGCGTTTACCTATTATTATAAATAGGTCTAAAGGAAAGCCTAAGAGTTCCTCCGTGACTAATAGGAAAAAAAGTAATATAATATAAATAAGTTACGCTAGGAAGTCGACTAGGAGGTAGGCGATTCTATATAGGTAATAATAAGAAACTAGAAGATGTACTGCCTAAAGAAGAAGCTAGACGATTAATAAGTAGGCCTATTTATATTACGAACGCACTCAGAAGGAGTATCACGTGTGTTTTAGCCCTGAGGCTCAGTAGTATTACTATATAAAGAAGCTAAGAACTAGGAATAAAATCACAGGACTATATATCACGTGATAGTATAAAGCTTTTAGAACTATAGGATCTAAGGTTCCTAGAGCCTAGGATCATAGGACTTATAAGGATCTAAAGCGAATAAAAGTTCTATATAAGACTAGTATATCTACTATTAGATAGGAGCTTCATGCTTAACTTCAAATAGTATTCTAATACTTAGTAACTATCTTCCTATCTACATAATACACCTACCTCTTAATTATTAGAGATTAACTACAGCCTTCTATATTTATAGCAAGTAAATACCGGACTATTACACTTTAAGCACCTTCTCGTTAGAGGTACTAACTTATAAAGACAATATGTCTTCTGTTAAAGGATTATTGAATAACCACTTAGCTCCTACTAAGGTTTTTAACTTAAAAAATATACCTAAGATCACCGCCCCGGATCTCTACTACAGAGACTGATCTAAGCTTAAAGTATACCTTACGTAAGTTAAGCTCTATATAAGCTTTAATAGTTACTAGTTCACTATAGAGACTAATAAAGTCCTTTAAGCTTTATCTTTTCTCCGGAGATCTACTTTTAACTAGATTAAGACTTTCCTCTTAGACTATATTCAGAACCGGACTAAGGATAAGAGAGTCTCTATAGTAATAACTAAGGAATCCTAGAAGATCTTTATAACCTTCAAGGGTTTTAAGCATAAGATTAACCGCGTCTTCAGCGATATTAATCAGAACTATACCGCCGAATAAAATATCTAGAACCTAAAGCAAGTTAGGTCAGTAACTACGTATACTACCGCCTTCTAGTAATTCGCGAATTAAACTAGCTAGAATAACAACGCCCTTTAGGCATAATACTATAAAGGATTAAAAGATAAAATAAAAAATAAGATAGTAAGATCAGACGCGCCTACTAACTTATAAGAACTTATCGAAATAACTATTAAGATTAATAACCGAAACTACAAGAGAGCACTTAAGAAGAAAAGCTAATACTACTCCGGAACATATATATACTAAGGAAAAGGGAGTAATAACAAGAAACTATTCTACCCTCGGGAAATAGAACTTAATACGATATTCCGGAAGCTAAATTATCAAGGAAAGCCACGCAGCAGCAGGCTATCTAAGAAAGTTATAAACGAGCGATAAGAAAAGAAGCTATACTTTAAGTATAGCTTTCCTAGTTATATAGCCAGCTCTTATCAACAAAAGAAGTCGTAGACAAATAAGAAATATACTAACGCAATAAGGCGTAGCTCTTATAATAAACTAACACGATAACTCGCTGCGACGTATTAACATATAACTACAAACAAGCTCAAGGAGAATTATATCCACACTTAGTTAAGCGATTCTAACAATAGTAAGCGAGATTTCGCGAGTATTATAGATTAGCTCGAGCAAACTATCATTAGCACGCCCCCTAAGGACTATATATATCAAGATAACAACAGCTCTAAGCTAGATAATAACACAGAGCTAATACTAAGTAACAGCGAGGAGAAAGCCTAGGAACCCGAGTAGACTCTAGAACTAGGGCTACCTTAACCTAAACTCTTAGGACTAAGAGTAGGTGAAACTTAGGAAGTTACCTAAAGAGAAAAGAGCCTATATCAAGTTAGCTATAACACTTGCCACTAGACTAATATAGCTACCAGGGTTACTTATTAAGAACTAGGCCTTATCAGCTTAGGGGGTCCACTATAAGGGGTAAAGTACGAAATAGTCTACCGGGACTATAAGCGTATCAGATAGAGAATAGCCGGTAGCTAGGAAGGACCGACAACCTTTATATAGTACTTACTACTCTAGAATACTATTATTCTTAATACTAGCGCGCTACTAGAAGTAGGCGAGGAATAGGAAATTATAGCTAAGAACCGATATAATAGAACATAGGTCCACATTAATAATAACAGCCGGTACTATTACAAGATATACAACCTAGTAATATACACTAAACTCGGAATAAGGCTCGTATACAAGGTTAGCCTAAGCTATAGTAATCGAAAGATATAGGAAAATATCCTCGACTATAGCGTATATTAGGAATATTTCTATATATAGCAACTTACCGCTATTAGAGATAAATATCTCACGTTAAAGGTTAAAATCAAGGGAGTTAAGCTTTAAGCGATAGTAGACTCTAGGGTATAAGAGAACTTTATATCTCCTACTATTATACTTAAGCACTACTTATTAACTAAAATAAAGGATAAGGGATACTACTTAGTACTAGCAGATAATAAGGTTACCTCCGATAGACTAATTAAGGTCCAGACTACTCTAATCTATATAAGTATCGCCGGATACTCCGAAATAATTTAATTCAACGTTATTAGGATTAGAAGGCACGATATTATCTTAGGATTACTATAGATAGAAAAGTATAATCCTATTATCAATTAGTAGATAAGAAAACTTAAGTTTAGTTATTACTAAGACTACTATTATCTACTAGGAACAGAAGTAATAAGTATTTAAGAGGTTAGTACTACCTCTAAGGAAGAGCTCGGACACTAAGATAAGGGTCCACTAATAAAGGATATACTATTAGTATATAAGAAGTTTATAGCACTATTTAAGGAGGAACAAGGTATCAAGGCCTTACCGAAACACTAGGACTACAATCATCGGATCGAGTTAGAACTAAGTACTAAACTAATATTCTAACTACTTAGGGAATATTTAGTAACAGACTTAATAACGATTAAGTAATATATCAATAAAAACCTAGCGAAGGGATTCATCCGAGAGTCTAAATCTCTATAAGGGAGTAATATCTTATTCGCAGAAAAGAAAGATAGTAGACAACAAATATATATCAACTACTATTAATTAAACAATACCACAAAGAAAGATCATTATACACTACTATTAGCTAAGGAGCTATAGGATAGACTCGTTAGAGCTAAGATTTTCACTTAGCTTAACCTACAAGAAGCGTATAACTTTATTAGGATAGCTAAAAGAGAAGAAGAAAAGATAGCATTTCACACTTATTTCAGTTACTATAAGTATATAGTTATACCCTTCAGCTTAACTAACATACTAGTTATATTTCAGTATCTAATTAATAACGTTTTACAGCCTTACTTAGACATAACATGCATATACTATTTAGATAATATACTAGTCTACTCTAAATCAGAGGAGTAATATATAAAGGACGTTATAGCTATTCTCTAGAGGCTAGAAGACGCCTACCTATTACTTAAACTAGAGAAGTGCAACTTCCATATAGATAAGGTTATCTTCCTAAGCTATATAGTCACTACCGTAGGATTAGCTATAGATCCTAAAAAGATTAAAGCAATTATCAAGTAGATAAGGCCTATGAATATTAAGAAAGTATAATCATTCCTCGGATTTACTAACTTCTATAGGCGATTTATTAAAAACTACTCGAAAATCACTAGGCTACTTACGAAGTTAACCTATAAGGATAAGAAATTCTACTAGTCCGATAGCGCACGAAAAGCGTTTAAAGCACTTAAAGCAGCTTTTATCACAGAACTAGTACTTACTTCCTTTACCCCTAATAAAGAAATACATATAAAGATAGATTCTTCAGATTACACTATTAAAGCCGTACTTAGCTAGCTAGGCGAGGACAGAAGATAGCAACTAGTCACTTACTATTCACGGAAACTATTACTAGTAGAACTTAACTATAATATATATAATAAAGAGTTACTAGCAATTATAGATATAGTACACAAATAGAAAGTCTACCTTAAGGGCGCCGCCTACGAAATATAGATCTTAACAGACTATAAGAATCTTATTTACTTTACAACTACTAAGGAACTAAACCGATAGTAGGTTCATTAGTACAAAACACTCTCTACTATAAAACTTCGAATTTCTTATATTAAAGGAATAGAAAACACTAGGGCTAACACTCTAAGTAAGAAACCGGAATATCTCGCAAATAAAACTTACGAATCCTATACTATATTACGGAAAGATAGCAATTCGCTAATAGTTAATTACTAATAGCTAGCCTTAATAGGCCAAGTCACTAAGAAAATCTGGAAAAGCTATACTAATAACCCGGTTATAGCTAAACAGAAGAAGCAGCTAAGCGAAGGATTCTCCTTTACTACAGGTAGCACGCTCCTATACTAAGGATAAATCTATATACCCACTAGGGACAGGATTAAATTCATCATATACTAGCATAAGCTACCCGCTTATAGACACCAGGGGGTAGCTAAGACACTATCTAAGCTATCTAAGGAATACTACTTCCTAGGAATAAGGAAAGTAGTTAAAGACATAGTAGTGTTATACGATATATATATCCGGAACAAGGTATTATACTATACTTCATATAGGCTTATAAAGTCACTAATAACACTACCTCGCCTATAGAAATCAATCGCTTTAGATTTCGTAATTAAGCTACTACCCTTGAAAAACCTAGTCATAGGAATCATATACGACTTAATTTATATAATAACAGATAAGTTTATAAAGTACATATATATAGTACTAGTACTTAGAATATAGGACGCGCCTATAATAGCGCAGGTATTCCTTAGAATAATCTTCATAAGCTATAGAATACTAGATAAGATTATCTTAGATAGAGATAAGCTCTTCACCTTAAAGTTCTAGAAAACTCTTATTACGCTCTTAAGAATAAAGCAGAAAATATTAACTATATTCTATCCTCAGACTAATACACAGATAGAACGAATCAACTAGATAATAAAGACTTATCTTCAGTGTTATATAAACTATAAGTAAGACAACTAGGTATAACTACTCCCACTTACCTAGTTTATATATAACAGCGCGGATTAAGAGACTATTAGAGTATTACTATTCTACGCGAATTATAAGTATAATCCCATAGTATATAACCTACTAATAGCCGGTCAGGGTACCGCGTAAGAAGCTATACTACAGGCAAGTAAGCTTAAACAGCTCTATAAAGAATTATTAGCTAATATTCTCTTTATTATATAGAGATCTGCGATCTACTACAACAGAAAGCGTAACATAGGACTAACGCTTAAGGAGGGGGATAAAGTCTACTTACTTAGAAAGAATATCATAACTAAAAGACTAAGTCATAAATTAGATTATAAAAAGCTAAGACTATTCAGGATTACTAAAGTCAAGGGACTAGTTAATTATCAACTAGCTCTACTAAAGATAATAAATATCCACCTAGTATTCCATATATCTCTCCTCGAACTAGCACTACTAGGAGTACCGCCTGCTCCTATTACTAAAATACAACCGGTTAATCCGAACACTGAATACAAAGTAAAAGCTATCCTCGACTATCAGAACTACTACAGTAAAACACGATATTTAATTAAGTAGAAGGGGTACCTATAGTTAGAAAACACCTAGGAACCTAAGTCTAACCTCCACTGCCCTAGGTTACTACGAAGTTTCTATCAACGAAACCTAGGTCTTCCTAGAAGGAGTTCCTAAAGTCAGGTAGCAGTTCATTAACTAAGTAGAACTCAGAGGAGTCGCCGGCGGGCGGCGGTATAAGTAGCTAAGTAGCAGAAGCTTACTTCTCCCTCTCCGCTACTTCCCGCGCCTCCGCTTTCTCTACTCTTTCTTTTACCTCAGCCTCGTCTAACTTATCTAGAGTTCTCAGACCACAACAAAGCATTTCCCTCCCTCGCTCGTAAAGCTCGACTTAGCGCTACTCGAGCTCACGGACACGAGCTAAGCTAGCTATAGCCGCTTCGAAAGCTATATCTCTCTCAAACTTCAGGCGATCTTCCTCTATACGAAAGCTTTAGAGGTTATTAATAGAAACCTAAAGAGTATCGTATTTCACGCCGCGACAGACACACTCCCTACACCTCTAGGACTTCTTATTCAGGACTACGTAATTACAATAGTAGCGAATACAATTAGAACACAGCATACTAGGCGAGCTGTAAGAGTTAATCGTTTTAGTAAGTACTATCCTTTATTTGTATTTAGTAGTTTTAGAGGACATAATAAAAGAAGAAGACAGCTATAAGTCGTCGTTAGTATTTCCTTTAGCATACTTAAGCGTGAGGACCACGCTAAGTAAGAAGGGGGATAGTGTTACGAACGCACTCAGAAAGAGTATCACGTGTGTTTTAGCCCTAAAGCTCAGTAGTATTATTACACAGAGAAGCCAAGAACTAGGAATAAAATCACAGGACTATATATCACGTGATAGCATAAAGCTTTTAGAACCATAGGATCCAAGGTTCCTAGAGCCTAGGATCATAGGACCCGTAAGGATCTAAAGCGAACGAAGGTTCTATATAAGACTAGCACGTCTACTATTAGATAGGAGCTTTATACTTAACTTCAAATAGTATTCTAATACTTAGTAACTATCTTCCCGTCTACGTGATACACCTACCTCTTAATTATCAGAGATTAACTACAGCCTTCTATATTTACAGCGAGTAAATACCGGACCGTTACAATTTAAGGTCCTTAGAAAAGAAAGCTACTTATTCCGCTTAGACCTCCTAGCCTTAGTTAAGGTCTACCTTATATTCTCTGTAGATAAGCTTCAGCGGTACGATAATAACCTATTACTTAGATAAGTACTATAGGAATAAGAACTTATCTAAGTTAATATTAAATAAGAATAGGAGATCTAAGATATCTTAAGGGTACACCTTAAACAGGATAAGACTCTATAGTACTAAGCTAAATAGAAGGGACTTAATCCTAACCCTGAATTCTACTTTACTAGAGACTTTATAACTTATCTATATAAACTTCGGGATTTTTATTAAGCTTACCTTATAGAACTAAGACTACTTAAGCTACTCCTTGAATAGCTAACCGCTTAGGAGGCAGAGGATAATAATACGTACGATAGACTAGTAGATAATACTATTATATCTAAGGTAAATCGTAGGAAATTTTTTCGCGGCTTAGGGATAAGTCTTCCTCGGAGAAAGGGGTAATATAATAGACTGATTATAATAAGCGAGTCACGTAGGTAAGGCTAACGTTATAAGGCTATAAGGCTAGAGTTATACGGTGAACCTAGGACTAGCTTAGTTCGCTAGCGGCTACATCCTCTTTACTTATTCTTAAAGCTCCTTAGGAACCTCTTCCTCTTACTATCTTTTCTACTTTATATTATAGCTACTAATGAACCTTTATTATGCCGTCACATCTGAAATACTACTTTTATTAGACTACGCGTAGTTAATATTACTATACGCTAGCCTAGGGTAGCTAAGTCCTTTTAAAATACTTAATAGCTATAAGCCTAAGACGTCCTTTAATTAAGAGCAATTATCTAGCGAAGCTACTAATAATATCAGAAAAAATAATATAGCCGCTATAACTAGATCTAAAATTCTATTAAAGTCCTTAAATTCAGGCGCTAGTAATAACGCTAGCTTAAATAATTATTAAGTATTAAGGTCAACTACTCGACACTTAAGCGAGGAATATTAAGGCAAACAAATATCCAGACTAGATTCTACGCTAAGTAGGACTAGTTATACGCCGGTGTAAGAGCTAAAAGGTAGCTCTACCGTGTAAAAGGGTAACTGAAGTATAGGGGAAAATAGCTCTACACTATATGACAGGAGCGATATTAGGTTACCGGATTCCACCTAGACGTCAATTCCACACTAAAACACAGTAATTCCCGTGTTAATTCTAGGATCCGGATCTAACAACGAACCTCGCTTAGCTCTACTACTGTTCAACGCTAATACGCAGCGTACTAGAGATAATAACACAATTATATAATATAAACGTACTTAAAGGAGTAACGTAATAAATACCTTATAGTATATATATAACGTAATAAAGCGTGCGAAGGTATATATAGGTAAAGCGCAGGCCTCTTAAAGAGAGTATATAAATCGTTTAAGACAAGATATCGATTTTACTATAGGAGATCACGTATAGTTATATACAGAAAACCTTAAGTTGATACGGCCCTTAAAGAAGCTAGACTTTATTAAGCGAGGTCCTTATAAGGTTATACGATAAGTAGGCTATACCTACGAGTTGGAATTACCTCCTTCGATAAAAATCCACCTTATTATTAACTCCTCTCGATTATAGAAAGCGTATAAGCGAGCTGACAACGAATTAAATATCACTGACGCTATAAACGACATAGAATACGATAAAGACAAATACGAGCTAGTTCGTATACTAGCTTATCGTTATTACAATAATACGATACAATATCAAGTGAAGTAGAGAGACTACCCCCTTAATAACACGTAGTACGACGTAAATAGCTTCGGTAATTCAGCTAAAGCTATATACGACTATTACAAAATCAACGGCGGAAGACCTCTTAGCTAATCAAAGCTCGCCTTTAACACTCTATTACAAAACAACGATTTTACTTTTATAAGTAATAATCTTATAAGCGAATCAGAGGCTAAGGATTAGCTAGAATAGCCTATTACAGCTATAACCCCAGTTGACAATTCGACTAATATTAACGAACTAGAGCCTAGATTCCCTGCTCTATAGCTTACGCCGCAACAAGCTTTAGAAGCTAGCGAATTAGCTTCTTTATTACCGGCGTATTTACTTCACTTCGCTAAGCCTATAGCTCGATTCTTTACTAAGCCTAACAGCGTAGCAAACCCCTTCTATCAGGTATTTAACAAAAAGCTCTTAACGCTAGACGCTTATAAGTCGAATTATAAGCTATAAGGCTTAAAACCTAATAGAGAGCGTATTACAACCTACGTATAAGCCTAGAACCGAAAACTCGTTGAAATCGCTTATATTATAATACAAATAGAAAAGGCTTAGCGAAAGGCTAATCCTAATAAGGAATAAGCGGTCTAGGAATATCTAGTGAATATATATCATTTACAGTTATAAAACTGCTAGTGTCAAAAAAGTACTTTGTTTTATTTGCTTATAAGTTTAATTTTATAGTTTTTTACTTACTTTTTCATCTCTAATATGTAATAATCACTTCTACTTTGTTTTTTTTAAATCGTTTTATTACGCTTTTAAGCTTATAACTCGATTTTTTCAAAGGGGGGGGTGATGTAAAGGTAGTAGTAACTACTTCTTTACTATACCCGATTAGGAAGAATCTAGAGCTTAGTAAAGCTTAGTAAGACTCAGTAGAACTCAGTTAACTTTAAAGGGGTTTACTAATAGTTACCTACTTAGTTATACGTAAAGGGAAATAGCTCTACGCTACTATAGGAGTTTATGTTAAGTTTCACGTTAAGTGTAATTAGGCCTAATCGGGAATAGCCCGGGGAATTTATCTATATAAGCTTAAGCGCCCTCCACGGAATCAAAGGCTCCTTAGCTTAATATTCACGCTAATAGAGAGGTTATCACCTGATCTGTGGTTATTTCGCTTATATGCTAGCTAACGCTAAACCGTGCTATTACAATGTACAGTGGCTCGGAAGGTATAGTAATATTAGTAACTAGTATCAATTTTTTACGGGACTAGCTTTCGCGATTTTCTAGCCCTTACCTAACTTTAAAAAACGCCTTGAATTATTATATCTTAATAATACCTTTATATTATAAGCTATAAACATAGACTTAATAATTAACTATTTAATTTTATCTGTTTTAAAGTATTTTAAGTATAAGGTTTTATTTATAAAGTTATAAGAAAAGGCCTGAAAATATAGATTTATAGCTCTACTTCTATAATATACTACTAAGCCTAAGTTAAACTTAAGCTAAGACTTCTTAAAAAATCCTAATTTTAGTAGATTAATTATTTCTTTATATATAATATATTATATATTATAAAAAATAAATATAATTATAAGATTAATATTAACTTTTATATTTTTATATTTTTTAAGTAGTTTTAAATTATATTATAGTATTTAAAAGTAAGTCAGAAAAGTAGATTTTATAATTTTTATAAGAGTCACTTAAAATCCAGATTAATACTAGTTACTAATATTACTATAACTAGTATTAATCTGGATTTTAAGCGACTCTTATAAAAATTATAAAATCTACTTTTCTAACTTACTTTTAAATATTATAATATAACTTAAAACTACTTAAAAAATATAAGAATATAAAAGTTAATATTAATCTTATAATTATATTTATCTTCTATAATATATAATCTATTATATATAAAGAAATAATTAATCTATTAAAATCAGGATTTCTTAAGAAGTCTTAGCTTAAGCTTAGCTTAAGCTTAGTAGTATATTATAAAAGTAAAGCTATAAATCTGTATTTTTAAGCTCTCTTTTATAACTTTATAAATAAAATATTATACTTAAAATACTTTAAGATAGATAAAATTAAATAATTAATTATTAAGTCCGTATTTATAGCTTATAATTGTAACGGTCCGGTATTTACTTACTATAAATACAGAAGGCTATAGTTAATCTCTAATAATTAAGAGGTAAGTATATTATATAAATAGGAAAATAGTTACTAAGTATCGGAATACTATTTAAAGTTAAGTATAAAGCTCTTATCTAATAGTAGATATACTAGTCTTATATAGAACCTTTATCCTTTAAAGATCCCTATAGATCCTATAATCCTAAGGCTCTAAGAACCTTAGATCTTATAGTTCTAAAAGCTCTATACTATTATATAATATATAATCTTATAATTCTGTTTCTAGTTCTTAGCTTCTTTATATAGTAAGGCTACTAAGCCTTAGGGCTAAGATACACGTGATACTCCTTCTGAGTGTATTTGTAATACTATTCTCTTTCTTACCTAGCGTAGTCCTTACGCTTAAGTATACTAAAGGAAATATCGATAATAGCTTATAGCTATCTTTCTTCTTTTATTATATCCTCTAAAACTACTAAATATAAATAAAAGATAGTACTTACTAAAACGATTAACTCCTACGGTTCACTTAATATACTATATTCTAATTATATCTACTACTATTATAATTATATAATCCTAAATAAGAAGTCCTAGAGATATAGAGAGTATATATATCGCGGTATAAAATATAATACTCTTTAGGTTTCTATTAATAACCTCTAAAGCCTTCAGATAAAAGAAGATCGCTTAAAGTTTAAGAGAGATATAGCTTTTAAAGCAGCTATAACTAGCTTAGCTCGCGTTCATAAGCTCAAGTAGCGCTAAGCTAAGCTTCGTAAATAGGAAAAGGAAATACTTTATTATAGTTTACAAACCCTAGATAAGTTAAATAAAGCTAAAGTAAAAGAAAAAGTAAAAAAGGTAGAGGCGTAGGAAGTAGTAGAGAAGGAGAAGTAAGCTTCTACTATTTAACTACTTATACTACTATCTGCCGGTAATCCTTCCGAGCTTCCCTTAGTTAATAAGCTACTACTTAACTTTAGGAACTCCTTCTAAGAAGACTTAGGTTTTATTAATAGAAGTTTTATAGTAACTTAAGGTAGTAGAGGTTAAATTTAAGTTCCTAGGTATTCTCTAATTATAAGTACCCTTTCTACTTAATTAAGTACTTTAGTTTACTACGGAAATACTAATAGTTAAGAATAGCTTCGACTTTATACTTAGTAATCGGATTAATTAGTTCGATTTCGGTAATAGGAGCTAGTAGCGCTCTTAGTAGTACTAGTTCAAGGAGAGATATATAGAATACTAAGTAAATATTTATTATCTGTAGTAGAGCTAGCTGGAAATTAACTAGTCCTTTGATTTTAATAATCCTAAATAGTCCTAGCTTTTTATAATCTAATTTATAACTTGGTTATTTAGTTATAATATTCTTTCTAAGTAAGTAGACTTTATCTCTCTTCTTAAGTATTAATCTTATATTATACTTTTTATTATAGTAGATCGTAGATCTTTATATAATAAAGAGAATATTAGCTAATAACTCTTTATAGAGCTGCTTAAGCTTACTTACTTATAATATAGCTTCTTACGTAGTCCTTTAACTTATAATTAATGATTTATATACTATTAATTTAACCCCGTAGTTCATGTAGAATAGTGATACTCTAATAGTTTCTTAATCTATGCTATTATATATAAACTAGGTAAGTAGGAGCAGCTATACTTAGTTATCTTATTTATAGTTTATATAATACTATAGATAAGTCTTTATTATCTAATTAATTTGTTCTATTTATATATCTATCTAAAGGTAAAATACTATTAATAATTTCTATTTTATCCCTAGGACTATTATTAGTGTTTTCTAGAACCTTAAAGTGAAGAGCTTATCTTTATTTAAGATAATCTTATCTAGTATTCTATAGCTTATAAAGATTATTCTAAGGAATACCTACGCTATTATAAGCGCGTCCTATATTCTAAGTACTAATATTATTAGAATATAAAGGGATTCAGGCCAGATATCACGTGCACTACTAGGCTAAAGATAGCCTAGTTAAGGGTACTTAACTCTTTATATACTACAGCTTCTTCTGTAGATAAAAAGATATAGTAAAGTAAGTAGCTTAATAGTACTAAGTAAAGAAGTTAACTATAGTTAACTCTACTATCTAATATAAATAATCTTACCTACTATTATCTAGTCTTTCTTACTTAGCTCTATAAATATACTATATAGTAAGCTATATCTTTTAATAGGTTATAAGCTCTAAGTAAATAAATTAGGATAAGCGAATTAATAAAAGTAAGGTAATCGATTCGAACCCTTTAAAGTAAGAAGAGAGACTAGTCTAAGAAAGAAGGATTAAGAGGCTAAGTAAGAGTACTAATAATAATAAGTTAAGAAGCTAAGTAAGAAGTACTCTTATAATTAACCGAACGACTTATAAGCTCTAAAGGGAGTCCTATAATAACTATATAACCCGTAGACTTCAGAGGAAGCTTTATATAAATATAAGAAGTTAAGTAGCACGCGAAGAAAGCTACTTATAATTATAAAATTAAGTGTAGTTTCTATATAACCCTAAGTCGATAATATATTAAAACCCTTTATTAACTATATATATATAAAAACTATCTAGTTAAAAAGTATCGATTTCTGTATATTAATAGATATATAAAATAAGAAGAGATAGTAAGTACTTACTAACCCTAAGTAGGAAGTACTATAAGGATTAGTTTTACTATATAAAAGTTAAGATTAAGAGTAAAAGTATCTTTTATACTATTAAAGTAACTAAGACTAAATATATATAGATCCTAAGAGAAGAAAAGAGTAAAGCTAAAGCTACTACTTTTAAAATACTACCTAACTTAAGAGTAAATAAGATTATTATAGGATTCAAGTAACTTAAAGAAATATAGAATCTTAATAAAGCTAAGGAATAGAACTAAAATAATATAAAAGCTCTAGAAATTATACTAGAAGGACTTAGCGAAGATAATACTATACTTATTAATAAGTATAAGACTACTTCTGTTATTAAGATATAATTAAAGCTGAAATATAATAAGATTAGATTATTAACTACTAACTAATATATAATAAGTATTTAAAACTTCACTTTTAATAAGGATATTAGTATTAATAGATTATAGAGTAAGCTAAAGAAGTACTGATAAAAGATTATTATAGTAAATAATATAATAAAGAATATATACCTTTATAAAGCACTTTTCTTAATTCTAACTTTAGCTTTCTAAAAGTAAAGCTAATATACTACTATAGTAGATAGTTTCTTAACTTAATAATCTCTAATAGTCGATAAGAAGGTTAAGATCTTATAAGAAAAGAAATCTTATATATAAGATCTAAAGCTATGAAGTATAAGTAAGGAATAAGTATATACTACTTAGTAATAATATAAGTAAGTATACTATTACTTTAATTACTACTCTTACTAAGATAGTAGTTTATTAGACTATAGTATAACCGGAGTTACTCTAGAATACTACTATTATAGATCCGAAGATTATTTTATTACTAACTACGAGTTTTAAGCTACTAGTAGAGAATACACTAGAAACCTCTAGCTAAAGAAAGAGAAGAGAGAATAAGCTAAGCTAATATATAAGCTTAGATCACGAGTTAAAAATAAGACCTCTTACTTCCGATCTAATTAAAAAGATCGCCCTAAGCTTACTAAGAAAAGCTCTTTATCTTATTACCTTAAATATAAAAGAAAGAGTTATATAGTAGTATATAATTCAGATAATAATATATTTAACGAGTCTAACCGCACTAGTAAGGATACTTCTTCTAATGAGAAAGATAATACTACTAAAAAGGTTATACTATTTAAAGAGTTAATTCGTAAGAGTACCCCTAAAGATTAAGTAGTTAATATAAGCGTAAGTTTATTTATAACTAATTAACTCCACTTATTTAAAGAACTAAGACTTATATCTAAAGTCTATATCTAAGTTAGAGAAGAGATATTATACTTATATATACGCGGAATTATACTAGTTAAAGTAATAGATAGAACTTCCTGTTTTCTAGATAATATACTTTATATTCCTAAGCTAAGTATAAATTTAGTCTTAGTAAAGAAATTATATAAAGGTAGCTATTATAGAACCTTTAATAATAAGAATATTTAGATTACTAAAAAGAATAAAAGAGTTCTAAAAGTAAAGTAATCTTATAATCTCTATATTATAAAATATATCTCTAAAGTATTTAATAAGAAGGTAATTAGAACTATTAGAAAAGTTAACTATAGTTAACTTAAAACTCTAAGAGCCTTACTAATTATCGAACTAGTAAAGGATAACTTAATAGATAATAATATAGCTACTATAAAAGACCTTAAGTAATACCTTAAGTACTACTAATAATTTATATACCTTAGACCTAAAAAGATTCGGAACTTATATAATATAACTATACTAAAAAAGGTAATTAAGATTCCTAAGAATCTAGATATCTATAATATATATATTATTATAAAGATAAAGAACTAGATTCTAAAGGCACTAAGTGCGTAGCTTACTAAAATCCTTAACTTAGTATAATTTAATATTACCGGACTATTTCTAATATTAATTAGATATAACTACTACTTCTTACTAATTATTAATATCTATTCTCGCTAAGACTAAGTAATTCTACTAAAAACTAAAGGGGATACTTATTAAGTACTTTAAGATTAAAAAGTTAGTATTAAACTATAATCTAGTAAGAAAGTTAAGTAAGTAAGATTAGATAATATACTTAAATTACTTAAAGCTACTAATAATTAGAGAACTAAAGATAGAGTACTAGTATAATTAATAACTATTATATCCTTATATTAAAATAGACCTACTAAATAATTAATTCAGACTATAGAATTTAATATATATATAATACTTAAAGATACTTAACTACTATTAGAATTCTAAGATAAAGCTATTAAAGCCGACTTATATATAAGAAACTAGACTATGATTAGACTTATAATTAATAGTATAAAAACTTACTTAATAAAGGCTTTTATAAGAGAAACACTATTAATTAACTATATTTATAAGTAAGGGAGTAAATACTTCTATTATATAAATAAGAAGATAATACTTATAAATAAGTAGTATAATAAGCTTATTAATCCTAGTAAGATCGGAGTCTTAATAAGATATTCGGAAAATATAATAAAGTACTTCCGAGTATATTCCCCGGAATATAGATTAATAATTCTATTTAGTTAGGTAATTATTAAAGAAAGTAGCTTTAGGGAAATAATTAACCTAAGGATTTGAAACTCTCTAGTAAGACTATAAGGAACCCTGAATATTACTTTAGATAAGAAAGCTTAAGGTAGACTAAAAGTACTAAAGGAAACTAATATAATAATTAAAGATTAGTAAATAAACCCTATAGTAATTATTCCCTCTTTTATACTACTAGTAGATATACTAGCTTTTATAGAAACTAATATATTAGACTATAACTTAGAACCGGAATTAGAAGTAATACTAAACTAGCTACTAGTAACTAGTATAACTCTAGAAGTTAGCTTAAAAGTTAATAAGAATATAGACTTAACTCCTAATCCCAGATTATAAGTTGATATAATTACACTAGATCTTCTAAGTAAAACACTAATAGAACTAAAAGCTAATAATAGACCTAAGTTAATTATAATTAATTTAAAGAAGAAGGAGATATTATACTACTTTATATAGTTATTATAAAAAAGAACTAGATTAGATCTAAAAGATAAAGAAAGTATAAAGAGAATTAAAGTAATAATTATATAGATTCTAGTAGAAAGAAATATATTAGATAATAAGCTATATAAACTTTATAATAAAGCGGCTTTACTTATAAAGGAGATTACTAGTATTATAATTCCTTAGATATATAAGTAAGCTATTAATAGTAAGTATATAAAGTAATAACGTAATATAATATCTGAAGAAATATTATCTCTTTATATAAATAATACTTTTTATAAAGTGATTCTACCTAAGGGCGTAAACCTTATCTCCTATAAATAAGTATATATAATTAAGATTATAGTAAAGGGTAAGATTAAGCGGTTTAAAGCTTAACTAGTAGCTAGAGGATTTAATTAAGTATATGAATAAGATTATAATTAGACTTTTACTCTAATTATCTGAATAGATATACTCCGGCTATTTCTAGTACTTATAGTAAAGGAAGATCTTAAATACTATTAATATAATATTAAGAACGCCTTTATTAAGTCGGAACTAAAGAAGAAGATCTTCTTAAAGATCCTAGATAGTATCTTAGCTAAAACTAGCTATATATAGTAAGCTCTGAAAAGCTTATACAGATTAAAGTAAGTAGTAAGAGACTAGAACTATTTAATAAAAGATAAACTTATTAAATAAGGATTTTAATAAAGTATAGTAGATCCTTATATATTTATATATAAAAATAAGATAATTAAGCTCTTTATATATATTAATAATATAGTTATAGTAGCTAAGTTTAAAGGGAAGCTAGATTAGTTTTATAAGAGATTATTATTAAGGTTTAATACTAAGAACCTAAGGGAGATTAGTAAGATTCTTAGAGCTAGAGTTACTTATAATAAAAAGTATAAGACTATTAAACTTAACTAGGAATAATACCTTATAAGTATACTTAATAAACTCAGAATCACTTAGGAAACCTTTAAGTTAAAGAGAACTCTTATCGCTAGATATAAATACCTTTATCCTACTAATAACAATAATAAACGGATTAATATCACTAAGTACTAGTATATTATTAAAAGCCTAATATACGTAATAATCTTCATACGACCTAATATCGCTTTTATTCTCAGAAAACTCAGCTAATTTATAAGCGACTTAACTAAGTATTATAAATATACCCTGAAATTACTACTTAGGTACTTAAAGTTAACTATTAAGATATAGATTTAATACAGACTAAGGAGAGAGTATAGTATTATTATATTCTACTCTAATATAAATTAAGTAAGTAATAAAGTTAATAGGAAAAGTACTTTAGGAAGTGTAACTATATTCTATAGTAGCTTAATATCTTAGTTAAGTAAGAAGTAATAATTAGTTACTATATTAAGCTATAAATTTAAGTATATAGTACTTATAAACTATATTAAGCATAATTAATAGTTTACTTAAGTCTTCCGTGACCTAAGTTACTCTAAGCTTATTAGAAGAAACCTAGAGCTAGTATAGATACTTAGAGATAACTAAAGAGTTATTATACTAATAAAGAACACTTACTTAAATAAATAGTCTAAGTATATTAATATCGCGTATTACTATATCTATAATCTCGTAGAATAAGGGAAGCTAAAGATTAATTATATCTCTATAGCTAAAATAGTTACTAATAGTATAATAAAACTACTAGAATAAGTTATATTTAAATAGTTTAAAAGTCAGATAAGATTAGCTAAGAAGGTTACTAGAGTTAAGCGCGCTAAGAAGGACCTATAATCTAGGATCAGGTATTAAGAAGGACTTATAGTAAGCGTGATCTACCTTAAGAGGAAGTATTAGAATATAAAAGGATTCAGGCTAGATATTATATATACTACTAAGCTAAAGATAGCCTAGTCAGGAGTACTTAACTCTTTATATACTATAGCTTCTTCTATAGATAAAAAGATATAGCAAAGTAAGTAGCTTAATAGCACTAAGTAAAGAAGTCAACTATAATTAACTCTACTATCTAATATAAATAATCTTACCTACTATTATCTAGTCTTTCTTACTTAGCCCTGTAAATATACTATATAGTAGGCTATACCTTTTAATAAATATTATATATATATATATTATAAACTTATCTATTATTACATAGATCGAGTTATATATGATTCTTATAATTAAATCTTTTAAGAGTAGTAGTTCGACTATGAAATCTAAAGCGATTAATTTCTATAGGCGAGGCGGTATTATTAGCGACTTTATAAGTCTATACAGAGTATAGTATATAGCCTTATTCCGGATATATATATTATATAATACTACTATATCTTTAATTACTTTCCTTATACCTAGGAAGTAGTATTCTTTAGATAGCTTAAATAATATCTTAGCTAACTCTTAATATTTATAAGTAAGTAGCCTATAGAAGTTTATAATAAATTTAGCTTAGTCCCGAGTAAGTATATATATTTATCCTTAGAATAAGAGAGTTCCTCTTAAAGAGAAAGAGAATCCTTCGCTTAGTTATTATTATTATTTAGTTATAACTAAGTTATTAGTATAGCTTTTCTAGATTTTCTCTATAACTAGCTATCTTATTATAGCTAGCTATTAGCTATTAATAACTAATAAGTCGCTATCTTTCTATAGTATAATATAAGATTTATAAGTCTTATTCGTAAGGTATTCTGATTTCTAGCTTAAAGTATGAGCTTAAGTATTTTTTATTCTCTTAATATAAGAAATTCGAAGCTTAATAATAGAAAGTATTTCGTATTAACGAACCTACTATTAATTTAGTTCCTTAGTAGTTATAAAGTAAATAAGATTCTTATAGTCCATTAGGATTTATACTTTATAAATAGTGCCTTTAAAGTAGACTTTCTATTTATATACTATATCTATAATTACTAGTAACTCTTTATTATATATATTATAATTAAGTTCCGCTAGTAATAGTTTCTACGAATAGTAAGTGATTAATTATTATCTTCTGTCCTCGCTTAGTTAACTAAGTATAGCTCTAATAGCGTAGTCTGAAGAATCTATCTCTATATATATTTCTTTATTAGAGGTAAAGGAAGTAAGTACTAGCTTTATAATAAAAGCCGCTTTAAGTACTTTAAATACTTTTTATACGCTATTAGATTAATAGAATTCCTTATTTTTATAAGTTAACTTTATAAGTAGCTTAGTAATTCTTAAGTAATCTTTAATAAATCGCTTATAGAAGTTAGTAAACTTAAGGAATAATTATACTTCCTTAATATTTATAAGCCTTATTTACTTAATAATTACTTTAATCTTTTTAGGATCTATAGCTAATTCTGTAGTAGTAACTATATAGCTTAAGAAGATAACCTTATTTATATAGAAATTATACTTCTCTAGTTTAAGTAATAAGTAAGCGTCTTCTAGCCTCTAGAGAATAGCTATAATATCCTTTATATATTACTCTTCTAATTTAAAGTAGACTAGTATATTATCTAAATAGTATATATATATTATATCTAAGTAAAGCTATAAAATATTATTAATTAAATACTAAAATATAGCTAGTATATTAGTTAAGCTAAAGAGTATAACTGTATACTTATAGTATCCGAAATAAGTATAAAATACTATTTTCTCTTCTTTACTTTTAGCTATCTTAATAAGGTTATATACTTCTCGTAAGTTAAGCTAAGTAAAGATCTTAGCTCTAATAAGTCTATCTTATAGCTCTTTAGCTAATAGTAATATATAATAATCCTTCTTTATAGTATTATTTAATTAATAGTAATTAATATATATTTATTATCTACTATCTTTCTTTTTTATAAATAAGATATTACTCCCTTATAGAGATTTAGACTCTTAGATAAACTTTTTTACTAAGTTTTTATTAATATATTACTTAATTATTATTAAGTCTAATACTAAATATTCCTTAAGTAGTTAGAATATCAGCTTAGTACCTAGTTCTAACTCGATCTAATAATTATAACCTTAGTACTTTAGTAAGGCTTTAATACTTTATTTCTCTTTAAATAATACTATAAACTTCTTATATACTAATAATATATCCTTTATTAGTAGACTCTTATCTTAGTATCCGAGCTCTTCCTTAGAGATAGCGCTAACCTCTTAAATACTTACTACTTCTATCCTTAGTAGATAATAGTAGTTTTTATAATTACTAAACTTAAACTTTCTTATCTACTAATTAATAATAAAGTTATACTTCTTTATCTATAGTAACCCTAGGATAATATTATACCTTCTAATCCTAATAATATTAAATTAGATTATCTTAGAGTACTTAGTGATACTTATATAAACTAAGGTGATCTAAACCTCGATTAGTTTATTAAAGCGACTTTATTATCTACTAGTACTAGATAGTACCCTTTATCTTTTACTTTAGTTAATAAGTAGTATTTAAGTATAATAGTAAGAGATATAAAGTTCCCTTATACTTTAGAATCTACTATCGCTTAAAACTTAACTCCTTTAATTTTAACTTCTAATATAAGGTACTTATCTCTAATAGTAGTAAGCTACTATACGTAGAAATACTCCTAATATATACTATAGTTAAGAATATTCTTCTATACCCTTTAATTACTATAGCTTAAGCTAACCTTATATATAAGTCTTATTCTAAGTCCGATATAAGTTACTAGGTTATATATCTTATAATAGTACTAACTATTTATCGTGTACTATAGGGAGGAGCTTCATATAGTATGAAAGTCTTGATTTATTAAGGTATTCTAGAGCTCCCCTATAAGAGGAAGCTCTAGGAGTTCTAGTTATATAAGTAGCCTCTAGTTAGCTAGAGCGCCTTAGAGAATACCTTAGGTATATTAAGTGTATAATATACTCCCTTGCTTAGCTTTATAATAGTAAGCGAAGCGATATAAATAATATAGATAATACTACCTGAACTATAATAGGAGTTAATACTAACTAATAGCGTTAGGTCTTAAGCGCCTAGTAGCTCTAAATATATAAACTAGGTAAGTCCCCTAGAACGCTCTTTCTTTAAATAATAACTTCAATATAATATTAGTAAATATAGCTAAAAGCTCCCGCGTTACCCGTGTCTTACACGCCTCTAATCTCGCTACTACTTATATAGTAAAGAAGAAAACTATAAGTTATTAATTTAAAGATTCTAACGTAGTTAGCGTTATAAGGAATTATTAGAACTACGCTAATACTTATAAAATAAGCCCGTGGCTACTGTAGCTCCCTCGCCGCTGTTACTCTATTACTACTACTATTACTATCACTACTACTAGTACTAGTACTAACTCCTACCTACTGCCCTACTATAGTAAAGGCCGTCCGTGCCGTGCCTTATAGCTACTATATTTATAGTAGTTTACAAGGTACGCTAGGCGACCCCTATTATAATAAAGAGATAGCTTCGCGCTATTTTTATTATTATAAAAATAATAAATTAGGTTATATTACTACCCCTGCCTACGTTACTAAACTCTTTACTAGCTACTTAGTAGCCCGGGCCCTCCTAAAGAGTATACGCGTAAGTATTTCCTTATATTATAGTATTAGAATAATAAAGTATTAAGGTATTAATATTAAAGTACTAAGTAAGGCTAACTCTATAATATATATAAGCTCTTATAGTCCGCCGGGCTACTATTTAGAAGACTTTAGAAGCTAAGGAGAATAAGGATAAGAATAAGGATAAGATCTATACTACTATTTATAAGTTATAATAATAGTCTTATAGATTTCAGATATTATCTAACTATTAATATTAGCTACTACCCTTACCCCTGCCTTTACTCTCCGTAGAGAGACTACTATTCCCCCCCCCTGCCCTATTTTTAGCACTATAGAAATAAGCTCTAACTCTATAGGAGCTACTATTATCGCCCTTATAGTATATTTAGCTTTATGTGCCTTTACCTTAGTAGAGGTTAATATTATAGCCGGCGCTACTTAGTAGTTAATTAACTTTCTCCTTCTTTCTTAGTAAGTAGTATAAGCTTTATAACCTTTAAATAGTAGCTTAGGAATATTACCCTTTTATTATTATAATTTAAGCTAGTGTATTAGTATAGCTTTATAACCTAGAAGTTATAGCTTAAGATTAAGTCCCTTACTTTTCGTGTTATTTTAGTGTAGCTTTATAACCTCGAAGTAGTAGCTTAAAATCAGATCTTATAATTCTACCTTTTCTCTCCTCTCTAATAGTATTTAAGAACTATAAATATAAAGTAAAAGAAATATAATAAAAGAAAGTATCTATATAAATTATATAGCTTAAGTAAGCTTCTTAATATTAGCTTAAGAGTCTTAAAAGTTTAAAAGAGTAATAAATACTTTAAACTTCTACTTTAGTAGGTTTTTAGTTAAGTTATTAGCTAGTATATTATTTATTAGGAGATACGTTACCTAAAAACTCCCCTTTTTATACTTTTATTATAGCTATATATTTTATATATTAATATACTAAAGCTTCATCGAGATTCACTAGTTCTCTTTAACTATTAGCTGAATCGTCTATTTATTATTATAGAATATATTTTATAGAGCTCCTATATTAAGCCTTAGCTCTTTAAAGAACCTTTAAAGCGCTATTACCTCCTTAGTAGTTTATTTTATACTAAGAAGCTCTACCTTAGTTATTAAAGTAGTAATAGTATCTTATCAGGAGGCTTTCTAAATAATAGCTCCTTTAAATAGTATAATTAGGAATCCTTAGAAGGAATAACACGATTCAGTGTTATTTATAAAAAATATATCTAAGGTAATAAGAAGGTATATCTCTTTATCCTTCTAACTATAGATAATAGCTAGGAATCTTAAGCTAAACAGATATTATATAGTCTAATTAACTACCTTTAAGTATAGTACGCTTAGGTTAGTAAGGAAGTATAATAGTTAAGAGGCTATAAAGGTGATATCTAGCTAAAGTATAATAGCTATATATAGTACTAACTTAACCTTCTCTTAATATTCCTTGATTTACTTAAAAGTTACTATACTAAGGTTCTTAACTAGCTTATAGTATAAGAGAGACGTGCTAAAGTACTTCCTATTTACTATATTAAACTTCTAAGCTATCTTCTTAATATAGATATTATATAAGAAAGATACTATCTTCTTTTCCTTATTCTATACTACTTATACTCCTAAGAACTATTCTATATCTCCTAGGACTATTAGCTTATACGCTTTATATAGTCTATCTATAATTATCTAGCCCTCTTTAGTATATCTAATATAATATAAGACCTGAATATTATTAATATAGAACACTATAAAGATAGTCTTATATTAGTTTATAAAGATATATAGCTCCTCTGTAAGTAGAGATAGGTCTAGCTTATTAAGTATCTTTATAAAGTCGCTATACTAGAGTATAGATAAGTCCCTTAAGCTATAAAGCGCTTAATTAATTTCTACTATTATTCCTAGTCTTTTCTAGCTTTCTAAAGGGAAATATAAGACTAAGGCGCTTCTCTTATCTCTTTTTATATTAATAAAGGTATTAATTATATTAAATTACTTTACTTCTAAGTCGAATTAAGCTACTAGTACTATTATAACTTAGAATAACCTTATTATAAGTATAGCTGCGTAAGTTAAGAATATTATAGAGTTATCTTATATATTACCTTATACTATAATCCGAGACTTATAATACTTAAGCTATCTTATAGAATCTACCTTATAAGTAAATACTTACTTTAAAGGAATTAGTAAAGTAGCTATATCTTCCCTAGGAATTAGTCTCTAATAGTCTTAAGCTTCTAAGTTTAATATCTCTTTTTCTATATTAGCTTTAAACTACTCGCTATATAAGTAACTCTCTAGCTTCCTCTAGTTCTTAGGTAGCTTTAGGAGCTTCCCTTAATATTAGTTTTATAAGTTAGAAGCTCTTACCTCTACTCAGATATCTAATATAGCACTTAAAACTACTATATAAAGTATAATAGTATTATAGCTATTAGCTCACGTTAGAGTCTTATTATAAAAAGTCGTAGTAAACTCTTAAAAGCGTAAGTAGCTATCTTATCTTAGAGCTACTACTATAGAGTAATAGCTATATATAGTAAGCTTTTCACGTTCTCTCTAAGCTTCCTAAATTACCTAGATTCGATTACGCTTTATTACTTACTACTATTAGTAGCTATTTCTAGCTACTTATAGAAACTTAATCCTTATTACTTTAGAAGGAGCTTCTAGAAGCTTAATAACCTATTACTTAAGATCTTATAGTTATTAGCTAAGTAATATAACTTAAGAGTATATTCGTTAGCGCGCTTTCTTAATACCTAGACTAGTATTATTACTACTTATAATATCCCTTTAGTACTAAGATAAGAGATAATTAATCTTTATAGCTTTAATATCTCTTAGGGCGCCTTAACTTAACCTCTTATAAGGAGTTAAATCTCTACTATTATTAGCGAAGTTATTATTATAAAAGACTATATTATTACTCTCTACTCCTAAGGTCTAACTCTTATAAGGGGGTAATTCAGAGGTCTAAGGGAGCTCTAGTAAGTTAACCTCTATTAGCTCTTATACCTCTAGTACTACTCCCGAGCTTTATAGAAGCTCTATTAGAATAATATCTATTAATTCTAATACCTCCTTAGTAACTAATATAGTAGTCTTAATACTAATATCAGCTTTAAATACAGCTTTGTTCAGTTTAGCTATATATTCCGTTATAACTATATTAGTAATATTACTAATACTATACTCTATGTCTAGAGTAATAATATTCTTTTCCAGGTCTTTAATAAGCTCCCTTAGAGTAGAAGTAAGTTAGCTAACCTTCCTCTCTTTCTTAAGGGAATAGAATATTATCTTATTAAACCGGACGTTATATATAATTACTATATAGTATAGCTAAGGTACTTAGATCTTATATAAGTTAGAAGTAATATAACTAACTAAGTATTTAATATATACCTTAGGGCTAACTTTAAAGCTTTTATAACTTCTTCCGGCTTTTCTATTAGTTATAACTAGATATATACACGCCTTATATATATATACTCTACTTTAGTTAAGTTTTAAGTTAGTTAAGAGCTTCTTTACTATTAGTAGATTATACTACTAAAAATAGTTCTGAAACTATTCCTAAAGTACTTAATTTAGACTCCTTATCCCTTAGTATATAAGAGGACTTATATTATAAAGGTAGATTACTATATAATATACCTCTAAGTAAAGCTTCTCTAGTAAGTTCGCCTAAACGTGTATCTTAATAGATTTAGTAATAATCTCTTATCTTACGCGCTTCGCGCCGCTTATAAGTTCTTTAGTATATAATAGGGGATTCTCTACCTCTATCTCTTCTCTTATAGTCTATTCCTTATACTTTAATATACCTCGAATAGCTATAACTAAGGTATTATTATTATACTAAATAATATAGACTAATAGTCTATATTAATACTTAGTCTAACGCTTAAAGTTCTCTAAGACTAGTATAATATAGCTAACTAACTTACTTAGTAATATATAGCTAAAGAGCTTCCTACTATACTTATCCTTAATAATAAGTAGCTAGCGAGTACTATTATAACTTATGTTAAAGTTAAATAAGTCCTAGAGGATTTAGTAGAATAGCTTAGCTATTTTATTCTTTAACTCCTATCTTAATATAACGTTTCTAGCGTATATAATAGTATAGTCTTTATATTAGATTTTTAATACTCTATTAAATTATATACCTCTCCCTGCTTTAAGTAACGCCTATAGAGCACTCTTTCCTAAATAGCTAGTATATAAGTGCTATAGTTACGAAGTTATAGAACGCTTCTTAAGTAATTAACTTAATAATTAGAAACCTTACCTATTTAAGCTACGACTTAGAGTTAGGTATATTATAATAGGTATATATATTAAGGTTACTAAGTTATAAAAGTAATAAGAGTATCTAAAAGGCTTATATTTAAAGAAAATCAGGTTAAACTTTCGAATTAGCTATCTAATAACTATACTTATCTAAACCTCCCTGTACTATAAAGTAGTATCTTTCCCTAAGTACTATAGCCTAGCGTCTTTTAGTAACGCCTTTAAGATAATATTAATATAGAAATCATAAACTATAGTAATATTATTAAGTAATAGGTCTTAAGTATTTCGACTATTTAGCTTAGCTAAAGAGTTCTTAAATACTTGTTTCCCTCTACTAACTACTAGAATTCATTATGTTCTAGTTTCTATATAGTTATTATTAGTTAATCTCTTAAAGGAACTTAGAACTAGCTTATTCTTATGATTAACTAAGTACTAAGTACTGTAGTTATTAATTAAGGTACTCTTTAAGAGTATATAAGGAATATTAATAAAGTCTGTAATATAGATTCTAAGCGTCTCTTTAAGGTCTAAGAGCTTTAAATTAATAGTAGCTATATTAATATTTCTAGGGTACTTCCCTTTAGCTTACTAAGATAATAGTTCTTAGTCCTTACTAGGCTTCTTCCTAGTAATCTAAGCTATAGAGATAGTAGTCTAGCTTTCCTTAGAGATCTCTTAGTATAGTTCTATATACTTAAGTACTTAGATAGTCTTATGAATCCTCTTAATTTACTTATTATTTAGATAAAATCTTATACTATTAGCTTAAAAGCTATTATAAGCGAAATAGAGCTTCTAGCACTTAATTAGAGAGTACTAGTATCTAATTCTATAAGGGCAGTTAGTCTTCCTATCTTTTTAATTTAAATAGAAGCGATTCCGAGAGCTTCCGGAATAGTCTTACAAGCCTCCTATATTAGAATAACTACCTAGTATTAGTATAGCGTAGAAACTATTAGCTCCTTTACTTCCGTTCCGGTAGTGCTCCTTTATATTCACTATAAACACTAGATTATACTCCTTTAGTATTATACTATACTAACGTCCTAGAGTATTATCTCTTATAATATCAGCGAGTACTTAAGTAGCCTAAGTCTCTAACTAAACTAATATTATATTTAGGAAAGCTTATATATTATATACTTCTTATATATTAGGAATATTATACGCTCTTATAAGACGGAAGTTCTTTTACTATAGCTTATACTACGTGCGAGGTTTAATTTATAACTTCTTGTCTTAATATATTAGTAAGCTAAGTATATTAGTATAATCCGAAATAACAGAGGTTAGTACTACCGCGTCTAAAGGTACTATATCACGCTTAATAGACCTAACTAGTACTTATAGTCCTACGGCGCCCTTAACTATATTATTATTAATTATATTAGTTAGAATAAACTAGCTAATAGTACTATTTACCTAGTTAAAGAGATTCTAAATACAGTTATTAAGCGCTATCTATTTAGCTAGCTTATTTAAGTACTCCCTTATTCGAGCTTCTTAAAGTACCTTAATATCTTTAAACTTAGCTTCTAAAAGCTTACTTATAGATACCGGTAGTTCTATTATACTCTCTCTTTCCTTAGTAATAGTAGCGTTCTATTTCGCTAGTAAATCTAAGTTAGCTTATATTAATAATACTATTCACTTACTAAGGCAACTATTTATCTCCTCTTATATAAAATCGTTAATACTTAGGAGATTTAGTTATTACTTAATAATATTTCTAATATTATTAGCGTTAGAGTTAATAAATCTCTAGATTCCTTTAAGTTTAGTATAATACTAGAAAGTTATCTACTACTAGAGCTACTACTTTCTCTAATTAAGAGTATCGCCCTTATATTTAATTAACTTATCTTAAAAGTATATTAATATATTAAAGAGGCTTTCTATAGAACTAATAGCGTTAAGAGTATTTCAGGAAGTTCGGAGAGGTATTTAAAGGAGTTCTTTAAGTAGCGGTATAAGTATCTCTTAACACTACCTATAACTCTACCTATATTACGTAATATACTCGTATAGTAGCTTAAATAAGCGAATATAGCTCTTAATTATCGTGTACTATAAGGAGGAGCTTTATATAGTATAAAAGTCTTAATTTATTAAGGTATTCTAAAGCTCCCCTATAAGAGGAAGCTCTAGGAGTTCTAGTTATATAAGTAGCCTCTAGTTAGCTAGAGCGCCTTAGGGAGTGCCTCAGGTGCGTCAGGTGCACGACACTATTATTATTAATATAGACCTATATCCTATAGTATTAGTTTTCCGCTATAATTTCCTATTCCTTACTTACCTTTAGTAGCGCGTTAGTATTAAGAATAGTAGTATTCTAGAGTAATAAGTACTATATAAAAGTTATTAGTCTTTCTTAGCTACTAGCTATCCTCTATCTAATACGCTTATAGTCCTTATAGATTACTTTATACTTTACCTCTTATAATAGACTCCTTAAGCTAATAAGGCCCGGTTCTTAATAAGTAACTCTAGTAGCTATATTAATCTAATAGTAAGTATTATAGCTAATCTAATATAGGCTTTCTTCTCTTTAGGTAACTTCCTAAGTTTTACTTACTTTTAGTCCTGAAAGTTTAGGTTAAAGTAGCCTTAGTTCTAAAGTCTACTCTAGCTCTTAGGCCTTCTCCTCGCTATTACTTAGTATTAGCTCTATATTATTATCTAGCTTAGAGCTATTATTATCTTAATATATATAGTTCTTAAGAGGCGTACTAATAATAGTTTACTTAAGCTAATCTATAATACTTATAGAATCCCGCTTACTATTATTAGAATCGCTTTACTAAGTATAAATATAATTCTCCTTAAGCTTATCTATAGTTATATATTAATATATTATAGTGAGTTACTATATTAGTTTATTATAAGAGCTATACTCTATTATATTAGTATATTTCCTATCTATCTATAACTTCTTTTATTAATAAGAGCTAGTTATATAACTCAGGAGGCTATACTTAAAGTATAGCTTTTTCTCTTATTACTCGCTTATAACTTTCTTAAATAACTTACTACTACGTAGCTTTCTTTAATAACTTAGCTTCCGGAATATTATATTAAGTTCTATCTCCTAAGAGTAGAATAGTTTCTTATTATTATTCTCTCTTCCTTAGTATATATATATTCTCGAGTAGTATTAGCTTTTCTTTTTAAGTACTTTCTTATAATTTTAGTTATTAATCTTAATAGTTATCTCGATAAGTTCTTATAAGTTAATAAGCATATCTAATCTTACTATCTTATCTTTTACTTTATCTTTTAACCTTTTATAGTACTATACCCGAAGAGTATTATTATTCTAGCTAGTCTAATTCGCGAATTATTAGAAGGCAGTAGTATATATAATCGCTAACCTAACTTACTTTAAGTTCTAGATATTTCACTTAGTAATATAGTTCTAATTAATATCGCTAAAGATGTAGTTAATCTTATACTTAAAACCTTTAAAAGTTATAAAGATCTTCTAGGATTCCTTAGTTATTACTATAGAGACTCTCTTATTCTTATTTTAGTTCTAGATATAATCTAAGAGGAAAGTCTTAATTTAGTTAAAAGTAGATCCCCGGAGAAAGGATAAAGCTTAAAGGACTTTATTAGTCTCTATAGTAAATTAGTAACTATTGTAAAGAAGTGGGGTAGTGCTGTTAAAGTGTATAATAAGTAGGGATATAAAGGACTACTAACTAAACAAGTAGTAAGAGTAAGAGAGAGAAGATAATATATTTATTACGCGCTATCGCGCTTATCTATATAATCTTATAGAACAGGTCAACTATCTTCCGACTTAGAACTATACTACCCTACTATATACGTCCCCCCCTAACTAAGCAGTCGCCCCCTAACTGTATCCCTTAATATATTATATAAATAAAAGAAACATATAGATACTCCTCCTAACTATCTACCTCTATTATATCGCCTATACCTGCTACTAAGTACTCCTCGGCCTCCTCTGTAAATAACAGGCCCTCCTTTAATATAATCTCTATTACTTCCTTACTTAGCTAGTTAGCGTTAGCCTCTACCTCTCTTATTAGAATACCTATAATCTCTAATACCTCCTTTAGGTAGTAAAAGGACTTCTCTTTAAACGCCTTTTTCTCTACTCTCTTTACTATCTTAAAAGCTTTTATAGCTGTAACTAGTGCCTTAGCTCTCTACCTATTAATAAAGCTATAAGCTGCCGCTCGATCCCCTTCTAATAGAACGTTTCTCTGAGCTATTACTACTAGCGAACTCTATTATTATTATATAACTAGAGTATTAGATAGAGTACTTAACCTGGAAAGCTCAACTATAACAGCGAACTAAAAGGGAATAGCTTTGTACTAATTTATAAGGCTTAATAGAGTAGCTAGGGGTATAGTGAAATCTCAATAAGAGTTAGCTAGATCTCTCTAAGTTCCTTCTTCTATAACCTCTAAGGTTTTCTTATTATCCTGAATTATAATAAACTATAATAAGATAATCTGATAAACCTTTATCACAGGCTTAGTTAACTTATATAGGATTTTCAGTAGCGTAATCCGTATATCTCCAGGGCTATAAGGAGTCCTAACCTAATCTACTCCTAGGACTTCCGTATCCTCTTAAGTAAACGTTTAGTTTATAATTCAGTAAATATAGTAGTTAGTATCCTATCCTCGCTCGCGAATACGCGCTTACTACTCGCTTAGCTTATATTATATTCCCGGATAGTAGAAAGTGTAATTATTCTTATTCTCCTGATCTAGCGAGATACTACCTTAAATTATAGTAGCCCCTTAATTAGTAGTAAGTATATCGTTAATATTCAAATCGATATAATAGAAAAAGGTTCTATCTCTTAGCATAGTATATTTAGCGTAGTAGAGGTAACTAACTAGTCTCTACTTCTTATCAGGACGAAGAGCTGCATATAACATATAATAGGCGGGGTCTTAGCGTATAAGCTACTAAGTTACTAAAAAAAATATATTCTATAGCTATCTAATATTCTTACGCCTATTAATCTCTTATAAGTAGTACTAGTATATATTTAATTTATTATAAATTTACTTTCCGAGAGGGGAACTAAACTACTATTTAAAAAGAGAGCGAATAACTTATCTGTTCTCTTCTTACTATAGTAAGATCATTAGATCCTAGCTATCTAGAATTAGCTTCTAATTATAATTAAATAATTCGAGCCTCTTTTTCTTATGAAATTTATAAGGTCCGAGCCTATCTAATAAGCAAGGAGGGCGATTAGCTATATAAAACTAAATATAAGTCTCCGGGTCTATCTTTAGTTTTCCGATTTCTAACCTTTTATTATATATAATATATAGTCTCTTAATAGCTAAACTTTCCAAGAGCCGCTTTATATAAAGACCTATACGCCCTACTATTAATTATAAGTGACTATAGTAAACTCGCTGAAATCCTAATATCTTACCTAGGAGCTTTATTATTACTATAATTAGTAGAACTTTCTTTTCTCCTATCGCAGTTTTCTAGCTAGTAGTTATATCTTTTCTATAGCTATACTTCTACTTATCTCTACCCTCCTTATTAACCTCTTACTTTTCCTATTCCTCTAGTTCCTCTTTAACTAAGTTAATCTCTTCCTTATTAATCTTAGCTCTTTCCCTATATATAAACCTAAACTCTTTTATAGCCTCGCTTATTTCCTCTTAGCGCCGGGACTAACGCAGTTAAGGAGCTAGGGCTACTATAGTACTTATAATAATTTCCCCTGCCGGGCGGGCTAAATCACTAATATTACTAGGGCTCCCTTCCTCTTTACTCGCAGCTATAGGTATATCTTCTAATTCCTTTATAAATACCCCTTCTTCTATAAAGCCTCTCGTATTAACCTGTATTCTAATACTCCTCTATTCCCCCCTTAATAATTTCCTTACCTCTTCTCCTCTTACTTTCGCGCCTATTATATAAGTTATATCTATTATAGTAACTTCCTTTACCTTAGATATCCTTTAATAGAGTAGCCCTAAGACTTATCTCTAGACTTCTAAGTTAACTTATAATCTAGCTTCCTTAACGGATATTTTCGCGGAAGCTTATTAGTAGTAACTTACGAATTCCCCTAACTTAGTTACTAACTAGGCTAGCACTTCTGAGTCTATCTAGTTCTTTACTACACTCTTATAAGCTTTACCTTATTTATTTCTCTTCTTCGCGTTATTAATAATTATAACTTAAACTTCTATCTAAGACTAGCGAAACTCGTCCTCTAATATATAAATCCGAAATACTCTTGACTTTTCTATATACTTATATACTTACTTAATAAGTTCCCTAGCCCTATCGTAGTACACTATTATAATCTCTAGGACCTTTAACTAGGTATTATACTAATCTTATAGCGGGATCCTATCTAAGTATATAACTACTTTATTAAAATTAATAAAAGCTAGTAATCTATCTTCCGTGAGCACTTCAACTAAGCTTATACTTATATCTCCCTTATTATCTATAGCGAACTATTATATCTACATAGTGATTTAGTTATTATAGCGCGGAATATAGGGAAGTTATTATTTTTTTTTTTAAAGAAAGTTAAAAGTTTTAAATTAGAAAAAATCCCCGGCGCCTTAAATCCCCCTCTAAAGGCTCTTATACCTCGCTTAGTAGCTTATAGCTTACTATTCCTTTAATTATATTATCGCGCTACTCACTAGTAACTAATATATAATAAATAACTAATAACTTCTCTGCCCTTTTTACTTTTCCCTTTTAAAATTCACTTTTTTATTCGCTATCTTACGCTTCTTCCTACTAAATTCACTTTTTCTATAGCCTCGCCGCTACTATTCACTTAATATAAAAACTCCCTCGCGCTTCTATTTTTTTAAATTTTCCTTTTTCTTTTAATAACTATTTTTCTATAGTTACTTCCCTCCTTTACGCTATTATTACTATCCTTATACTCTACTACTTTCCTTATACTTTCTATACTCTTAACTTATACCTCTATCGCTTCTATTACTATAGCATTACTTCTAAAGACTATCTCCGCTTAATATATCTCGGAGTATTCTCTATATAGCTTAACCCTTAGTATAGTTTATATCTAGGATATTATAGTAGCTATCTAAGCTAATAGGACTATATATTTATCAGATTATATAATTAGCCTCCTAGTCTTTACTTTTAATAAGTAAGTCCTTACTAAGATAGAAGTATCTAATAAGCAGAGAATTAATTTTCTCTTATATCTTTATATATATTCTAGTTAGAAGTCTATAAGTCACGCTTTCCTTAGTCTAGATAACTTTATTATAGAGTTTAATAATATACCTCTCTATAGTAATATTACTATAGGATCTAATATAGATACTTCAGACTTAACCTTTATCTCTATAAAGGAGTATAATAGTTACGAGTAGTAGCGTAATAAGTACTTATTTAGTAGTAATAACTCTCTTAATAACTATAAGAAGAAAGAATTACGGAAGTATATTAAGTCTAAGCCCTTAACTAACTTACTTATAAAGACTCCTAGCTTATCTTCTAAAGACTCTTTTACCTCTAGTACTATCCGTGTTAAGAACACTATTAAGAAGGAGAAGCTTACTAAGAAGGAGACCCCTCTTATAAAGAAGTTAAAGGATACTAATAAGTATATAGATAACGCCCTAGATTAAGATAATTCTAATGAAAGTAATACCCCTACTATTAAATATAAGCCCGTATCTATTACTGCTGCCTCTACTCTTATAACCTTTAAGAAAATCTTATTTTAAGTTACTTAGTTCTCTAAGACTACTCTCTCTCTAAAGAAGACTATTAATAGTAATAAGAATACTAAGGTTCACGCTAATATTAATAATATTAAGGACAAGGATAATAGTAACTATTCTAAGAAGAAGAAGAAGAAGAGATCTACTAAGCGTCGGGCTCCTAAGACTACTTCCGGAACTACTACTAGACTACACTAAGCTCGCCCTTATTATAAGGCTACTATAACTACCTCTACTTTTATCGCTAGCTATTCTCCCGAGATTAAGTTACTCCTTAATAAGTACCTCTAATAATACCCTTATAATAAGAGTACTTCTGACTCCGCTAATACTTAGTCTTACCCTATTACTTATTAGATATACTTTAATTTTAAGTATATTAGTTATATTAGTAGCGCCCTCGCCTAAGATATTAATAGTAAATATTATTATATAACTTACCTTAAAGGATATATTTATCGAATTATTACTAAAGCTATTCTTACTAAGCGCGGCGCACTAGGTAGTTCTTTCTTAGCTTACCTGGCTACTGTAAGTAAGCACTTTCCTCTCTTAGCTAGCTATAGTACTAATAATAATAGCGATAGTAAGGGTAGTGAAGAAATAGACGCTAATAATAATGAAATAGCCGAGGATACTGCCCCCCTAGTCTAATAAGTCCCCCCCTGCTGCTATATTTATTATCCGTATAGATTTATTCAGTTATATAATTAGCGTTTAAGGCGATTATTTTCTTTAATTTCTTCATATAATAACTACTCTAAGCATTACTTATAATACTACTTGTTTCCTCTTCTTCTAGTTCGACTCTAATATTATTATAAGTAGTTAATAGATAGGATTTAATAATATTTAACTTCACCTATTCCTTTACTTAAGAAGTAAATATAACCTATATCCCCTACTTAAAATTCCTAGCCCTCTTAGGAACTCCTATTACCTTATTTCTCTCGCCGGGCGAGTTAAATTATCCCGCGGCCTAGCGGCCTAATTATAATAGCTATATACCTGCTTTCCGGAATTACTACCCGCTTTTCCTTTAGTTCTTAGAGGTCTCTCTCTACTTCAGCTTACCCCCTTATTACCAGTATAGTACTTAAGATATCACTTCTTAAGTTACTTTCTATATCACTAGCTATTATATTCTCCCCTTTACTTAGATCTTCGGGTTCGGAATTATTAAATCCCTTACTAACTTTAACTAGTTCTTAGATAGAGTTCCTTTTATAAAAGACCTTAAGTTAATTCCCTGAAAATATACTACTAAGTTAAGTGCTATAGAGTTCTAAGAGTATATATATTCCTTTCTCCGCGATAGCTGCGTTAATCTTATATAAGCTAAGCTATTAGTAGCTAAGCTTCAGTTTAGAAGATATATTAACTTCCTGTTTAGTATCATATAGTAGAATAATATCGCTAACTTTAATTTCCGCCTAATAAATCCGCTTACTAGTATTAAACCTATTCTTACCTATTACTTATATCTTATACTACTTTATAGTTACCTCTTTTAAATCTTTATCTCTGATCTGAATCTACTTTATATAAAGAGCCAGGGTCTCTACCTCTATCTAAGTATTCTTTTAATCTATAACCCTCTAAGTAGGGACTCTTATTTCAACTAGTAGAACTACCTCCGACTTATACTATATCTAAAATAGTATATACCTAGTTATTCCTTTTATTATATAGCGGTCCGCTAAAAGTACCGTGTGCAGATTTCTAATCTAATTACCTATCCCTCTATCTGTTATCTTCGCTAAGGCGTTTATAATAGGTTTATAACCCCGCTCTACTATTTTATTTACTAAGGTATAATAAGCTAATACTACTACTCTTCGGATCCTATATTTCCGAGCGAGCTCTTTTACTTACTTCTTATTTTCCGGCCCCCTATCTATAACTAGCTTTCTAAAGATTCTATAGCAATATATTATATCTTCCTAGAGGAAGTCTATAATAGCTGCCGAAGTTATATTTACTAGGGCTCTAGCTTTAACTTATCCAGATAGATTATCCTATACTATAACTAAGTAATACTTTCCTTGCTTTAGTAGTAAATATACTATATCTATTCTTACTTTAGCTTATAAAGCACTAGTCTATATAAGATAAAGCGCTTCCTCTATTCTAGTAGAGTCCCGAAGTTAATAAGCTTCGTATATTACTATATAAGCTTTTATATCCGGGTATAGTAAGTCCTAGAAATACCTTTTCGTAACTTTCTAGTAAGTACTTTCTCGTCTTTTATAGCTTATATCCTCGTGAAGGGATTTAAGGATCGTTTGCTGTTCTCTTTTACTATTTACGACTCTTCTTATTAGAAGACCCTTATTAGTATAGTAATATAGAACTTTATCTTAAACCGTGTAATTTAAGGCTTACTGCTTAAATCCCTTGAAGTCCTCAGGGTTAACCCTACTAAGCTGCCTTAGCGTAAGAAGATACTCTGTGATAAGCTTAGAATCTAAACTCTATACCTCTTATAAGTAAAGAGTTACTCTCTTAGTCTAGATACTAACTTTAACTTAGCTAAACTAAGTATCTACGAAGTTATTAATATTCTCTTCTAGAGCTTTAGTATCTAACTCCTTCTAAGTAGTTAGCTACTTAGATAGCTTATCCGCTATAGTATACTTAGTTCCTAGTATATAATATACTTCGAAATTAAAAAGGTATATCTAAGTAATCTATCTCGTAACTAGAGCCCTAGGTAAGTCTAACGCCCTTTAATTAAGCTACGTAACTAGAACTATAGTATCTGTTTCTAGGATAAAATAGCAGCTAATTAGGATCCCGTGAACTTTCTTTAACACTTTTAAAACCCTGTGATACTCCCTCTTAGTAGTATTATAGTTTCTTTCCATAGCTATCTATATTCTACTATTATACTTGATAAGATAATACTTAAGGTTATAATCCAGCTATATTAAGACTATCCCCTATCCCTATAAGCTTGTATTTACTACTAGAATTACTTCGCCGCTACCTTTAGAGATATCTAGCCTCACTAGCGCTAGGGCTGTTGTTAGAGCTAATTTCAGTGTATCTATTATAAACCTTTCGATATCTTTAAATTTCTACTCTACTCCCTTTCTAAGTAAAAGGTATAGTAGCTTAGCTTTTCTAGTATAGTTGATAATCTAGATACGGTAGTAGTTATAAACTCTAAGAAACGCCCTAACTTCAGTTATATTTTAATATTCCCGCTAGTTAAGTATCTTTATTACTTTTTCATTATCTGGTGACTTACTTTCTATAGTATAGATATAACTTATTAACTTCAGGCTATTAACCCTGAACTACGACTTAGAGCTAATCGTAGCCCCTGCCCTCTTTATATTAGCTAGGACTATATCTAAATTAATAAAGTACTCTAAGATATATCTTTAAATACTAAGCTTAACCTCCTTATTATTATATTTCAAGTAAGGGCCTAGGATAAGAATATTATTAATAAATATCCTAGCTCTCTTAAGCTCGTAGTCCTTTAGAATTACTTTTCTAACCTTATAAAATTATACGACAGAGTTAGTTACCCCCTGAACTAAGATAATATAGCAAAGGAGACTAAGTAGTATTTAGAACGTAGTTAGGTCTCTACTATTTAGGTACAAGGTGACCTAATTATACCTAGAAAAGAAGTCTATTAGAGAGGTAATTATATACCTTGTAAAATCTTCTAATATTTCCTTGATATTAGGCGGTAAGTTAGTGTCCTGAATTATTACTATATTATACTTTATTATAGTATCTATTATTTGATATATTCTACTTTTTTTCTTAATTAAAAACTACTGATTCTTATATAGTCTATAGCTATATTCTAAGGTACTAGCCTTAAGCCTCTCTATAAGTATATCCTTAATATATTCGCGTAGATATTTTAGTACCGGGAATCTAGGCGCTTACTAGGCTTTATACGGAATTATACGAATTTCCTATAGTAAGCAGATATCTTTATATATCTTTCTATATTCAGAGAAGTTAAATACTATTATAGCCTCGCGCTTATATAGTATTTCCTTTAAAAGCTCATGTTCTTATAGCTATAATTCTTCTCTAATTATTATCTCTTTTATTCTTTCTAGTATTAACCTTATCTTATATAATAACTCCGAGAACTTCAGGGTTATCTACTTATTAAATTCGTAAGGTAATTTAATAAGCTCCTTAACTCTCTCTTATTCTAATCGCCTCTACTTTTAGTTTAGCTTCTCCCTTAGCTTTAACTTATCTGAAATTTCTTTCTAAATCGGAATAACCTTATCAGCTTTCTTCTTATAAGTACCCTAAACTCTAATAGTAGGAAAAACCCTTTTTACTTATAAAAGCGTAACTAAATCTGTACTCCTTAAAAGAATTATATCCTTATCCCCTTCCCTATTAGGCTTAGTAAATACTATAGCTAAAAATACTTTTACCTTTCCCTTACTAGGCGGGTTAAATACATTAGTTAACTTGTTCCTTCTCTTAGTAGATCTATTACTAGAACTGCTTACTACTATAGCCTTAGCTAAGAGTTTTCTAGGAAAATATCTGATTTAGTACAAGACTTTATTAAATCCGCGACTTTTACTATAACTTACTTAGTTCGGTTATTATTTATAACTATAGTAAACTAATAACCTCTGCTATAAGAAAATAATAAGAGACTCGCTATAATAAAGGGTTATCCTAAGACTATATTATTCTTCACCTATACTAAAGTAAAAAAACTCCTTGCTATTAAGATACTTCTGATCTCTATAGTAACTCCCTTATATAACCCCTTAAACTTCTCCTGCTCTCTTAAGTAGCTTATTATTCTAAGATTAGGGTTAAGTCGAATAGGGAGCCCGGCCTTTAAGGTAATTATAGAAGTTATTAGATTAGCTTCTGATCTGTAATTAATAAGCGCTATTATAGTTAGAGAGCTTAGTCGGACTCTGACCTTCGGGCTCCTAATTACTAAGACTTGGGAGTCCTCTAATATCTCCTTTACCCCCGCTAACTTTATTAATACTAGGTTAGTCTAATTACCTCTAACTCCTTTCTTAGAGGTCTAAGGTAACTTCACTATAGCTATATTTTTAAAAAGTAGTTTCTATAGGAGCTCGGAGTATACGAGTACTTCCTTACTAGTAATACTCTTTAGTTTATTATCTAGGACCTTATTTAATAGCTCTAGAGGCTACGCCCCCTACTTTAGGATATTTAAGTACTACTCTACTTTCCTAGTGACTCTCGGACTAACTTTCTTTAATTTCTTAGTCTACTTCTTATCTGTAATAGCACGGTTTAGCGTTAGCTAGCACGTGAGTGAAATAACCACGGATCAGGTGATAACCTCTCTATTAGCGCGAATATCAAGCTGAGGAGCCCTCGATTCCGTGGAGGGCGCTCGAGCCTATATAGACAAATTCCCCGGGCTATTCCCGATTAGGCCTAATTACACTTGACGTAAAACTTGACGTAAACTCCCATAGTAGCGTAGAGCTATTTCCCTTTGCGTATAACTAAGTGGGTAACTGTCGGTAAACCCCTTCAGAGTTAACCGAGCTCTACCGAGTCTTACCGAGCTTTGCCGAGCTCTAGACTCTTCCTAATCAGGTATAGTAAAGAAGTAGTTACCACTACCTTTACATTATCTATCTCTATTTCTTTAATAATCTCTCCTTACTATACTCTTTCTTCTAATACCCTTTCGATTAGATCTTTCTGCTTCTACTTTCTAAGTTATAGAACTTTTAGAGCTACTAAGTCCTTTTCCTTCTTAACTCGCCTCTTTAATACTTTCCTAAGGTTTACTTATTTATTATCCTTTCTACTCTTCGGTTTTTTACTTCTAGCCCTTAATATTCTTATAGCTTCTTAGTCCTCCTTATTTTCTTTAATATCTAACTTATCCTAAGTTACTACCCCTACTACTATTACTTTCACGGGTTCGGCTTTATTTATAGGGTACTATAGCACTTATATCGGCTATACTATTAAACTACTTCCCTTAGCTTATCCTTTACTAGTTTCCTATATTAAGGTTCCCCTCTAACTAGCTTATATACCCTCTATTACTAGGACCTCCTTGCGTTACTTGACTAACTGCCCCCTGCTACTTACGCGTCTATAATATATCTAGCCCTAATAGTTATATATAAGCCCTCTTTCTATATCTATTAGGAAGTCTAAGTAGTCCCTACGGAAATACCTATTTTTTAAATAGTAGAAATATTAGTTCTAGCGATCCTTATAAGTACT
Organism: Cadophora gregata; assembly: GCF_030347475.1. Lineage (NCBI taxonomy): Eukaryota > Fungi > Ascomycota > Leotiomycetes > Helotiales > Ploettnerulaceae > Cadophora > Cadophora gregata. Next base: position 1,783,893 of record NW_026695927.1, read on the forward strand.
TACTATATATACTCTAATTAGTAAGTTATTCGGACGCTAGGGTTAGCTTAAGTAAGTCTCCTATAGCGGTCTAGATAGATTAACTTAACTACCGGGTCCTACTAGGTAAGCTCTTAACTAATTTCCCTTACTAAGTAAGCTAAATCCTAATTTTCCCCTAAGTACTTATAGAGCTCGCGACACTTTTATAGCTAGCGCTAGCGCGTTAAATACCTAGGTTATCTCCTCTACTACTTCTACAGATATAGTCTTTAGGCTAATAATAGGAGGAACTAGCCGACTCTCTGCTTTAAGGGCGATAGGTACTTAGCTAAGCGAATCTACTAATTCACTAAGGCTCTCCTATTTCATACAACTATCGGAAAACTCCCGGATTATCTTATTAGATATATAAATCTTAGTAGCTATCTTAACTAAGTTATTAAACTTAATTATACCTAGCTTATTAATATTAACCTTATTCTTACGTATTACCTTCTTATAAATATCCCCTGGTAGCCTGTTTAAGAATTATACTCCCTAAGTATAATTTTCTAACTAGCCCCTTTTTACTAGGGTAGCTGATATTATAGTGAATTATTAAATAAACTACTTTATATCGCTTTCTGTAGTTCGTAGTTTTAACTTTAGAGCCTTAAGGAATAATCAGGAGTTTATCTATTGAAAAGTATTCTAATCCTTATACTTCTCTAAAAAAGAGACTACTAACTCTTCCTAATTCTTACTCGCTTACTCTAGTAGCGTCTTAATATACTAACTAATAGTGAGATTATAATATCAGGGAAGCTATTTAATTCGGTCTATATCCTTTAATTAAGTATTATCGCACTAATCGGTGTACTATTCTAAGAACTCCGTAATATTAGCTCCCTTAAAGTATAACGCGCTTAGTATACCTAGGGCTAATATAACTGAAATATACCTAACTTCTGCTATCCTGGAATTCGTAGTCCTTAATTCTTAATAGCTTTCCTCCCGGACTTAAATATATTCTACTATATCACTTTCCTTCGTACTTAGTATTCTCTAGTTCTTAAGATCTCTTAGAAATATAATTATATTAGAGAATTTAGTAAATAATTTAAACTTTTAGTACTTACTTATAAGGTATAATATACCTAATATTACTAGAGTTAAAAGTACTAGAGTTACTAGTAGGAGTATAGCGATTATACTCCTTATAACCTCTAGACTTAGCTCCCTTAATTACTCTAACCTCCTTAACCTCTTTTTCTTATATCCCTTTTTCGCTTTACTTTAGGCCCCTTTTTTATATTAGACTTACTTTCTTTTTATATTTATCTATTCCTTACTTATTTTCTTTATATAAACTTTCTCTATTACTATAATAACCTTATCTTCTAAGCTTATCGTGATAACTTTCCTTTCTATACCTCTTTAGCTCTCTTTACTTATATTCCGCTGTTTCCTAATATCTTATCCGCTAAATAAGGGCTCCTTAAGCCCCTTTTTTCTAGCTATTTCCTACGTATCTATCTATTACTATAACTGAGTTACTAAGCGATGAAATTCTAACTCTTACTTTTACTACTAGCTTAGCTGTATCCTAACTATTCCTTTGCTTTACTTCTAGTTCCCTACGTAAGTTACTAATATAAAGAAGTAAGGTAATACTATTAAAGTATATAGTAAGTAGAGACGTAGAGGACTACTAACTAAATAGGTAGTAAGAGTAGGAGAGAGAAGATAATATATTTATTACGCGCTATCGCGCCTATCTATATAACCTTACAGAACAGGCTAACTATCTTCCGACTCAGAACCACACTACCCTACTATACTATTAAAGCTTATATAAAGCTTAACTTACGTAAAGTATACTCTAAGCTTAGATTAGTCTCTATTATAGAGATCCGAGGTGATAATCTTAAGTATATTTTTAGTATTAAGGGTCTTAGTAGTAGCTAGGTTATCACTTAATAATAATCCTTTAACAGAGGATATATTATCTTTATAAGTTAGTACTTCTAATAAGAAGGTGCTTAAAGTATAATAATCTGGTATTTACTTACTATAAATATAGAAAGCTATAGTTAATCTCTGATAATTAAGAGGTAAGTATATTATATAAATAGGAAAATAGTTACTAAGTATTAGAATACTATTTAAAGTTAAGTATAAAGCTCCTATTTAATAGTAGATATATTAGTCTTATATAGAACCTTCATCCTCTAAGGATCCTTATAGATCTTATAATCCTAAGGCTCTAGGAACCTTAGATCCTATAATTCTAAAAGCTTTATACTATTATATAATATATAGTCTTATAATTCCGTTCCTAGTTCTTAGCTTCTCTATGTAGCAAGGCTGCCGAGCCTCAGGGCTAAGACACACGTGATACTCCTTCTAAGTACGTTCGTAATAATAATATAGAGGTATTATTAAAGTATAATAATTTAAAGTATTTTCTAGAGTTAAGTAAGAGCTAGAAAATCGCGAGGGCTAGTCCTATAAAAAATTAATACTAGTTACTGATATTACTATAAAGCTTAGTGACACATCTTATATCAATAAACTAGAAGTTCTTAAGCATCAAAATCTACATCGCCTTCATGAGGCGGAACTAGAGATAAGCTACAGATACCCCTATGATATCGTGGAATTTGATGGATTTGAAAGTAGGTAATCTTTCGCTTGGATAGCAGGAGCTAGATTATATGTTTAATATGTTACAATATATTATTGCTATGGTCTTCTGGCAAGTTTCGGTGGTTAGATGTGGTATATTTCATGTGGGAGGATTTTACCTCTTTCCGACAACGTCCTTCATGACCCAACACGCTCGTCCTTGGGAAATCCATATCTGAGCATGGAGGACTAGACATATCAACTCCCATCCTCTTTAACCTTTCAAGTGTTACCTGCTAGACCTTGTCCTGAGGGACAACATGAATAGGAAGTGAATACGGGACAAGGCGTCGATTCCATCAGACAAACTCTGGAGTGGGCAAATGCATGTCTGCCATCTGTAATCCTAGAGTTCCACTGTTGTCGCCATGAGTATTTGCAGATTCGAAAACACTTTGTTTGATGGTATATATATGCCTTTCCTATGTTCAAAGTACATCGCTAACAGGCTTGAAAATCAAAAACAACTATACGGAACAGCATAACCGGAGATTTCATTACAATGAGTAGCTCATCGATACCCCAACAGTCAGTGTGTACCCATTGAATTATGAGAAACCAGCTGACTTGAGAAGGGACATACCGATTACGCTAGGAATACACCTCGGCTCTTGGCGCGCCTCTGAAGAGGACGAGAAGTATTTGATATTTGGTCATCTTAACGAAAAAGGGGAACTTCTCACTCTCAGTCGCGCGCTTAGTTCTGGCTGCCATGAAAGGGTTGAACTAGATCATGTCACTCTTGAACCACATCTAGCTTCTTTGAAACATGACCCCGGAGCAATCATGGAGTACTGCCGCATCTGCCTAGAGAATCTCAAGGAAGAGCCACCGATTAGCAAATGCAAGGCTGTTTTCGATGCTAAAAAGGCTATGGAAGCGAAGAGGTTGAAGGAGTTGGAGCATCGAAAGGATATCGATCAAGTATCTGCTCAACTAGGCTGGGTTGATGATATCAAGAAGAAGATATCAGAATCTCAGCAGAAAGTGAAGGAGTGAGAACAGATCTCTTGAGCTTTAAGGGAAGTATGTAGCTGAATCGATGGAGGGGAACTTGATAGCAAGAGCTATCTGGAATGCTTACCATGTCACTTATTGCTACCATGAGAGGAAGTCCCTCGTTTCTCGACCATCCCCAGTCGCGTGGATATCGTATTCTATATCCTACTCAGGAAAGACTTTCCCCCTTATTTGTGCCAGAAAGCGCAGTACATTTGTGTTTCCACATCAGCTATACCTTCTGGTGCTTGAACGATTGTGCTTACCCTACTTGATAATGCATTATTGTTGCAAGGGCCACGTAATTATACAAGTTTATACAACTAATTTCCTTTTTACAACTAATTTCCTTTATGCAACAACTGTATATATATACATAGTCAGTACCTCTATAGAATCAATCAATCAATCTACTTGTAACCAGAAGGTTTTGAGTGGCGATTGATATACCTCAATATTGCAGTACTCGTGATACCAAGAGTTATCATTGTTATTGAGGTGGGCTCATGGTTCAATCGCACAAGGAGGGGCTTAAATCGGTTGGAACCCAGCTGGAATAGTCGAAGAGGCTTGAACACTGTGCATCGTTCTACATCGGGGCGAGAAATTTCTGAGCCGGCTCCTATAAACTAAAGTTAGCCCGAAAAGTCGCTTAGTACTTAATAGTCGGTTCCCCTTTGTGAAGCTGCAAGCTCTCGCTTATAGTCGGTAAAAGCAAGTATTACGCGAAAGCAAGTGTTACGCTAGGAATTTTATAGAAAACTTTTGATTTTATAACTACTTATTAGTTTTTTAAATTTTAAATTAGTTATATATATTATTCATACTATTAACTATTAATTATTATATTTTAAGATTATTATATTAATTAAAACTAGATTATTTTACTTTTAAAATCTAAATTTGATTTTCTTTTACTTATACTAATAAAATTAAATAAAAATAAAAACCCTTTTTTTATTTTTACTATTTTACTTATAACTTTTGCGCTTTTTATAATAAACTAATAAAAGTATTATAATTCTAAAGTTTAAGTATAAGGCTTTTTATAAAATTAATTTTTATTATTATTACTTAAGTATTTATAAAGTAATTAAAGTTTTTAATCCTAACGTAACACTTGCTTTCGTATAATACTTACTTTTACTAACTCTACCTAAGTCCTTAAAGGTTAAAAGAGGAACCGACTATTATATTCTTTGCCAGAGTAGCTGAAAAGTCAGCTAGCTTTTAAGTCATTTAGTTAGTTAATAAAAAACTATCAGTTAATTAGTTCAAAGATATTTATAAGTTAATTAGTTCTAATATAGCTAGCTTATAAGCTAGACTTTTATTTTTTAACGATTTTAAAGTGAGGTTCTTAAAACTTACTAATGTATTAATTTAATATTTTACTTCTTAGAAATTAAGGCCCTAAAGTAGAAAAACTATCTCCGATTAGCTAAAATTAGGTAGTCTAGCGCGGTAGGATAATTAAAGCTTATCTTAAGGTTATCTCCCTTATATATTAACTCTCTAACTTTATTTAAATTAATACTATAAATATATCTTACTTTTTAACGCCTTTTAATATTAATAATATAGCCTTAGAGGCTTTTAAAGCTCTATTTACGAGTACTATAAGTACTTTAATCGACCCTTTTATACATATAATAGGTATAAATAAAGAGCTTTTAATAAATACGCCTTAGCTTCTATTTATAATTAAGGACTATTATTAACGACCTATAGTAGTATATAATAACTATTATAACCCTTTTAAGCTAGTAAGAGATAATTTAAAACTAGACTATTCGTTATATTCTTTTAGAGAGCTGTTATTTAACGATAAGCTAGCTAAGGTATTACTTTTACCTTAAGGCTTTAATTTATCGCTTTCTATAAGTATATTAAATAGATTATAACTCTAGAAACTTAGTTATATATTAGTATAGCCTAAGGGAAGTAAGAAACAGACTTTTTAGGCGTATAAACTATATATATTACTTATTTTCTTTGAATCCTTAATATTAATCTATTTAGGTTATTATAACCTTAAATTTACTAAAGGAAAGACTTATATTTTTAATAGTAACTCCTTTAAGAATATAATATAGCATATAGCTTTAGAGTATTAATTAGACTAAGATAGAGATATTAGAAACCTTCTTTTAATTATAATTCAACCTTTATAAGCTTTTAGCTTTATCAGGGATAGTTATAAGAATATTATACTTTTCCGAGAGCTAGAATTTAGAAACGCCTTTATTAAGTAGGTTATAATAGACGATGTTAAACACTATAAAGCCTCTTTTAAGAACCTTCGTTAAATTATTAAAATCGCGAATATTTAAGCTCTTAATATATTACTTACCTCTTATTTAACCTTAAAGCTTTAAGTAGTATAGAAATTTAATTACTTCGAGCTATAGATTATATATAATATTATAGAAGCTTAATTAAAAGTCTCTATATCTTTTAATAGCTAAAGATTACTTAAGGATAAGATTAGTATAGTTGTAATTATTTTATATTATATTAATAAGAAAAAAGAAGCAATTATAGTATTAATTAGCCTATTAGAGCTTTTAAGCTATAAAAAGACTAGTGTTAATAAGCTAGTTCGAATATTTTTTTAGCTTCTCTCCTTTACTAAAAGAATATAAACTAAGCCTCTATTATTCTCTCTCTTCTTTAATAATTCGAAATTAACGAATATAACCTTAGTTAGTTTATTCTTAATAATACGTTAAATAATGATACTATACTCCTAGAGCTTTTAAAAATACTTAATTTCAACCTAAAATAACGCCGGCTTCGTTATATAAGCTATATATTTAATCTTATTGTTAAATAATACTTATTTAGTTAAAATATATTATCTTTTAAGGCTAAATTTAAGAGGGCTAGTCTTAAAAGAAAGAGATAACTTTAGAAGTCTCGTAGAGAACTTAAAAAACTTTATAACTTAATAGTATATATTATAACTTCTAAAAAGCGTAGTATAGCCTTTAATAGCTTATAAGATAAGTTTAATTAAGGTTAGGCCGCTAAAAAGAGATAGAAAGTTATTTTAAATAGTAGTATACGTTAGAATTCTTTATATTTAATAATTATATATACTTTAGCTCTCTATAAGGCTCTTAATACTTATACTATTAAATTAAAGGTTTCTAAAGATACTCTCGATTAAGAGGTATTTTAAGAAGATTATCTTAATAATAACGAATAAGAGACTCTTTAACTAATAGTAGAGTACTTAGAACCTTTTTTTTATCTTACTAAAAACCTTAAAAGTAATTTTAATTAATTCGATCTAATATTATTATTTTATAAAGCTCTCTAAGAGTTATTACCTCTTTTTAAAGCTCTACTCTCTTACTTTAAAGTTCTAGAGGCTAATACGAAAGCAGGTTGATTTAATAGCTACTAAGGCATATAAAAGTTAATTATACTTACTTAAAATAAAACGAAGAAGTTTTATAATAAAACTGATATCTCTCTTATATAAATAGTAACTTTAGTTTTTTACTTTCGCTAGAAATAGTAGTGTTTCGACTAATAATAAACTAGAGATAATATATAATATATAAAAAAAGAGAAAGCGTCTTTATAAAAGCTTTAGGAGATAGAATACAAAGGAGAAGTTATTATATAAGTAAAAGAAAAAACTCTAAAGTTAGAGCTTTAAAGTTATATAAAACTAATTAATTAAAGAGGCTAATACCTCCTTTTATTAATATAACTTTCATAGTATGAACTCTATAACTTTTAAGTCAGAAAGACTAATTAGCCTTATATCTTAAAGAGCCTCTAATAGATTAGCCTCTTTTAGAGTATTAATATTTAAAATAGGCCTAGTAGTTATAACTTATAAAAATAGCCTTTAATTTCTTATATATATTTATTATAAGCTCTAAGTATAAACGTGTTTTTTATTTCATTTTATATAAACTATATTATATAATTCGAGATTATTAGGTTAATTATTATAATATTAAGAGTACTTAAAAAACTAATAAAGAAGAGAGATAGTAGAACTTATAATAGCTTTTAATATAATTAATCTTAGAAGAGAGTTTTAATATATATCTATTTTTAAAATCAGCTTTTAAGTAGTTTTTAAGCTCTTTAGTTTAAGCTATTAAGCTATGATTTCCTTATAAGCTAGTTAGTTCAGTAAGTTGTTTAGTTAATAGCTAACTAATTAACTTTTCGGCTACTCTGGAAAATCCTTGCCTTATTCACTAGCCGTCATTGTAAGACAGGCCTCAGGTTAGTATGAACGGAAGATCGAGAGTTTGAATTGCTCTTACTAAACCTATCCTGTATATATTCGTTTCTGGACAAGATCTTGTCTCGTCGAAAACCTCAAGACAACATAATGTGGTCGATTAACGGTTCCCGTTTGCCAACTAGTGACTACCAAACTACCAAAAGCCTTGAGATCTCCTCTCCTGGACTACTGTAGGTCAATAGGAGAAAGAAATTTTCACTGTGACGAGGAGACCGCGAGTTAGTGCAAGCGGTTGGTGGGATTTGGCATCTCAGATCTGCCTTTCGTTTGCCTGGACCCGCTGGAGACAACGAATCTCCGATCCCCTGCCACGTTGGGAATATTACTCGCACATCTTTACGGAGTAGATCATCTCCATTGCACGAGTGGTAAGGACTAAAAAACCTGAGTTACCCGATCGTCTGCAGCTGGGCCAGCGCATGTGCCGTGGTTAAGGTCTGATTCGCCGGATGCCCCAGGGCCAGGGCGCCAGGCCGGAGGAAAATCACAGGAACATCACAGCGCATCCCGCCGTGCCGTTCGTTGGCTCGTCCACCCCGGCACATTGAGTGCCATTGCAACGAGGGTTACAGTAATTATGAGGTCGCGGACCTGTCCCACCTAATTTTTGCAAATTAGGTGAGGTACAGCGAAAACACGATTTTAGCGAAAACACGATTTGTAATACATTGCTCTATAACTACTTAAAGAAATTTAAAACAGTTTAATATATAAGTCTTTTATATTATAAAATGAAAATCTAATACTTAAAATACTTTATCTGAATAATTATAATAATTCTTTTTTACACGTATTAATTCTTGAAGTCTGTATGCACGGTCTAAGTCGCTGGATTTTAGTAAGGGAAGCCCCGCGAACTAAAAATCGTGTTTTAGCTGAAATCGTGTTTTCGCTTGTTAGAAATATAGGGATTGTAGGCGTAGACTCAGTACTATAGGCCGTACTACTAAGTACGCTACCCCTTTATATAGGAGATTCTCTCTCTCTATAGTAGCTCCTTATACAACTGCAATTATAACATAGTAGCAATTCCAATCGATCGAAAAAGACCTTAAAACTTTATTTTTATTAAGATCTCCACTTTATTAACTCTTAGTGTATCTGCCACTACGCTACGATATTATCCTAATTAAAAGCACTAATTCCCTACGTTACCAGAGCCTTAAAAGGCAAAACTCTACTAGAGTTTAATAACTTCTTTAAATAAGAGCTTAAGACTAAACAAGAGCTAGCTAGGGCTAGTGTTCTTCATTATATTCTTACTAAAGTTAGCGTACCGAATAGTATTAATCAGTAGAATACTCACGCTAAGGAAAAGAAAGAAGCTTTCAAAATAGTCGTTAACTTAATCTCTAAGCTTCTCTTTCCTAAGTATAGAGATATTATTAAACTAAACAACGCTAAGCTTCTCTAGGAAGCTATTCACGCAAACGAAAGTAAAGTAATTCAAGGGAGTCTTACCTTTACTAATATAAGAGACAATTTCTTCAAGATAAAGTTTATCCCGGGGGAGGAAATACTTCAGAACTACATTATAAGGCTCTTACTCTTTAAAGTAAAGCTTAGCGGCAATAGTAAACCTCTTACTAATAAGGATATACGTCTTAAGCTATTATAGTTATTACTAGCGTCCGGAGCTTGGATTACTATAGCGCTTACCCTAGAATCGCAAAACCTGGATCTTAGAGATACTATATAAAAGCTTAATAAATATTAAATTCAATAGAGGAAACAGCTTTAACCTATAGCTACTAGTAATACCGCGAATTACACGAATAGAGGCTATAATAGAGGGAGAGGTAGCAGAGATAGTAGAGGCTAGAGGGGTAGAGGCTACTTATATAGAAGAGGTAATATACGTAAGAACAGGAGAGGATAAGAAAGACAGAATAATAATAGCAGGGGTAGTAGCTAATAGAGACATAGAGAGCGCGTGGAAAAGAGAGGAAATCGCCCTAAATTAGGCCGAAATTAGTATACCTAGTGTAAAGGCTATAGCTACTAATATATAGACTACACGAAAGCTAAGAATACCTACGCGAGAGATAGCGCTAACAAAGTAGAGGAAATTAAAGACGATAATACTTATCCCGTATTCCCTTCGGAAGAGATTTACTACGCTAAAGATATAGAATATACTTTATTAACAATCTCTATTACAGAATCTATCTAGAAAATTAACTCTAGCGCCACTCGCTACTTCAGTAGAGTTCTAGCTAAGTTCAAGTAACTCAAGCGCTAGCGTAACGCTAAATACGTTAAAACAGCGACTAATTCGTACTCAACAGCTAAAGGTTATAGAGATATTACCATTAATAGGTTAACCCTTAAAGACGTGTAGTACGTACCTAACTTCGGAGCTATAAAGCTAGTATCGATATATCAACTCTTAGACAAAGGAATTAATACAGAACTAACTAAGATATTAGTAAATAGATACCGGAATAGTGAACTAGCCTTTACAAGCACAAGAAACAGAGGTTTATATATTCTAGATACGAATCCTCAATATTAAGTTACATACAACGCAATTCTGTTAGACTTAAAGCTACTAAAGGAACAAATAGAAAGTCAGCTTAGCACAGAGGAAACAAAGGCAGATCTACTCTATAGGCGTTTAGGCTATATAAATTACACCTATTTAAAGAAACTAGTTACTCACAGTAGTTATAAAATAAGACCGATTTCTGTTCCGGAGCTAAAGAGAGAGAGGTATTATAAGGCTTGCCTTACAGGCTATATAAAAGAGCACTTCAATAAGAAGTCAAATAGTAGAACTAATGTACTTATTCGTTAACTATACGCTAATATCTCTAGTATCTTACCACGCTTAATTCGCAGCTATAAATACTTCCTTTTAGTAGTAGATAATACTACGAGGATATATTAGGTAGATCTCTTAGTTAATAAGTCTGTGTTAACTATTCAACTAGTTATTCGGAAATTAAAGCTATAGCTTAAAACTTAAGAGTAAAGCAAATTCCGTATAATTATCTACTAGAGGACTAATAATAGTAAGGGAGAGTTCGGTCCTGAGTTTATTAACTAGCTACAAGAGAGTAGAATCATTCCTAAACTCTCTTCTCTATATAAATACTCTCTAAATAGAGTCGTAGAGCGATAGATATATAAACTAGCTAAGATTACACGCTTAATCCTCTATAACACGAAGATACCCGAGAATATATAGTATTACACTATTAAGTAAGTAGTAAAGCTAAAGAACAGACACCTAACTACTACTTTACTATATAAAACAGCCACTAGACTCACTCTAATCGAAGCGTATAAAGGACGGCCTATAAACCTCTCTAAAATAAGAGTATTTAGCTCTATAACGTACCCTTTGTATCTACCAGGGCTATATCAAGGCAAAATAAAGCAAAGGACGATTCCGGGGTATTTCGTATTAGTAGGTATAGCTAATACCTTAACCTATAGGCTCCTAAACGTAGAAACCTTCAAGGAACTGGAAATAGCCGACTACAGCTTCAACGAGTATATAATATACTTTATACATACTAGTAGTAAGGAAACTACACTAAAAGGTAGTAATAAAGCAGTGGAAAGACCTCTGCTACCAGCTACCAGTCCAGCACTTGCTGAGAGGCCAGCTAGGGGTGCTAAAGGCTTGGAAAGACCTCTAAGAGAGAGGCTAGCTATAGAAGCTAAAAGACCTCCAGGAGAGAGGCTAGCTATAGAAGCTGAAAATCCTTCAAGGGGAAGGTCAGCTATAGAAAATACAGTAAGAGATACTAAGGAAGCGTCTAATTAACGCCTCCCTAAATGAACTCAACTAGTAAACGCGTCTAACAACACTTCACTATTAAGATATAGTAAGAAACAGCGTAGAAAATAACACTTCGAGCAAGCTACTCAAGTGATAACTACAAAGCTATACTCTCAGTAAATCCTTAATAAGATACTAACCTATTAAATAGCGCTAATTACACTAAAGGGTGAACCTATATAACCTCTTGAAGTTATAACTATCGCAGAGGCTCTAAGGGAGAATCTAGTGGAATAGAAGGCCGCTATTCTCAAGGAATTACAAGCTATATAAAGCACTAGAACCTATAGAGTATACTTTAGTAAGCCTCCCTCCGGCTCGAAACTAATATCTTTAAGACTAGTTCTACGTAATAAAATCAACTCTAATAACTCTATAGTACAGCAAAAGGCTAGGCTTATAATAAGAGGCTTTAAATAAAAACACGGCCTTAACTACTTCGACACTTTCGCAAGTGTTATACGCTATTCTACCTTACGAGTACTACTCGCTATTACAGCTAAAAGAGACCTGGAGATCGAGTATATTAATATTAACACTACCTTCCTAAACACGTACTTAAAAGAAGATATATATATAATAATTCCGAATAACAAGACGCCGGAGATATAGAATAAGCTTTACCTAGAGCTAAATAGAAGGAAAGACATATATCTGAAGCTCCTACGCTCTCTCTACAGCTTAAAACAAGCACCTAGGGAATAGTAGCTCCTTATTAAAGATAAGATAGAAAAGCTAGGTCTGAAAGCGTTAGAAGCTGACCCTAATCTCTTTATCTTTAAGAATAAAGTATATATATTAATCTTCGTTAATGATATACTAATTATAGGTAACCCTGCTAACTACGAATATCTTAAGAAACAGCTCTTAAAGACCTAGAAAGACAAAGACCTCGGAGCTATTAATATATTTATAGGCCTATAAGTTAAAAGGGACAGGAAGAATAAGACTCTACGGATTCATCAAATAGCCTACACACAAAAGCTACTAGAAAGGTTTGGAATAGCCGCAGCTAGAGGTAATACCTTACCTATAGCCGCTGGAACAGTACTAAGGGAGTTAGCTAAAGATAAAAGTGTTATACTAGCTTCCCCTGAAGAGATCTCACTGTTTCAGCAGATTATCAGCTCTCTAATATACCTCTCGAACCTCATATAACCTAATATTACCTATATAACAGGTCAGCTAGCGCGGTATATATTAAATCCCCTTAAATCTTACCTCTAAGACACGAAACCTCTCCTCTGATATCTATAACGTATAGAAGGTAACGGAATAATATTTAGAATCGGAATAAATACAGGGGAAAGCTAGACGATAATATATTCGATATTTTTCCACTAACGCTATGTGAGGGACAGAATATAACAGGAAATCGTTCTAAGGATAGATAGCAAGGTTCTACGGGGGTCTAATCTCTTAGGCTACTAATAGGTAAAGGTCTACAGCTCTCTCCAGCTTAGATTCTGAGATAATAGCTACTAGTAATAGCTCTAGAGAAGCAGCCTAGTTACTTAAGCTATAGAAAGACCTCGATATAAAGCTATCCTGAATTCCTACGCTATATCTTAATAACACTAGAGCTAAATCTCTCTTAAAAAAACGGAAATTCTATCTAAAGGTAAAGTATATTAATATCCGCTAGTTCTATATTCGAGATAATATAGTTTTATATAATAAGTTAGTAGTAAAACACGTTCCAGGTAATAATAATATAGCAGACACTCTTACAAAGGCTTTACCTTCAGAATCGTTTAAACGATACAAGATATATATAGAGTTACCTAGTAACAACTGATTCTCTGATAATAACTCTAAGATTAACAACAGTTAGCTAATTAATAGTAGATCTGTATAAATCAAGGCTGTTTCTAGTAGTGGAACCTATAAAAAATAGAATATTCTTCACGGAAAATCAGTCCTTTAATAAACATTTTCCTTAATAATAATATACAACTGCGAATTAAGTAAAATATAATATATAACTACTATACCTAATAGTTAAGACGAATCTTATTCCGCGGTTGAAGGAAGAAGGAAAGGAAACAGAACTAGAAGAGGACAACTTTTATATACCCTAGAGGTTAGAGAGAAAGCTAGTAAGGAATATCTTAGTAGCTATAAAAGGAAGGTGCGAGGTAGCTACAAAGAAGAATAAATAAGAGCGGCAGGAGCAGGAGATCATTAATAAGAGAGCGATTTAGGTGCACTCTTATACCGTTTTATATACCTTAATACTACAAAGTTGCTAAACTCCTAGGAAAACAGGAGACGTAGGCACTATATACATACTAGTATATTACAGGAGTTAATAAGGCACAATCAAGGCTCCTTATATAATATAAGTTATCAGTAATACTTCAGCGATACTCTAGCGTCGCTTCGGGAATATTCAGCGCTATACTACTTTAGAAGGCTCTATTTACTACAGATATAGAGAATAGGGGGGCTGTTAGAAATATGGGGATTATAGGCGTAGACTTAGTACTATAAGCTGTACTACTGAGTACGCTACCCCTTTATATAGGAGATTCTCTCTCTCTGTAGTAGCTCCTTATGCAACTGCAATTATGACATCGCTGTACCTCGCCTAGTTTGCGAAAACTAGGCGAAAGGGCGGAAGCCTCGCAATTAGTAGGTCATTTACCTGCCTAAGGTAGATACTGTAAGCTTTACGCTGCGGGAGATCGCTCGTTTGATCTGCCAACTCTTCCTGTCCACCAGTGACACCACCACCAGGATTTCCAATCGTCATACCGAATTTACTACAAAAGGATGGCACGTCCCTGCACTCCCAGGGGCGTATCTAGGTATCTCCCCATTCTCATTCTCATTCTCATTCTCACGCCCGCCCCCCGCGAGCTGGTTTGTTACTGGGCCAAAAGTAAACAATGCCTTTCTCCAGCCTGGCCGTCACGTACTTGGCCGTGACTCTGGCGTCGGCACAGACAGTGTACCTCATCCGCCATGGGGAAAAGCCCGCGGACGGGAGCAATGGCCTCACAGCGCAAGGATTGCAAAGAGCTCAGTGCCTGAGGACTGTATTCGGGGCGTCTTCCGAGTATAGCATTGCTTACATTGTTGCTGAGCAGCCCAAGTCAAGTAAGAAGCCCATTGCTCTCCCAACAAGTAATTCGGTCGAACAATAGACAACGACTGCCTCTTTTGATGTCCAATTACAATGCCCATTTTGCTAAGTCTCGTACAGGTGGCAAAAGAACCCGCCCTCTGTTGACAGTTCAGCCACTAGCAACCGACTTGGGTCTGACGGTTGATACCTCATGTGATCGAGATGACGCGGATTGCGTTGCTGATCTGGTTGATGATTATAACGGCCCAGGAAACATTTTGATTTGCTGGGAACATGATAATTTATCGGATATTGTGAAGGCTATGGGAGACAAAAACCCGCCGAGCTACCCAGATGATGCGTTCGTCTTTCCCTGAAGATCCCTGAGCAATTAAGCAGCGCGACTTGCTGACGGCCTCTCTAGCTTCAACTTGATATGGACAGATCCGTCTCCTTACAAGGGTATCACAACGACCACCTCGGAGAATTGTGCAGGCTTGGACAGCTAAGAGGGGAATCTCGTGAACTGGGAAGGAGTGAGGCATTACTGTAAAACAAAGAAAGGGTTCCAACAAATAATGTACCACCACAAAGAGTGGCTGAACCTTAGAGAGGTAATCAATTTTCATGAAGTCTTCTTTCGTTCCTATCATGGCCTCATATTGCAGAACTTCGCTACTCATGACGACCAAGAACATATCCCCTCAAATGTTTGTTCCTCAACGTCTGCCGGCTAACTTCGCGTACTGAGACACTCTGGATCAACTTCCGCTAGCCAAGTTCCCATTTGTTAGACGCTTTTTGCTGATTCTTCCTCTGGTGTTTCCAATATTGCACCTCCAGTCCTTTGCCAGGGTGAAGTTGTCCCATAAACACGTTTGAAACTATTCAAAAGACCACGTCATATTTACTCATTGGTTTACTGAAGTGATACGTTCTAACGTACGCACATTTCTTCTTGCCGACTCAAAACATGACCTCAGTATCGGAGCATGAAACAATACTTCTATCGATTTTGACTCCTCGCGAGAATAAAGATGTGAAGAGATGTGGTAAAAGCAGTTATCGTATTGCAGCCTCGATGAAATGATCAAAGTCCCAGGCCTGCTGCCTACCAAAACTATACCAACAGTGACACCAACTCATGCGCCAAAAGCTACCAGCTGGCATTGTGCTACCAGAAGTACTTAGATATCCGCCAAACTTACTCCAAACATTTCACTTCCAGGCCAATGTCGGCACAGTGTTGCATGAAGTAGTAAGTCATTACCAGTCAAGGCAGAGGTGCGATTCAATACCAGCATATTAATACCACCAATCGCCGGCATTCAATTTGAAGGCAGACTTTCCAGCTTCACATCTTATACTCGACATGGTAAATAATGGGCTCGCTTAAGATTATGTCAGAAACATCTTGCATGCTCTTCAGCAATTGAGCTCCACGTAAGTTTTTGCAACAACACGTATTTCATGAGCCGTGCTACCTGTCTAAACCTTGGCTCGATATCCTCTGACCGGTCCACTTCCATTCCCGAATTCGCCTCCCGTAGGCTTTTCCTTTATTCCCAGAGCCACAACCCTTGCCTCCTCGTCATGGTTTTCATCCGCATTGTCCTCAGTCTGCTCCGTCGTCTTGCCCATCCTCTTCCTCAAGATCTACAGCAGTCCGCTTCCTTCCCCTACCCTTCTTCTCCCTCCTCTTCTCGCCTTTCCCCCAAAGCTTGGCCTGTTCCCTTTCCGTCCACCCTAAATCATTCTTCTTCGCCCACTCCTGACCAACCTCCGCGAAGGTCTTTCCCAACGGATTATCTTTCTCCTTGTGCAAATTCTTCTTCTTAGCCCTCAACTTCCCTACGGCATCTTTCATACGTTTACTCGTCACTCTATCCCCTCCACCACCACCAGTATTGACACCAGTCCCGACAGCTCCATCGAAGTAGCGCGTGATGTTCGCTTGCGTACCTTCCTGCTCGCGACGATTCATATCTCTGATAACGGGGACGAGGACTTCGTCTGTGCGTTCTTGTGTCCATCCTATAGTGGCCATGAGGAATTCACGAAGTCGATCAAGATCGGGAACTCCCCATTCGAAGGCATCAGGGTTGCTGTCGACGTCTGGTTTGAGGTAGGCTTCAGTAACTGCTGGTGAGGGGAAAGTTGGAGGAAGGAATAATTTCGTGCCTTGTGCACGTCGGAACTTCTTGCGGAATGTGGTGGGTTCGTTGTTGATCGGTGGGCCATTGATTTGAACCGTTGACCACCACTCCTTGAATTCTTGGAGGCCAGTCGAGGCGGGAAATTCGGAGAGAATTTCTACGGCTGTGACAGGGCCGACACCTGGGAGGCCTTCTGTGTAATCTGAGCCGAGGAGATGGGCAATGGCAATAAGTTGATCGCGAGACAGAGATAGCTCTTTCTCGATGTCGGTTGAAAGGTAGCACTCGACGAACTTGTTACTATTGAACATGTTTTTGTAAACACGAGTGCCTCCAAAGAGAAAAATATCGCAATCATCTGTTACCACGCCATCAACAAGGCCCAAACGAACGAGTTCTGCACATTGAGCTTCAGCTTCCATCGGAGCTGTGATGTATGGAATACCAAAGAGTCGAAGAAGAGCTTGGCATTCAGTAATCATGACTTGGGTGACCTCGTCTGCATCGCGGCGGTCTTTCTTCTGTTGGTTTCGTAAAGCTTTGAGTTCTTGTTCGAAGGTTGCTTGGGTTTCTTGTTCTGTTCGATTATTCAGACTGTTTGCGAACTGAGCATGTGTTTCGGCTTCCACGGCGAGTTGAGCGAGTAGTTCCTCGTCCTCAGGATCACTGAAATCGTCAAACTCAGCGTCAATTTCAGTACGTTCTCGTATAGCAAAACTGTCGTCTTGAGAAAGTTGTGCGGGAAGTGTACCCAGCACTTCAGTATCGTTAAATGGACTTTGGCTTCTCGCAAGTGGGGGGCTATTCCGATCCGCTACCTCTGGCACTAGCATTTCAACATCTTCAAATTCAGGAGATGCCGACATCGACGGGGAGATATCAGTCCTCTCGGGCGGCTGCTCTGCATCGAGTACATCCCTCAACGTCGAAGTTTCTCCATAATGGCTCTCAGACCACTCTAGCTCTTCGGCTTCCATATCCTGGGATATTGCTTCCACTGATGGCTGTCTGTTATCAGGGAGAACTGGCATAGGGGGTTCAGCTCTAATAGCTTCAGCAACCTCTCCAAAGGTCTCCGGGGCAGCATGGTCCGGTATTGTTGCTACCCAAATTTCTCCCGCATTCTTGGGGGAAGAAGCTTGCCTAGACTCCGCAACATCTACACGCAATTCCAGATTCTCATAAGACTTTTTCGGCTCTGGCGCTTCCACGACCTCAATATCACTGTCCTCGTCTGAAGAGTCAATCTGAATAGGCCCATAAGCTTTTCTATACATCCTCTCTTCCTCATCAGCCTGTTCTCTATCCTCGGCATTAAGTTCACGATCTCTCTCCTTCTGTAACTCAACCTGATTCCTTATATCACCACCAGCTAGCCACGGTG
The DNA here is from genome assembly GCF_030347475.1 of Cadophora gregata. Lineage (NCBI taxonomy): Eukaryota > Fungi > Ascomycota > Leotiomycetes > Helotiales > Ploettnerulaceae > Cadophora > Cadophora gregata. The sequence continues at coordinate 1,802,217 of NW_026695927.1, forward strand.
GCAGCTCTCTCGGCGCATTTTCCTCTGACTCGCAATCGAACCCACCTGCCATATCCTCGCCATCTCGACTTGCGTTTCCGCTCTCATGGTTTTCAGCTGGCTTGGATTTCTTGAAGAATATCGAACCGAGACTCTCAAAGGGTAAAGGGCCATCAAAGGGATTTTTCTTGTTCAGAGTAACAGGTGCAGGCTGGTTTCTCCGCTCAGGAGCCTTCTGCCTCCTGGCTTTGGCTAGCGCGGCTTTCATATCCATATCGCTATCACTGTCGGTATCAACATCAGCAGGAACAGCTTTTCGCTTGGGCATCGCTGCATTAGCTCTGTTGTTGACGATATGTGCAATTATGCCTCCACTCGACCCCGAGATTGGCTTTGCGCTTTCGGCCGCTGGCTTTTGCTCATATTCTGGCAGTGGCACATCTTCAAAATCCATCTCCTCATCGGGTTCAGATTCTGGTCCGTGATTCTTCTGAAGTGACATGGCAATAGCTCGGTTAAGATGATCATCCTCATCGGACTCGGCTTCCTTTCCATCTTTCTGCAAAGACAAGGCGATGGCTCTATTGAGATCCTCTTCCTCCTCATCGAAAGCTGGACCTTTCTCGCATGATAGTTCTGCTGCTGGATTTTGGTCTATGAACAATGAATCTGGATCGTGCGATGGAGCAAGGGTCCGGCTGTGTTGGGACAACGGTATTTCTTCAGACGATTCCCTCGAATGTGCAGCAACCTTTCTACGTTTGTGGGCGTAGAACCTTTTCCTTCGCTCAGCAAGTTCTTGCGCTCGAAACTCGGTATACGTCAGGTTCAGCATGTTTCTTGTACTTGGCTGGGGTAACCGGTTCAAGCCCTCGACGGGAACATCCTCAAATTCGTCCTCGCTTTCTGAGTCATCCTTGAACTTCTGGGGTATGGCATCGATATCGATGGGTTTGTCCTTTCCTCCAACTCCCTTATCCGTACTCACAACACCGAGGGCATAACCACCTTCGGCACCCTCATTCTTGACCAGTACGTACTCCCTGCCCCTTTCACCAGCAATCCGTCCACCACCAACACCAGGTAAGTCGTTCATGCCATTTAGATTCATCAATCGTTGCGTCAGCTCATTCCTCTCCCTAACCCTATCAATCTGAAATCTTGAGAATGCCATTCGATCTGGAAACATGCCGTCCAGCTGCTCCTTACTATGGCCCATCCTCAGCCGACTCCTTAACCTAGCCGCATTCAGAATATTATATCGGTCTCCCGCAGGAAGACTCAGGAAGAACTCCCCATTAAAGTCAATCTTGCTGAAATCATACAGATTGACATCCTCGCCATTATGGAACTGCCTCGCATACTCCTCAAGATCTTCCGCACTCATGATTCTGGGATCGTTAGGCTGGCCCATCCCCTCGATTCCATTCGTCAGGTCGGGGAGATGATATGCGTCTGTCTTGCGGAATGTACGATTCTTGTTGCGCTCGGCGGTAGACATTCCCATCTCGCCGACATACACCAAGTCGGCGCCTTCAGGAATGGCTTCCTCTTCATCCTGAATCGCCGGCCTCCCACCCCTCTCCTTCTCCCTTCTCACCTCCCTCTTCCTCTTCTCCTCTTCCTCCTCACCCCTCCTCTTCATCTGTACCGCCAATAGTTTCCCCGCTGTCCTCACTGCATCTTCCCTCCTCCCTTCCCTTCTCCTCTTGCGACCCTGTATAGTCTGACGTTTGAGGATTGGTGCGCCGCCATCGAAGACAAAAACGGGCCTGATGCCAAAGAAGAGTAGTTTACAGATCCGGCGGAAGAATCCCACAACATGCGAGTTACGGAGAGCATTGCCCTCTTTATCGCGAACTGCTTTGAGGAATTGGTAGATCCAGATTGAGGCGTCGACGGCGAGACGTTTTTCGTTGAGGGTTGGGAGAGGCGTTGGGCGGGCAGAGGGAGCGAGGATGGGCCAGAGACCGGTGACTCCCATGGCTGGGATGGATGAGCGGTGATTGATGTTCTTCCTGTCGTAACTTGTAGAGTATTTGTGGTTCTGGGTCTGGAGGGCATCTATCTACCTTAAGGCGGGCTTGAAGGAGGTTGATGCAGATGGAAGGTAACGAACGCGCACATTATGCGCCCTCCTCATGCTCTCACGCAATTCTACTTTCGTTCCTCACCTTCCGTGGCTGTATCTGTTGCTTACTTCCACAGAAGTGAAGGGTTGTTGTCGCCCGCCTGGATGACAAATGACGTTGATGACTCGAACACGGTCTCGCGGTCTCACATGACCGAATCCAAATCCGCTTCCAATTCAGCGCTGAAAGTACCACCCCGCTATCATCCAATATATACCAGCAACATACTCTACTTTGGTATATACTTTGTTCAATACACTCAATCCCAGCATAACAATGGACAAATCTCAATCAGAAACTTACCTCACCTCCCTCCTCAATAAAACTCTCCGCATAACAACAACAGACACGCGCATGTTTCTAGGCCAATTCAAGTGCACCGATTCGGTATGTATCCCCAGTCCAAGCTGCAAAAATTCAGGCCGCTCTCAGCTACCGCGGACATTAATCAAGGGTACCACCATCCTAACCACCCTCACAGGACCTCAACATCATCCTCGCCCAAACTTACGAATACCGCCTCCCAGCTCCGCCAAAACCCAAGCCCTCCCCTTCAACAACCAACTCATCAATCCCAATCGTCCAAGACATGACCTCCCGCTACGTTGGCCTCGTCGTCGTTCCGGGGGATTACATCACACGGATAGAAGTCGAAGAGTTTGAGAGCCAGATGAAGGGCCTGGGCAAGGGTGCAGGGAGTGGGAAGATGGTTGGTGAGGGGTTGAGAGATTCACCGAGAGAGGGCTCGCGAGAGAAGGAAGGTAGAGAGGCGTTTTGTGTGGGTAGAGTATGTGAGCCGGATACGGGAAGTGTTTGGAAGGAGGAGAATGACGTGGTTTGAGTGTGGCCATGACCTGGGAATGTGATCCCGACTGCGAATAAGCCTCTTCTTAAGGGGCATAGACAAGCATCGTCAGGCTTTGTGGTCGACGCAGAGCTTTGCCGCCTTCTGAGGTCTAAAGACATGGCCGCATCGATGCTTGGACGTGGAAGGGAGATCAGTAGCTAGGCTGATTAGATGATTGATACATTTCGTGTGCTAACGGAACGATGCATGGACACGGAGAAGAGTCGATAAAGCCATGTATCGAGATGTGGGAGCTTGTTGGACAAGATACCTGGACTTGGGAGATTTATACATGCGGAACGACGTATGCATTGGCCGGATGTAAGACTTGACCTGCTAGGCCGGATTGCATAGGAGCAGTGGCAACAGCTGAGAAATGTTTTGAAACGTTGGTTCGAAGCAACTCTTCTCGGAGACTATTCAGGTCACATTTTTTAAGAATAAATGGACGCGCCAGAGATCAACGTGCTTATTACGAGTAACAGCATACCCCTACAAATATAAGACACATCCTTCAAGTCCAATTCCTATTCTCATTGCCTCCAAATTACGTATTACCACCACATATCAAGCCTCTTCCTCGTCCTTGCAAGCATCAAGCATAGCACATCGAAAAAGCGCATTTCTTTTCTTTCATGAAAAGGAAATCCTGGGAATAAACCGCCACCAGTCCAAGTCCGACTCCCACCCCTGGAAAACACCAGCGCAATCCAATGCAATGCTCTGCACATTGCATCATTGCTAAAGAAAGTGGAAACAGATTTATGCGACGACAGTCTCCTGACGACCGCGAGCGTTCTCGCCGTTGACAGTGCTGTCTTGGATAGATGGTGCACCAACCTCCTCCTCCTCCTCTTCATCCTCATCGTCATACTCCTCGCCTTTGTGAGCGCTCGCTGGGAGCCAGGAGTCTCGATCGTTCAGAGGTGCGTCCTGGCCAGTAAGATCATGACCCTCGGCATTGCGCTGGATATTGTTGCGGCGACGTTGGGAAAGGGTACGGGCGCGAGTAGAGAGGGTGGAAGAAACCTTGGCGTTGGCGGTAACCCAATTGGTGAGAGCATCCTCACAGTCTTGGATGATTGCTTTGGACGCTTCATATCCATCATATGCGGCACGAGTCTCACCTGGGGTAACAGGAGTATCATCGACGAGCTCCAACAGGTGCTTTCCGTACCCAGCAATGATGGCAAGCTTCTCGCAGTGCTCACGGAGAGCATCGAACTGGTAGGTATAGGCAGCCTTTAGCTTCTCGCGGGTGATGTTTGAGAGTTGCGCCTCCGCGACCAGCGACTCAGCTTCAGCACGGACAAGTTCCTGCTCGAGAACGACAATCTTGGGGGAGTTTGGCTCCTTGTACTTGAGTTGGGCGATCTGATCAGTGATCTTTTGCTTGCCTATCCACGTCATTAGTAGAGAAGATGATTGCTGTCGTGTAACCTACGGTCTCTGCTGGGTTGAACGGATGCCTCAATGTTACGGATCGACTTGATAGTAACACGGTATTGATCATAACGGTCAATGTACTGGTCCTCAAGCTCGCCGATCTCGTAGATCAAAACACCAAGCTTATCCGTGACATCCGACACATCGTCATCACAAGCTTCACCCCAGATGGAGAGTTGTTGCTGGAAAACAGTTAGAATGAGGTCAAGATGCGGCTATATTTCGCAACTTACAGCAACTTCCATGCGCTCGCGGCCGACTTGCTCCATGCTGCGCATAACATTCTTCTCCATCTTCACCAGCTGAGAGAGCTTCTTTGCAAGATCTGGGCCGAATTGGCCGGCGGTTTGACGTCGGAGAGCATGACCTATAATAATAAACGTCAGCAAAGTGCTGTCGTAAATAGTGTACAGAGACGTGGCACATCATTGTGGCGACTAGAATCGAGGAGGAGCGACTCTTGCTAGAAGCTTGAAGTCGAGGTCGAGGAAAATACAAGAACATTTGATTGCAATCATGCCACTTTTTTCCTGGAATGGAGCTCAATAGCCACAACTGTCGCGTCTCATCCCCAGTCTACCCAATTATGCCAGCATGTAAGACGGAAGGAATTAAAAGTTCGTCCACGTCATAGGAAATGTACTGACCGAGTCCACCTTTTCCGAAGAGTCTGCCTGCCTTTGTGCTGGAGGCTGGTGGGGGAGGGTTCTGGAGTTGCGAGGCCTACGGCGGATCAATTAGCAACAGCTCCGAAAGTCCTCTGCACGCCTAGCCACTGCAGATGGTGAGGATATACATACAGTAGGAGCCCGCGATTGTCTCATAGAATAAGTGCGGTGCATGTTGACGGAAGCTGCGGAATGCGCAAAGCTGACGACCGGTGTGGATAGCTGTTGGAAGACTCTAGGTTATCACAGCAGAGCAGAGCAGAGCAGAGCAGAGCAGAGCGGAGCAGAGCGGAGTGATCGTGGGTATCAAAGATGATATGATGTGATATGATGGCTGAGCAGTGATCAGGAGGAGTTGTTTTGTTTTGTTATGAAGAGGAGAAGAGAAGAGAAGAGGAAGAGGAAGGGGAGTAGAAGAGGCGGCTGTTGCGACCTCTCTGTTATTTAGGAGGGAGAGGGAGCTCTTAGCTGCGTGTGCCTGTGCCCGTCCCCGTCGAGCGTCACCAGTCGCAGGCTCGCAGCCGAGCAACCAGGATACTGTAGCGATGACGTAGGAGGTGGCCTCTCATCCCAGCACTAACTACTTACAGCACGAGTACTGGTACTCGTAGCCTAATTGGAAGGTTACCCAGCACCCAGAAGAAGCCAGTGCAGCAACTAAGCAACCCGCTAGACTCCGTGCAGCGCAGCGCAGTGCAGTGCAGTGCAGTGCAGTGCCGAACCAGAACCAGAACCAGAACCAGAACCAGAACCAGAACCAGCCGGATGTGGAACAAAACAATCGTTGACGCACGAGAGCAGCGCCGGGCAAATCAAGTACAGTACAGTATAGTACAGTACAGTACAGTATAACAGTAGCAGCCAATAATGGAGGAGGATGGAGCAAGAGCTCAACGCCATGCCGTGCCAATTGCCATGCTCTTCCAGTTCCAGTTCCAGTTCCAGTTCCAGTTCCGACTTCGATTATTATTGATTCCGTCTTGCTCCCTTCTTTCAAGTCCCGTTCCTTGCGTCTCGGGACTTGAACAGTAGCTGCCCGAGCTGCCATTATTGTAAATTACCATGCACAAACACAGCACGAACACCATGAAACGTCCACCCGATCTAGACATCCCCAGCATCCTCTGGCTCTGGCCGCATCCATCATGATCTCCGCCAGGATATATGCCCTGCCCTGCCCTCCCGAGTCTTCTGCTCCATCCGGCTCCACAGTTTTCTACTTATCAGGCCGCCTTAGGGTATCTGCCTCCGCAGGTTGGTACAGTACAGTAGCATCTAGACCTTCCCCCACCTGTTACTGTACTGTAAGAACTTACTGCTCTGCTCTGTTCTGTTCTGTTCTGTTCGGCTCGGTACACATCGAAACAACATCCGAGACCAGACAACAAACGCCACTACTGTACTACAGTACTACGGTACGTCGGTGACTGACGACGCTACGTCACCGTTTTCGAACCACACGACGTTTTGGCAAATAATGAAGCAATCTTAATCTTACCTTAATCTTGAATCCAGGCAAATGGTGACTTAGTGGTGTTACCTAGTCTTGGATGGGTTTGGGATGGCCAGATAGTCCGGCGATGTTACTCTAGTCCCCGTAGTGTAGTGGCTGTGCTGTACCTGACTACTTCAGGTAATGGCTGCACCTGCAGGCAGGCAGGTGTTCCAACTTCCATTGTTGATCAGCCGGGAAGCAGGGTCACGTGTCGGATGAACGACTGCCGTCGATCATCCAAGGTGGCTCGTTTGGGTGTTTTCTGGCTCCGAGTTTGGGTATGGGAATGGGGATGGGAAGCTCGAGGTATATTTATTGACTCATCTATGTTTACTTACTATTCATATCCGAAGAGGCAGTATTTATTGGCCAGGTGTGGCCAATCGAGAGAATTTGCTGCGCGTTAAGCTTCACTGAATAACGATCGGAAGTCCAAAGACAATCATTCGATATCTCGGTATGCAATTGCTGATTAGCTATTTTCAGAGCATATGAAACAAAGTATCATGGGGAAAACGTCGGACTTTCGTGTTTTGGAAGCGTCTTAATCGGACATTGTATCTTTGCCCATGGCGTCGTCAGAATGGGTTCTACCCATGAATTTTCCATTGTCGGACCAACTGATGTCCTTGCAAGCGAGTTTCCTACTGGAAAGGTCAAGAGACATAGAACAGCATTTAGCAAAATCGTACCTCTACGCTCAGAAGAATCGGTTACGCTTATGTATAGTAAGCTGGATCACTGGTAATCTTGCTCCTAAGACTAGCGGTTCACCACCACAGCCCATGGATCAATCACCGAGTGTATCTCGTCGGTCTGAACCTCTTCCTTCTCGGCCTCACAGATCCATCGTCGTCATCCTCCTCAGCATCCTCCTCAGTCTCAGCAGCATTGGTGTTCTCTTCCACAACCGGTCCCATCGGCGCAGCAGTCTTCCGCATCTTACACCCCCTTCCCTTCTTATCCCCCGCCTTGCCACCGCCACGAATAGCACTGATCTTCTCCCTCGACCCCTTCTTCCTCTGATCCATCCCATCCAGCGCATCCAGGGCCTCCTCTCCCTCCAGGACACCACGTTTACCTCCAGCCTGTGCCTTCGGCAAGGTCTTATTGAGTCCCTGCTTCTTCGCGAATTTCTCCCCATAATTAAAGAGGAGTTCCTCGCCGACGTCGATGTCGCGGAGAGCGAAGAATTTGATGCGGTGTTCGCCATTGACGAGGACGATCTTCGCCTCGCAATTGAGCCCGTCAGTGGCGCTACCGCTGTGATTGATGAAGCGAGTTTTGTTTCCAAGGCGCGCGGCGTCGATTACGCGCTCTTTGTTGAGGTCGAATAGAAAAGAAAGGAGTTTGCGGTCGTAGACTATGCCTCTTCGGTCGGCCTCTTCGGATGAGATGTTCTGGGGCGAGATGTTAGTGCAAGCTCAGGTGTCATTTCGCGAAGGATTTTTGATTTACTTCACCAGAATACTCGCTGAGATAATCGCCTTTCTTCACTGGTTCTGCTAGGTACAGTCCGAACCCTACAAGCTGACTCTCACCCATAACCATCGCTTTAGAAACGCCTCGTTGCAGATAGATATTCTGACAGCCTGTTGTGAAGAGTGCATCATCGTACTTGTTGGCTGGGTTGATACGGGCTAGTGCTCCGCAAGAGCCGCATTCTGGACCACATTCCCTATTCATTTTAATACAGATACAGCTGTCTGATGTACAGGACAGGCCAAACGCCAGACAAGAGCAGCCGGTAAACCTTCTTGGGCAGTCGTCTGAGCAGCCGCAGAAGCTCTCGCACAAAAGATTTGCGGTGGCGCATGGGCATGAAGTCTCGTCATCGCCTGGCCGAGCGATACAAGGTCCTGGGTGTCCACACTGTTTTCTGGGTCAGTAAAATACATCAAAGGGAGATATTATCACTCACAGCAACTACTTGTTTTCTCTCTGCATGCTTATGTGCATCTGTGTAATCATTCAAGTCTCCTCGGAGGGCCTTCCTCTTGTTGTCATACCATTCAAGTTTCTTGGGCCGTCCATGAGGAGGTTCCTCGATTTCCTCTGCGTGATGCTCGCTCTCGTACTGCTGAATTTCAGCCCAAACAGTCCAGCAGGGAATATTTAGAGCATAAGCTATATAGCAAGATCGGTAGTTGGGATGTCGGTAGGTGGCAATCATTTGGGAAAGGATTGCTAGGTGCTCCTCGTCGAACTCGTAGTCCAAATCCGAGAAATCAGTAGCCATGTAACAGTCATTCGAGCAGGACTTCTTTTTATTCTGAGGAAGAGGTTCAATATCGTCCTGAATTTGATGCTTAAATCGACGGAGCGTATCTTCATAGTTCAGATTGAGAGGCTTCGGATTGTATTTCATTTCAGGTGGTCCTTGAGGGGCCTCATCGTCAACATCGCTGAAGTTTATCGGCTCATGAAGAAAATCCCCATGTGTCGGACAATCGATCGCTGCACATATCAAACACGTAAGATCTGCGTATGTCCCAATCCGATTTGAGGTAGGGTTGGGCTTCTTGGTCGCACTTTCAATCATTTCCTTCAACAGACTAGCTGGGAGAACGACATCCTGTGTCTCGATATCGAATACTGTCTCGAAAGCATCACAAAAGTTGCTAGCAGCTTCTCCTATGCGATAATCTAGTGGCCCACCAAAAGATTCCAGGAGTAATCTCCGCTGGCGGCGGTCTATGCCAAGTTCACCGCTCTCCTCGTTTTGCAGTAGAAGGTAATGTTTGAGTGCTTGCAAGTCAAAGCCAAGTTGAAGTTCTTCCAGCCACATCGGCAGATACTGTCGAATACGAGAAATTTCCTCTGTTTCACGGCTGGTAACGGAACTCCGGGGACTGTAGACTTGTTCCAGCTCCTTGACAAGTCGGCTGAAGTTGGCTTCATTTCTCGTTCCAGAGTCGCCTAAGAACGGTATGAATTTCAACTTCTCATCATCTGCCTTAAGGATATTGCGCCGAACATTCATATGCGAACTGTACTTTGGTACTCGAGGAGCGTCACCAAACACCTGTTTAGCGAAAAGCGTGCTCTTACCTTTGCCCAGCTTGCCGCTCTTCTGGACAGGCTTCGAGATTCAGTAAAGCATAGGAATATTGGGGCGGATTACTTACGTAGTGATAGAGAACGTCCCTTGTCGTACCATCTGGTGCTTGGGCTCCCGGCTCTAATACCACAGAGGCCATAAAGGCAAAAGGCGAGATTTTGTCTACTGCCCGAGAATTCCTCTCCAGAGCAGCCATTCGTGCATCGGCCAAAACATATCTTGTGGACAACGCGTGGCCATCTCTCATGCCTTGCAAAAACCCACGCAATCGGTCATCCAAGTCAAACGCATCCTTTTGTGTGTCAAACTTGGCTAGTTGCGCCATGCGTTTCCTGGGAGACTGACTTCCACGTTCTGACAAAGACTCTCCAACGATTTGTTTCTGCTTTTTCTGTTGTAGACGAGTAATAAGTGGCGATGTTGAGCCAATTGAAGAATTGTCATTTCGTGATCTCCGTTCGCTGTTTGACTGTTTGGAAGGAGAGCCAGTTGGAGGCATCTGGCTCTGGGAAGAGAAGATGCCTTCCATCTTGTCATCTTCATTCTGGTCCTTGTCTTCATCGTGACTGCTATCTTCATCTTCTTCCTGATACTCATCTTCGCCCTGGTCCAGATCTTCATCCCTGTCATCCTTGGCTTCAGATCTGGATCGATACATCAGAGAATGTTCTCCAACAACATTTCGTGGGACAGCCTCTGTAGGCTTAGGGGCTTGGTTGAAAGCTGGATCTGGAGTACCCCTTGAACCAGAGGCGAGAGGCTCTCTTATTTTGGGCGCATGTGGAGGAGATACTCCAAGAGGTAGATCGTAAAATTTTAACTCCTTGTTGACTGGCTCTGTAGGATTTCCTGGTGAGCCCCGAGTTGGTGTGAACGTTGGTTGGAAATGTGTATGTGGTGAAGGCTTCGAGGAATATGCTTGGGTCGGTGAAGCGGGAGAGAACTTTACGGCTGGTGTTGCAGTGATCCTTCCAAATCTTTGGGGTGTAGCATGAGCAAAATTGGAGATCGTCGTGGATGGTTCCTCAGCCTGCGTACCAGCATTGGAGGCACCAGTGCGTTGTGGACGAGAGGGAGGAGACGGTGTTCGCAGGTCAATAGGATCTGTATGTCTGACAAGAGGTCGTCTACGTGGAGGTGGAAAGTCGTCATCATCATCACTACTAAGCAGATCAATGACAAGAGGAAGTGGGCGTTGAAAGGCCATATGGCCGGAGATGCTCTCTAGATTCAAGATGCCCGCTGCTGTCAGAGCAATATAACGTCCTTGTCTTAGCCTTTAATGGCCGGTCGCAGGACCTTTATCCTGGCGTAGAGCAGGAAATGGATAGAGTCTTCCAAGTTGTTGAACGTCAATTCGCTATCACGTGATAGGCTCTCTGTGAGGCCGTCGTGAGTCCTGTTTCAGAGCAGACCGGTGGAAAAGGCGGCTGGAGACACCATAAGGTAAGGCTGGTTCTACACTTCTATGAAGGGGTGACCTGAAGTGTTTAGAGTCATAAGTGCTGGGCTTGGTGAGGTGAACATGAGTGTTCCTACCTATGGACGCGCGCAATAAGGTACGCGACAGCAGCGTCTCCCGCCTCCACCAGCAAATAGCCCTCCACCCTCACAACCAGCGCAGTTGCTGCTATGCCTCCCCAAGAATGATTATAAGAAGAAGAAGATCATATCGGAAGCGAGAGTCGATGATTTGCGGAAGGCTCTCAGCACTCTGGAGGTGCAGTGCAGCGCAGCATGGCTGGGCAGTTGGAATAGGAGCAGGTCGTCCTGGATTGGGTCCGCTTGCTGGAAAAGGTGGGCAGGGAGCAGAGAAATTCTTGTGCACAAGTCGCACAGCAAGCATAATTCCACGCGGTCTGCATAACCTGATTACATAACGACGATCATATTATCCACTCCTCATCGCAGTCTTTCTTCGATAGACAAACACTACGATATAGGTCGATGCTAGTAGGTACCTTTCGCGACATCTCTTTAGTTAAGTCTGATATATTTGCCACTCAAATCTACACTTTGTTACCCATTTGCGCTTTGTCTCTCATGTCTGCTGCCACCCACGCCCGCAGAGAGTGCTACCGTAGTTCTGTGCTATGCTGCTGCCGCTGCTGAAGATTCTGTGATTCGTGGCTTAAGGCAGCTGAAAGCCTGCATGGGCATGCAAGCCACAGGTGGAGTTACGGCCGGCATCTTCAGCATGATTGCGGGTATCCTGCAAGCCTGACAAATTGAAGTGCAGCGCTGCAGTCTCGCAGACACTCATGCATTCTCACCACTGCATCCAGGGGCTTGCAGCGTTCTGTCTCAAGTCACTTTGCTATGCTGCTTCATCTTGCTGGAAGAAAATGTTCCGCTTGAGTTAGCATTATGATACGGATATCGATGCAAGGCAAAGCGGATCTCCACACCGCAGAATCTTTCCCCTGCAGTCATCCCATGTATCTATGTTACTTTTGCGGAGTTTCATACCCTATCTTGGTATCACTACAGGCTCGAACTCTTGGCACCAGTCAAAGTCTGTGGACCTGGGGGTGAACCATGGGCTCGGAGACCTTTTCTAGGCCTAGAAAGTTTTTTGAAGTTTGATATCGTGCCTAGTTGCCACAGGGTAGCAGCCATCAAAGGTTACTCCCGAACAAAGGATTCCGAGGTCCCCAGTGTTCGCAATTACATGTAGGATATTTCATATCCCCTCATGTAGTGATATGAGACTATCCGAAAGAATACAAAGTGATATAGGACAGTCCTCGCAAATGCGAAGTATTGTCGTTACAATATGTCGTATCCGAATATCACTTAAGTGCGCTAGCACGCGGGTGACTTTGAAGATGGAACTTCGTCGGATTCTGGCCCGAGCAGGAGCTGAATGGAAGATTAACAGAAATAGGTCATATGCCGAAATCTCAAAATGTATGTAGACCACTGTTGCTCCAGCCAGCAGATGGTGCGTCAGGTATGAAGAAATCCCATCATTACGAGGCTATCTGTACACACGCCGCAGCCCAACTACCAGGTACGATATCAATTATGACTTCAATGCTGGCTGTTCCCTCTCCACAAGTTCTGTTGTTATTTTCTGTCAAATGGTGGTGGGCCATGTCGCTTCTTGATCAGATCCGCAGCCTAAAGACTGTCAGTTGCATTCCACGACTTCCTCGCTCCAACTCACTTTTTCACCAGCAGCATAGATCGTAGCCGATGGCGCACTCGCAGGAGTAATAGGCATAAAACTCGCATCAGCCACACTCAATCCTTTCACGCCATAGACTACCAACTCATCATCAACAACACCGCCAAGCTCCAACTTCATCATTGGCAAAGTGCAGCATTCATGTGCATTGGAAGGGTTGATCAACGTTCTGAACTTGGCTTTCAGGTCTTCGTCACTGGTGATGTTTGCTCCAGGGCTGATCTCTGTGGGACCGAGAACTTGCATTGAGGGTTGGGCCATGATTTGTCTGTTCTTTGAGAAGAGTGATAGGACAAGTTCGATATCGGTTGGATCTGTCAAAGCACCATAGTCGATGAGTGGATTGTCGAGGATGTTTGTGGAATTTATAGCAATCGATCCTCGACTCAGTGGTTTGATCATATAAATTGTTGTCTGGGTTCCAGTGTTCTAGCTCAGGCTACCAATTGCTGTCTTTGAAGATGAATAATGTTTGAATAACAACTTTCTCTGAGCGGCGTAGCCTTTGACGACGGAAGGGTGAGTATTTGGTGGGAGGATAGACGCGGGGTCTTGGGACTTAGCGAGGCTGATTATTGGCTCCCAGTTCAAAGTAGCATTCTTGAGTGGGAGAAGAGCGATATTATTTCCTGTTCCTCGGGTGAGGGTATACGCTCCCTCGCGAGATGCATCGTATAGGGCTCTTTGTTCTGCATCATAGGTGGAATTGGTGTTCAAGCTGCCACCATTCGGCTCGATGTTGGAAGTGACTGGAAATCTCTGTCAACAAAATGTCAAGATCATGAAGGATATCAAAGAGAACTGACAAGTGTAATCTACTTTTAGGTCAAGATGATCCTGGAAGTTTTGTCCGACACCTGGAAGATCAACGACGACTTTGATACCGAAGCGCTGCAGTAACGCTTTAGGCCCAATGCCTGAAAGCTGAAGTATTTGTGGTGAGTGAACAGCTCCTGCAGCCATTATGACCTCTTTTGTGGCTTTGGCCAATTGTATTTCTCCGCTAGCAGGCGAAAGATACTCAACACCAACAGCTGTTTTTCCACGAAAAAGAACTTTGGTGACTGCATGCCCAGGCAATAAATGATAATTAGGTCGAGAACTCTTGATTCGATCGTAGTGGACAGTCTTTGAATAAGATCTGATTCTAGCGACTGGATCTAGAGCTTTGAGGAGCCAGAAGAGCCCAGTAGCGTCTCTGCATTGGGATCTCTTCGAGGGGCTATTCCAAGATCTGTTGCGGCATTCCAGAAGTTTGCTCACATGGCTGTCAGCACTTCAAAGAAACAAGAGAATCTGAAAGGTGTCTTACCACTGGATTGATAACCGTATGGAGCGTAACTTGCTTGTACAGGACCGTTGTTGCCGTGGTATGAGCTGTCCCAAGTAATGTTGTACTTCTTCGCGAATGCTGCTTCTGGAGGGGTGAAAGTTTCACTCTGAAGGCCGTTAGCAGTTGTAGTCTCGGTAAAACACTTCTACTTGCTTTCTTGAAATACGGGAGGAGATCTTCCCATCCCCAGCCACGATTTCCGAGTTCTTCCCAGGAGTTGTAATCCACTGCTGGGCAGCGAAGGAAGAACATCGCGTTGATCGTGGATCCACCTCCAACTACTCGGCCCATTGGAACGAAGTATGTGCCATTGTTGAGCCCTCGCTTCATTACATCAGTAAAAGCGAAACGTACTTGGTATGGTACAGAAAAACTGACCTGCGGGGTACTGAAAATATTTGGCCAGAAATATGGGACAGGGAAATATGATCCAGGAACCAGAACAGAATCTTCTCCTTGATCAAAGGGACCATACTCCACAACCAATACGGATGCTGCGTTTTGTTAGGAGTGAGTTGAAATCTCCACTTCATTCAAACTCACTGTTTGGCTTTTCGGTAAGTCGATCAGCAACGGTCAACCCTCCAATTCCTGCACCGACAATAATGAAGTCGTAAGTTGTATTGGCTGCTGTCTTAGAATCCACGACCCGAGCATACTTCCCTAAAGGACCGCCAAGCACACCATGCAAAAGCAATAGAAGGACGCAAGTGAGCGGGATTGTCATTTTGGAATTTTAGTCGATGCCCGAGGAAGCCAGAATAAGGGGATCGTCTCGGGAATTTATAGCCATTATTTGGATGTAACCTTTGATAAGCGCTATTCTTTGAGGGTATCTCGTCCGAAATAACCATGCGATCAATATGTAGGTGTATGCCGCACCAGTTGTGGGCAGAATACGAAAGCGAGCAGTCCATACGGATGCCTGCTTCACCACCTCGCACATGGGGAGTTCACAGGGGCCGGTTCACTTCCGGCATATCTTGCAGCTGCCCCTGTTTGCCAAAATAAAGGTGGATATAGCATCAAAATGGCTAGCGACCTACTTCAGATAATCGATCGTAATGAGGTCGTGAGAATTGGTATGTCAGTGTCTTATAAGTAGTGTTGGATACATTTCAGGCTTCCTCATGGTTCAATTTGAATTTTTCAAGATTGTGACTGTGATTGAGTATTGGCAACACGCAGAGCACTAGCAGGGAAAATAATCGTTACCATGGTACCGTTCAATGACCACCAATAGAGCTCACTAGATACTGGCGAAGATCCCGTCCAGAACCGAGTACAGCCCCCCATTCTGATGACCACGAAACAATAGACCTGAAGGAGAAGAGTGCCAACCAAAATATACACAGATATTCGTTCCCTAATGCTACGGCCTACGATTTTTGAGTCCATTGCGGACTATCGACCCCGGTCTAATTCTTTGACCTCGACAAAGACGAGATAGAAAGCCCCCTGGGTAAAGGAACAACCCTGCGATCAAAGTTCAGACATCACGCCAAATCGTTCCACTGAAGATATTGTCTTGTGCCGGTATCTATGTGAAACCTCAATCGTCCTACAACGGCGAATTGGAGATACCCCGAACTTTGATGGACCTGGACATATCAGCAGGAAAGATGAAAGTTTTAAAGTCAGAGTTTACTCTGAAATTATGCACCCGACCGGCCAACCGAACTCCACTTCTTAGATCGATCTAATGGTAGGCCATTGCTTTGTACGATGGGCTCGAAAGTAGCGCCAGGTGTCTCGGGAGCTAAGTACCGCCGGCAAATCATTTAGCTCTACACTATCTTTCGAATCAGTGGCATGTATTGGCCGAGGCTGGAACTAAGTGAGAAAGCCGGGAAGGCTAAATGAACATAGCGTTATTGACTGTCCAAGGGATTCGAGAGGCTTTGTTTCGAGAAGAAGCGAGAAGAATCGACGCTAACTCACGTCTTCGGGACATCATGTGTAAAATGTAAAAAGCAGAAGGTCATGATTGTCATATTCTTCTTCATTAAGCTGCACCCAGCATAACACTTCCAAGGGCAGCTAAAAGCTCATTACCTCATGTGATGTCCACTATCAAACTCCAGGACCTTTGACATGCTGGAGCGCACCGGCACCCAGTCCCCCCCCAAAATTTACTCATGATCATCATAAATAAATCAATCCCACCCCCAAAAACACAAAACGCCAGAACCAAACACAAGTCTTGCAACAAACAACAAGCAAGAAGATTAAGGCACTTCCCCTCCCGCACAACTCCTCCCCCTACTACCCATTACTCATTTCACACGACCCTTCACTACCCTCCTCCCCTCATCCTCCCCACTCCCCACTGACCACTCAAGTCCCAACCCCCTCCTAATCCTCTTCCCCTCCTCTTCCTGCTCTCGATCATACACAGCATAGAGAGCTTTTAACCAGTGCTCCAGAATCCTCTCTGCCTCGCTCACGTGACCGAACTGCTTGCCAGTCACACGAGCGTCATACAGCATCCTCCTCACCTGACTTTGCACCGTCTCGTACGCCTCGATCATAAGCAGAATTTGCAGGCCCGAGGCGCGGTCTTTTGCTTCTGTTTCTGTTTCGAGAGGCTGGTGGTGCCGGAGGAGAGCCGTGGTGAGCTCGTTGGTGAGAAGCTCGGTACAGATTTTGAGGCCGATGTCGTTTTCTGGGGCTGACTTGCTAAGAGCTGGGAGGGAGAGTTCATCGTCCTCGTCGCTGATGTCGTGGATTTGAGTTTGATGATGAGGATGTGGACTGGAACTAAAAAGAGATCGACGATCTGAGGAGACCTCCTTCTCGAAATCCGCATCAAGTGGTGAGCATGGTGGTGAGCCAACTAACGTCTCTGCATCCGAACCTGGCGTTGATGGTGATGGTGACGCTCCGCATTGCGAGTGTTGCTTGACCAGATCTCGCAAACTCAGTTGACATTTGATTTTGCGAAGCCGTTTGCGAGTTTGAATTCGGTATGAAGTCGAAATTGAAGTGGTACGATCGTGATCTTCCTCGTGATTTTGGATTGAGATTTGGGACTGGGCGAACGAAGTTTTCAAACGAAGAGGTAACACTGCTTGGTACTCTGATGCGAGCAATTGCGCCTTGTCCAGCTCGCATTCCACGGACTTCCGCTCCAATTGGCCGACGAAAAAGACGGGAGTCTTAGATCGCCTACGATACATCCCTATCTGCACCTCATCAGCCTCTGCGTCCATATCGTTGGGTGCCGGCGAAATGAAGCTATGGGTTGAGTAGATACTGATTGAATCGTCTGAAAGGAATGAAGAAGAAGAACGAGGCTGGAGGAACAGAACATGTTTTTGAGATTTTTGGTGAGGACGTGGGAGAGGGAGAGGGTGATGGAGAGAGTGAGCTCCAATAATACGAGGTCGGGCACTTGATGAGAGCTGCAGCTTCGTATCCTGGTTCTGGCACCCCCTTGTCCAGACATCGTCATCGGCTGGAGTTCGGTGTGCATCGACCTCCAAGCAGGATTCCACGCCGATAACAGACGAATCCCCAGTTATTCTCTGCCCAGGGGAAAATCTGGTGTCGAAGTAGCATCCAGGCGTTGCTTTTTGGAGCCGTCTTCTCTTGTGGTCTTCGGGGCCTGATGATGCCTTCATTGCTTTCGCTGGTCCTGAGTCGGAAGGATGGCGAGCAGCCAATTGCACGAGCGGCATGCTGGTGGTGTGTGGGAGCACGGCACCATCAACAAATAGTTGTCAGTTGGAAGCAGGTTGATGAGTTGGGTACGTGGATATATATATATATATATCGTAGTTTTGAGACAATCGTGATTGATGGACGACAGCAAACGGTATGTTCCCTGCTGATTTGTCTGGATCTTGTCATTTAATCATTGACAAGACAGCAGACAGGCAGGCATGAGCTTCTGCTCCACGCAGTCATATATCAAAGAATGGCTTTGTTGTGACATATGGTTTGGCGTAGCGAGAGTATCAGAAGCATCCACCCATCTAGGAGCAAGAGAAGCAGAGGGGAGCAGAGGAGAAGAGAGCAGACCTCCTTCATATTTCATTTCATCAATCAATGGTCTTGACAAGTTGTCTGCTGACACCGTTTCTCCATCCCTACCTCCTGTACCTACTTCCTCATTCTTTGAAGAAGATAGGGAGGGCATCAGAATGTACGAAGGGTAGGACTTGCAGCCACAATTTCGCATCTCATCCACCCACGGACACCCCCTCTCCCCTCCATTATGGTGAGGTGAGGTGAGAGCTGAACAAACGAGTGAGCCAAGGCCCAGCCCCAGCCCCAGCCCGACTGAGATTTCACGATGGGTGCTGGTGGTGGGCCCTACTTGGTTACCTGCCTTCCATTACATTACCTACCGTACCTCCAGTCAGTACGGAGAGGGCTTGGGGCAGTCCGGCAAGCAAGCCGTCGCTGTCGCCGTCTTAGGATGCCGTGGTTTGGTTTTATAGCTGTGTATATTACCTAAGTATAAGCATGTCACTGCTTCCACTGCAGGACTTCCAATTCCATTCCATTCCATTCCTGTTGTGCTCGTCGCCAATGATCGCATTGCAGAAGCTGCAGCACCCTACAGCACAGCACCCTACAGCACAGCACCCTACAGCACAGCACAGTCTGATCCCAGTGTCTGGGCGGGGCGGGGCGGGGCGGGGCGGGGCGGGGCGGGAAGTGGGTTGGGTTTGAGTATAGGTACCTTATACGCGGGCGGAGGTACGGTACCTATTGGCGCTGACTGGATTGACTGCAACTGGTCAGCCTTTCAGGGTTCCATTTCATTGTTCAACATCCAGCTCCAACTCCAACTCCAACTCCAACTCCAACCCATTTCTCGCTCGCTCGCCAACTGTCGCTTTCGCTTCCTTCTTGTCTCTTTCTTGTCTTCTCTTTTTTTCTTCTTTCTTCTTTCTTTTTTCTTCTATCATCTCCCTACCTCCATCAATACCTAATCTCATCTCATCTCATCTCATCTCATCTCAGTATACGAGAAGAGGCGACAGATAGGATGGGCCAAACGAGACAGTGGTGTCTTCAAAGCGAGTCCCTCCTTTGTGCTAAATTTAGCCTACCTTATCCTTCCCCCGCTCCGATAGATGGCACTACCTTACTGACCTGAATGCTACTGTACCTTGCTTAGTAAGCTGCTACGCTGAGCTTTGGCAGGCTGGCGGGGTCATGGCTGGCTAGAGCACAACACAACACAACATACCTTAACACAACAAACAGAGCAGCCAGCACAGTACGGTATATCCTCAGAGTGGCGCAGTCCCACCGAATTACCCGGCCAGCTTCTGACTTCCAGCCTCTCTCAGTCCTCCCCCGCCATGTTTGACACTCGGCTGAGAGCTGCGTTCAATCATATTCCAAAAGTGTGGTTGCACGAGAGCTGCAGCCCATCGGCTCATGAGGTAAACGCATCATAGGCTGTCACTCAGAGATCCTTAATTAACTATGGAAGGCTGCGAGGCTGAGGCATCACTTTACGCTCGTCGGCACTTGCCATTTCACTTGCTTTTCGTTCGCTGTCTGCTCCCAAGGGTGACTGGCTCCCAGTTTAGGTATCCACGAATATGGATCTCCCAACGGACAACCTCAAGTTCTTTTTGATATCAAAGCTTTGAGATTTGTTGTTTCTCGTGTCCGCGACCTTATGATGCGTGTTCTGTTTTCACATTTTCTATCACGTCCATTCCTGTTTACGCTAGTCTGGGGCTGCTACGATGAAAACCTCCGACGTGGAGACCCATAAGGAAATGTGTCCTGCGAAACTAAGCTTCAGCCATATGAAGACAAACTCATTACCTATGGTGAGTGAAGGGAGAGTGGTGCTGGCTGAGCAGAGAGGCAGCACTCCTGCTCATGCTCTGGTTCACGCCTGCATCCTTCACAGCCGTCGGAGCGGGCAATGGTTCGAGTTTTGATCAGGCGGTCTCGTCTAACGAGAAGAAAGCCTTGACGGCAAAGAATTTTGAGTTCTTCCCATCTGTACATTTTCAGCCTAGAACTGGTGAGTTGAAAGCTTGCTATATCAGAGGTGGTCCTGCTCCTGTCTGGGGAATAGAACTGCAAGTTCCCATCTCTGTTTCGAAGTGTCTCTTAATCTAAAGCACAACAACTACTTATCCTTCTTCATTTCCTCTTCCTCCTTTCTCTTGCTCTGAGTCATCCTGTTCAATCACCACTCCCCACTGATCTCATTCTTTCTATAACTTCAACCCCAAAATGAGATACTCAACCCTCTCAGTGCTCTTCTTAGAGGCAGTTTCTGTCCTCGCAATAGAATCTTACCCATCCCCATTCTACCCATCCGAAACTTATCCAACTGCGACATACAACACGGCTACTGCTTCGTACACTGAACCACCTACCTACCATCCAACTCCAAGCTATGCTCCGGCGCCCCCCTATCACAACGATTGTGGCGATTAATGTGGGGGACTTGCGGTGATGGGATTGTCCAGGCTCCGTACGAAAAGTATGCAGCTACGAATGCAAGTGGAATGAACGCTTATGCGGTAATGGAATTACTGAGTAGTAAGTTCGATTCAGGTGCTTGAGAGGACAGAACTGACTCGTTACCAGTCCCGAAGAGTGCGATGATGGCGACTTGAAAGGCTCGTGGAGTTCCCATTGCAATGTAAATTGTACCCTGAAGGAGCCATGTGGAAACCCTAATCCAGCCAAGTGTGGAAACGGTATTGTTGAGTAGCAAGTCTTTATTTATCCGTATCCAACGGACGCGGAGTCAACTTCTCCAAGAACTTCCCACTAACAGCTACCAACCCACAGGTCTGCGATGATGGCTATCTGAACAGTGGGGACAAATCAAATTGCACAACTGATTGCACATGGTGCAATACCGAGCCTTGGTGCGGCGATGGCCACATCGATTACGAACTGGGCAAGACCTGCGACGATGGTGCTGACAATGGTAAGCCCCATATTTTCTCCGAGACTATATCCCAGCTGATACCTCCAGGAACGCCCCAAGCAACCTGCACCACAACTGCCAAACCACCTCCTCCTGCCCCGATTCCTGCCCCAGCTCCACCTGCGCAAGCTGCAACCCCAATCCCTTCCTCAACAAATGCACCATCACAACCTCCTGTATCAACACACCCACCGGCAACAACTACTGTGCTTGCCGCGCGGGCTACCGAGCTAATGGATTGGAACCCATGGATGCGAGACAATTCAGATTGGCGTTCCCGGGCCAGAAATAGAGGGTCTTTGTCGCACCGGGTGTGGAGTGTGATACGCTTTGTACGAGTCCTTTCCCTGGACCAGATAGTTGTCAGGAGGCGGTCTCAGTGCAGGTCACTTGTTAGAATATGGGGAGTTAAGCGAATACTTTGGCTTGATCTGGAATGGAATCGGATGAATTATGATTTTGGTCTTGGACCATTTAGTGCTGGGTGGGTGGTAGCGTCACCTACGTTCTGCTTTATCTCTCATTTCTTCGTTTAATCCAGCAGTCATTTGCAGTCATGTTCCTGTATTAGCTTAGATAGAAGCTGCTCTTCATCATCAATGCGAGGCCGTATGCATCTTCGCTTGCTGGAACCAAGAGTAAACAAAAGTCTTGTGGGCATGAGCCCATGTTGTCAACATGATATCATCAGAAGAATCTTCGATTTATTTATCATAATCACCCAATTTACTAGACCCAAGTATCTACTATTACTCCAGAAATGCCTCAAGCTTGAATGATCTCGAACCCACTCGCCGTCATGGCATGCTTCTCATCTCCCGACGATATGCCCGCGGCGGCAAGGACATCTTCAACCATCAACTCTTCACTCCCTCTCTCAGGCCATGCCTTTCTTAATCCCTCCCAGCATCTCACTTCCAAGTTCTGCTCATCAAATCCCCCAAAATCCCACGAAACTCCTCTACTACTCTCCAAACTCGGGTACAGCCTCGATGTAGCCGCAAACCTCCCATTAACAAAGACCTCCACGATGGAGTTATCCACCATCACCCTAACGTCTAAGTCTTCGCTGGGTAACAAATGAAACTTCCCCTCATCTGGGTTAATCTCCCCGAGATTTTCCAGTGAAGATCGAGACCGGTGGATGCTTATTCGCTGATTGGCAAGATCGATTATAATTTTGGAGACTTCAGCGGATGAAGGTGATTCCCGAACGTTAAAGATAAACCGCTCGGAGCCAGAGAGGTTGCGGAATGTAGCCACAATCTCGTAGTTCAATGAACGGACGGACCGGAGACTGTCAAGTGAGGTAAACGGAGCTGACTGACGGAGATGAGAGACTTGTGGTGCGAGACGCATGCCCAGAGTTGTCATCTTTCCTGATTTTTCGTTGATATTCCAGCGGTCCATGTCGCCCTCTATACGTGAGATTGGTGCCGAAATCTCATACAATTCTTTCGGGTGTGTTAGAAAGCCTGCCCAGCCTTGCTTCTTAACAATCTGGCGATTTGCAGCTTCATTCGCCCAGCCCAGCTGGAGGATTCGCCCTTCTGCATCGCGGAAGATGTGTGCTGCATAAGCGATACCATGGTCAAGTTGGCCGTGACTTGTGACGCTGAACTTTGGCTTGCCATTATCGAGACTTAGAGTTCCAGACAGCCAGAGCAGGGCGTGGCCATCGTGTCTCTTGCTGGTCTTGTCCTCTTCTATTCCGATGATGATATAGTGTCTTTCACCAATGGTGAAGAAACTAGCGCACTCAAAATTCATGCCAAAATTCAGTTCGCTCGTAGGGGTAATTCTGGCATTTGCTTCCGCTTCTAGCAAGATACAAGTTGGCTGCCAGTCGAGAAGATCATTGGACTGATAGAGAAGGAGTTGAGGGCCACGACCTCTTTCGCCAGAGGCAATCAGCATGTAATCGGTTGACGAATCAACTCCAAGGAGTTGAGACATCGGTTCCCATTTCGAGACAAAGGGATCTCTCCATCCGGTCGTCTTTTCCAGTTTCGGTGGTATCGTCATCAAAGGATTGTGTTCATATCGTTGCCATGAATTCCCATAATCTGTTGAGAAGGCAACAGATTGCGACTCACATCCATCCAGGTACGGCAACGACCAATGTATCGGCACGGCCGAAACACTCGTATAGAATAGAAACAGGACTCTCCTCCCATCCACTATCCTCGACACAATGGATCCAGAGAACACACCCAGGCGGTCGTATGTAGTCCCATTCCTCAATGCAGGCGAGCAATCTTCCCACGTTACCATGTCTTTACTCCTTGCCATTCCCCAGGCGGAATTGCCGCCTTGTGTGGTTCCAGGATTCCATTGGTAGCATATTCTGTATTCTTTCGTTTCGGGGATGTAGACGGCGCCACAAGGGTCGTTGGACCATGAGTGTGGAGGGATAAAGTGCGAGGTGGGACGAAAGCGGTTGAAAGCCATGATATGATGGTACAGATAAAAGTCCACCTGGCTGGAATAGCGAGAATAAATCCAGGCGTACGAGGAAAACAAAGCGCTGAAAGTGGAAATCTAGGTGTCGTCCGCGAGGGGCAGAGCCAGCACTGAGCAAGACTCGTGTCAAATAACCAGTAATAAAATATCGAAACGAAAATTTCAATCGAAGAAAGCGAAATCAAAAAATAACAACCAGAAAACAAAAATATCGAAGAGAAGACAATATTTATTCTTCCCTAACCACGCAGCAAGCACACTGCCCAGGACTGGCTCAAGTCACGTCAAGTCAAGTCCAGAAGTCCGTCATCTCGGCTGAATTCCGACGATTAGCCGGCCAATCATAATTATGCCTTCAGTTAATAAGTTGTCCCTCCTGACTCAAAGGCGGAAAACTCTCCTCCTTTCTTAGGTTTCGTACCTCTACCCATCAACAAGGCTCGCCACGCTGGCAGGTCAAGGCAGGATTGCGGCTTTAAGCTGACGAGAATTTCAGCGTGGGAGAAAAACCCCGCCGCAGGCAGCTGTTGGAGGCATCGAGGCATCGAGGCTATGTGGGAATGGGGATGGTGCGGGACGATCGGGTGTCGTTAATTCACCCCATTGGCCGCCTTGGCCGTTTGGCTTGAGTTCAGCGCGGGTTCTAGATGTGGAGTAGGTCCTTAGCCGCTAGTTTTCCGCTTCATGCACAAAAGAATCGACTCAAGCGTGAATCGTGATAGACGATGAGAAGTACTGTAGCAGTGTTCTCCGTACGTATAGACCGAGTAAGTTGGTAGGATAAGTAGATTGCAGTTCCCGTTTTGGTCGCTCCTTGAAGGTTGGTGGTCTATTGCTTGGGTTTCCTAGAAGGTTGGAAAGTAAATAAATAGCATGCGCACCTCCTTATGTTGAGCAGCATTCCCACTAAACTCTGCTGCTGAATACTTCAGTTACCCTTGATTTCCCACATCGCATCATATGCATGCGGAATTCCAAAAACTCCAAATTCCAGCCCACTCTAACATAATCGAGATATTAATCAACATCCGGCGCGCTTGGTGGCCAAAAAGCGTCCCAACCAGGCGTTGGCATCGAGAACGGGAGACTTGAATCTCCCATCGTCATACTGACAGGCGGAGCTCCAAAGTTCCCCACTCCAAGCTGATCCACCTGATTGAAGTTCTCCTCAATCATCGGTCCCTCATAACCCGGGTATTGCACATCGCCTTGCTCGGGTAACACAACTTCTTCGTCATCGAAAACCTCCTCCACCCGGTCCGAAGCTTCACTGTCAGATAGACTTCCACGAAGACGCAATTGCATAACACCATCAGTCTTCAAGTTCAACATCCTCATGTATTTTTCACCGCCCGGCGTGGTCCCAAGTAACCTGACCATCTCCATCAAATAATCTCTTGGCCCAAATTCCATTGATGAACTGTTGATTACGTCCGGATTCAAGAGCAAGACGTCTGAAAGGCTGCAGCCGATATCGAAGACTTTCTCGAGCAGGCCGACACCATTCGCTTCGAAAGCTTTGACGGGTAGCGACCGTGCAACTTGGACAACGTCCCGAGCAATGGAGATGGGATATTGGAACGACATGCTTTCATCTGATGATTTGCTTGATAGAAAGCCCTTACTAACGCATAGTTGCCATACCAAAGTCCTCAACCATTGTCGACTGACGCGGAGATCGGCTTGTTGAATCTCAGTCCTATCAGAACCATCAGGGATAGCAGTCTTCAGAATCTCCTGTAGCTGAATCAAAGCTTGAGGCGACGAGTCACTGCCGGACATATTCCATAGCGTCATGAAAGACTCATCGAAATGCTGGAAGAGAGATACCAGGTCGAGGAATCCAGATAGAATGGTAGCTTCCGGCCCGGGGTCCACAGTTGGTAGGTCGATCGTTACTTGTAAAGTAAGGGGCCGATGCCGCTGTAAAGCATAACCTCGCTCCGTGATAAACAGTAACCAAAACGTCCTCCGGCAAAACTTGGCATACTCTGCGTCTAGTTCCTGATATGTTGCTTCCTCATGAAGACGCAGCAATTGCAACATAGTCATCGATTCCCGAATGTAAAACCATGCCGAATTATCCATCCCTAAACAAAATAACGCCGCATACATAAAGAATGATGTGTGAATAGTTCCCAGTGAGGGTTTCTCGATATGGTCACAGAACCATCTCGCTCGGACCGCTTCGTTGATAAGATCTTGCGAGCTTGGCCAAGGTGATCCTAGTTGTGGAGTATCGATGATTTCCGGCTGGAAAACGATGAGTGCACAGAGAGCTGCAACCATCCCATATTGCTCCGGTCTCTCATTCAGATGTGGGATCATGGAATAGGTTTTCTCTTTGTCCAAGACGGGCATAATGGGATATTTGTGAGTGAAAAAGGCATCGAGGCAAGTCTTGACCAGATCAGCTGACAACAAAGGGGAAGCTCGGAAAGCCGTTGCGTTGTCGTCCGCTGAACTTGAAGAAGCAACAGTCGGTCCGCTCTCCGGGGAGAGTACATTTGGAGTAGGATTTAGGATATTGAAAAGCGAAAAATCGTTAGTTTCTGTTCCCCGACTAGCCGGCTGCTGCTCTCTCGCCGCCGGAAATTGGCCATTCGAAGTGTACTCGAAAATCCTCGGCCTCTGAATCGGGACGGGTTTCACATCCTTCGCCATCCTTCGTCCCTTAGGGCCCTTCTTCTTTGGAATAGCCAAATACGTGCATTGCAGCTCTGTAATCTGGCAATTCTTGCACGGCTTCTCCCCATCACAGCGGATCTTCCGTGCATGGCAGCAGTCACATGCTTGCCTGATCTTCTGCGCTTTTTTCGACCCAGCGATTGGCTCCGATGGCATTGCGCTCCATTTGACGACTGATTTGTAGGGCTGAGAGCGTGATGGGGATGGAATAGAGATGTAGTTGGATGAGGATGATCGGATGAAGTCCCGCCTTCAAGGGTCGAGCTAACTTTTTAGTGGCGCCGCCGAGAGATGGGATTTGGCCGTGACTCGTGACAGGGGAAAGCCGAGGCTTTATTGGCATAACATTATTCTAGAAGCAGGACGAGTGACTACGAATAATGAGTGGCAGAGACATAAATCCTGACTGTCGACTTTGAAAGAGCTAAGCAGCTACAAGGAGAACTCCCGCCCTGCACATTAGTCACGTGAATTCGATCCTTCCTTCGACTCATGTTTCCTTGTTCCAAACCAAGATCAACCAAAGACGAAGCGGTAATTCAAATTCAATCAGTCAACGACAGCCTGAGGGAAAATACACCGCTCTTAAAGTCCTCAGGCATCATCCAGTGACATGCATCCCTGCTCCCTTCTCTCCTCTAAGCTCACCTTCGGGAGCACTCGGCAGCACTCCCAACGCAGACAGTTGCTGGAACGTCCTAACCACACTCTCTTTCGAATCAAGCACCTCAAAACCACACCATATTCCTACACCTCGTCTCAATCAAACATGGTCTTCCCACCACCGACTTGCCAAGCATCACTGGACTATCTAGTCGCTTGACTCGATATCAAAGTCCTAAGAAAACACTACAAGGAACAAAGGCACGTTTAATTCAAAGTATCGGAAGCTGAAATCTACAGTTACTAGTTTTACACGGCATATTTGATCTTGAAGACCCAACAATGCTGACCTGCAGAGCTCAGTGCAGATGGAACCGTAATCACGATACCTTCTTCGGACTGCTTCCAAGTAAGGCTCGTCCCATTTCCAGCTCCTATCATCGAGATATTGTCTCCGGGCAATATGGGCAGCGGTACGTCAACCACAAAAGTCTCAGTTGGCTCTGTCAATGATAATATGTAGAAAGCTGTTTCGGTCTGGGTGAAGCGAAGATCACCTGTCTCGGCCGCAACAAAGCCATTCAAAGGTTAGGTTACATCATTGAGAGCGCCGTAAGAACTTACAAGTAAGTTGTATTGAAGATAGCTTCGGCATTCGCCTTGATCCAGATACCAGCCTCAAGCAAGTGAGCGACTTCTGTTGCGTCAATCGTCCCGTCGGCCTTAGGTCCGAAATCGAGTAGCAGGTTGCCGTTCTTACTTACCATGTCCACAAGAGAGTGGATAAGCGTCGTGGCGTTCATGTACAGAGAAGCTGGGGTTGCTCGATTGTAGCCGTAACTGTAAGGATCCATTCCTTGGTTGCTCTCCCACTTGCGCTCAGAGACAGAAGAAAATGTGGTGTATTCTGGAGTATCAAAGTCTGCCCCAGCTGCAATACCACAGCGGTTGTTCATTGTGACTTGTCGTCCTTGGGATTCTGCGTAATTGAACCAAGCCGCGGCGAACTCGGCGGTTCCGTTGGATGCACCACAATCGCACCACATGATGTCTGTCTCATAATCATAGGCCAAGATCTCCATCTGCGGCACCATTAGATCTGATATGAAGTCATCTTTTGGAAGAGCCCCAGTGTATGGCTCCTCGGTACCGGTGTATGGATTTCTTGCCAGTATACCGGGCCAAGAAGTACTGGCAGGATCGGTAGTCTGTGAGAACCCATAAGGACCATAGAGAGGATTGAACTGAATCTGTTAGCCGAGATTAATTCGATTTGAAGCTACACCAACCCATTCTGGCAGACTGAAATACGTTCCACGCTTTAATTGAGGCTGATAAGTTTTTGCAGCATCAAACAATTCTCTGAGAATATCCCGCTTAGGGCCATAGTGAATCGAATCGCGATGAGTCGTCTCCTTGGCGTCAAACATTGCAAACCCATCATGATGCTTCGTGGTGAGGACGAAGTACTGAGCACCAGCGTCGGCTATCAGATCTACCCACGACTTGGCGTCCCAATTTTCCGCTGTAAAGTTGGAAAAGAAGTCATCATAGACAACGTCAGGACCGTAGGTTTTTAGATGGTATTCGTAGACATTTGCTTTGTCAGCATTGCGATGATGTCCATACCACCAATACCACTCTGCGTAGATCTCAACGGGTGTCGAATTGCCCTGGAATTGTCAGTACCTGCTAAATCTGAATACAGGACGAGGAAAAGGACCCATCCAGGAACACAATATGGTCCCCAGTCTGACCTTTTATCAGTAGAAGCGATGATCTCTGATTGTTGTAGTACTTACGAATGAATATTCCATACTTTGCATCGTTGAACCACTCTGGGCTCTCATGGGTCGACAGACTTGTCAGTCCTGATGTGTACTCCTCTAGTCCAAACTTCACACCCTCAATCACATGAGTTGCATTGAGCGCGGAGCCTGACAAATGGACAGTCGCGGTAACGTCCCCACATCCAATTACACCAACGTTGACCTTCTTCTGATCCCCTGGTCTCAGCCTCTTGATACATCCTGGCTCAGTGGTTTCAACTCCAGGTCCAGAAATAGTGATTTCAACCCCAGGCCCTGAGATCCAATCAGGGCCAGCATTGTTGATGACAACCTCAACGGTCTGCACTCTATCCGCATCATGCTTTTGAGTTGGTCGTAGGAACTGCACTTGGATTCCAGTCTGCTGCAGCAGCGACAAAGAAAAAAGATGAATTCTCGATGTGTCATTAGAAGTATCCGGCAAGGAGACAGAGGCTAGATTCTTTGAGGGGTCAAGAGCTCCAATGTACTCGAAGATGTGAGATGTGTTCCAATTGGTGCTGTTGGTCGTGAAGTAAGACGGCATTACAATCTCTCCCTTGAGAATGGACAAGAATGAAGAATATGGGCTGGTCCGGATCTCAGTAAGTGCTTCTGTCCCATCCGTATACTCCAAAGTGATATTCCCTGTGGCACCAGCAGATTCCGAAGCCACGAGCATATGTAAGCTGAAGAATGAAGCCACTGGCACTTCAATACGCTGACCTGCCATGACGACATTGTCGCTTTGGTTAGCAGCCTGATATCCCGGAAATGCGTACGAAATGTTTGTCTTGGTCGATGTGTAACGTCCATCTGGTAAGTCGTGGGCTGGGTAAGAGTTGTGCAGTCGGTCGAAGTTTGCTTCTCCTGGTAGGAGACCAAAACCTTTGTTATTGAAGTAGGCATCCAGGGGAATCTGCACTATTTGCTGGCCAACGTCAGTATTATTTATGAATTGGCCATTGACTAGCTTACTTCCGAAACAGTTCCATTCTCCCAGCGACGACTTGGTACAGCCGTCACGACTGCAGCCAGCCCGGCGGTCAGAATAAAGGCTTTCATCTTGGCGATACTTCTCCAACGACCTGAAAGTCCATTGTCCGTCTATCACATCATATATGGCCGTTCTAAAGCTCCCCCATTTTCAACTGCAGCTGGGGAACCCAAACAACAATTATTCGCTGTTCATCCGCTGACAGCTCCATGGTCCCCACTCCGGCTCATCCAGGTAGGTCGCCCGTGTCGCAAAGCGTAGCTTCTGCAAGTTGATAAGAAGCTGTAACGTTAAATTTGGCGTAGCATCGAACCGGGGTCCTTGTCAAGGGAGCACTGCTGTTCGACTGACAAAAGGGGAGCGCAATCTACGGAGGTACTCGTAGGTACGCGGGGTTGATCAGTTGCTAGATCTGCACGAGATGGCCGTTCCATACCGACCTACCTACTCCGAATGCGATTTAGATCACATTTTGCCTAGTCCTAGTCCTAGTCATGCTGCCATGGGCTGCAGGGGCTGCACGATAGTAATTGGAAGCTGTTGATGTTATCGTCGTCGTCGTCGTCGTTATCGTCGTCGTTGACCCGCGGATGTTGCCAAGTCCGCGATGGCGCCCATCCCGTCCACCGCAACGCAAACGCACCACACCTCACTGCCGACCGCATTCCCTGCGAGTCTTCAGCCCTCGGCTTCCGAAGCTTGTTCCTGCATCTCATCCCACTCCTGAAGAACAATTGGAACAGTCCTTACGGATAAATCGAGGACACCGATTACCCCTCATCTGCTCATTGCCTCGCAAGTATTCCACTGTGAGGCATGTTTCCCTCTATTCCATTCTCAATGACTGAAAGTGCCATAAAGCTGTCCCATGATTCTTTTTGGACGTACAGTATTGGTTCCTGACTCTCAAGGAGACTACCTATTATAGCCCCATCTTCTTCAACGGAGTTTATCTAATTCTCGTGGTCCAAGATGATGGCGTGATGTGTTCCTAACTCGGTAGGTTTGCAGATCTACCTCCCACTCTGATGTGCAATCAGTTTAGTCGGCAGCTTCCATGTTGTTGATCCCGACACCGACACCACTTGCTTGTCCACACATCATGCTACGTTACGAGGTCCGAAGCTTAACTTAGAGATCCTTTTCCTATCTCCATGCGACTCCAGTCACTCTACAACATTCGATAAGATGCCGCAGGTGACGTGTAGTCTTGTCTACATGGTGCACAAGTGATAAAAGCCACTGCTACAGTGAAGGCAGATTGCTATATGAGCTATTCAATTGCCCGTGCAAGGACCACTTACGTCCTTGTGGAGAAGTCGTTCAAGATACTCGCATCTTCATGTCAATCATGTTGCGACTTGCTTCAGTTGTCTCTCTCCTTGTGGGATATGGTCGTGCCATCAGTCCCGAATCTGCTGCGGAATTCGGCTACCCATCAGGCGTTGACGTTTGGTACGTGTGAAGCCTCTTCTACCATTATTCGAATCACAATACTGACATTTATAGGTGTGGAAAGGCATATAGAGCTACGTATGCAGTCTTTTCAACTTCAATTGATCTTTGACTAAATATTGGCCTCAGTAATGGATCGTTCGAACCTGGGGGATGGCTTGAAGAACCCGCTCTGTCATCCTCGCCCCTTTTGGATCTCTCAATACGCCCACGTCTAAATCTCTACCTCGCTAGCGAAAACTATGCTTCTGTCATCATCGATGCTCCAATTTCTTACATACATGGAGGAGCCTACGTCAATGCTTCATTCAACAAACAGGACAACATCACAAGTCCCTTCACCAAACTTTTCGTTGACGTCGAAGTCGTTGAAACAGGGCAAAACTTGCTATCAGGTCGCAATATTACCGTCAATACGACCAGTAATGAATTTGGCTTCAGTTTGTCAGGTCTAAAACCTCGACTTGAGCCCTATCAGATCGTTATCACAGGAGCATCAGGTGATGGGGCACAGTTCTATTCTTCCACTACTGATCTGTACTATGTACCTGAGCGTACAGATGGTGGTAGTGTAGCAAAGGTGGATAGCTTATATGGCGGTTTGCTCGTGCAAGATGTGTTTAGCGGCTCGACTCAGTGGACTCCACTATTTCCGTACACTTTCTACACCTCTTGGGATGGCTGGCTTGAGTTAAGTTTGGATAGTGAGCAATGGTAATCAATTTCTGAAGAATTGCAAAGCTAATTCATATTCCCAGATATCAGAGTGTTTAAAGACAAGGGTGAGCAGGTGTGGTAACAACGGTGTCAGTAAAGCTAACAAGAAACATAGGTTACAACATCATCCACATCGTTCCAAATGCTGGATTAGATAATAAAGCATTCGATTTTAATGAACTTGATACCTACCTTGACGTCATGGATGAGATTGGACTTTGGCTAATGTTTGACATGAGTAAGTGCATGTGATGTCGAAGATCTAAATAGGACGCTAACTTCTCTCAAAAGGATGGACCTATACCGTTAGCTCAAATCGTTCCAAAATTGACCATTTCTAATTGACTCAGAATCTCTCTTCCGTTGAAATGCAAGTCAACCGAGTAAAATCCCGCAAGAGCATGCTCCTCTACTACACCGGCGACGAACCTGATGGACAAGTTGGTATGCTTTTACCCCGTCTCCCCTGATCTCCATTCTAAA
This sequence comes from Cadophora gregata, assembly GCF_030347475.1. NCBI lineage: Eukaryota > Fungi > Ascomycota > Leotiomycetes > Helotiales > Ploettnerulaceae > Cadophora > Cadophora gregata. The sequence continues at coordinate 1,834,507 of NW_026695927.1, forward strand.
TTGAGCACCCAGATGCCCTTGATGCCACAAAAATCACATACGACCTCATCAAATCTCTTGACCCTTGGCATCCCATCTCCATCTGCCTCAACTGCCTGAATTACTACTTCAGCGACTACACATCCGGCACTGACATAATCATGTCGGATCCTTACCCAATTGCCGTCAATACCACCTACTCGGTACAATACAATACTCTATGCAACACCACATATGGCTGCTGCGGCTGCGATAACTGTGAAGGCGATTTCAACGACATCACCACCCGCTTAGACCTCTACAAGGAATACCAAGAGATTCTCCACGTGCCGCAAAAACCGCAATGGGGAGTCCCACAGGCTTTTGGAAATGAGACTTTCTGGGCAAGATATCCGACCCCAATGGAAGAGGTGGTGATGAATATGCTGTTTGTCAATCATGGTGCGAAGGGCATTGCTATGTGGGCATATCCGACTGAACCTGGCTTGATAAACGTGACGAGTGCCTTGAGCAAGGCGATGACCTCGAGCACGGTTACCAAGTTCTTGTTGGGATCGAACCCGGTCAAGGTTGATGTGGGGGGTTTGGGGAGGATTGATGCTGCGGCCTGGAAGGTGGGAAATAGCACATTGGTGAGTGTGGTTAATACGAATTATGTACCTAGTTCGATGGTGAATGTAAGTATGGAGATTGAAGGGGCGGGAAGTATACAGCAAGTTGTCTGGGGAAGTGAGTGGGGTGTTGGGAGTCGAGGGATGTGGAAGTATGGTTTGGACGCTTTGGAGGTGGATATTTTCATTGTCTCCTGAGATTGTTTTATTGAAGGATTCTAGAAATCAATTCATCTTTTAGTTGACGAGAATGCAAAACACGGCCGGCCACACAAGTTCGGTTTTGTGCACCATCCGATCCCCCATCCTTCAAAGGAAGTTGTCCGTATTTTTCATCACACCGCCATAACAAGAACTTTCAAAGCTGCAGTTCAGTATTCACGTTGAAACATATATAAGACTTGGACAAAGTCTCACAGCCCAGATATTGTTATCAAAGACACAACAGTTTTCCTTATAGATCAAGAGTCTACGAAAGTTCTGGATACAATGAATGACCAGTAGCCGAAATCAACTTCCCTTCTAGGGTGCTCCTCCTAGACCTCAACAGATGCTGAGAAATGCCACAATGTTCCAAACGAACATTTCAGACGTGAGAATAGTTTTCCAACTCTTTCTCACCTTAACCAAGCTCTCAAACCCACGCTCCAAGCTCTTCTCGGGCTCGACTTGCATTATTGTACACCCAGAAATTCCTCCTGATATTGCCCAAACATTGTAATCATTCGCCCATGGCAATCTCTCTTTATCTCCCGAGCCTCAAATCCCTCTTTCTCAGTGGTTCAGCGGTCTCCATGATATCCTCTCGAACCGACGCTCTAAGTTGTGCTGTACGTTCCGCGATAGCTAGATGCTCACCGAATATTACAAAGTCCTAGGGCTGCAAATAATTTGTGTTATGTCGGTGCAGGAATGTTGTCGCTAGGACGTTGCGGTTGTTGAATGGCATCACGCATTATGCTATGATCTGGGAAAAGATTAGCAAGTGCTATCTGCCCACCACCTTTTTGATTATTGTGTTTCTTACCATCAATCTTTGCTTTGCTAGCATATTCCTCATCATTACGTAGTTGAAGGATTTCCTTAACTTCTTCAACATCATCGTCCCTTGCACTGAAAGTTACACAGAACTTTTCACGACTTTATGGCGGAAGACTGCAAATGTCGATGATTTGCAGCGTGCACTTGAATCTGGCTGGGGGTTTTAGCGCCAAGGTTTCGCTTACCCAAAGTAGACAAATCAAAATAAAGGACCAGCACAGCGATCAGCTTTCCTCAATGCTCTTATATTAGGACAAGACTGTGAGAACACATAACTAACGCTGACTGAGCTCAAGTTACATTCTGCAGACCAGACTAGCCAAGTCTTAATCCAACCCCAAGGAGGTCCCTCCTTGTCTCCTGTTACCTCGATCATTGAAATTTCCTTGGCACGCAACATGCACACCATTCTGCGAGCCTGAATCATCTTGCTTGGGCAAATTTTTTGCCCGACTTTGGGGGCTCTCTTGGGGCGCCAGAGCAGTTGAAAGCTATCAAAGATCTGTTAGTATGTTTGAAGTAGGAATTAGGAAGCTTATAAAGTACCAGTTGTTCTTCGATCAAGATGAGTTGAAGGAGGATCTTGCATCATTGTCGCTCTTCCCTGAGGTCAGAGATGTGATGGAGTCAGTAAAACTTCCCAGTGTAATTGACTAGGCCGCATATCTTATAGGATGTGTGTGGTACTGGCGTCGGTAGTGGAGGTATCTTGCTCAAGATCTTGGGCAAGAACCCGTTCAAGATTTCGAGGTCGATGATGACAAAAGGAAGGATTCGGCGCGAAGTAGGTTATTTCATGCCCATAATCAAATTTCGAGGCTGAACAATGTAGTGGGAGAGGACAAGAAGCTCATCAGTGAACATGAAGCTGCAATCCTTTATCAAATTGACAAAACCACCTTCAGTTAATAAGAGGCAAGTCACACGATCATATATTTTACATGAATGCAATGTAAATATTCCTTTTCCAGTAGATACAAAATGGCGCCAATAAGCATAGGGAGAATTCAACAGCGGTGGATAATAATGAACGTTGACCTCAGAAAGCCCCACCCACAACGCGAGCAACAGTCAACGTTTCATACTTTTTCGCCAACAGTTATATCAGCAGACCCAGTACTGTGATATCCTTCCGTCGCAATTATCATGTAGTCATGAGCGCCCAATTTCATGCCCAATTTGGCCCAAGCGTCGAAATGGTTCCCAACTGTGACTGTTCCTCCAACACGCTTGGATTGGCGTACACTCCAGTATTGCTGGAAGGTCGCAGTACCTATGATTGATGGCTGATTTGTTCGGGTCGTTTGGAGGATGTCATAGGTTGAGCCGTCTGAGGTAACGGAACCTTTCTTAGATGCTGCCGAAGAGGGGTTATATGTGCCGTATGTCTCAACGATGTACTAGGTGCAGTTTAAATAAACATTGCTTCTCAGAAACGAGGACCTCCATAAAAACAGTTTCTGCTTCGCTTCGAAGTAAGACCAGCTTTCAGAATTCTGCAAGAGGAAAAAGATAGCCTTGGGTGACTTACGTATTCTACTAATGGATTTTTTGTCCATCCGTAGAGAGAAAGATATCCGTTACCAGGACATGTCCATGTTCCATTGTAGACGACAGTTCTGTGCAAAGACTTGTCAGGCTTGAAGATTTGATGAGCAAGACATACTTAGGTCCACCAGGTTTCCAGCCTTTGCCAACAACCAAGTTGCCTGAGCCACTGCTCCATTTCACAGAGTACCTCCCACCTTCCAAGTTGTTGTAGCTGAACGATCCTCCATCACTCCAGCATGAGTAAAAGAAGCCATTGTTCGTGCCAGTTCCTTGAGGAGTGTCACGAGAAACAAGTCCCGAGAAGTTGGGAAGGTCTGGACTCGGTGCAGCATACACTACACCAAGGGCAGAGAAAGCTACAGCCAAATTAAACAAGAGAACCATCACGAAGAATCAAAGTTGGCTAGAAAGTATATGACAGTCCCGCCGCATATCCTAGAGGAGATCTTGTCGTTTTATACATTTCTCACCCATGAAAGTAAGCAAAACCCGGCGACCCTCACGTCCAATACTAGTATTGTTTGGTCATGGATCATCAGGCATTTCGATTTGGCAGAGGCTGACCAGAACATTTAGCCTCATTACATGGTAGAAAAATGTTCGAACCGTCAGATTGGGCGACGAGAGGAGGCTCATTATATAGAAGCTATATTGGCATATTCGTGGCGTCTGGGGTTAATTACCAGCATTTCAATCAGTGGCACTTGGAGGATCGACACAACTGCCGATTGGGAACCATGGGTAAATTGGTTGTCAGCGTCAAAAACTTGGGGGTTTTCTTATGCCCAAAAGGTAAAATTGGCCTTGCGAATCCAAATATTAAACAGCGGATGAGTTCGAATTATGCAGATTGCCTTTATCCGAAGTAATAGGGGGCTGTACCCCACATATCGTGCATGCTTCTAACGTCACATGGAGAAAGGGGGTCAGCAGAATGCGGGGTGCATATCTGAGAAAGTTGTGTGTTTCAGCCGAACGTCAGCTCTCTCATTTCGAACGTGGAGTGCAGAAGGGGAAGGATTTCTTGTGACAATAGCATTTGAATTGGTATATTTGAACGAGTAAACTTCAATGGCACCCAAGAATGGTTGCATTCTTTTAAAAGAAGTCTAGAAATGTTCATGCTTCACAAGTTGCTAGCTAGAGTTGGGCACGCTAGACAGCAATTTTTCTTTTCAAGCAAAGACCTAAATTATGACGAAATCAATCTTCCACCAGAAGCAACGGGAGCTTGTTCTAACGTTTAGCCTCTTCCATGTCTTAGTAGTGATTATATCTCCCCGGCCACAGATTGTCAGGCCGATGGACTGAGGTTACTATTCAACGTCCTGCCTCACTGTTGGTTGCCTTACACCAATCGCAAAACGATTGAATCGAGGATGTTGCGCATAAGACACTCAATGGAGAGAGTAGAAATAGATAGTCAAGATTGGGGGATATAGCATGTTGTGCGAAGGTCATTCGGAGCAATGTCTTCCATTGTGGTAGTGGAAAGGGGTTGACGGCCATTCTGATTTTAGTGAAAGCGAGCTTAGCAGAAGATGAATAGTGAAGTCTTCCAGCCAGTCCATGTGTAATATTCAAGATGCCCGCATTGCTGTGGACCTTAAGGCTTGACATACTGATGGTTAAAGAGCAACTTTCTCGAAGCTTTCTCTGGAATGTAGCACCTCTTTCCAGACATATACCCAACTTTCCAGCTACCATTTGGGACCATAATTCTGAAACTGAAGTTGGGAACGAGGGAAAGCAATTCAGCGCACCTGGATTATTTCCTTATTTTCCACAGAGTAGTTCGGATTGTAACAAAATAAAGGGAAACTGCCGCGCATCCATCGCATGTATCACAGTCACAAGGGATGTGCAGTGGGGCAAACAGAAATCTTTATTTCCATAAACAAAGGCAATTTAGGACCAAGATATCATGATCCACAAAGCAAGTCCGCCCATACACCATGCACCTCTCTATAAGCCCGTGCGGTATGACCCACTACTATATGAAGGACAGCTCCTGGTATGTTCCAGTGAAACTCCGGAAGGAGGAACCGAGAATTTGTGACCTGTAAACGCTTACCAGCCGCTATCATTCATCGAGTCGGCCCAGTTGTTGTTGCCTGCACCATCCGTGTTGAAGTTGTCTGCTGATATGTTAGTTTCTGTAGCATCTTAATTGTCTCAAGCTAAAGTTGAGGCATTGGGATTAGAAATATCAGGGGAGTGAAATTCGAGGCATGTACTGACCTTCTGGGAAGGATTCGCCCCCACCAGAGTCATTGCCTCCACCGGATCCCTCTTCAGGCTGAGCAAAACCCGCGGATGGTTGATCAAAGCCGCCGCCATTGCCACCAGCACGAGGAGGTCTAGGAGCAGTCACCTGTGCCATATCAGTGACGATTGTTTCAGGTTAATATGACGTAAACTTACCCATTCCTCCACAATGGCCTCAACCAGACCCATGGCCTTCTTGATGGCACCCTTGCGGCCAATAAAGGTAATACTGACGAGATCACGGGGACGTGGGCGTGGCTCAGTCTTCTCAGGCATCTTAATATCCTTAACCCCAGAAACGGACTTCAACTCGTTGATTTTGGCACCCTTGGCACCGATAATGGCACCCGTACAGCCGGCTGGGACCTGTAAGATGTCCTCATGTTCGGTTTGATCGTTTTCATCAACGTCATACTGACCGTCCTTAATTGGTTCGGGCTCAATGATCTCGATAGCCGTGCTACCGTCCTGAGTGTAGGCTATGAAATAAAGTTAGCTGTTGAAACCCGTGACGATATCTAAAGACATTGGAGGAAAATTTTTGAAAACAACAGGTGGGTGGAAACCGAAGTCCAGGGAGGAATCTAGATGATGCTGAAGAGCGTTCTTGAATCTTTTGAGGAATTTGATAGAGCCGTGTAGCAGAATTACTAATAGCAGTAGAATTATGACTTACCATACATGCGTTCACGAAGGTACTTGACAACAAAGTGCCAGCGAGGGGTCCAGTAGAACTTGGTGGTACCAGACACGGCCTTGAAACCTGCTCTATCCTTCTTTGCCTCGGAAGAATTGGCTGCATGATCGGACCAGATAGTCTAAGAGCAACGTTAGCAGTTGAAGTATTCAATAATTGTGAGCACTTACAATACCGTACTCGTCATCAGAGAGGTCGGAGTCGACGAATTTCACAAATGCACGAGCAGTCCAAACGTTGTTGACACCAAGGTAGTGATAAACACCAACATCAATCTGGCGACCGTTGTACTCATGCTGGTGGTAATACTCAGTCTCGGTGATTTCGTTATCAGCTGGAATTGGGACAAAGCGGGCGATCTTAGAGTAGATCAGCTCCTTGTTGATGAAATTCAGAAGATCAACACGCTCCTGAGCGATCTAGATACAGCTTGTTAGCTTTTATGGTCCCTCAATACTAAGACTCTTGATGTGATTTGTCCTTTTTGTTGAGTCGCGGACGAGAATAAGAAGTGAGGTGAAGAGTTGTAGACGCGTCGAGTTGTAGATGAAAGGGTGGTAGCGCACTACACACCTTTCTCTCCTCACCAGTCAACTCATGATCAACCTTGAAGAAGACCTCATCTTCTGTATGTGGGGTGTCGTTGAACTCCTTAGCAGTTTTTGGATTACCGTCATTATCAGCCAGGATCTCAAACATGCTACCGTTGTTAAAGCGTCGACCAGCCTGAGCATTACCAACATTCTTGCCCTTCTTCGTGCCGCCCAAAGGAACGTTCTCCTTGTTGCTCAGCTTGAGGTAAGTCATTTTGTGATGTTGCGACAAGGTGGTGGCTGAGTCGAACTTTTGTTGTGCTGTCTCAGAGGATGAGGACAGGAGTAAGAGGCCGAGATTCTTATACGCCTAGAGACGCGATTACGCGAAAAAGCTAGGTGGTATAAGCTAGCATTGACAGCCGCTAGCAGAAACACGTGAGGTCCATAGCCGCTTTATTTGACTATCTTTTGCTTTCTTTTATGTTCTAAAGATCTACATTGGCTAGCAGGAGATTACTCAGTGAATGAGTAGCAACGGCCTCCTGCGTACTGATCACATTACAAATGGAAGAGGTGATTTGAAGCAAGCTACAGCATATACCTGAAATAGATGGAAAGATTGATTTTGAGACCAGTGTGCCAGAGTTCATTGGGAACATACGTGTGGTAACTGCTCATGCGAGAGAGACTGAACTGGCAAGATGAGACAAAGAGCACCATGACAAAGCGTTTAGGGATAAAGCAGTCCAGAGTTGGATGGATGACGTGATAGAGTAGTTTTTCACATTAAGATCCAAGCAGGAATCAACGCCGCCTAGGTAGCGTGTGAAAGCCTTAACTCCAATGTTTGCTCTGCCGCTGTCCAAACCCATGCGACGCCGAGCCCCATGTTTACACCCCTACAGGCTGTGAGCCACTATAGCGCTAATGCTAAATTGTAGCTATAGATCCGTTGCCCTACATCAAGGTACTCGTCAATACTTTCATGCGCAGCACTGAGAGTTGTCCACGCTCTTCAATCTTGGAGATTTTACAGTTTCGTGGCTCTCTCAGCACCTTCAAGTTACATGCCTCACTTAATTAAAACTACCCTGTGGAGTTTCGCAATACTATGTGAATATGAGGCAAAAGTATCTTTACCTGCTGCTAAGCCCTAATGTATTCAATTCTCTTTCCTTTCTTAATCTCAAGTGACAAAATAACACAGTGCCAAGACCCTGCACGACTGAAGCAACATCAACCACCACCAGTATTGCCGCGCCACCTTCCATCTATTCAGATCATGCCCTATACCCCAATTCTCAGTACAGCACCTTCACCCACGAAAACTATACCCGCACCATGCACAATCTACCCTATGTCAACAAGAGTTTCGCTTACGCCTTGGCGTATTTGGGTGCTTTGTGGGGCAGGCCATTTATTAGTTCCACACTTCCCGTCTTCTAAACATTAGTACAGAATATAGACCACCGCCCTTTAAGCACCAGGTCCAAGAGAAAACCAGTCCTCCGAGCGCGTGTACTGTAGTAGTGGAATATACTGCCTGCCAGCAGACAACTGATCACAGGAAACCAAGCAGCCCTACGGGGGTTTTTTTACAGACAATGTCTGCACTTCTTACAGACACTGTCTGTAAACAGGCATTTTAGACGGATTTTCTGTCTGTATTTTAGTTAATTATCTGTATTTTTCTCAGCTAGATTCTCTAATTCTGATCGATTTTTAAGGATTTCGAGTGAAAATGCAGATATTATCTGTAATTTAAGGAAAATCCAGTTATTATCTGTATTTTAAGAGTTTTCTGACTAATAAAGTTAAATATCCCCTCTCTTATTCCCCCCCCCCTTTCCTTCCCTTCCCTTTTCCTACTCTCTCCTTTAAAGGTAGGTCTCCTTCCCTCCCAAGGTAAGTCTCCCTCCCTCCCAAGGTAAGTCTCCCTCCCTCCCAAGGTAGGTCTCCCTCCCCTCCTAAGGTAGGTCTCCCTCCCTCCCAAGGTAAGTCTCCCTCCCTTCCTCCCTCCCTCCCCCTCCTAAGGTAGGTCTCCCTCCCTTTGTCCCGAGTGTTCCGGAGGTAGGTAGTAAAAGGTCTGTGTTTAACTTTATATTGAAACATGAAAAGTCCGAGTAACCCTTGATACACGCTAAATTACCTGTGCTTTTTAATGCGTCTATTACAGACATTGTCTGCACTTTTTTGATACGTTTGTAGCAGATATTATCTGAATTTTGTCTGTATTTTACTACATTTTACTACTACTAGGAATACAGACAAAATGCAGACAAATTACAGACGTTGTCTGCATGAAAAACCCCGTAGGGCAGATAAGCTCTATTCGTCGCTCTGTCTTTGAGATTTAAAGATTGCAGACTGCCCATAATGCCCTAACAGACATGACAAGGGCATGTAAGTGGGGGTTCTTAGTAGTCTACTACGTTCTTCCCTCACTTCGGGCTGAAGCGAATTCTTGTTTGTCCGATTTGTCTCACCGCTACAAGTTACGGGATAGATGATACATATGGCAGAAGATCGAGCCTCCTTCCTCTCTGATCTCCCTCCGCTCTGGCTCGCCTGTCTTGCCTGGCTCTCCGACCTATCGCAGGATTAGATTCTTTACCTTTCCACTAACGGGATATTCTAGACATATAAAACGGCGAATATACATGACATGCAGAAGCTCCGCTACAAATGCTATCGTCGAAAGAACTTACATTGATCAGGACTGTCTGAATAGCCTCGCAGATCTCAACAACTCCGTTTGGGGACAATGTGAAGCTTCCAAGACTACGCTCATGTCCAAGTTGCTCCAAAAGTATCCTATTCAAGTCTAATAAAATTTCGGCATGGTGAGCTCAGACATTATGCTTCTCTGATCAGGCCACTTGAAACTTGTTTTCACGGACAACGCATGGACAGTGGGTTCATGGGTATCTCTTTTTATTTTTACACCTCTCTACGTCTTCTGCCGTTTCTTCTTGGTAGTTCTCCTGTCGCCTATACTTGATATAACGGCATCATCTAGCAGCTCTCCCTGTAATTGTTCTTCAGCGGCTTCTGCGTCTGCGTCTGCTTCCTCATCGTCATCCTTGTCGTTTGTGTCAAGCCCAGCATCGCTATCCTCATCTTCAGAGTCTAGACCAAAAGCCTGATCAACGTCACCTATAACATCAAGGTCAATGCCGCCATCATCACTGTCGAAACCCTCAAACTCCTCGTCATCATCTTCAGCGTTCAGTGCTGAGGAGTCCACATCTGCCATGGAAGTATCTGCGACGGAGGTATCTGCAACGGATTCATCATCACGTTTCCGCTTTTTCCCCATCTCTCCAAGCCTGCCAGCACGACCCTCAACGCCCTTCTCCGTCTCCGATCCCTCCAGTAGAGGCGGGGGTGTAAACCAGGGGATCTTCCCTCTCAGGAAGTCATTGAGGACCATCTTCGCAACACCATCAACATCCGGCTCTCCGCCATGTAACAGTCGACCGCCTTTCCTTGCCAGTAACTCTAGGAATTCAATGTGACCATTGTATCCTTTTAATTGGTATGTTCGCTCAATATGTTGTGGTTTTGTCTTGCTCAGGACAGCTGGGATGTACTGCTCTGGATTCTCGACATTCTCTACTCTGACTACACCACGTAACAGGATGTCTTGTGGAGTGTCTGTGCTACTCGGTGGGACGACACCGGGACAATCGATGAGATAGATTCTTTTCATCAATGTGATGTACTGCCAAACCTTGGTCTCACCTGGAATTGGTGCGACTGTGCAGACTTTCTTTTTTCGGAGTGTGTTGATTATGGATGACTTTCCGGTATTAGGATACCCAATAAAGCCTACGGAGATTTGTTTACGGTCGGAGTGGAGGGAGGAGAATTGGCGGAGAAGTTGGATCAGGGAGCCTTTTCCGAAAGAGTTGGTTATGGACGCGTGGAAAGCGAGAGTAGGGTAATCTTTGGAAAGATGTCTAACCCATGCGGCCTGAGAATGTTAGCATTGCAACAGCAAAACAAAATTCTATGAAGTGTGATGTATGAATCATTACTAAGAAAACCACCACAAGCCACTAATGAAAGCGGAAGTGGCCTTCAACTCAAACGAAACAGAACCAGACTCTTTACGACAGACTCTCCAAGACGGTGAGCTGTCTACTCATGACCCGAGGGCCATGAGCGGCGAGAATGGAGTCAATCTACCAAAGTTGTAACAGACAATCTTCCATTGCGAAGAGCACAAGAAATGCAGAAGGCGCCTTGACTTAACGATGGAACTGTGCATGGGGAAAACAACGGAAATGTTGGCTTACAGCTACACCGGTTGGGACCAAATCGCACTTGTTCAGTACGAATATCAAGTGCTTGTGTGGTGCCTCGTCTTTGATGTACTTTTCAACACTTCGACATCGGGTACCGAGAGGATCTCTGGCATCCAGGACATGAATGACAACGTCTGAAGAATCAATGACTTTGTACAGCTCATTCCAAATCCGTTTGCTTTGACCTTTGTTGAAGATAGCTTCCCTCGCACTGGAGATATAACCGTGATCTGGGATCGCAGACTCTCCAATTGCCTCAGTATCTGCAGCCGAGTTGCCACTCAACAGCTGGGCCTGCTCAAGACGGTCAAGGTAGGTATCATGGCTTTGGACACTTTGCTCGGCGAGGTCCTCTAAAGAACTGACTCCGATCTTGACTCTCTTTCTTTGCGCATGGGGACCAAAGACATCTCCAAAGGGCGAAGCTTCAACGGTCATCTTTGCTTGATGCTGCTTCAATCCATTCTTGCCTTCACCATCTCTGATTAAACTCATGGGCAATTTATTTGATTTGAGGAGAACGGAGTAAGGATCTGAAGCTCGCTCGGCCATTGCTTCCCGGAAGGAGTTCAGGGCATCTTGACCAATAACGCGAGAATTGGTAAACCATTTCCGGTTGGGTTCGATTCTTGCGACGGGGACTTGCTTGCTCTGGAATTGTGCAGATTGTGTAAGATCTCCAGCAGCATTGTGACGACCAGATCCGGTGTCCTTGAACATCTTAAGGGTCTTGGCCTGCTTGCCTGTCCTATTGACCGCACAATGTTAGCCACTCCGCCGAATGAAGCCTGACCCAAGCTGCCAGCAATCCAACACCGCACAGGATCTTGCGTACCTGTAGAAATTCTCTCCCTTGACCTTGACGTTCGCCATCCCGTCACTGCTCTTCCCCTCGCGCACCTTGCGCGAGGCTTCTTTCTTCGCCCGACCCATGATTGTGGTTGTGGTGGTTGTTGAGGTTGAGGAAGAAGAAAAGGCGGGCGAAGAATTCTGAAAATTTAAAAAAAACAGTTTCGAGATTGCGATTGCGCTAACTTTATCAGCAAGTGTGGCTTGTTGTGGGATGTGGCTTATGGAGCCGCGCTAAAATCTCCTCCAGGAGTCGATCCAGAACCGCCAACGACAGCTTCAAACCATTTGTGCAAAAGACCTGCGCAGGTCAAACAGCCATGCCTCCTTCATTATCAAGGACCTCAATGAACTCTTTGAGTAGTTGCAGGTGTCGGACAAACTCCATCCCTCTCCGTTCCTTCTCGACAACACCCTCTCTCGCATCAATCGGACCAGAAAACCCCAAGTTCATCGAGATCCCAGTACCACCTCAACATCAAGCCCTCCCGAAGATTGATGTTAAAGGAACCCTTCCTCCACCTCGAGATATCTTTCCCCGTCGAGCAGGCGATAAGACCTCTTCCGAGTATTTAGCAGCAGTCACTCCTGAGCCATCCTCTCAAACGGCACCCCACAACGAGTATGTAGCATGGAAACGTCGGATGGCAGAGAACAGGCGGACAAACTTGAGGGAAGGTCTGGTGGAATTGCATAAAAGAAAAATGCTTCAAGACAAGATGGTGGCAGCGCGAAGCAAGAACAGGAGCAGAGCCCGAGAGAAGGCGCTACATGCTCCTCAAGGAGAAGACGAGCGCCTCACCAATCCAACAATCACGCAGATGAACCGAACTCTGCAATCAGGGCCAGTGCCGGATCCGGATCGCGCTGCTCGAGTGGCGGAAAAGAAGGCAAGGGTTGAGGCCATCGCAATGGCTAAAGCGGAGCAGCGAAGGGATGCTCTCCATACATTGTATATGAATGCGAGAAGCTTCATCACCACCGAGGAAGAATTGGATGCGGAGATTGAGAAGCTATTTGTTGAAGATCCCCATGCTAGCGGCAACTTGAACGACAATATTTGGTCTGTCAAGGGAGCCCCCCCAAGTGTTTTGACTATGTTGTCCGCGGTAAACAATACCCAGAAAAAAGCTATAGACTTCCACAGAGGTCCAGCTGCACTTACTGGACGAAGGATGAAGAAGATTGCAGAGGAGTTGACCGGAGGAACTATGGATTAGAGAGATTTGGATTGTATATTAAGGACCAAGATGCTCCAGTGTATGAATACTTAAGGGGATATTGTGGCTCACAATTTCAGATTCTCTGTATTTCTCACGTACTACTTTGGGATGCCAAGTGACAACAATCAGCATTTAGTGTGCAGTTGTGAATCAACTTCTAAGCCTACCGTGCCTCATTACTGTTGCCTTTTATCTCAGAGCTGCCACTGCACATGTATCTTCTCTGCGTGCTGCATCCAGCTTTTAGTACAATAGTTCTATGTAGAGCCTATACACTGATCACATCCGTGATGTGCGTTTATTCAACTCCATCACTTCTGCAGAGCTAGGCAATGTTTCTGCGAACATGTTTCAAGGAAATTCATCTCGTGGGAACATGAAAACATAACGAAGCTTACTCATCTATCAAGATTCCAACAACAACATTCAAGCAATATGGCAAAGTTCCCTGATCCCAACTCCGTACACATAGATGTTGTCCGAAATCTTAGGAGGATGCCGGTAGAACTTGGGTCAATCGTATGAAATGTTATCAGGAAATGCTCGTTGTGACTAAAATGGAGAGGAAAAGAGTCTCAATAAATTGAAGCTGATGATACATTCAAGATCCTTGGGTCCTTGATGATTCGTTCATCGTTTATTCAATAGTCCAAGTATTGATGATATCACGCGACCGATCAACATAGGTAAGCCATGCAGCCCACTGATTCTACTAGCACCCACCCTCTGGAGCTGGCAAGGTACTCACAGCATACTCCTTCAACCTGTCCTGTGTCCTTCCAGTCCCTCCTGGATATTCCATGCCGTTGTCCTGACACCAGTCCGTGACATATGCGAGGAAGTCTCCTATTGACAAATCAGTCATGCATGGCAGTCTCTACTCCAGTCATCCTTACCTTCCAAAAGCAAAGATTCCAACGCAGCCTTTCCCCTCTCCTCCCCAGAATGACCAGATTTATACCCAATCAGGAAGCGCATCATAGGATTGAGAAGTGTCTGCTCGATATTCAACACGTGGTCTCCTGACTTGCTCTGCTGATACAAGTCCATAAGAGCATCGACTCCCTGCGAAGCTGCCTTGCAGTACTCTTCATATACTTTGCAGATAATGTTCCACCATCGCTGAGATATATCTGAAGTGATATCTGACATGTCGAAACTGTGTCTGTTGGAGTGAAACCAGTCCCAGTTGACTTCCAAAACCAAACGGCTCAAGGCGAGAAACAGCTGGCCGCCGGTCAATCGAATTGGTTCAGTCTTCGACTTCTCGGGTGTCCTCATTGAATCTGCTAACAATGTGCGCGATGCTTCAGAAGATGCAGTATTGGATGCAATGTGAGTGCAAGCCGCAGATACAGGTCTTGGAATGCATGGTGGCCCTGAAGGATCTGGAACAAAAGTCGGTCGAGAGAACGGTGCTTTTAGATTTATGGCGATTTCTCGCGCAGGTCCAACTTTTCGCTCTCGCGAATGCAACCAGTCCCTCAAATAACATCTTGACTCTGGTGTTGTACTTCCTAAAGTTTTATCTTTCTCTGTCTTTCCAATAGCTTGTTCCTGTTGATTTCCTGTGAGTACTTGGGGACATTTTGGATATGATGCGACATGTTGTGCACGAGAAGCAAGCCATTCTTGTAAAGAGGTACCTGTTTCGTCGCTGAAAGTGTTTATCTGCTCATGATACTTTTGTTGGTTCTCCAGCCGCTCCTCTCTGTCTCGATTCCAGTTCTCCGAATCCCACGCAAATGTCATTCTCCTGTGCCTAAACCTAGCGAATGTGTCGTAGCGAGTGTCGTGGTTTGGTTACCTTCTTGGATGAGGTTATGTTGACTGCAAATATAGCGTATGTAAGACCTTCTTAAAAGGTGAAGATGGTGGCTATTTTATAGACTGAGGATAGGGACAGGAGGTCTTGTGATCGCTAATGCTGAATGATTTATTCATCACTCGGTTGAGATTATGTTTATTTGAAAGCTTCGGAATTTTCTTCAAGCTGTGAATCTTTCAGACAATCATTCCAAAAACTACAATGTCAAGTCAACCTAGGTACAAGTCATTAGCTTCAATTCAATTTTGGAAACCATCATCAACGTCTTAGCCCCCCGCCCCCCCAAACTCCACCCGAAGTATTTGATCACTCATGAGTAATACGGACCCCCAGTCATATTCCACGCGCGATTATTAAAGGTAAAACAACTTTGTCACAAACTCCTTTGCATTGATAATCCCTCGCAGCCGACAAGTGCTCCACGAGGTGTGATTACGAGGTATGACTTGAGGAATGGGCGATCAGAAGCGCCGAACTAGGCAATGCCAACGTAACTAGGAATGAAATCTGCATACATGTAAGATTAAATATGGTTGAGCTGGTCCTTCGTTCAATAGTGTGTGAAGAAGCGCGACAAAAGAGGGATAGTGCTCGTGAGGGTGTAACTTCGGGTTATCGCAGACCATTCCAGAATATTACTGAATTCAGGCATGAGACGAAGTGAGGGATACATTTGTTGAAGGAACGGAAGAGATCTTGGAAGAGCATCTCACACTCTTGATCGCAAAACATGCAGCGTTGTGATAAGGTCTGCTGCAAGGTCAAGCTGGAGGCATAGAAATTAATCATGAAGGGCGTGAGATATTCTGCGAAGAACATTTTTCGCAGCTTCAAACGCTGGCAAAGGTGAAATCTTCCAAAGCCTCCCAACTCGCTCTTCCAACCTCGCCAAAAGCAAACCAACCATATCAACCAAGCTAGCAATTTTCGGTGCACATAATCCAGTTTGTCCGGTCAGGGTTGACGATTTTTTAAGAATCAATACGGGTATTGACACTCACCGGTTTACCGGATCTTTCCCTCCTGCCTGCTATGTTTGAAACAATTGTGACTGCTTCTCCAGAGGTTCAGTCAACGAATATGGACTCAGGTTACAATCTTGGGTTTAGGTAGCTTGGATTGTGCCCGTGAAGTCATACTTTCACATAAAGTCTTTGCGCATTCGATAAGTCGTAAGGAAACCTCATGTGACACGCGAGATGGACGAGGAATTTTTGGGGTGTTTTTACTCTTTGTTTTTGTTGTAATTAGCCGAGTATAAGCGAGATCCAGGTCGAGCATTGGCCGGCTCTCTCAAAGTCACAGCTACTACTTCGAATGGCACCCTAATTATGCAATGAATTTGAACCTCGCTAAAATCTCAGTATGTTATGAAGATATTTGACGCGTCAATCTCCATGTAAATTCATTTGTTCTTCTATTTCCGCGATCTAGGTCGTCATCTGCTTCCTTGAATTCCATTCTCCAGTACTCACATCACCTACTTGAAAACAGGCTGTTATTTTTAACTCGCTCTTAGTAATCATTCTATGAAAGTAGAACCAAATTAGAGGTGGTCAGACAGAGCTGCCCTAAGTCAGGAGGGCTGCTTTAGGGGGTACTTGTAGCTGGGGATCTCCTGCTTGAACATCACGAAGAATTATCATAGCTGTTTTTTTTTTTTTTTTTTTTTGAGAGTTTCCCACGAACCGTTCTTTTTTAGAGAGGGTGATTCGCCAAGATACTGCCCTCTATGTTTCACCTTTCGAACCCACGTGGATAGTAGTGTGGAACCAAAACAAAGCTAGGATTGGAAGAATCGAGTTGATGAGAATGATTGGAGGTGGCGAAAACCCTCCAACTCTCGGAGATTCACGGCCCTCCATCTTTGCGATCCACGGGCTGGAGATGAAATATATCCTCACTCAAATATCTTTGACTTCCTACTAAGTCGTAGCTAAAAGGGGGTTTACGCCAGAGCACAATCGTTCCAGAAGATTGCCTCCATGATTTGTGAGGTAGAGCAATTATCCGCCTTCTCCAGAGTGTCTCACCCTTCCACATAAAATACCTATCGTACCTTGGTGTCTTCAAACGGAAGAAATAGAAACAAGTTTCGAAGGCGATATAAAAAACCAAACGACTGTGACCTGGCTCGATCCTGTGAAGCCAATCCATTCGACGACAAAGCAGACATCTCTTCATTCATGCCGCTGATGATTACAGGGCCTGAGAGCTCCAATGAGCATGTAACGAGGCAGATGCAAAGGTTCAAGGCTCTTTCCCACCCATGGACCGTTTCCCAATACTCCGCTTACTGTACTCGACCATTTGAATCTATGGGATCATGCTTAGAGTTTACAGGATTCCTGCTCCCCAAAGGTAGCGTACCACAAGAATGTCACCGTCCATTCAACTCTGTCTCATATATCACCAAGCTGCACACATCAAGAATCATCTCTGGTTGAGAGTAGACAGGACAATGTCAGCTCATTCCAATTCCACTGAGCATGCAAGCCTTTTGCGTATCTATGTGTACGTGAATTCCCAGGCAGGCCAGAAAGCCCAAGTTAATAAACCAGCGCCACGCTCCCTTGCTTCGCTTCGACGTTTGAAATAGACAGACAAAACTGTGGTCTACAATGAGACACAACATGAGGCAGTAGGCAGGAAGATTCATTTCATCCCTTTTCTCCCCTTGACTCTGCGCAATTTCCAATCTCCAAGATTCGGACCGTCGAGCCCCGTATGTCATGAGTCTTGAAAAAGATCTTTGTATATCCAACATAACAACGGCATATAATCATTATTCATCTCCTCGTCTGTCAAGCCCTCCAATTATCCAACCATCGAATGAAACGCCATTCCTGCTCTGTCGATCAACGTTGGCCTCCTCTGGTAGGTGACCTCTCAGCATCACTCTGTCTCCCTATTTGCGGACTTCCAGGATCGACTTGTATAGACGGCAAGCCCGCCAGCCTCAGACTTGGTAACTGCGGTACGCCTCCCACGCCTCTGCTGCTCCGTCTCTCATTCGGCGGCCTACTTGTAGACAGAGAACTCGAGCTACTCGTCCGGCTATCCCTCAACTGATCCGTCCTATTCTCCCTCCTCGAGCCTCTACTATCCACAGATATCGCTACGGAAGAAGGTCTGAGTCCTGGTGAAAGCGGGGAGACGGGTGTACTGGGGGAGGTCGTTGTAGGAGGAAGCGATGATTCGATCGTTGGGTGCTGCTCGCCGCGCGCGAGAACGGGAGAGGTATAATCTGGTGGGGGCTCGTGGTGGGGGTGTTCGTCATGCGGCGTATCGAGGGAGATATTCTCATATCCAGGAGGACTGTTCGGAGGTACGTCTTCGTGCTCGATCATCTCTGGGCTGCTTCCTGCTCTGCCTTCATTCGAAGTCGAGGGTCGGCGTTCAGTCTGCTGGCTCCCTCTTCTAGGACTATCAAGATTCGAAGTTGCTCGAGAACGAGTTAGGCCTGGGGAAGGAAGATCGGAGGTTTGCGTGTCGACACTTAGGATGGAAGATGTGCTGCGGTCCCGACGGTGGTAACGGGAGCTAGCTGCTATGCTTGCTGCGTCCCCCAAGAGGCCTTGCCTCTCACTATCCTGACTATTGGCTCGTAACCTCGTTCCATCGTGTCGAGCGACACCCAGATCACCGTAAGAAACGGAAGAAACAGCTCTCTGCCGCTCTTTCTTGATCCGTTCGTGCTCTGCCCGTAATTCCTCGACTGTCTGCCCGGCACTTGTAGAACTTGCTGCCCGGGCCCTCGCAGTTATCTCGCGTAATGCAACATAATCGCCCCTCTCCCTTGCTTCTCGCCGTAACCTCCTCCGCTCCTCTCGCTCTTCATTTTCTCGCCGTCGGGCTAGACGAACTTGGTATAATGCTTCCATCTCTTCCTCCCGCCGCAGTTCCTCATCATCCTGTGTCTCCGGGAACTCGATTACCACGTCAATTCCGCCTCTATCTCCTTCTCGCCCCAGAACTTGTTCATTACCCAAAGCGTTCGGACGGTAAGCTGGTAGCGTCATTACTGATCTCACGGAGGTGTTCCTGTCCACGCCAGCCGTAGCATTTGCGACCGCATTCGCGTCGAAAGAGCTGGGCGGATTCGAGGCTCGATTCGAAGCCCTAGTTCGCGTAGACACTGGCTCCAGAGATTCGTTCGCATTCGGGAGTTTGTATTGCATCGGACTTGGATTCCATTTCTGCCATGCCTTCTTCAAGAATGGTGTAGGTATGTATTTCGGATTCTTGTGCTTGATTCGAGTACGGCGTATGAAGTAGAAGCCGAGAATGAGAGCGAGAACTCCAATGATAGCTCCAATTATTGGCTGTGAACATGTTAGAAGAGATCCAAACCATGTAAGGCTATTGACGTACGATCATTAATGGAGTATTGTTACTCGAATCCGAAGTCTGGGTGGGGGTCGGGGAAGCACTGGAAGTCTTGGAGGTTGTCGAAGAAGCAGTCGCAGAAGCACCCGGACTCGAAGTTCTTGTCAAACTTGCACTTGTGATAGAGCTGGTGATAGAAAGAACCACACTGCTTGCACCGGTGCTGCCTCCTGGTCCTCCTTCACCAGGGGCTCCTCCATCCTGGCGATGCTCTAACCCATAAAGATGCATTATCGCGCCGTTCCAAAAGAATGTCCCAATTGCTGGTGGTAATTATACAAGCGACGGAGCAAAGTCTCTGCGGAGTAGAGACTCACCTCATGCCCGTCGTAGGTAGATGGACCTTTCTTGAACAAACTGCTGACGCCTGCCACTCTGCCACGAGCAAGACAAGGCAGGGCAGGGCAGGGCAGGGCAGGCAGGATGAACGCAGTTCGGCTGGGCTCTGGCGATTGGCGCTTACAGGCAGGTCAGGTCAGCATGCCGGGATTAGAAAAATATCAAGTGAGATGACTGGTAACGATTTGCAATAATGCCGATGTAATGAACACAAATATGCATAAATCTGCCCTCGAAGAATTGACAAAGAGCAAGGGAAGTCAAGCTGGTCGTTTCCCTCTCTCTTTGTTGTCCTGGCGTCTTGGTCTGGTAAGTACTGTAGGTATTGTCTGACTGCCTTGGAGAAGAATCTCTTCCCCGAGTGCCCAGCCGTGCCCAGCCCACCTCGCCCCCGTTCAGCAGCCGTAATCAAGCATCCAATGATCGTCTTCAAATCTGACATTCTATGGACCAGCGAGCGCTTCAACCAGTCACACAGCTGGTCCAAATCGAACCCCTGCTATTTTTGGGACTCGATATCGTGGCTGGAGCTGGACTGGAGCTGCACCGTGGCTTGGGGACGGACACAAGGCTTCCAATAATATCGCATGTTGCATAGGTTAAGCGAGGTATCTTTGTATCATACACGCTTTCCGCTGCAGACTGCTCCTTTGCTTTGATCAAAATCAACGGTTCGTTTCTTCTGGGGTTTATTAACTTAAGGATTCGGAGATTGTGACGTGCAGGAACAATTTGACGCAATTGATGGACACGGTTGCGGAGACGAGGCTGGAAAGTCAAGGGATCCTTTGCATGACCTGTCCTAGACTCCTAGCCGAGATTTGATGAAAGGGCATCTCTTCCTTGTTTTTGGGTTTCCAATGTCTCATCTTTCTCCCCTTCATCATTGCGGTCAGAGAACGACACCTCATTTACTTCCAGTTGTTCAACATCACCCTATCGCTTTTGCTCGCAGGTGACCTCTTCTAGAAAGTCAAGCTCTCAGTCTTGCTGCTTTTTGCTGCACTGGGTGGAGGACTTCCAAATTGCATCATTCCGCTCCTCTGTTCCTGCATTTGAACTATCCTTGCGCTCGTATTCTACAGCTAAAGTCTCAGCCTTGTTCAAATCTGCCCTTGGCATTCTTCTCGCGTCTGATATGGATGATTAAGCCAAGCATGGGGTTCCCAGACACCATTTCACCTCTGTTGTCGTTGTGTATCCGTATCATTTACTAGCTCTAAAACCCGCTTGCTTCTCAGCGAATTTATCGCATTTTCAAATAAATATTTGGCTTAGTCGTGTTTCATCTCCCGTTTGAGTCCAAACACTCAAGTACAAGATTCAAAAGCCATCCATTAGGTGTAGTCTCCCAACGACTAGATAGGCTACAAGAAGCGTCTTTGCTGCGACGAAGATGATTCACATACTCTAGCTTACCCACATGCTGTACTAGTGGGTCCCGCGGGTGTTGCATCGCTATGAAAATCAAACAAAGTTGTTGAAAGAGCAGGTATCTAGGTATTGTTCACTTATTGAATTGAATGAGCTGAATCCTTTACAGCTTGCTTGTTCGAAATGATGATGGTTCAAGATTAAATACCATATTCTGTTTCGGCACTAGGGGACACGGTCTCGGACTCATAGGCTGGTAGTGGTGTCTCCATGTTGTCATCCTTTGGCATGGAACAAAAGCCAGTATTCTGACCTATATTCGTGCTCCCTTTGCCATTCCATTCAAATTCACCCGGTTGAAGAAGACTTGGCGAGGCTTCCTCGGGCCATTCATCTCGCCACTTCTCTTTCGCCTCAACCTCAATGTCGTTAACCACAACCAGGTACAAAACACCCTGAACTGTTAGCCCTCATTTTTACACAGTCTGCTATGATTCACGTACTGTTTGCATACCAAGGTCAGAAACTACTCCGTCGAGATGCTCAATAAATCCCGAGGAATCTGTTTCTTTTGAAGGCCGCTTCGCCGAATCTCTCAACCTTTCTTTACTTTGTTCCAATGGTGTCTCCATTCCAATCCTCCTCTTTCTTTTCCTTGGTGATTCTAACTTATTGTGTCGGCTGGGAATGGAAGAAGCGAGCGCTGATAGAGGACCCTTGCGGTGAGCCAGATTCTTCTGGAGGAAGTCTGAGTTTGTGCTTGGATGGTTGCATTGCTCAAAGTTTGAGGCCTCTTCATCACCAAGCTGCAAAAACATCAGTTATGTCAATTGAATTTAGAGAGGAGATCGTACTATGCTAATTCGTGGTCTTCGTTCGCTGTGATCGGGGATGTGATTTCTCATCTGCTTCACCTTGCGACTCGGAAGAGAAAACGAATTGTCCTGAAAGCTTGGGAGCACATTTGCGAGCCCCTCTGGCTTTTCACCAAAGCTCATTCTCGTGGAGATCATCCATTTCTCGCCACAAAGATCATCTTGAGAGTTGGTAACGAGACTTCGATCAGGAGAGCCTGGCAACGAAGTAACTATCATGGCAACCAAGCCCCGAGCTCGAAACAGCTTATCATTCGCCTGGGTAATGACTTGTTCTGCCTGTGGATTGGTCAGTTAGTGTCTATAAATTATAAGAATGAAGGAAGGTATCAACTTACGAAGTGTCGGATTTGGCACTCTTCGCGAGTCGCACCGCCGTGGCAATGACTGTTGACAGACCAAAATACGAGTTTTCCAAATCAATGCCAGAAGTCAACGCAGCAATATTGACGACAAACAGTAGAGGCGACAACTGGTAATCTGATCAGCTCAAACCGAATACCATTTTTGTTTATCCCTTACTCTTAGTGACTCGTTGAAGGAATCTATGAAAGCCAAAAAAGCCTGTTGATCAACCCCGCTGTCCATTAAGGAAGAAACAAAGGCTCTTGGCCAACCACGTTCATTATAATTACCGTTGCACTGTGGGATAACCACAGGACATGGCAATGTACCTGACATAGGCTGTGATCTAGAGCCATATTTTGGATACAACAAGCTCGGACAATCATCTGTGTACGATAGTTGTCGGAGAAGCCCGTCATCCATCGAAGCTTCTTTGCGAATAAGGCCGCCCATTATTCTATCAGAAAGTGATTTCTGAAAATCCGCATAATCTTGCAGCTCACTGAGAGCATTGACCTCATCTTTCTTCTCCGCCGAGTTCGACGACGCTGCATGACCTATTGAAGATATGAATAAGGTCTCAAGATTCCCCAAGGACTGTGACTGACTTTGTTGGACAAGCTGCGCAGTATTTGCATTCCTTCTTTGATCCCTTGCCGACCGCCGTTCAGCGTAGGCATCGAGGGCGAGGCCAACTCCAGCTGTAAGGAGGCTGACGATGACCATTGCTGTTGAAATGGGGTTTATGCATGAGAAGCTTTGCAGCTTTGCAGGTTTGAGGTAGTCCCACGTAAGATGGGAAAACCCTGGATCTTGGCAGTGGGGTACCGCTGATTGCATTTTGCCCTTTGGGAGCGGAGGGCGATGAAACAAGCACAATTCAGAAATATCGCTTCTAGCTGGCTTGTGGCGTGAGTGGGTATTTTGATGCAGCAAGCGAAGTTGGAGGGCGCTACGTCCTGGAATATCCATTGGGACTAGCAGTAAGCCGGAAACAGTCCTCTGTATGAGCTGACCAACACAGTTTGCCATAGATAGAATTGATAGATGCTCGACGAACCGGTGCCGAGGTTTGAAAGGGTGTGACTAGTCTTCCTGCCGTGATTCCATACCTGATGTGGATTTACTTTCTATCTCGAGCAGAACAGAACAGAGCCTTACCTGCATGCTTCCCGGGATGAGGTACCTCAACATATGAAACTTGTTCGTTAGAAGACTTGACTACCTTCTAGCTGCGCGAAGGGATTCATCGAATCATCTTCAAATATGAACAATCAAATAATCAAAGATTCGGCGAACAAAATACATTCTTAAGTAGTGTAGTCTAGTTAGGATATTGACTACAGCGCTCCTTGTCTGGTTCTCCAAACAAACTATGAAATGGCCTACTCTCCTTTCGTGAAGGTTGGAAGTTCTCCTTATCGAAGCGGTTTAGTTTCACATGCCATCATATCCTAATTCAGCACTCCAACTGCCCAACAAGCTCGAAACCCCTAATCGTACCGTCAAGCCCCTTCCCCCCACCATCCACCGTTCCTCATCTATTAACACCAAGTAATACTCGCTGCTACTGTAGAATACGCTCCGACTTCAGTGCTGCTGAGCTGTGAGGCCAGCAAGAGTGTACATGCAGACAATGACAAATTCTTCTACAACTGCCATGAACAGCTGAATCAACGGTTTCTTATTTCTGGTCAAAGAGAAGTCCGGATTGTGAGAGAAAGCAGACAGGAGACTCCAGAGAAGACGGACAGCGAGCCATGGAAGCGCACAGACAACAGCAAAATAGATGCGTGTCTCTCCTTTCATGGCTTTCCCGATGTCCTTCATTGTAATGACGACGAGAGAGCTTAGAAGAAGATACACAAACAAAAAGATGATGATGCCGATCTTGGTGTCTTTCTTTCCAGTCTTGACCTCGGATGGACTTGAGCCCGCTTGGTCGGTTCCGCCCGCGATACAGAGAATCAGGGCGATTATCGTTGGTAACTGCATAACCTGGATGATACGGCTTCGACGAGAGCTGGCTGTGGCACGCTTCGTGACGAGTTCTACGATCCCGCCGGTTCCAGCGAAATGGTTATTCTGTGCTCGAACATGGTCGGATACTTCATCGGTGCTGAAATCAATGTTAGCGAGCTCCTCATAAAGGCTACGAGGCAACATACACTCGTTTTAGAAGACCCAGACTTGCCATCAGCAAGGGACTCAGTCCGACGGACTGAAGAATCCCAGCCCACTCAGTATTGGTTTTGTTAGGAGACTTTGCCTCCTGAATCTTGAATCCGGCACCTGCGATACGAATAACACAGAAGATGGCGAGATATATCCAGCCAAGCTGCTTCTTGAAGCCATGGCGGAAGACTACAATCAAAGTAAGTAGAAAGACTGGAACATAAACACAGATTTCAGCATAGGCGATGGCTTCTTCGGTGTGGACCATGATCCCGCCTTTGATCTGCTGTGTTGAATATCGATGAGGAAAGTTTCGAAACGTGATGATGAATTCTTTACGAACAGAGAGAGTACAATAAAGACACCAGGAGATTTTGTAGCAGATATGACATGAGAGGATGAGTAGCAATCGAAGAGCATGGTGCTCTTATAATAAAATATTGCGAATGGGAAGCATTGATTCGCATGCTTCACTGATTTATTTAATCAGCAGTTACCTCATACAAAACTTTGGTCGAGTTGGTAAATAGCTGAGTCGTAATCTACAGCATCGGAGCTGTTACTTAACGAACACCTATCTGAGAAAATTGTATGATGAGTTCTCAATTTTGACGGCGGATAAGGCAATTAAAAATAAGCAAGCTGGGGACGACTAAAGTCGGCTGAGAAAAGCTTGTTTCCAACAGCATTCTATAGACAATTGGTAGGCCACGAGTATTGGACCGAACGGGCTCCAATAGAGCAACTTTCTAGGCAGCCCGTTCTCAGAAAGGTTTTTGGATGCGATGGGTAAAACGGCATGCATTCGTTTCGTGTCCCGAAGACACGACGCTACTCAACCACTTCTCAAAGCGGCTAGGCCCTTGGTTGTAAGCCGATTACTCAGAAATCTCCTCGTCACAAGAGTGGAAGCTTTCTTACTGCGAACAGGCACGTCATATTATTTGTGCATCCATCCGATCAAAATCTCGAATAAGCTTTCACTGACGACGATCGTTGTTGGAGCCGTCTCCTGAGAAGCGGGTAGGCTAGGGCCGGAGACTCCGCGGCGAGCTGCTGTAGTTCCCAATCTAGCTATGAACACCGATTACCGGCATTGTAATCGCTATTGAGAGATATATAATAATTTATATTCTTCTCACGGAATCTTTTACCTTCTCGTAGTCTACATTTTCTTGCGCAACAAACGCCATTTTCCTTGCTCAACTCTCGTGAGGTATAATTCACTAGCTCGCAAATGAACCCGCAACCCTGCCTTGAATGCCCATCAATCGACTCAACTACAATCAATGCATTATGGTTTACTGTGGCAAACCCAGTAAGGCTTGTGGAGAGTGCAGACTTAGAAGAACAAAAGTGAATGAGGCTACAATTGAATGAGCATTGCATGCTGACCTTCTCAGTGTGACACCAGACGACCAGCTTGTTCCCAATGCATCCGGGCAGGAAGAACCTGCAATGGATATCGAGACCCATCAGACATGATTTTCCGGGATGAGTCAGGGGATCTGAAGTCCAGACGACACCGATTGAAGATCTCACAATTCCCAAAGAAAGAACGCCTTGGAAATATGACGCCAACCGCAGCAGACAGTACCGGGGCTCTCATAATCACCGGCTCTGACCGAAGCCCACAACCTTCCTCAACGACAAACTGCCAGACGTTACCAGTAATGTGTCTAGGATTGGGAACTTCTCCTGGCGAGCAAGCCACATGTTTCTTTTTCCAAAATTATGTCTTCCAGCAGGATTTCAGTTTCCGAGGAAACTTCCAGTACCTGTTGGAGATATATGAACAGGAAGATGTTAAAGACGGTTTGGCAGACTCAGTATCTGCTTTGGGATTGGTTGGTCTTGCTCATTTCTGGGGAGCCCCTAGTATATTGGCATTTGCTTCTGCCAAATACAACTCGGCGCTGTTGACAATCAGCTCACAACTGCGAACTATCGAAGGAGCGAGATCGGACCAGACAATGGCTGCAATCATGTTACTTGGTCTTTATGAGGCATGTACTTCTTGGCATGAATCTTTGCTTAGCTAACGTGATAATACGTAGACAAACACATGCAATAATAGGCAATCCATGGATACTTGGACCAGACACATTACTGGGGCTTTGGCATTGCTGCAAGTTCGGGGTAAGGAGCTCCTCAGCACGCCTGTTGGCTACAATTTATTCGTCTATCTGAGGACACAGCTTGTAAGTGACTTCTTCTGCTAGTCATTCCAAGGTAATTTGACCTTTGATAGATCACCAACTGCTTGCTAAGGCATGCCAAAGTCCCCGCTATTATCAGCGAGTGGTCCCAAGACCTGGATTTCGAGACAGCCGAACAAGCTGCTGCAACAACACTTTCAAATCTCACAATCAGATACTGTAACCTTCGTGCATCTATGCATTCGTTTCGAGACTACAGTGATCCAGACCGGATCGTCTCCACAGCCTGTGCTTTGGATGCGGAATACGAGATGTGGGCAAGGACGTGTCCCGTGCAGTACATCTACCATTCAATGACACTAAACAAAGGAGTTGACGATGTCTTTTCAGACTATTATCACGTCTACCCATCAATCTGGATCGCGGCAATATGGAACAACTACAGAAGTGCACGGATCCTCGTGAATGGGTTGATGCTTGATCAACTCAAGAACATGTACCAAAGAAGCCCATCATCAGATCTGCTCTGGAATCACCACTGCTACGACCAAAACCAGATCCTCACTTCGACAACTACTCTTCTTCAACTCTGCAGTGACATTTGCGCCAGTGTTCCGTATTTCCTTGGCTACAGCTCTGACATCACCGGTTTGAGTGGCCAACCCCCAAAGTGTGTCAACGGCAATCTATCACTTTGGCCTCTATATACTGTCGGAGAATCTGGGGTGATTTCAGATCTTATGCGGAGCTGGGTCGCTGGTCGACTTCGATGGATTACAAATGTAATGGGGATTCGACAGGCAGCTCCCCTCGCTCATAGCGTGATGAAAAGGCAAGAGCATTTGTTATGGAAGCCTGACCTGGTGGAGGGCGTTTTCAATACGGAGACAAACCAAATTAGTTCGTTAGTAATGATTGAAAATCTGTGAATATCTCCAGCTCTCCAAGAGTCCGCAGAAACGGCGCGAAAACAGATTTCAGTAGTCCGCCGCCTCTTGTAAGGCTCACTGTGTAGTCTGCTTACCAGACATAGGTAGAATCAAACATCTTCTATCTAGGTGTTTAACGAATATGGAAGAATAGATTCTAAGATGCGTAGAATTATGCATTATGCCGAGTCTGCTAATTTAGGGCCCAGCCTCTGATTTTTACAGCGCAATACCTTACTGTCATGCTCGCTCGCTACAGTAAGATTCAGCGGTAGCCCCTGAATGAGGACGGGAATGTCCACCAACGTTCCAACTGCCAGTGCAGTGGGGCGCAGGCTGTCAGTCATCAAAACTGGACATTGGGATGCGGGAACAGGAGAGTCAATTCCGTAACATACGCTGTCAATCATGTTCTGGAAAGGAGAGAAAAATGCATTATTGAAATGTTGTATGTTGATCCTTCAACTTTGAAGTGGGATTGGAAACCCATCCTCATGCTTCAATCTGCTCGCGCATTCAAGAGACAAATACCGCAGATAATAACAAGCTCTATTGAAAACATTTGAACGTTAACAGTGCTTAAAATGTTCTAAGGCAGCAAACACGGCCAACTCAATGTCCATTTCCATATGGCAGATTCTCCTCAGGCACATGATATCCTCGCGCTGTTTGATTGACTAACCCAAAGCTTTTATACTGCTTGAATTGCTAAGTAAGTACTCAACCTCAAGCCATTGCTCAATATCTTACCAGCGATTCAGTAGGCCAGTAGTCCTGATTCTTTCCTTCACTCCTCCGATTACGGAAAGCGGCAGGTACGCCAGCAATTCCTCGCAGGACGTCGGATATATTCAGAGCCTCTACATATGCTCCTACCCCAAGAAAGCCACCATGATATCCGCCATGACCAAGGGGCACTGTAGCAGCTCCTTTTTTGAGACAATACTCCCCCGTCCGGTAAATGTAGAGGAAGAGGAGTGAGAAAACGACCATCTCGAGACTCAGTAGAAGATTTGGAATACCAATGCTGAGATCGTGGAAAGTGTAGTGCTTGGTAGGCTTCAGATCGTTGGATGATTGGTGGAATTGGGGTGGGCGGACGATGGCAACTTACGTTTTGGATGAAGTTCAGAAAAACGATTCCTTTGAAAGCGATGAGCTTGGAGAGTGGCTTTCGGTGATGTATTTTTGGCTTGAGAGCTTTGTAGAATTTTAGGATGGACATAATTGCAACAATGGTGCTGACAAGGGTCACAATTGTAACCTGAACGAAGTCAGTGATGTGCCTGCTGGCTAGTTATTGTGATATGTCCAAACTCACCTAGATGTGTGCAAAATACGGCTTGTTGGATGTGGCACAGTATAATCCAGCAGCCTCGGTAATCTCAGTGACAACGAGGAGAATAAGCATCAAGAGAGGAAATTGAAAAGCCCCAAATGTGGCAGCCTAGGAACCTGGTGAGAAGCCTGACGCGGTGACAGAGGGGGTGATCCTACCGTATATTGTTTCATGGTACCAGATGCTGTGAAGAATGCTTGCCGTTCGACATCATTCTCTTCAACAAATGCGCAAAGCAAGAGGAAGAAAGTTGCCAAGGCGAAAGCTTCGTATAAATCATCGATTGGTTTGACGTACAGTGCTGCATCATTGGCAACCACTGACAAGAAAGAGCATAGGGCGAAAACTGGTATCATGAAGACAATTCGAATAATTCTAACTCGATGTCAGTTCAAATGTTACAGAATCAATTAAAAATGTACCACTTACTGCTTTTGTTCTTTTGGAATTGAGTAATGCGTCGCATGCCTGAAGATCAAGGTGAACGACACTACACAGGAGAATGCAAGTGACGCTCC
This sequence comes from Cadophora gregata, assembly GCF_030347475.1. Classification (NCBI taxonomy): domain Eukaryota; kingdom Fungi; phylum Ascomycota; class Leotiomycetes; order Helotiales; family Ploettnerulaceae; genus Cadophora; species Cadophora gregata. The sequence goes on from NW_026695927.1 coordinate 1,863,842, forward strand.
CGATATGATCACTATCAGTTGATGAAATGTGAGGTTACCAGCGACAGACACTTGCTCTAGATTAATGATTCAGCATGAAAGCTAGACGAGGAAAGTAATCGAAGTTCCTACCAATGTCGCTGAATTGTGGCGTTGGACATGTGTGGTTGTGTTTGGAGACATCGTCGCGAAAGATGCCCATGTTTTCTTTTATTGAGGGAAGAGATTTGAGTGAGAAAAGTCGATTTATGTATAAAGAAATCGAAGATTGAGAGTTTGAAGAGTCGAATCACCAGTGAATAGTAGAAGAGTATATATATATCTACAAGCTCATTACGAGATGCAGCTTGTTCCAAGCAAGCTTTTGTCTGGGACCATCTCTGGAGGATCCTCTCAAATCTCTGGCCAATGAAGCAGCATGATCGACAGATAACATTCCTTGACCCGGAAATCCAGGTCGGTGTCAAAACGCTGGCACAGTGGCAGCTGGCAAGGCTGAGCGCTGCATCTTCTAAATGCTGACAATCTTCTCGTTTCGGTATTCAATCCGCACATGAAAAATTAGAGCATACAGTGGTTGGCTGGTACGAGTTTTAGGTAAGCCATGCCTGAAGGTTCAGCCCCTGCCTAGCCCAAGTTAGTGTCAATGGCGAACTTCTCGGGCCCGGTCTCCCTTATATTCCACTAAATCTCGGTCTTTCAAAATAGCAGACCGTACCTAGACGTCAATCCAAAATGATCATTAGGGGATGATTCTATTCATGAACAAAAAGCAAGAAGAGAGAGACCCAATCTTGCCCAGCGCTGATCTTCTGAGCCTCCTCCTCCGCTGCGACTCGTTTTCCGACCCACCTTTTGCTCCAGTATGGGGCGAGCCTTTCCTTTCGATGCTTTCCGACTCACAGCGATACCATCGCGGAGCAAGCGGAAACGGATGGAATACTGCAAAGGTAGTCCAGTCTCCTTATCATTCTATCATCACATGTTTGAGTTGAGATTTCAGTTCACAGGCCGGGTTTTTGACTCAACTGGTCTGAATGAGCAGCTCGCGGAGTATTGGTCAATCTTGGAAATGAGTCCTCGATTTTGGTCCTGGGATGGCATGTGACAGTCAAGCAGCTGCAGTGGCAGCTGTATCTGGGCCCCCGGAGGTTTGTAAAGGACCAGTATCTCAATGAGAGCTCCAAATTCGTCAAATGTTTCAACCTCCGAACTCCTTGAACCCTTTTTTTCTTCTTCTGGCGGTTGTTTGAGCTTGTGATCAATTGTTGCTAGCGGGCAGAGACACGACGAACTATCTTGGATACTCAGCCTCTGGATGAGTATTTGTCACAAGTTATCACAGTTGATATCTCTGGAGCTCTAGTGGCATTTACAGCATTCAGTTGCGTCGACTCTTTCGATGAAGAGCGGTTTTCTTTTTTTGGGTATTGTCATGTCAGCGCTGTTCATGATGATCAATTCAACAATTGAAGACCGGCACTTCACCAAAGTCTATTTGGGAAGACAAATGAAGTTCACATTAAGCTCGAAATCCTAACGCGGGATCGAGTACGGATTTTTTGCTCCACGGCCGGTGAGTCTTGTTTCGGTTGCTGTCTTTCGGCTTTCGCTATGATGTCTCCGATCCGATTTCTGTCATCGAAATGGACTCTGGAATTTCCGGGTCATTTTGGTGCCAGAAACTCCAGTCTGGTGTCATATTCTCTGTTGTTCCAAGGCAAATTCCAAATTACAAACATCAGATTTACCCGGGCGAGAACGAATGCACAATGACGGTCATTGTCTATCAGCCTTGTCGATTACCCTCATGCTTAGCGCTGCTACCGATGGTTGGGATACAAGACTTACTCGGAATACTGGAAAACAACTAGTCTCATTCCATTCCTGTCAACTTGGTACCCAAGCCTTTCTCGATTTCCACCCCGTATCCAGCTCTACAGTTACATGCAATACTCCCATAACTATGGTACGAGGTGCCGTTGACGTAAGATGACTCGGTCCAGAGAAGCCGAAGACCGATTTCCAAGAACCACAACTTGTTCTCGGTAGTGAGCAAATTCAGGCACAAGGCAGCCTGCCAATGCCAAGTGAACTAGGGCTGGAATCGCTTCGTCTCCAGAAGTGATCGGCCTATTGCGGGCCGTCAAGATATTGGCATTGTTGGCACAGATGCACAATGGTGGCAAGCGCAGTTGGCTTGACACAACAACATTGGCATGGTCTTTTTCCTCGTATAAATGACCGAAGTCCTCAACCAGAATACTCTGATTCAGAGGACAACAAATATTCCAATCACAAGAATGCGCGCGGCTATTCCTCTGCTTCAACTCGGCATTGCCGCCGGAGCTGTTGCTCAATCGACATTCGTCACATCAATTGCCCCATCTTCTGTTGTGACTGCATCATCGACTGCAGTACCGAGCTTGGTTCCTCGGGATGGATGTGCTGCAATAGCTTCGTTACATGAGAGCACATTTGAAGCCAATTCTAGTGCTAGTAAGTGACAGGATCGAGGTCTCATTCTCACTTGCTGAATTACCCAGCATTGAGGGACGTTCCACCTTTGGCACCTGCTCTGGCCTACGAATGTCTGACGTCCGTACCACTCGACAAGGATGCAGCGACAAGCCTGATTCAATACTACAAACCATATCTCGAGTTCTTGAGTACTCTTGCGTGGTTGAAAGATCCTCCAGAATCCTACAAGCAGCCAGCTGTGGATCTGATTGGAGGTCTGGAGAACATCACTTCTCAAATTTCTAACAATGCCTTCGGCAATCAATATGAATTCGAATTGGCAATTCGTAATCTCTTACATGGTGCGCATGAAGGACACCTTGCACTGCAAACCCCTCTGTACAGCTTGTTTATCTTTAGAAGTCCTTTCGAGTTCGTATCCGTCTCTTCGGATGGAAGCCAGCTCCCTCAGATATACGTCTACCGTAAGTATTATCAACCCTTTCAAGCATCCCAGCTGTTGATTATTGGGTTGAGCGTAACGATTTGACATATAGTGACAAATACTAACATACGGCACAGGTGACTTCGAATTGGTCGCGACTTCTTCTGCAACCCTCTCATGGTCTCCATCACCGGTGACTGATATTGATGGGCAGTCTGCAGAAGCTTTCCTTGCAGACTATGCCAGAAATCACGCAACCGGAACCATCGAGCCACATGCCGATTACAATAGTGTACTTTTCAACGCTGCGAGATATCTGGGCAACAACTTGGTCCAGTCAACACCCCTAGGCCTTGGTTTTGACTACCTTGGGCATGATACCATGAATCTGACTTTCGCGAATGGCACTAGTACCTCTGGGAACTGGACATCGATAGCTCAGCAGAACTTGACAGGAGTCACGAGTGGAGAAGATTTGTATCAGGCGTTCGTCGCACCGCAACCACCAACTCCTCCTCGACCTATCAGCGAGACCGAACTGAGCGACACCCTACCAGAGATTGGCGCACCATACCCAACGCCGGTAGTCGTACAGAAGGGTCTTGGGTACGGCGGATTTGTCTCCGGATATTTCTTGAATGAAACTTCGATTGCTGTACTGAGTATCACGAGTTTCTTGATGCAAGCCGAGTTTGCAGAAACTGCTCAGGACGCCGTGGCTGAATTTTTGGAAAAGTCAAAGGATGCCGGCATGAAGAAACTAGTAATAGATCTTCAAGGGAATGGTGGTGGACTGGTTCTCCTCGGTATCGATCTGTTCAAGCAGGCATGGGAACTTTCTAAAACATATTTAAACTGCACAAAGCTGACCTGAGCAGTTATTTCCCTCGGATGAGCCCTTCATTGGCAGTCGGCTGAGAGCTCATTCGGCTTTGAATACTATCGGAACCACACTCGGGTCACTGATTAATGCAGAACAACTGCTGGTCGGTTCTCCATTCTATTTCGGAAATTCCGTCGACATGGACGGTCGCGATTTCTCGGACTGGGCAGATTACTATGGTCCATATCCATCACATGGAGACTTCTTCACTGCCACCGTAAGCATAGACCTGTTGCTCGCCCAAATATTTTAGCTGAATGGAATCTAGGAACGTTTCAACTTGAGTGATGCCGCCAATTCGGAGATTCAGTCAGGAAACGGCATCGTCGTGTCTGGATACGCCACTGAGAGCAACGTTGCCCCACAATACTTTGCTCCTGAAGATATCCTCATGCTCACTGATGGCTTCTGTGGCTCTACTTGTTCTGTCTTTGCCGAGCAAATGAAAACTCATCAAGGAGTCAAGTCTGTTGTTGTTGGCGGTCTACCCGAGACTGGTCCAATGCAAGGTGTTGCAGGTAATAGGAGCATGGCATCTGACTTTGAAGGCAGATCATCTAACTTGAATTCCAGGAACAAGAGGAGCGCTCCGATACAGCGCCGACGGGATTGGTGCCACCGTCAACGTTACTCTGCTTTTTAATACCTCGGTTGACCCATCAACAATGCCTTCACCTTTCGCGCCACCAATAAACGTCCCACTGTCCGGCATCACTATCAATCTGCGTGATCAAGTCCGTGAAGATGCACAAGACGTGCCACTTCAGTTTATCTATAAAGCTGCAGACTGTCGAATTTTCTACACAGCGGAGATGTTGGCGGACTATTCTGTTCTATGGCAGAGAGCTGCTGATGCTTTGTGGACTAACTCCAGTCTTTGTGTTGAAGGATCGACTGGCCACCCGTCATCTGGAAATGGCACTGAGTCAACTACAACGCCCGATCCCACTGGAACTAACCCTCCTGCTTCTACGCCGTCAGATGAGTCCAGTGCTTCCATGTTGAGACCTGAGAGTTTGGTCATGGTTATTGCTTCGATGTTGCTCGCTGCTAGTCTGTAGGCTGGATGAGAATATTTGCCAGGAAGAGTGATATAGAATGCAACTTCTATAATCAAATGTATGATTAGGAGTAGAGTGGTATATACAGATGATAAAGTATAATAATACACAAAACAGAAGAGACTTTGCGTACCAGACCTTCCCTTGTATTCATCTGCTTAGCACCATCTTTACCCCATCTCTAAACAAGCACATTCCATACCACCAATGGAAAGCAAACACAAACATCGGGAATGGTAACGCATTCCTTGTAGGATTGCACGCAATGCTCGAATAGCAAAATGTCACTTCAGCCTGCTCTAAATTCTCATTCCGTGAGACTTCCAACCGATGAAGCCCAGCAAAGCCTTTTCGATCGTCTCCAAATGCAACATCAATGAAACTAGTCGGAACGTTCTTAAACGTACCATCAGATAGACCCTTAGAGCCTTGGTCATTGATGCTGATATCCAGAACCATGAAGTTGCCATGGAAAAGCCTGGAGTACTTCTCAGGAAGCTTCGTTGTGCTCAACTCACGCGGCGAGGTAAGCTGCGGGCCATGTGTTGGGACATCTGATATTCATCAATCTTGGTTGTTCAATAAGACAACAAGGAGTGAACTTACCAGTAAACCCGACTGGACTAAACCTCCTCCCTACCAATCCCAAGGCGCCAAACAATGTCCTTTCCGGCAGGAAACTCCATCCACTAAAAAAGCCCTTCAGAAATCTAGCGAGGATCTCTTCATCGGTAAAGTCGCCAATTTCGGATTTCAGAAGATGAATGGATATCGAATCTGGGACTGTGACGTGGTTTCGTGGATTGACGATGGAGAAGGATCTGGATGTGGTTTTGGATTTGCATGATGCTGAGAGGATCCTTTTGGTGGTGACTTTGCGAGGAGAATTGAGTGGCAGCGGTCGGTAGTAGAAATAAGTTGCGAGAAGAGGTGCGCTGGCGACGGGGAGCGAGGTTACGAAGTTAGCAGAAAGAGGGGAGAGGTTCGTGTGAGAATTGGCATGGTATGGTATTTGGATGATGGCTAAGTTAAACTTGAAATGTGATTGTGGTTGTGTGTTATTAAGAGATCGGAGCTACAAATGGTCTGCATTGATGGGAATATATGTTGTGACATTCAAGAAAGACTCCGTTCCTTCTTCGTGCCTGACTCACCTTGAGCTTGCGGAATTCCACCAACCCTGACAGCTCACATGATCAAGTCCCGCCATCGTCCGGTGGCAGGACTTCTCCTGGAGTTGCAGAAGACTATTTCGCATTGGTCAATTCGTCGAGAGAATCGAACGACATTTTACTTGGTTTGGAGATAATTGTGCTTTTGGAAAGAAAGTAAACAATGATTTAAGCGACTGTAAAGGGGTGGCAGGGTGGGTATCTAGGTTTACAGTACAGTACAGTATTGTACTGCAATGCCAAGGAATCTCGTCTCGCCGGCACTCAACCGAGCTCCACGGTGCCTGGTGGTGCTCCCGATGCTCCCGACTCGTGCCATTCACGTAGGTCCTTGCGACCCAAGAATGGGTTCGGTGCATGACCGACAAAATTGACAACGAGATGAAGAAACGGCTGAATCCGAGGGCATTGAACTTGGGCCACACTGAAAGTAAGTAGGCCACCAAGATTGAAAGTCGAATCCTAATCGATCGTACCTGAATAACCTTACCCAGCTTGCCTTGTTTCAAACATGACCATGACCACCTCGCTCGCCTTCTACGGACCTGTCATACACTCCCTCTCGCCGAACGAGGTTGAGATTATCGATCATGCGCTCGTGGTGGTTCAAGATGGCAGAATAATCACCTTACAGAAAGCTGTGCCAGCAGACCAAGTCGAGATTGCCTTCTCCAGCCTAAAACTAGGCGATGTCCCACTCAGGCGTCTCTCACGAGGCGAGTTTCTCATCCCGGGGTTCGTCGATACCCACAACCATGCACCGCAATGGGCCATGCGTGGACTCGGTCGCGGTCTACATATCTTGGAATGGCTCGATCAAGTCACGTTTCCCAACGAAGCCAAGTTCAAAGATCCAGAGTATGCAAGACGGATTTACACAGACTGTGTGGAAGGGTTCATCCAGCAAGGCATTACCACTGTGTCCTATTACGGATCGTTGCATGGAGAAGCGACCAAGATCTTAGCTGAGATCTGCTTGGCCAAGGGACAACGGGCTTTTGTTGGGAAGTGCAACATGGACAGAAATGCTCCAGAATACTACCGAGATTCTGATACTCATGAGTCTCTGCGCGTTACTGAGGAATGCATCGCTCATATCCGGTCTATCGACCCTAAAGCAGAATTTGTCACTCCAATTCTGACTCCACGATTCGCCATCTGCTGCAATAACGACCTGCTGACAGGCTTGGGGAAAATCGCAAATCGGAACCCGGATCTGCCAATTCAGACACACTTCAATGAGGCCGAACAGGAGATCAACTCGACACTTGGTCTCTTCCCCGAATTTAAGAATGAAGCAGATTTGTACGAACATTTCGGACTCCTTACGCGCAGATCCATCCTTGCTCATTGTACGCACATGACAGATTACGAGATGGAAAAGCTGCAAGAGCTAGATTGTGGAATCGCACACTGTCCTATTGCGAACACGACTGTCGGTGGAGGATTTATGGCAGCTCCCATCAGGGAGTTTCTGCGTAGAGGCATCAAGGTGGGGTTGGGAACAGACAGTGGTGGCGGATTCTCGTCGAGTATCTTGGATGCCATGCGCCAAGCTTTCATCGTTTCGAACGCGAAGGAGTTAATGACGAAGGGGAAGGATCCAAGTCTGTCCTTGGAAGAATGCTTCTATATCGCAACGCTTGGAGGAGCGAGAGTCTGTTGTTTGGATGAGCAGATTGGTAATTTCCAGGTCGGGAAGCAATTCGATGCATTGGTTGTCAGTACTGGCAAGCAAAAGGGAGCCACGGTTAACACGATGACTGAGGATGGGGATTCTTTGAGGATGACTTTCGAGAAGTTCTTGATGAGTGGTGATGATCGCAACCTTACTGAAGTGTATGCGCGAGGGAGACTGATAGGATCACAGACTTGAATCTGCAATTAATCAGCGAATGGACACGACCTGGACATCTGCAAGGAAATGATGTCACTTGTCCATTGTTTTTCACCACTAAATTTTAATATCCATGTCGCTGTTGTTTGACCGACTCTTTTGAACACTTGACCACTGTGACCATTTCCTTACAAGATGCGCCTACATTGTCGACACAGAGCACTCCTTATATCCAACCATGGTTTTATCTCCCAACACCCCGTACATGTCAATCAATCACCGCTATCTTCCAAACATGGTGACAATCAGTGACGAAATCTTCGTCTCGCCTTGTCCCAGCCTGGTCCCATAACGATACCAAACACCAAACAAGCTAATTCAGCCGTGATCCTTATTCAAATCAACATATCATCATCCATAATAGCAAGCAACTCCGCATGATCTGGGAGCTCCTCCACAGAACCGCCACCTCTCAACACTCTGTTCTCATCGATAGCTCGGTGAACTAGTCGAGAAGGTGAAGGACTCCTGTCTCGCAGCGATTTCTTCCAAGCCAGATCTCTTCCTACCTCACCTTTATCAAGGTAAGATGCCATATTACCACGATTCAAGCCTGTCGGGCCGCTGGAGAAAAGATTGACTTGTCGGAGGGGGCCATCGAAAACATCTTTGTCGCCGTACAAACCTATGGAATAGGGTTTTGGGATGTCGGTGTAGCGTCTCAGGCGCTGTTCGGTGACTGAGGATGGCTTGTTAGATGCCAAGGTCTTGGTTGGAGCGAGGGCTCAGGTGCTTACTTACTCCTGCGATGATTCTCCACCTCTTTGATGACGTTCTCTTCCTCGAGCTGGAGAATTCTTCTCGATTCTGGATCAATAGGAGGAGGCCTGTCTAAGACATAAGATTATTAGTTTCATGTTCAAAACAAGATTCTGGACCGCAAAGGCCGTACCTAAGATCTGCGCCGTGTACGAATCCAGGCTACAACTTCTCAACATCTCATTATCCGCATAACGATTACACATCATAATCGTGAACGTTACTCTTTTCAACGGCCAGTTCCCTCCCTCCACGAGCTTCTCATACTCTTCAAGACCCGGTAACTCCTGAAAGAGCCCATTCCTAGCAAGGTTCTTGAGGATTCTCCTGCAGGCTTCTAAGAAATCGTGTGCATAGGGATCGCCTTGATTTAAGAGGTTGGACAATCTGGCAATAAGGTTGTTGATGGCGCCGGGATGCATTCCTGAACGGAGCTGCCCGAAAATCCAGATTTCGGCTTCCGCCCACGCGGAGTTCAGATTGTATGGATTTGGGACGGGGGCGGAGATGGTGCTGTGCTCTCGGAGGAGGAGATTTGCTGTTGTATGTCAAAAAAATGACCAAAATAAACCACGAGACTCCTTCAAACTGTTGAAGCCCTCCGTGATGTGGCACAAGGAATATTGAGATCACATAGAACACGGTTGATCGAAACGAAGAGCTGAACTTACGAATGGCTTGTCCTAAAGAGGTTGGCATGATTGTGAGAGGGCACGTTGAAGTATGCGTGCGGCTGTTTCACTTGTCGAGTCAGCAGAGGATTCTAAAGATAATCGAGATCGACAAAATAGGTGTAGATGATTTGACAGATGTGTTGTTGATCTAGATGGTAGCGCTTCGACGTTGTGCTCAATATGGTATGTTTTCAACGTCGTTTGAGCATTTGCTCTAAAGCGTTTTGAATACAAAGGTGATAAGTACAATGTGGAAGCACAGTAGCAGGTGGTGCCTTGCCGTGGCGACCGACATATTGAGTTTGTCACGAGTGAATTTGACAAGCGTCATGTACCATGCCATCAGCAGCGGTGTGGATACTTGTAAAATTTGATGCTTTACAATGGCACTGTGTAGTTCTGTATCTCTGCTTCTCGTATTTCCACATGAATTGATATACTGGTAGAGCTAAATGGTGAGTTGGATGTGATTTGTCAAGTCCGGTTCTGGAGAGGGCACAGCAGAGAGAAAACTCCATTTCGTGTTGTCACCTTGGAACAGAAATCAAAAAAATAGTGCAAGAATGACATCACCTACTACTAAATTTCAAACGAAGTCGGCACACTGGTGCCTACTGGTATTCAATGTTCTGAGGAGACAATTATGCCCACAGAATTCACAAACTTTAAGCAAACTAAAGTAGCGTTCATTAAATCATCTATCTATTTCTACGCTATCCACATCGTTATTGCAACTTCTTCTGTCCAGTTGAAAGAACCAACAGTGGATGCGTGCTGGTTATGGGGTGTGTAGGCTAGCGTAACGTCAACTCACAATGTTCAGCTGCAGAGGACCATGCCACTCCAAATACTTAGTTCCGTATCCCTACCCTCAGTCCAATACTCTGACCTACTTCCTCTATCCCAGCGCCAAATACATGATTGACCCAGACAGACAAAATCTCTCCAAATTCCATAGAATCTAATCCCAATCCATTGCATTGATCCAGCCAAGTACTTCCCCAAGCATTGTGGTGTCAGGCTGCCAAGTCCATAATCTCTTTCCATTAAAGAAGCCAGGTTTGTTTTCGCCAAGTTAAGCTGATCCACAAATTGCTATAAAAGTTCGTCCTGCGAGTCAAAGTAAGTCTTTAGACTAATACCAGGATTTTCAACGTCGACCCTGTGAGATCTCTTTATATCATCGTTGCGAGGATGAAAGCGACAAGTTTTGATCCTTTTTGGTGATCTGAGGCAAATGGATCGTGAATAAAATGCATGACCAACTTGCTCATAGCGAAATTTGGGTTTCTCAAGTTTATTCTTGGGTGTATGCGGGCAAATGTTTGGAATGGTCAATGAAGTCTGGGTGCTCTCAAATGAAGATTCAAAATCATCTATGGCTGCTGAGCCTTGAGAATTAAAGGATGGGGATCCTGCGTTGAACTTGGCTAGCTATATTCCAGACTTTGAGACAGTGTTGGGTGCTTGGCCGTTGTGAGGTGGAACAAGAGAATCTTCAGGGACTACTTAGTATCCAGAGTTTATATCATACCGACGTCCAGATAAGTTAATATTTTCTTGTCACTAAGCCTTTCGGTTTTTGCCACCCTTCGCTGGAGACTTTCCTACCTCAACAGGGACCTTGGCTTCTGTAGCCTTCAACTTCCCCTCCTCATATGCCTTGAGCCTAGCCTTGATCTCCAGCTTCTCCCTGTAAGCTGTATGCATGGCCAGCTCCTCCCAGTTCTCACAGTCGCCTCAGGTCGTATTGGGCCATCCTAAGCCCTCCCACTCAGCCGTTTTCATTGACTTCAGCTTAGCGGGGATAGGCTTCGGACCTGGACCCACACCAGGAACTGGCTCTGTCTCTGGCTCCGGCTCCGGCTCCGGCTTGGGTACGGGCTTAGCCTTGCGTGATGCGATGTATGGGCTGCTGTCGCGGCGATTGGGACGGGTTCGGACAGGCTCTTCTGGGCGTTGATTGGGCTTGTAGCCTGGTGAAAGGCCGTAGTAAAGGTCTGCATCAGTCAGTTTGTAGCAGGTGAGAAGGAGTTTAGAAGTACTTACGGGCGCAATATGATTGCGATAGCTCTCTCAAATCTCCAGAGAATGTGTCAAATTCGTGGAGCAAGCGACCCCTATTTCTGGCGAGAATTACGATTGCATCGAGCAAGTCAACGCTTGATATCAAGTCACCCAAAGCATGCACCTCGTAGTCAAACATTCGGGCTTTAACCTTTCTGATGATTTCGTTGACCCGCACCGTGTGGGTACCGAATCTAACAATTCGGCGTGCATCATCCATGTCGTCCTTGATACGCAACTCCATGTCATCTATGACTGAACGGACTTTCTGACCAAGCACACGACGTCGATAAGATACAGCGGCCATTGTGTTGATAGTCCTGGAGTGTTGATTTGTTTTGAAAAAGGATTGCGTTTCGTAGCTCTGATACTTGAAAGTGCTTGAAGGTGTCCGAATTTTCGAGTCGATGTTGGATATCGAAGTCGAGTATGTAGGAGTAAGCAAGAGTCTCGACATCCAGGAGACGAGGCCCAAGATATAGGAAAATCCCATGTTACTTCTTGTTTAGCCCCACTCTCGCTTAGGCACAAAACGCAACAAAACATCACGTGATCATTTCCAACGGCATCGGCTGTCCTGATTAGGCGTTCTTTTGGATATGCCACTCGGCGATTCAGTCTAAAGGGATGATGTGATAGTGAATGAGTCATTTCTTACAGGAAGCAAGGTTGTTTCGTTTGAAAATTTGGCGGGACAGATGAATGAGGAGCCCCTGTGTGAATCACTCGCCCGGTTCCAATGGTGGCATGTTGACTTTTATATACATACAGGTGATTAGATGAGGTTCACTAACGAGCGATATGGAGACTTGTTTTGATGAAGTCTTCTTGGGTACTAGGAATTTCGGTGGCTGATGGACTGAGGATCGCAATCTGGAAATGTAGTTACGATTACTCCGAAGTCACGAGCTTAATAAGTATATTCTTTTTTGATGGTTTTCTAATGCTGCAATGAGAAATTGGTATTCTGATCTAGAAAAATGCGGATATCATGACTTGCCGGTCACAATACCAGCCGTAAACACTCGCAGAAACACCTTAAGCCGTACCGGTTTTGTCAAAGAAAGGAGGCAAGAAATTTCCGCGAGTACGATTGACAGACCATAAGTACCCGATTTCATGTAAGAGAAGAAGGAAACTGACTCAGTACTTAAGAGCACTGGGCTTATCTCCTACCTGGAGCTTTCTTGGCGGGCTGGGAGGGTGGCGTTGGGGTTGTATCTTCCCAAGGTCCTTCCGCCTTACCACGAGCAACAGCACGGGCCTTGTAGGCAGAGATCATGGCGATCTCATCCCAGTCCTTGGAGTTCTCAGAAGTTCATTGTTCATGTGCCCATGGTCGCTCAATCGAATCACGGAGTGTCTCTCGTTCTTTCTCAGCTGCTTCCATGGCAAAGTCCTCCCAATTGACACAGCTCCAGGCATTATGTGCACTATCATCCAGAGAGGAGGTTTATTGTTCTTCAATTTGACTGGGATGGGGACAAGAAGAGCCTTTGGCTTCACTGCAGAGCTTGAAGTAGGCCTATTGGTCTGTCTACTTGTATGAGAAGTGCTCACAGTGTATAAATCTCGGGATCTGGAGCGACGGACTGGAGCTGGTCGAGAAGTGCGGTCGTGTCTGAATGCTCTACCTCGTTCATTCGCCCGGCGTTCATCCTCCAGGGCGAGACGAGGATGGACCTGTCTGAGTAGACCGAGATTATGGTCATCATAGCTGAAGTTTCCTGCATAATAGTTAGCCATGCGGACAACACCGGGGATGTTGTATCGTCGTCCATCCCGAGGATCGACGTAGGGAATCGGATTCTCGATGAAGGTCGCCACCTTGTTTCCTAGGGTTCGGCTACCGTCCCGGCCAGTCACCAGCCCACCATAGACCGTGTCAACGCGAGTGACGGGGGTACCATCACGAGATTCGCTGTGTGTGGCTACAGCAACGAGTGCACCGTTTTGGCCTCGGCCATCAGTGACAACCGCACCGAACATACCGTCTCTGACGCCGGTAGCACTGAAGAAAGACATTTTGCCTGTGAGAAAAAGAATTGGTGTTAGTGTGTATGTTTCTTGGAAGCGTCGAAAGGATATCTCGGATTTTTCAAGAGCTTATGTGAAGGAGTTGAAAGTGTTTGTAAGCTGCAAGTCAAAGATATTCGAAGAAGATTTGATGCTGGGGAAAGAGAACAATTTTGGCTCAAGTAAAGGACAGGAATGATTACTTGCCACATGTGCAAAACGTGGTGCTCATGACAGGGACAGACATTGTTCCGGAAGTCGCTTGGTACTTGAGCACAAGCTCTTTTTGGACAAAGACAGCATTGACCCTAAAGTGTTCTTTCTCAGAACAGGAACATAGCCTATTCCTGGTCAGAATGAGTTCTTGTCGTGGGACAGTCCTTGAGCAGTGTTAGATATTCTACTCAGAGCAGAGACAGAAGCCAGCCTCATAGTGGGTCAGCTAGCTAGTGGGTTAGATTGCAACAAATGGTGGATGGGAAGAGGGGTCGGTACCGCATCGTCGTTGCGTGGCCGGAATGATGACGGGGGGAAGATGGACAGGATGATGTGGCATTCCGACCGGACTCTGCTTGATACATTCTCATGCTCTAGAAGCTGCGAGGTGGTTATAATGATCATCAGCAGTAGCCTCAGGGATCTCCAGTCGTGACATTTTTACATACAATCGACGACGTGATTATATTGCTCCTATATGAGTGGATGTGAACGCCAAGTCTATGAGTGCTGAAGCGGAAAGCAATCTTTTTATAGGAAACGAGACAAGCAAAAATACTTTAGAAACAACAGCAATGGCACCTTGTATATCACAATATCTGAAAACTCAACGATTCGCTTCGCTTCAAGCCATCAAAACCCTTCCTCAGCCATCAACACATCCCCGAAGCCTGTTGACGAAAGACATGTACCTTCTCTTAGTCATAGGAGTACTCTTTCCCGTTCTCGCACTTCCGGTGCTGTCTGGGGTCTTTGGAGAAGCAATCATTGTCCTGCGTCGAACGTTGGCACTGTCTAGAGATCGCATGGCATTTACAGTCCTGATGAAAGCGGGGTCTTGCTCATTCAACTCATTCATCTTGTTTGGAGTCCTTGGCGAAGGCTCTGTGAAGGCTCGAGGTATTCGTGACTTCGACACAGGAGTGCGTGGTAGAAGAGCTGCTGTAGTTGTGGCGGTGAGACTAGGCTCCACTTCTGCAGGTGCCATCAGACGTGATATCTGGACAGGTAAAGGTTCCGGAGATGCAGGTGCATCGAATACAGTGTGTTCAGAGACAACCATCTCTGGGAGCAATGCCTGACATGGTGGTACATTTTCTATGGGCGGAGTTTTGCTCCCATCGTCTGGTTTCTCAGCCTTTGTTGGAGTAGTGGTATCGAGTCGTGAGGTAAGAGTGTAATTCGATGACTTTGGCGATGTTGAGTACCAGGTTATTTCGTCTTCCATTTCTTCCACAAAGCTACGAGAATGCTGTAACCGAAGTTTCCCAAACTCCATTGAGACCATAGATGCGGGTGTTGGGGGCTCAGATGTCCGCGGTTCCGACATAAGTAATGTTGGTCGCCGAGATGGCAGTGGTGGCCACGCATCATCTCCTGGAGAGATATATGCAGGGGGTTTGATGCCATATCTAAAGATGGAATTCAATAACTCTTTCGAGTATGCTTCAGGAAAGCCCGACACTCTGCATTGCCGGAGAACTCCGCGGAGATGGATCAAGCTGTCGCAGAGACTGAGGACATCGTTAGGACAATAACGTTCTAGATGAATCAGTAGGCAAAAAATGTCAACACAATTGAATCGTACCTTTAGTACTCTCTACCCAAGTATCGCCCTGGAGGCGAAATCCAGCATACCGTCTGCACATCAAATGCAGCTCTGCGATTGATGACTTAGCCGGCCGCTCTCCCAAACCACATACAATTTCATTCAACAAGCTTCTCGTCTTGTCCAAATTGTAACCGAATTTCTTTGCATCTTTCCATTGGCTACAGCCAAACTTTGTGAAGTCGACCTCAACTGTGATCCGCTGTACCATACCGAGGTACTGCTTGAGCCAGACATGAGAAAGAGGAGAGAACTTTGGGCCGCTGAATTCTGTCACCGTGACATGAAATCGATATTCCGACCAAAAATATGTCAACAGATCATTTCGCAACATGCTGAATGATTGCATCCCCCCTGCCACGAAGTCTATGATGTCCCATGGCGATGCAAAATATTCCTTCGAAAAGACTGCTTTGGTAGCGAATGATGGAGACAGTGTGATCTTTCGTGGCTCGAACGGAAAGCAGTATCCGTATATGCGTCGTCGGACACTCGGAGGGAGTTTGAAGAGTGGATGTATAGAGTGACCAGATGAAATGGGGACATTTAGCAGCTTTTCAAACACAACATCCGGTACATCAGGTGCTGTGGTCTGGGCTGATGCAATAAGATCGATGTCGCGCTCGAACTCTGCGAATTTGGGAAACGGTTCCGTCGGCAGATTTGGGGTTGGGCGTGCTATCTTGAATGAATTGACTCTGGAGACTGTAGATTCGGCGACCGGAGATCCTACGACAGGTCTTTTGAAGAGCCCTGTGCCTGGCTGACGCGCGTGTTGACTCGTACACGATTCGGAGTCGCTGATGGTACGCGCAGTCCGCGACACGGATTTGCCTTGGTCATTATTGTTGTTGTTGGTAGTGCTGAAAGGCGATACAGATCGTAGAGAGCCGATCACAGACCGACGGAGTGACACTAGCACGCGTTAAAGACGGTCATCGCAACGAAAGCGAGAGCGAGGGCTTACTTTTGACTCGGGTAGGATTGTTGGTGGGTGGTTGCACATTTCGAGGGTTCTCGTGAACAAAGACCGATTGGCATCTGGTTTTGTTTTCGAAAGCGGAAGGAGAAGGAGAAGGAGAATCTCTCGCTTCTGTTGCTAAATGCGGGCGAGAGGAAACAATGGAAAGGTGGGGCAGGCAGAAACAGAAAGCGTGTCCCATTCTGTCATTATGTCAGCCCATGCCTCCAAAGTATCGAACGTGAACAATATCGCGAGGAATGGAATGAATCTTGCGGTGGTTTACCCTAGATACGATTCCCCGAAAATCGCTACAAGCCCTCCAGCGCTGTTGGCACTTACTTTTGGATTGAGAATGAGTTGCGATATGAATGCAGTGGTGCTCGACGGTGAAGGAGCGTAGAGTGAACAGAAACGAGAACCTCTTGACATGAAAGTTTGTTGGAGCAAATAAGAGTTGTTGGAATATCTACGTACGTCACCTAGACATTGGCCTTCGGTGGTCGTGCGGAAAGGCGATGGCCACTGCGGTCAAGAAGCACTTGCTTTTCAAAGTCCGCTTCGTGCCTACGATCGATGTGCATTTGCTATTATCTACATTTAGCTGGGGACATTGCAATAAGTGTGTGTTTAGCACCTTCGTCGAACAGTATCCGTGCCCGAAACGCCACTGCTTCTTTGTTCTTCGAAGACAAAGAAGGTGAAGGGGATCTCTTTCATCCTGTCCAAGCTTTGCTATGGACTCGTACACATCTGGCAGTCTCTTTGTTGCCACCAGAGTCAGACCTGTGAGTCCGGGTACGAGTTTCAGAAGTAAGATCCAACTAATGGGTCTGGCTTCGCGTAGACATTAGACAATCAGGAACAGTTCCAATTGCTTTTGCGATAACATACCTCGGATGGGAACCATCGATGAGCACTGAGATTGGAACCACCGTGAAAATGTTGCAGTTGAACCCTTCGAAAATTTCCAATGTAAGGAGGCGCACGCCAACAAGAATCTAGCTGACCAAATTTTTATATGCATGAAAGGGAACAAAGTATAGGTACCTTTATAGAACTCCATCAGAAGCTTCTGTCATTGAGTCCGACACATCGGTTACTGACAGCCCATCGAACACTTCAACAAACAAATCATCTTCTCCTCTCTGCCTTCTCCACATATTCGTCGACCTCATCAAATCCTCGCATCCTCGGAGCATCCATCCCCACTTCCTAGCAAATTCTTCTGTGACCTCCCAGCTCTCCGGTCTCGATGCATCACTCCAGACTATAAGTCCACTCCTCTCACTGGGCGCATGACATGTCTCAACCAGATCATAGCACAGATCACCGTCCTCATAATCTTCTTCCAGAGCAAGCATATTGTCTCGAAGGGCAGGAAATGGGAAAAGGTCGATCCATGGATGGTGCGGGGTAGATATCTGGAGAGCTGTGGGCCGGAGATTCGGCGGGTACTGGGTGAGTGAGTCGAAAATTGCGGGTGGAGCTATGTTGAAAGGTGACTGTGCTTCAACACTGAGCCAGTCGAAAGAAAAGCCCATTGCGAATGTGTTGTTGACAAGGGCACGGAAGACATTGAATTGTATCAGGGTGAGGAGGAGGTCTGACCGCGGAGAGCCTACTCTGAGCTCTCGAGATGCTAGATTCTCAAAATAGGCAATCTGGTGTCGTACTTGGGCTGCGGTTACTTGATTGCCTCGACGCACTTCTCTACCAAGCATTAAATGGGCCTGTTGTGCGAAAGGCAATGCTGTTTCCACGTCTACAGGCTCTAGATGCACGACGTCTTGGACCGAATCTGTGGGAGTGACCCCGATACTACTATCCTGGCTATTGGATTCCGTAGCCTCTGCTGCGTGCATCTTCCGTGGTCTACGCTGTTTCCCTACAATACATACAAGTCAGATCACGATCTGATTGGTGGTAAGCAAACTACATGTCGTGGAATCTTACTAAACTTCCTTTGATGCAAACGATTCTGGAGTTTCCTTCGCTCTGCGGCACTCGTGCGGCCAGTCCAATCATCGTCTTTTGTACGGACTTCAGCTTGCTGGTCCATTCGATCCAATTGTAAGAAGAATTCCGGGGGACCAGCAGCGAGCTTCGCCTGCTGCATACCACATGTGAAGTCCATGACGACTACGGATGGTGAGGGGATTGTGTTGGGAATACAGTAGCTGCTGCTTGCTTATCCTGCACGGAATTGGCTCGCGGCTTACAGCATCCTCAAATTCCCATTCCGTGAGACCGTCATTTGTATGTGATCTAGAGAGCGGAGGGTGCTTTTGATGTGGCAGAATAGAGGAATTAGGAGTTAGGACTTAGCTAAGTAAGACTACGAATGCAGCCAATAAACAACTACGCCCATTTAGCCACATGCAGCTTGCTTATCCCCCAAGTGCGCTCGAGAATAGTTCACCAGTTACCTTAGGCCTTTGGTGCGGCTTTTGCGATGCAGGAACGACATATTCGCTGCGTTCTTTGATTTCTCCTCAACCGGTCTCTTGCTTCAATTTATCGACTGCTTTCCTTTGTAACAGGCTGCTTGGCGTCCCATCTGACATTACTCCAGGCGTGTGAGGCATCTGATATTGTTGAAGCCGAATTCTGGAGGTGTTGTAAATTTGGCCAAACGGAAGAGAAGTGAAGCAACCAGCCAGTTCTTGGTGGCGCTCCACGAATTGCCGAAGAGGGCCCGGCGCGTCATAAATTTACAATGCAGCGCCTGAATTTCAAGCATTTCAACACGAAAGCCATCCACTCAAGCAGGAACATACTCCCGCAGATCTAGGCCGCATATATCTACCCAAAGCTTTTGAGCACAGCAGAAGAAAGGAAAGCCAGCAACGCCTGTTCCAGCAATCCCCATCATGGCAGCCGCCCCAGCCAACTTTGATCCCGAGACGGCGGACAATCTTGAGGATGTATGACTCGTTCCGTTGCTTCTCTGACGATACTGGCATTTGGATCGCACAACTAGCTAACGTGCCCATAGATTGAGAAGCAATTCGCAGTGAAAGGTGCGCATCCTTAAGCTCTTTCCTATCTACCCCGCCACTGACCCCGCCATCAGTCGTCCAGCACATGTCCACATACTGGTCCATCCTCGAGAAGGTCCGAGGATCGACGTTAAGGCTCACCAAGCTCGATGATGAAATCTACACACATTTGAAGGCCGATTTCCCTGAGTTCGATCCAGCCGCAAAGATAGATGAGGACGAGATGAAGAGCAAGACAGGAAAGGAGAGGTGGCGGAAATTCTTGATGACATACGAGAAGAAAGTCGATGATTACAACTTTGGCACAATGCTGAGAGCAGATGCAAAGGGGGAGTACGAAGAAAAAGAGACAATCTTTGGTAAGTGGACATGGTAGTGAATAATTCAGAGCTACATGACTGATAAGGATGGCCTCAGTCCCCAGAATGCAATTCTATGCTGTCGAAATCGCCAGAAATAGGAATGGTCTGAATGATTGGATTTTCGAGAAGGCCCAGAAAGAGGCCACGGAGGCAAAGTCATAAAATTGCGGGCGCGAATACCCTCACATTATGTACAGACATTGGCATTTGCCAGCCCAATTCCACTACCCGCGGCTGAGTCGCTGAGGCAAGGCCTATCTTGAGGCCACACGTAATCGACACGATTAAGGAATTAGTCGTCCAAATGTAAGCCATGGCTCGCCAGATTTGTACACACGTTGGACTACTTGAACGTTATATATCTTGACATATACCTTGTTTGTGAGTGCTTTCTCATTTAAATGGTAAACAACTTGCGGCAATATCGCATTTATTTGAGTTATGCTCATTGACTCCTTCCCCTTCACCTTCCATCTTCTTTGCTGGGTAAAGTTCTTAAATTTTCATCTGGTAGATTTAGGGTGAGGAACATCAAAACTAAGATGACATAATCTTGAGAACAATGCCTACCTACCTACTTTCCTAGACGAAAACCTGCATTCCTCGTTTAAGCGAACAATACTAAGGCGGTAGACAACAAAGATATCCGAGAACAATCTCAAGGGAGCGGCCATTTTGCTCGTATTAGTCCTTTTGGACGCGCCACTAACACGTTCCGTCCAAATCGAGAGCTAACATGCCTCTTTTCAATTCCATCGCAAATTGCACTCTTCCTTTCCGCCCAGAAAGATTCTCCCAGACATTGTATTCCCAATGGCGATCACCCCATACAAAAGTCCCTTGAGACTCAACGGTAACCAAGACACCTTTATTCAAATGCGCGCACAGATAGAAAATCCCCATGGATCTACAGCGGATTTGCAACGAGCCCCTTCCACAGATGAGACTACCGACAAAGCCTCGTGGCGGTCTCTCTTCTTCTTCACAACTCGGAAGCACAGCTTGGTAATCGTTATTGCTGTATTCTCGTCTCTTCTCTCTGCGCTTCTCAAACCAGCATTGGCAATCTTCTTTGGCAAGATCTTCTCCAATTTCACGAAGTTCGGGCTGGGGGTTATGAGTGGCCCTGAGGCCCTGATTGCGATATCAAGATGGTGCATTGCGCTTGTCTCCTTGGGTGGAGCAGCGTGGTTGATTGAAGGGGTGTTCCTATCTTCATGGATGGTGTTTGGAGAGCTTCAGGCGAAGAGTGTGCGCGAGCAAATGTTTGTTGGTTTGCTGGATAAAGAGATGGAGTGGTATGACTTACGGCAAGATGGTAGCGGGTCTTTGTTGATCAGACTACAAACGTAAGTATGTCTTGAAAATCCGACTCTACATGCTAACAAGTGTCAAAGTCAGATCCAAGAGTTCCAGATGGGCGTCTCTCAACCAATGGGCTTCTTGGTTTACGAAGTATTCGGATCCCTTGCGGCACTCGGACTTGCATTCTTTTACTCATGGAAATTGACTCTCGTTATTCTCGCAGCTTTTCCTGTTGCCGGTATAATGTTCTTCCTTGTCTCACTGAAACTCAGCCCCGCCATCGAAGCACAAAAGCGAGATCTCACAATTGCTTCTAAATACGCAAACACGGCTATAACAGCTATTAATACTGTCAAAGCATACAATGGACAAGATCAGGAGGTCTGGCAATACTATGACACAATCAAGAAAGTTGCTGCTAGCTACCTGATTCAAGCCAGGTGCAATGCATTGCAATTTGGAATCACAAAATTCCTCACGATTGGAATATTTATTCAGGGATTTTGGTTTGGACTTGTGCTGGTCAAGGAGGGATTAGATCCAGGCTCTATTCTCACAACGTTCTACGCATGTTTGGCTGCAATGCAGGGTCTGGAGACAGTTCTGCCCCAATGGTTGGTGTTGAAGAAGGGCATGTCAGCTGGACAAGCCCTGAAGGCAATCATGATACATGTTAAGCACGGCCGTGTCGTTAAAAACAGTGTTGGACTCTTACTGCCAGACAATTGTGAAGGGGATATTGAAGTCAAGGGGGTATGTATACTGCCACAATTTGCAATGTCGCTAACCAGTGCATAGGTTTCATTCGCCTATCCTTCAAATAGTCAGCAATATGTATTAAATGATGCGGACTTCTTTTTTCCAGCTGGTGAAACCACATTTATTGTCGGCACCAGCGGCTCTGGGAAAAGTACATTGAGCAACTTGCTCATGAAATACTACGAACCAACCCATGGAGAGATATTGATCGACGGCAACCCGATTCGCACGCTCGATTCAGCCTGGCTTCGACAGAACATTACTTTGGTTCAGCAGCAGAGTGTTCTCTTCAATGAGACAGTTCTACAGAATATCGAGTTTGGCAAAAATGAGCCAGTGTCGCGCCAGGACATCCTTCAAGCAACCAGGACTGCTGACCTTGAACAAACTCTCCTCGACCTTCCCGATGGCCTTCATACTCCAGTCGGATCGAATGGAAAGTCTCTTAGTGGTGGCCAGCAACAAAGAATTGTACTGGCACGAGCAAGGTTACGAGACGCTCCGATCGTCATCTTCGACGAGTCCACTAGCGCTCTGGACCAGTCAAGTAGAGAGAAAGTTGCGAAAACAATACGTGAATGGCGCAGAGGGAAGACTACGATAGTCATCACACACGACATCTCGCAGATTCTGGATGACGAATACGTCTACGTCCTCGAGCACGGCTTGGTTGTGCAAGAAGGCTACCGTAAAACGCTTGCCGACAAGAAGCATGGAACCTTTGCTTCCTTTCTGTCGGAAGTCCAGACGCCAGAGCTCGACACGACTATGGCTAAAACCCGGTGGAACTCCAAACCAGACGCGCCAACCTGCCCGACATCACCAGTAGGAGACTTCGATGAGACAGTACCTCGTCAAGAAGGATATATTTCTAAGCTTCTCGGCATACAGCAACCAAGTCCCAATGTATTCAGTTTAGCTCCTGGTACTCCTGCAGTAATTCTAGGGGGCGGAGCAGCACATGCGAATGTCTTGCTGGCAGACAATATTTGGGCCACGCCTTTAAGAGCCAATAAAGGGAGTTTTGAAACATTTTACTCCAGTGAGCCGAGAAGGTCTGACTTCGAATTAATGAAACCATCAATCCTCCAGCAAGAAACGGTGAAGCAACAGCCACCACTATCTATTAATGGCTCCCAAAGTCTACATCCATCCCTAACTTCTGCTGTGGGTACAAAAAAGCATCATGTACGACCACCTGTAATTGATGCGGCAGTACCAGTCGGCCTGGTTGAGTCTAGTCCGGTGGAAATGACGATCCTACAAGTACAAGAGTCAAAAACAAGTTGGAGCAGTCTAGCGAAGAGGAAGCCAGCCACATTGAGGAGAATCTTTGGCACTATTTGGCCAACTTTGAAATGCCGAGAGCGGTGTGTCTTCATCTTTGGCTTTGCAACTGCATTGATTGTTGCAGGTGGAACACCTGCTTTTGCCTACGTGCTTTCGAAGCTCCTTCAGGTATACTATCTCAGAGAAAACAGAGAGGAAGAAGCTTTGAGGTGGGCTCTGGCACTGCTTGCTATCGCCACGGTAGAGGCGCTTGCGACATTCTGCTCACACTATTCACTTGAATACAGCGGACAAGCATGGGTTAATGCTTTACGGGTCGAAGCTCTGAAGCGTATCATGGCCCAGCCAAGGTCCTGGTTCGACAAAGAGCGGAACTCCCCAAGTAAATTTAACGAGTGTCTTGACAGGAATGCTGAGGAGATGCGCAACCTCATCGGCCGATTTGCTGGACCAATATTTACGACTTTCTGGATGCTGGCCGCTTCCATTATTTGGGCTTTTATCATCAGCTGGAAGCTTACACTGGTCGCCATGGCATGTGGTCCCGTCTTGTATGCCGCGACCAGAGCTTTCAACTGGGTCAGTAGCAAGTGGGAGAATAAGAGCAACCGTGCTTCTGACTATACAAGTAGTATCTTCACAGAGACATTTGCCAACATTCGAGTCGTTCGGGCTCTGACACTTGAGAACCACTTTAGAAGGAAGCACAGCAAAGCCACAAGCGAGACATACAAGACTGGGGTCTTCCGAGCGCTATATTCCGGTACTTTATATGGTCTGGCAGATACTCTCAGCTATATGGTAACAGCAGTGGTTTTCTACTACGGAACCATAGTCGTAACAAAACGAGAACTCCCTGTTTCATCGGTCATGGAAGTCGTCAATCTCCTCCTCTTTGGTATCGCCAACGCAGCCTCTATGATGAATCTAGTACCGCAAATCAACACGTCCCGCACAACAGCAACACACATGCTCTACCTAGCTAACCTTCCCTTGCGCGGCTCTCACGAGACTGCAGGATCAAGACGTGTCGCCAATCCATTCCCAATTGTGCTCAACAACCTATCCTTTACCTACCCTGGAAGACGGAAAACTCTCTCGGGAATCTCTTTGACTCTCGCAGCTGGGTCTTGCACAGCACTTGTCGGTCCTTCCGGGTCAGGGAAAAGCACCATCGCCTCCCTCCTCCTAGGACTCTACTCGCCAGATACTCCTCGCCGGCCAGACCACCCTCCTCCTCTCACATTCAATAATATCCCCGTTAATGAATGCAACATCTCTAACGTCCGTTCCTTCATATCTTGCGTACCTCAACAACCTCACCTTTTCCCCTCATCGATCCTCTCTAATATCATCTATGGTCTTGCCGAAGGTTCTCCATTCGCCAACGTCGAAGCTGTGAGTCGTGCTGCTGAAGAGGCGGGGATTCATGATTTTATCATGAGCCTGCCGAATGGCTATTTGACGCTTATTGGAGAGGGTGGAATGGGATTGAGTGGAGGGCAGGCGCAGAGAATAGCTATTGCGCGGGCATTGGTGCGTCATCCGAAAGTCTTGATCCTCGATGAAGCGACCTCAGCCTTAGATGCGGTGAGCGCAGAAGCTGTGCGGGATACAGTGAGGAGGATTCTAGAGCGTGGTCGAAAATCCGGAGGGGGCGGTATGGCGGTTTTGATCATTAGCCATGGTGTTGAGATGATGCGGATTGCAAGCGAAGTGGTGGTTATTGAGGATGGGAAAGTCGTAGAGTGCGGTGGGTTCGAAGAGCTGAAAAGTAGGGGTGGGGCGTTCTCGAGGTTGATTGGTACAAAGGTGAAGCCTGGTGATGTGGAACAGAAGGAGCCTATGACGCCTGTCAAAGGACTGGGGAGGAATAGGGAGAGTTGGGCTTGGATGCGGAAGAATAATGCGTAAGTGGAGAACGTCTGGCTTTGGGATAGATATTGGGTAGCACACAAGTCGGCGCTGGTGCATTTCAAGAGATAAGGAGCGGAACTACTTAGGCTAATTTTTAAATTTGTTCTTTGCAGAGCAGTTCTTTTTAAAGTAAACGGCCATGGTGCTAGTAGCACGCACAAGCATTTGGTCTCTCAGTGATTCTGTGGATCTTCTGAGAAGCTTGTTACTCGCGTGTTGATGTTTTGGCTCGCTTCCGATTTTTCAGGGGCCTCAGGGGCGACTTCGCTAAATCTCAGCCGCTGCAACTCGCAGTCTAGAATCCCCGCCACCAAATGAAGCTGCACCTCACCTGAATAGTCAACTTCGTATCATTCAATGTTGCCCCTTCTCGCCCGTCCCACTCGGACTGCCTCGCTGAGAGCAGAATCCAAGCCTCATAACGAGCCAGGTTGATTGCGGGCGATTCAGCATCATGGTCAAGATCGACTTGGAGAAGGTCCTTGGGGACAATGATAAGGAAGAGATCAGCTCTTTGCTTACCGCGCAGAACTCCGGGAACCCCTTGCGGAATTTGCGACCTTCGAGGACGACAATATGGCGATGTGTTGGATTCGCGGTGTTATTACAGGGTTTGGTATGCTGGAACTGGTTCTTCCGCAGCGAGTCAGTATACATTGGACCAGCGTATAATGTTACAGAGACAGTTGAGCTAGTTACCGCTGTAAGCTATTATCTCCAAGCTTTTCACAACCTGCTAATAGATGGAATTGCCAGTACTACGAATTGCTACGAGATATGCGATACATTGGACGAGACATGATTGTGTATCCGCCGCATACAGGAGCCCTGGCAATCAATGTTACCTTGGCCTCCGAGCTGGGCCTGGACGAGGCTGTGATTGAGACTATGCTGCGACTGCCATATATTTTGCCGCACGAGGATCAATACAACAAAAGTGAATATATGAGTGAGCTAGAGCTTACAGCGCTGCATAATAACGAGCCGGACTGGTGGAAGGGCTGGATGAGACAGAGTCGAGACATACTGTGGAGAAATGGGCATTTCGTTGATTACCGAAACGATGCAAATATTCGCCTGGCTCGAGATCCTCTGAAAAGATGGGAAATCACCTTCATGCAAGGAACGACATTCGAGCAGGCCATGCTCGAATTCCAGCCATTGCCAAAATCAGCAATTCCTCTGTCCATAATTGGAGCTCGGAGATATGGGCTCGTCCTTGTGCTCGATACCGCAACAAATAGAATTGTTGTCTTGGATAGTCAAGGCAACAGCCGAGGCGCCGATCCCTTCTTCGGACGATTCAAACTCGATAAGCTCCCATCCAAGTATAAAATACATAGAACACTATTCTATGGGGAAGAAGACGTTCATGCTCGACTTGCTTCGGATCTTCTGCGCGACTTCATACATCTGACAAGCCATTTAGAATCCGGCTATCTTCCGGGCTCTGTTCGCACTGATAAGGACTATACTCCGGAATTGTGTCCTCCAATGTGGGAGAAATGGGTTCAGACGCTCTATCGTGACTATGGATGGCCCGCTGGAGAGCAACTCGAAGAGTGTCAGTACTTGTCTCTTCGGCGAAATAATACTTGCGACCACAATCCTATGGACAGTTTCAAAACCAAGCCTTTCGACCAAGCAATGAGTTCTCTGCGTCACAATATCACCGTTCGATACATGCCTGACTGGTACTGTCCTGTGCCTCGAAGGGAAGATGTGATTACGCATCTCAAAAACAACAAGGCCCTGACGGAAGAGCAAATAACCTATGCTGAAAGCAATGAGCCAGTCATCCCACTGGACTTGGACAGTTGGGGTGGTAGACTACCCTTCATGCAAGGCTGAACGGACTTGCAGAAGCTTCCAAGGGGTACATGTCTTTGTTATATGGACTTATCACTGGCTACCTTGGCGTTAACGGAGTTGGTATGGTCCCAAGCAAAGGGCGGCGTATTCGGGTCGGCAACTATTGGCAGCAAGAGCCGTATTGTTCTGCACGTTCAACACCTAATGTATATTCAGCAGAATGGGCTTTCTTAGCAGGCCAGAAAAACCTTCTAGGTGATGTCATCCACGTCGCTCAACTATGGACTTTGATGTTTCTTCGAGGCCAATGCTCGCAAAAAGAAGATATCGTTGTTTGGGCCAATGTTGGCATGTATCATGTTCCTCAAACTGGTGATCTGCCACAATTGCTCACAGCGGTTTGGTACTCAGTCATACAAATTATCTGCAACGAAACCCCACTCGCTAGACAGTAAACATTGTCGAGATCTTGTATGACGGCGATGTTGAGACGACTGATAGACTTTTGGCCAAGGAACGGCCGAGTGTGTAGTGCCACAGAGTATTTGGATGATCAAATGATAAGAACGTTTCCTTATGATTCTGTCACCCATATATTGAGACTGAAAGTGTCTAACTTTGAAGCTGGAGAGATCGATTTGGGAATCTGGATAAAGTAGGATTGCAAGCTCAAGAGTCCTTCTACTAATCAACATTTTTGTGTCACTGAAAAATTTGGTTTTGCATAGCCACGAGTATCTTGCCTCCCGCAATAATGGTTTTGCACATGTATCGATGGCAAGTACGTAACTGTAATGTGCCAATATTTGTTCGATTAAACTTTTTGCTGGTTGAGGAGCCCCTGAAATATGGCCCGTGTAAGCTGAGAGTTTGGCCAGCATCGCCTGTTGTTGCCAAGAGCCAGCCCGTGGAGCTGCAATGGTGAGTATGGGTGATTCCCGTCTGCCCCATAAGCCGGGCATACGAACCCCCGCAATCCTTACATCGTTCCTCCCCAGCTCTACTGGGAGGATTCAGGATCGTCCATACCTCACGATACTTGACTGGATGTGCCCATTCTCGTGGCATCTATGCCAAGTACATCTATTATTATAAGACGAATCAGAATGTCTCACGCGCCGTGGCTTCTAGTGTGCATGGCTTTCGAAGTGAGTGGCTTTCACAGAGACAACAGACACTGGTTGAAAGTTAAATAACTAGCACAACAATGTGAGGCATGCTTGGAACATGGCTTTGATTGCCGTGTCTTGGGTTTAATAACTTTTCTACTTATTTCGTCTGGTCCCCTTGCTCGTCGAGAGTTTTGATTGACTTGGTCCGACTTATCGGGAAATAAACTTCACAGTCGTTTTAAGAGATTACTGTACATTAGATACAAGAAGACACCGCATATCTCCACTTCATGATCTTTGTCTCCTTCAACTCTTTAAATTCTCAGAGACTGTCGTTACCATGATGTTCATAACAAGAATCCTTCAGCTCCTCGCGGTTATCGAGGCGGTCACTGCCCAAGAGAAGATTTATCAAGGCTTCAACTCAGGGGCTTTCTTTTCCTCCAACAAGCCGAAGGTCCGATCCGACTTTGAAAAGGAATTCAGCGTTGCTCGATCCCTACACTTCTCTCCTGGGACTTTCAGCAGTGTACGCCTCTATACAAATGTGCAAACGGGAACGACCAATACGCCAATCGAGGCTTTCCAAGCCGCCATAAACACCAACACATCTATGCTTCTCGGTGTCTGGTGCTCAGGTACAACAACGATCACGAATGAGCTTGCAGCTCTGAAGTCTGCCGTTGACAAATTCGGCACCAAGTTTACGGATCTCGTCATGGGCATCAGTGTCGGAAGTGAGGATATGTACCGTCTTTCCGAAAGTGGCATTGCAAACAAAGCAGGTATTGGAGCAGGGCCAGACACGATCGTCAACTTCATCAGGGAAGTTCGCACGGCAATACAGGGAACTGGTCTTGCTTCAAAGCCAGTCGGTCACGTCGACACTTGGAGCGCATGGGCGAATTCCTCCAACGATGCAGTCATCGCAGAAGTGGACTTTCTCGGCATAGATCTCTACCCATACTATGAGAAGGATCAAGACAACAGGATCGAAAATGCAGAAGCGATCTTTGAAGATCTGTATAACAGGACACTCTCCGCGGCTGGAAACAAGCCAGTCTGGATCACAGAGACCGGATGGCCCACCAGCGGCCCAACATCCGGGAATGCGACTGCCACGCCTGAGAATGCGAAAACGTATTGGTGAGTGCACCTCGAGCCGGATAGTTGTTGAGACCGAACTGCCGATAAACTTTCAGGTAGAGTTATCGGGTTATGCGTACTGACCAGGCACAGGGATATCATCGCTTGCAAATATCTTGGCAGGACCAATGTCTGGTGGTATAATTTGCTCGACACCAACCCTGAAATTACAGAGAAGTATAAAATCCCAATCCTTGGAACGACTGAGCTTGGCTGATATTATCAAGATTTGCTGTCTCCAAGGACGTTACCGCCGAAACTACTTACAATCTGACATGTCCTGCTGGCAGTGGTGCACCCGCATCTGTCAATACGGACTTGAGCAAGGGCGTCTCGTCAGATAAGAAAGATGGTGCTCCTCAGATGGTGGGTTCTATCGGATTTGTTGGTCTCGTCGCGATTTTGTCGGCTGTCATGATGTTATAGACTCCGTTCCTCATATCGGCTGTCGAAGTGAAAAAGGAGTCTTTAGTTTCCCGAGCCTCGAATTTTTTTTAAAAACTGTATGAGTAATTTCTTATTTGATATACTTGATGTGTACAGCCTGAGCTTGGCCCCCATAGCAGCATGACTTCTTTCGATTTCCATATGTATGTACGAGCTGTCAAAAAGAAAATATACCAATGCTACCCGCCTGTCTCTTTCAAGTGTAATGGAGTCACCAGCACCTTGTGGTGTCAATCCATGAGTATCCATGTGGCCTCTGGTCTTCGATCCTGTAGCAGTCCTCGGCGTGTAGTAATGTCTTGCTGAATTTGAAGATCCGACTCGTGGACTGGTCAAGATGTCGCTCTTTGAGATTACGAGGATTCGAGGAGAAAGACAAGACAACAAAATATGACGCTATCATTGGCTTCAAAGCCATCACTACACAACGTTGCGACTCAACTCTGCTGTCAATCTCTGATGGATTTGTGTCGTGGTACTTAGTCAGCACGTCCAAATCTGGCGATGCTGAGTGTTCATGATACCTTAAATCCGCCAAATAGAAATGGCCACCTTCGCTTACTGCTTTCCGCTTATCTTGGCTAATGATTACTATTCAACACAGCACCGCAACCTCATTGTTACTCGGTAGGTATCCCTTTGGTCCAAATACATGACTTATGACTTGCTGTTTCAGAATTGGTAGCCTCGGCGTTATGAAGCTTTACCTGCATCTTGTTGACTATTTCAACTTCATAATCATACCGAGCACTCTTCCTTGATCTTTTATATATAAATGCATCCTATAAACCATGCTTCTAAACATTTCCTCTGCATCACCCATCAATTTCCGAGTTTACCACACAACCAACACTTCCTTTGTTAAATAATCCTCACCATAAACCAAAATGTCTAAACTCGTAGTCATTGTTGGAATCACAGGCAATCAGGTTCATTAAATCCTCTTCTCGATGCATTTGATTCACATGCTGATTTCCCCAGGGAAGTTCTGTGGCATCTGCCTTCTTCCAGGACCCAACCTGGAGAGTTCGCGGAACAAGTCGTGACCCTAGCAAGCCCTCCAGCCTTGCCCTCATCTCTCAGGGAATCGAGGTCGTACCCGGCGATGTTGATGACGTCGAGTCTCTCAAAGCAGCCTTCAAAGGCGCCAATCTTATCTTCGGCAACACCGCATTCTCCAACGCATTCGCCGTTCCCACAGCTTCTGATCTGGAGAAGCTTGCTCCGGGACAGACGCTGAGAGAATGGTGCTATGAGCTTGAGGTGCAGCAGGGGAAGAATATCGTTGATGCTGCGGCGAGTGTGGCCGATGGCTTGGATTTATTTATTTGGTCGACTCTATCACATGCCAGCAAGTGGTCGAAGGAAAAATATACTGGGGTATATCACTTTGATTCGAAAGCGAAGGTCGTTGACTATCTGAATGAGACGTATGCTGCTTTGGGCAAGAAGACATCGTTGTTGCAGATGGGATTGTTCATCACAAACTGGAAGTGGGGTCAAGCTGCGGTACCATGGGAGAAGGTAACTTTCTCTCCTTCAATTCTTTCGACCTTAACTGATAGATTACAGCGTTCTGATGGATCACTCCTCCTTGCTGTGCCCGGCAATGGTGATCTTCCAGTCCCTTTGATTGTTCCTTCCGACGCTGGAAAATTCGTCAAAGCACTCTCGCAAGTTTCACCTGGGAAGAACCTCCTCGCTTTTGGAGAGCTTATGACTTGGTCGGAGTACGTCGCCCTCTGGACTAGGACTACTGGATATCCAGCGACATTCGAGAAAAGTACTGTCGCCGTTCTGGACAAGTTGGCTCCTGGTGGGTATGGAGAGGAGATTGGAGAGATGTACGCTTATATGCAGGACTTTGGATACTGGGGAAAAGATGATGCTTCCGTCATATTTCCTAAAGACGTAAGCTTCCATGTATTTCTTGATGTATGATAATGTTGATGCTCACAGTTTATAGCTTGGTATTGAGGTAGGAGCTACGAGGATCGAGGATTACATCAAGAACGAGGATTGGTCAGAGCTGATCAACAGGCCTGTACCTGGCTCTTAGAAGCAGCATAGCAGCTTATTTCAAGCAAATGTTGTAGGAGTATCAAAATACTGTGCATCTCTTGAGCTTGTCTCACCCGTGAAGTTGTTTATACTCTTGAGCGTAAGCGAGAACGAATAGCGGCAACTGCATGACGCGAGTAAACCAGTCTCAATGATCGAAACCTAATATCCAACAAGTACTTCGATCGGAGGATACTGATCTTGCGATTTGTCTGTTATTGAAGTGCTATAGTGCCATACCTTCACCAAGTAGCCGACTGGGAAATAATGCAAACCACTCAAGGATCAAGATATCCTTTGTCTCTCATCAGCCACCTGAAAACTATAATATCACATCGCACCTAATACTGGAAATTTCTTGGAAATTTGTCAAGATAGCTTTAACTCTCCTTCTCCCATAAATCTGTTTCACATTAGGATATAACTCCCGGGAGATGTAAGGTTATTAAGTGCAGTGGATCTTCGCCTTCTGAGCGAGGCTCGACGGGGTTTTGGTTGCCTGGGATCATCTTAGAGGACATGAAAGTTTGAACGGAAATCGGACTAGAGAACGGAAGAAAGCTGATTCTAGTGGGTCGAATGGTATGAGGACGAAGGTACTTGAGATAATGCGTGAGCCTAATTGCGAAGCAAATCAGAAATGCAGATTGGAACGTGGATATTTCATTCCTTGAAATGGCCGGCCAGTGCCCTTGCCTACCCTTTACGGCGAAAACTATGAAGAACTACAACAATCAAAAGTCACGGCGAGAAAAGCAGACATTGTAGAGCGATGTGATGTATGAGAATGCATGGGTATCATTTTCTGATCCTTCACATGCCATCCTGATCTATCTTACCCTAGCCACCGAATCCACCGCTTATTTCAACCATCTAAAGGAAAGACACTACACAGATCCGTTTTATACACATAAACATTGTTCTCTTCGGCTCCCATATCTCTTCCTCCATGAAATGACCCAAGAACGCCAGCAATGCACGCTAAGATTCAAACACTCTTGTCTCTCGGCTCACTCTCCATGTCCTCTCCAATCAGCTCCCCATTATGTATTCGATCCTTAGATAGCTGTATGGCTGTAGGGCTCATACGCACCATTCCCACCCCTAGCCATCGGCTTAACATTGTGCATGGGGACACCATATTCGGTACTCTGCTGAGGATTGTAGATTCCATGTTGTTGTCCAGCATATCCCTGATTGAAATGCGTATTATCATCCACACGCTGGTAGGCACCTGTAGGAATCAACTTCTCATGATCGTCAACCCCACGACTCTTGCGCTTGCTGCTACCCGAGTGGTCAGCGGCACAGCAGCAGATAGTCAGCATCCAGAACATGCCAGCGCCGACACTGAATGCTGCTGCGAGCCAAGTCGTAGCGAGGTATGAGGTGTTGAGGGAGCCCTTGACGCCGTAGGAGCGTGCGCTGGCTCTGACGGCTGCGATGACGAGAGAGGATTGGACGGTGGCCAGGATGGAGGCGATGACGATGGTTGCGGTTGAGAGGCCGGAGATGATGAATGTGAGACAGGAGCCGGCACGCGAGCAGAAGCCGAAGAGGCCTAGGAAAAGCTCGGCGACACAAGTGAAGAAGGCGAGGATGTAAACGACCTCAGTCCATTTTGAGAAGACTTTGAAGGTCTTGAGGGCGGTCTTGAGCTCCGAAGGGAGACTGACGGTTGTTCCTGTCAGAGCAGTGGCTGTGGCTTCGATGGTGCTGGTGTTGAGTTTGGAGGAAGCCCAGTCGAATTCAGCTTTGGTGCAATTTGTTTTGCTCCCTGTAGTTGCGCAGTAGTTCCACAGAGAGACCTTGTACGAGTCTGCGAGACCGAGATCTGCTGCGGTGATGTTGTCACCAGCGTTTGGGGACAGTCCAGCGACCGTCAAGGCGGAGAGGGAGTCGCCTGGAATGGGGGCTCGTTTCGCAATGTCAACGAGGTTTGCGAGAGAGGATGAGGATATCGAGAGGTTGGCTGTCTTGATCTCGAACATGTCGAGAGACTTGTTTGTAACACCAGCCAACATCACGATGAGGATACAGACCAGACTGGCCAAGCTCAGCCCGAAAGGGACAGCGACGCAAACGAACCTTCCTGCGCCCATTGTGTTGTTGTTATTGTGTATGTGATCGATTGAAGAGGCCCTAACGAGTGTGTTGAGATGGTATGGATATCGGTCGAGATGGTGGAGATGGATGATGTGGTGTTGTTGACGGGAGATGGAATGAGAGGTATGAAAGCTTTTCAGGGTCGGCGAGTTTCAGTGTTTATGAAGGAGTAAGGTTCTCTGTTGGGAAGGGAAGGGATCCGTGTTGTGGCGGAGTACGGAGTAAGCAAAAGTCGTTCAGTAGTAGTGTCGCCAAAGAGAGGCAGGGCAGGGCAGGGCAGGGCAGGGCAGGGCAGGCAGTCTTGACTCTTGTCCCGTCCAGGGGTCCGCTGTCCGCTCGCTCTCCTACGGTGGCTGATGATGTTGACCAGCAAAATTAGAATGGAATGGAATGTTATTTGGGCAAACTCCGGGGAAACAATACGAATGCTCTGAATCAATAGATAAACCTGTGATTCGGATTTGTGATGGATCTGAAATTGAATCTTTTTGCGGAACTTTTGTCATTGTTATTCTTCTTCAACCAGATGTCCTCGAATTTGCCGATTCAACCCTTCCTTCACACGAATGGCACCAAAGGGGCACACCACACCAAACCTCGTCACCCTGCATCCTACCCCTCGCCTATCGCCCCAAATGCAGTTAGCATTCTTCGCGGTCGTGCCTGACAACGACCTTAATTCTATTTTTATCCTTCCGCTGCCCGTATCCACCCCTCTCCGCCACAGTCCCATATTTCTCTTTATCCGCAGCACCTGAGTGGCCAGCCCTGCATCTTATCGGGGGGACTGAGCTGGACATGGTTGAATCCGCGTCATCAAAGGAACCACCAGGCTTGTGGATCTTCTCGTTCGTCGGTACTGCTGAATTCAAACTCGATTTCTTGTGTGTTTAGTAACATTGAGTAGGTAAAGGTTAGGACGACACGGGGCTGAGGACAGAGAGATACGCATGAGGGAGACGCAAGGCGGCACCAACGACGTGTTTCAGGATCCTTGATCGTCGAACCCACGAGTCTCTTGGTTCGCTTGCAAGTGCTTGGGATGCAGGGGTGGAGATTTTGATAGACACATATGAAAGAAAGGGGCATGTTACTCTTCAGCTACTGGGCACTGATGATGTGTATTTTGTTTGGTTTAGCGATGGATGGTGGGTGAGAGGATTGACGAAGAGTAGGAAGACGTCATAGTTGTAAAGTTACAGCTATCTTCCTTGGAGAGATGGAGTCCTTTTTGAGCAGTAAGGAAGCTTGATTATGGAAAGGTTCAACACTTGAAAGTAGTTAATGCTTACAGCTTTTCTGATGGTATGGTCTTTCTACTTCACCCATTATTGATTTGGTCTCGCAGCGCCTTTACCGAAGCAGAAGTGGTGTTAGCATTTTGGTGTCTTCAAGTATCTCTTTTCTTTTCTGTGCATGGAAAAACCCCATGCCCAGAATTAAGGGACATTACGTTTCCTGGATTCGGAAAAGTGACTTCATCATGGACATTTCAGATTCCACAGCTATTTCGGAGTTTTAGCTTCCCCCGTCTCGCTCACCGATCTTCTCGCCTCTGCGCACAACCACTACACTCCACAAATGCTACCTAGCTACCTTGTATGCTTTATGCTTTGTTTCCCATTTAGTCAATCCTTTTTGAACGTCCTTCTTCCAAGTTTCCAACATCTACCGGCTCCCTTTCTATTCTCAATTCTTCACCCTTCTCTCCCACCTCACTCTGGCACCAGGCATAGGTCTAGAGAACAGACTCGAATAATCTGTCCTCGGAACCTCATCAACACTCCACCTAAACTCCCTCACCAGCGTACCAACAATAGTACAAAGATTGACATACGCAAACTTCTCCCCAATACACCTATGTCTGCCTGCACCGAATGGAAGGTAAGGACTCTTAGTTCCCTTGTTTACGGTGCCACAACCGTAGTCGACGGTCTCATCTGCGTTCACATCTCTCACTGCGCCTTGCTTTCCAGCTGTTTTATCTTCGGCATCGGTATTGGGGTTGAAATCCAGGTCGGCGACGATTGTATCCCAACGATGCGGATCCCATACCCCCGGCCTCTCGAAATACTCTTCGGACATATGCGACACAATCGGCGACGCAACGAGGACTTTATCCTTAGTAACAACGTAGTCCGTCCCTGGAACCGGGAGATCATTCTTAACCTTCCGCATCAATGAATGAATCGAAGAATGACACCTCAGCGTCTCCTTGACTACATTCCCTAGCAGTGGTAATCTCTCTAAATCCTCATATCTCAACCCACGCCCCATATCAAGATTCGCCTGCTGCTCAGCGTAAAGCTCCTCCGCGATGTCAGGACGGCTAGCGAGGCGGAGCATGATCCAGGATGAGGAGCTGGACGACGAGTGTTGCCCGGCCATGAGAAGTGTAATCATGAGATGCGCAATCTCGATATCTGGGATCGGGGCTCCAGATTTATACGTGCATCCCATGAGATTATCAATCATATCTTCCTCGCTTTTTCCCTCTAGCCCTCTTCCCACTATCTCACTCTTCACACCCCCAACTCTAACACTGCGAGCCTGTCGTCGTCGCGAAATGATATCCATATACACGCCCGTCATTGTCCTATGCGCGCGATCCCTTTTCCAGTTCCTCGGTAACGGTGCCCATGGCATTAAGAAATTGATAGGTCGAAATCCCCGATCGAGGTCATCATACAGAACGGCAAACTCATTCGTGAGTTTACTTCGAACTTCTGCACCTTGTAATGCCCTCCCAGCTGTGAAAATTGTAATCTCTGCCATAGCGTGCGTAATGTCGACGGAGCCTTGAGCACCGTGGAATGGAGTGTTTGGAGTGGAAGCCGGGCTTATGTAGGAGAGGACTTCGTGCTCGATGAGTGGGACGTGTTGTTCGAGGGCGCGTTGGGTGAGTCCAAATTTGACGAATTTCTTTTGTTCCATTAGTTTGCTGTTGGGGCAGTCGTAGATGATGTTGCGGCCGAAGACGGGGGTTGCTGGGAGCAATTGATTGTCAGTATACACTCTATTAAATATTTAAAGTTTGAGGAGATACAGTTCAGAGATATAAGGGTTTGAAAGTACTCACTGAGAGGGCCATATATTTCCTCTGCATTAACATCTTGCAGCCGTCCATTAAGGATGAATTCATTGCCAGCGGTACCCAGATAGACGGTCATTTTCTTGCCGAAGAGGACGTATGTGAAGATTTGGCCATGGAGACGCGCGGAGCTGGTGTAGAAGTTCAGGGGGTCGGTGCCATCTGCAGGGTGGAAATCTTAGTTGCGGATTGACGAGGGAAACCTAGGAATACTGATTGAATGTCGATGATACTTTCGTGACATTGGAACGCTAGCTGAGCATTGATGGAAAGAACCATTTTCTGAGCCTCTGAAAATGTAGTGTGATGACGAGGCGGAGAGAAGGAAGAAGGTGAGAACTTACATTCAATGGCATTTCCAATGAACGGGATCCAATGCCAGACCATAGGAGGTTCGGACTTCTTGGGAAGGAGTTGATGGAGGGCATTGAGGACGATAGAAATCACCAAGAGGGCAAACGCGTACAGTCCATATTGGATAATGGAGTAGAAGTCCAGCATATTGAATGCTGTGAATGTTGCCAGTGAAAGACAGAGGCTATCAACGCAGACCGGATCCTTAAAAGTCAAACGAGATATGTTGATGATGACAGAAGATTGAAAGAAGGAAGAGGACAATATGACGTGAGGAATATATAACCAAACCGCATGGAAGCCTAGCTTCGAGCATTACCTTCCCTGCCCTACTCCTGTCTCTCACTCGCCGTGTTCGTCTTTCCCTGACCACATTCTGCCCATCAAAAAAACCAATCAGACCACACACTCCAACCAGTCACAGCCTCAATTAACACGATCTCACTCGGGGAGCATTCCTAAAACAGCTCATCCACATATGAACATGGCATTTCAGTAGTAAATTTTTACCAAAAAGATACAAATGCCGTCTATGCAAGCAAGCGACTGGCACAGTGCTCCCCTTTTCTTGTTCTCGCTAAGCGTATTCGGGTTGAGATGTGCCCAACTGTTTGCCAAGGAGGACCATGTGATTCGTATTCGGGTTGGGGAAGAATAAGTAAGACGCCGGTCACTTGGGGGAATGGAAACTGGTACTGAATAGCTGCAGCTGCAGACATACTTCACATGGAGAAGAGGCGGCGTTTTAAAATAATCTCCGCATGGTTGACGAATAAGAGAGCTGGTTGCGTTAAGAGATGAAGTTAAGTGATGGGACATTGGCTGTAGACACATGAAAACAGCACACGTAAGGAGTAACTTGGTAGGACATAGACGATGGAGATGTACAAGATGCATTGCAAGCACAATTGTGTGGGCATACCGCTCAAGCATCATGTGTATGCTCACAGCCATTCGTATGACAAGTTGAAATAATAACATTCCTCACTCGAGGTGATCAAGGGCATGTGTAAAGAGTATAGAGTATAGACCGCCAATCAACAGTACCATCAAATCAGTGAATTCATCATGCTACCTCCTCGGTATCCCATTGAGCTACCTGCCAGCCCTTCAACCAGCACCTCTTAGCTGAACGCTAGCAATACAAATACAGATATCACATATGCCCCTCCTCTCCTCATCACATTCATTCGCAAATCGATATCGTCTGTCAACGCATGCTGCTCAATCACTCATGACATGTCAATACTCCCAAGAAAGGAAGGGCTAGGCCCATGTCGTGGCCAATTTCAGAAAAACGCCAGTATCGCCCAGACCCAAACCGATGTATCGCGCACAAAAAGGAGGAAGGGGAAATTTCACCCGGACGTCATTGCTCCTTAGCCGACCTGAGCATGGTCAGAGGCGTCCAAACGGCGCAGTTCCCTCAGTATTTCGATATTTTTTCTTGTTGCTCAAGAGTCGCTTTACTCTTTCTCCGACGATTTCTCGCTCGACCGTCGCGCCAAAATTGTCAAACACGGCATTCTCAGCAGTGACTATACGCGGTAGATCATTCGATATGATGAAAGCGAGTTTGAGGAGCCTCCATACTAGATCTGCATCGTCCTCATGCACCCACGAACTAAACACTTTGGGGGAGGAATCCGGATGGTGGAGGACTGTTGAGCATGCTGTTGCGCTTATTTCGGCTCTTCTTCATCTGGCTCTTCAGCGCGCTCGAATCCAATGGCTTCAGAAGCTCGAAGCTGCACAGTAGTTCTGTAGAAACACTCATTACAGCTCCGTAATTGTCGAACTCTCCACAGTAGTTTGGTGCGGAGAACACAGTGACCAGGATTCGGTCCTCGAAAAATTCATATCCATCCTCTACAACCATGTGTGCTCGGCATACTAGGTCGAAATCGTGCCTTGTGAGGAAATCGACAATGACTTTCTTTCCGAACGAGTAGCTCACGCCTCTCTCACTGCTTTCCCAGTCCTTTTCTTGGTCCGCTGGATCTGACCATAGTAGATCGTTGAGTAGTCCAAAGTCTGGTACGTCTGTCGGACGGGCAATATTTCTGATATCGTCCATGTGGCTCAGAGCTGGAGAGAGTCCCCCATGTACACAGAAAATCTTCCCGGCAACAATCGCCGCGATAGGGAGCTATAGCATGTTAGTAAGTTTGATACAATTGCAACTTTGGGAACGTACACAGTTGAAAGTGTCCACAAACGTCTTCCAGATCTTCACGTTGCACCTCCTCTTGCATTCGTCGTAGAAACCGTATACTCTAGTGACATTTGCGCACTCGTGGTTGCCTCTCAACAGAAAGAAATTCTCGGGATACTTGATCTTGTAGCACATGAGCAACAGAATCGTCTCCAGGGAATGCTTTCCTCGATCAACATAATCGCCAAGGAACAGGAAATTCGAGCTTGGCGGGAATCCGCACATCTCAAACATGCGAATCAAATCCGAGTATTGTCCATGAATGTCGCCCACAATCTTGACGGGAGCTTCCAACTCGATGAGCGGCGGCTGGGCCAGGAAGATCTCACGGACTCGAGAGCAGATAGAACTGATCTCGGCGTTCCTCAATACAACTCCTTTGGTGCTTTTACCGGCATACCCAGCATCCAGAAGGCGCTTGATATAATCATCTACATCAGAATCTTTCATGTCTCCCATCACCATTACCCCTCCAGCGCTTGCATCCTCTCCTGCTTGAGCTGTGCTGACAGCCTCTGGCTCAATCGGATTGATTTCCCCTTCTCTCTTCACTAGAATCGACGCACCTGCGCGTTGCAGATGTGCGTGTGGGTTTGTTTGTCCAGATGGAGGCTGGTCGGAGACATTATCGACCTCACCGCTTCGTTGAGCAGCGTCAACATCGTGGTGCCCTGCTCGCATGGAGGCAGATTGGATGGGAGATGGTGGTGGCTTTGGGTCATCGAGCGGCGATGGGATATCTTCGGAATCTGCAGTAGGTGATGATGGCGATGTTGGATCCGAGTCAAGACTCGTTCCCTTCAACGCTGATCGCGAGCTCTTCCCAGACTTGACGGATGCCCCATCTGATCTATCAACTAGTGTTTCTCCATTGCTCAGGTTTGATGTAGAATTGCGTGGACTATCTGTCTTGCTGCCTGGGATCTTGGATCTCAAGCCCCTGAAGGATCTGGTGGATTCCTTGGTATCTGCTTTGCTGAACGAGGGGTATGATGAAAGATTATCTGCTCCTCTATCCAATGATGTTGTGGATTGGTTGCCTTTTGGCGTACTGGCCCCAGAGCCTTTGGAATTTTGGTTTCCCATTTCCCTTGTGCCCTCGTAAATTCCCGGATGAAGGGTATAAAGATAGCTTCAACCTCTGCAGGTTCACATATGCTTCCCCTTTATAAGTCTGGTTAAACCTGGCGTTTGTGTCCCCCAAGTTGGGTTCGGAGATGGACTTATGGACGGGGAGGTAAGCCCTCGGAGATAGGGATCTGAGTTAGACTGTAGGTCGCAAGCTCTGCTTATCTTTCGTAGCGGTTCCGGTATGTAGACTCGTTGATAACGACTGGCGGATTTGGTTCAAGTGCAAACAGACTTTGTAGTATCGACCTTGTTGACGCTGTCGATTCCGTCGCTCGGCTCGGCAGGAAATGGATATATATCTGACTGAGTCACAACTTTGGTCAGCACGGGACATACGACAGTGAATCTGGCTATGTAGCGCAGAAGTTGAAGATTCAAAGAGCAAGCCCAGAAGCGCAAGAAAGTGTCTGAGGCTGAAGCAGTTCTCGCCGAGCAGACCAAGAATGGCGAATGCCCATGCGGGCGAGGTCAGGTGTAGAGTATCGGGTCAACGAACCTTTTGTGGACGGAGAAATCGATCAATCACGGAGAGTGTTCGATAGCTTGAGCTCCGTCTGCCAATCGCACAACTTGTGAGGGTATCGTCGGTGAGCCTTTGGGGGAATGGAGGGAGCGGGTGTTCTCGTGCGGAGTTGAGTGAGGCTGTAATCGACTGCACCAGTCTAGAAGCAATACAATTGTGGGGATTGTTGTCAGATAGGTGCCTTATTGTACAGGACAAAAGGCTGAACTGGATCCTGGGTCCGAGTGGTGGAACCGTAGTCGGGCGTCAATTGTGGGGAATGTTATCGTATTCGTGGTGGCTGCTGTCGTCGTTCGTCGCCGTCTCGAATTGTTGATGCAATCGAGGGGAGTCCGCAGTCCTGACGATTCTTGAGGGATCAACCTGGGAATAGATGTGGTTTTTGGCCAGGGGTATCGCGATCGGCGAGTCGAGGCTGAAGTCGAGTGGCGATGCCAGGTAGTTTGTGTTGTGGTTTGTTAGGAGGGCTGCTGGTGCTGCGATCGATGGTTCGTCGCCTGCCCTCTCAGCCAAGCTATCAAATTACATAAGCATTCTCGCTCGAATTGTCGCGGGAAGACCTAAGCTTAGAAGGACTTGACGACCAAATGTAAAACTTCTCGATTTGAATGATACGATGAATTGCCAGACTATTCAAATTATGTACTCATTATCTTAGGAGCAATTTCAAAGATTTCAAGTGGCGATAAAGTATTGAGATAAGTTTGGATCCCGTGTCAGCCCCAAGGCAATGCATCATTCAGAAGGTCAAGTCACAGCGAGTGGAACAGCAAGATTGGTTCTTACTGTCCATTTCCCTGAAAAGGCTGAAAAAAGCTCTAGTTACAAGTGTGTGTGTGTCCCATCCACCGTCAGCAATTCATCTCGAAAGAATAAAGGCAGGTCGTGGAGTTCTGTCCGGCCTTGTATCAACAACCAGAAGCAATGCCACCCATCCGCGGATAGAAGAAGGAAAGAGGAACTAATAATATTGGTAATGTGTCACAGGCGCATCGGCCCACCCACTACTCAGGACCAGACATCGGAAAGCGATGTTAGGCTTGACGTGGTGGGGGAGTGAAGACCTCTCTTGAGACGGCAGTCTGTGCCATCAAAATAAAACGCATTTGCAGAAACCAGATGTTTTTTCTTTCAAGGAAGGGGGCAAGGTACAAATTTGCACCAGGTGTCTAAGGTCCACCAGAAATCCTCTCAGGAGGGAGATGGATGTCAGGAAGGAAAACAGCCTGGGCAGGTGAAGAAGCGAATGAGCAGATATGTGCGAACACAATATGGTCTGCTCATGAAGTATTGAAGTGAAGTAATCCATTTGCATGCCGCAGAAACAAGAAGAAAACCACCGTTAAGGAAGAATGAAATGTGTTGGTCCAAGGAAATTTGTTCAGAATAAAGGTCTATGTCATCCGCGCCACCTAGGTACAGGTACAAATCGAGCTTGCGCAATCACTCGTATTGTACCCTGCGCTGAGGAATTTGTCGTTTCGAGTCATGCCGAGATCTTTGTGTGATCGAGGAAGCTGGTGTTGTACAAGTGACAGCTGGAAACGGATCAAACGCCGGCATGATGCATGTGATGATGTTGATAGTTGGAATGCTAGTGTAACAACAAAGGGCCGTGAAATTCGTAGTGGAAAACAGTCGAGGACTTGGCAGAATATCCAATGATGGCCAAAGGCATAATGAATAGTTGCATGGATCCAACGACTCGAAAAGATCATTCCTCGTACCGTTACAAGCGTAAGGATCATATCGTCGTTACGGGATATTGAAGTTACAGCCAGTTGCCATTTCCTGTCTGGCCAGCACCCCCTCTACCATAAGCGTATGGGAATGGTTGTTGCTGGGCCTGACCAGAAACGAGTTGCTCGCTGGAAGGAAAAGAGCCGCCTGGTTGGGGAGCAGGGCGGGTTGATCCAACGCCGTTGGCAGCGATAGCAGCTGGGACATAGCCA
Source organism: Cadophora gregata (assembly GCF_030347475.1). Taxonomy (NCBI): domain Eukaryota; kingdom Fungi; phylum Ascomycota; class Leotiomycetes; order Helotiales; family Ploettnerulaceae; genus Cadophora; species Cadophora gregata. Next base: position 1,906,626 of record NW_026695927.1, read on the forward strand.
TTCGAGTAGCCTCCAGCAGGAGCAATGTAACCAGCAGCAGAAGCATTGGAAGTAGCACGCTGATGGCGAAGAGGAGTGTGAACTGGCTCGACCTCGACTGGTGTAGCCTGGCCGCTCGAAGAGCCGCTACGACCCTCGTTACCCTGAATTTTAGCTTGGATTCTGCGACCATATGGGGTGGTGCGGATGGCTGGGAGATATGGACGAATGGCCTCAATGAGACGAGCTTTCATTGGGGGATTGGCATAGTCAAGAGCGGTCTGAATGACGTAGTTGGCGAATGAATCTCGGAGGAGCTTATCCAGCTCGGCGGGCTGCAGCATCTCTTCGATCAACATATCCTTTGAGGGCTCTTGGGCGCAGCGAAGACACTTCTCGATGACGTTGGAGCTGAACTTTTGCTTGGACAACTGGGGAACTCGACCGGCGAACATGCCGACCAGAGGCTCGGTGAAGACCGGCTCGTTGAGATCAAGAATATATTGAACAACGTAGTTTCCGAACGGATCCTGAACCAGAACATAGGCATTGTCAGAGATCTGGCGAATCAGCCAAGCCTTCTGCTCACCAGAAGCATGGTCAATGCAGCGTTGAAGAACGCAGCAGCCATGACGGTGAGTTCCCACATCGACGCAGTGAGTTCCAACGGCATCGAAAATGAATTGGGCATCAGTAGAGGAGAGCTTGTTCAGGCACTTCTGAATGACGTGATTGCCGTTCAAGTCTTGAATGAGTTCCACCACACGGTATCGAAGGGCTCTGATGATGGTCTGGACCTGGCCTGGTGTGGAGATGAACTCAATCATCTTTTGAAGAGCTCGAGTTCCATGCTGGTTCAGAGCAATGCGAACTAGCTCGCTGGCAGCATTCTCAATGAGGACTGTGCGCTCCTCATCATTGCAGTACTCGAGAAGCTTCTGGCAGAGGTAGTTTCCAAATGGGTCGGTCATCAACTCGATAACATGTTGGTTGGTCTCAAGCCAGATCATATGGACCTGATCCGGGTTGCGATCCTCGAGCTTCTTCTGAAGGTATCGGCAGCCATGTTGATCCTTGCATAGAGCGTAGATCTCTCCTCCAAGCTGTTCGAGAGACATGTTGGCAAATCGATTCATAGCTACGTAGCGTTAGCAAAGTTCCGAGAGATGTTGATAAGATCTGATGTGAGATGGAAATATATGTCCCAGAACCATATGAAAAATGGAAAGTAATGTGCCCAAACACCGAGGTGAGAAATTTTCAGGTGAAAAATCCAGAACACGACATAGCCTCGTGAAAGTTGTCCTAAAAATGAACAGCCATAATAGAGGTCCAAATTCGCAAAGCTCTCAAAATATCTTGCGACCGTTGAATTGGAATAGAGGCTACGTCAAAGTTGACTTGAAGGGAGAATCAGGAAGCATATCAGAAACATGGAAACGTACCTTCACCATCATTTTGTCGGCGCTGCTGAATGACACGAGCTTGGCTGTCTCGAGGACCGGCTTGAGTATAGATCTGCGGAGTGTATTGAGGAGGAGCGTAAGGGTTGTGAGCAGAGTAGAGTGGCTGGCCAACGTTCATGTTCTGCATACCCATCACCATTTGCTGCATGCCGTAGTTGTTGTAGTAGCCACCAACCGGGTATGCTTGCTGAGCGCTGGGAGAGGCCATGGCGGGTTGCAACGGGGTTTGGGCAGCACTTTGGGAGAGCGTGGGGCCAAACGGAGGAGCGCTGGCGTGGAGTGCAGATTGAATCGATTGGTAGCCACCGTTCTGAGCCTCACGAAGGGTATTGCTCTCAGCAGATGTCATCTCACGACTGAGTCTGTTGTTCATAGCACTCGGTGGAATACGCCCTAAGCTGGCGTTGTGGTTGTGGAGGTGTTGTTGAGCGTGGGAGTTTGGGGTGGTATTGGCCGAAGGAATTCCGTTTGTTGTCGATCTCATAGTGGGTACATCGTTAGCCGAGTAGGAAGACTGCAGCTTAGGCGGAGTGGCTTGATGCTTTGGAGAGGAAAGCTGAGCAGGCTCTTGAGCACCACCGTCATAGTAAGATTTGAGGTCCAGGGAGTGTCTGTATGAAGGACGACCACTTAGAGGTGATTCAGGACCGTTGGTGATGGACGACGAGGATCCATTGGCTTGAGAGAGACCCTGACCTTGGGAATTGTTGGATGGGAGGCTCTGTTGCGATTGGGAAGAGCGGTGTCTCGAAATTGCGCCCCAACCATTGGTATCAGGTCCAGGAGATTGTGAGAGAGCTAAGTCAAGAGCAGCGGAGGAAGCGGAAAGCTGCATATCTTGTTAGCAAACAAATTGCAGAAGGAACGTGATGAACTTACCACGCCGGGATATTCATCTCGACGGACCAGAATTGGAAACTTGTTCTCAGCGCCGTTCATGTCCAGGTATTGGTTGATGTCAGGAGATTGACCGCTCTCGTCCTCACCAAACAGGAAGCGGGCCGTGTTGGTTTGATCGAGAGAAAGCATCTCTTGCATGCCGTTTCGAGACTTGGTGACTGGCATGGAATATCTGTTGAGGCTTTTGGGTCGTTAGTGACAAGTAGCTTTACAGAGCTAAAGGTGATATGAGATTGCAAGTGTAGTTGGATATTGCTCAAGGCAAATAGATGCAGCTGTTGTACAGGCTCAGTTGCAATAATGCAAGCTTTTGCAAGATAACAAAATGGTTAGGGTGAAACGTTGTTGTGGAACTGGAGGAGATGGAGGGGGGAAGGAGGAGGGAAGTGTCAAAATTGAGTTGTTGATATAGAAAAATTAGGCTCTCGCTAAGCACAGTCGACAGACAATTCTAAACAAGAAGGAAGATAAATCAGGCAGCCTCATAATTCAACTACCAACAAAGGAGTTGGTGAATCAGAGTTCCCAGATTGATCAATGGCTCTTTCAACTTGGTTTTGAAAGTCGTCGATTTCACTTTGAGTCAAGCTCGAGAAGTGATTACTTCGAACGAGAGGACAGTTGCCCGGAAAGCCTACCGACTGTAAAGTCCTTTGCTTCATGAGAACGCACTGGAGCTCGCTAATAATTACAATGCACTCTAGACGAGGCTCGCAACTTCACTCTCCTCGACTCGAAGATACACATCAAACTCCCGATACTAAGAAGGGAAAACTTACGCATTGGTTGATCTGTGGCTTGTTGGATCTTGTCGAACAGCCTCTTCCTTCTCATCCTCATCACTATTGCGTCGAGATCCAGGAACTGACTTGGAGGGGAGCTTGTCGTCCATCATGAGTCTTGACTGTATGATGCCGCCTTGAGGAGATGTGAGTTGAGAGCCAGAACGACCTGGTCTGTTGTAGATTCCTGGAGGAGATTGGAGACTTGACGTCGAGTATCGGTTTGGTCGAGAGAAAACAGTTGGAAATCCCGAGTTTGATTCGCGGTACTCGGGTGGAGTTGTTGGTTCAGACTGGTGGCCTGCGTTCGGATTATTTCCACGCCCCAGGTCTTCTTGCATCTGGGCAAGTTCTTGTTCTTCACGTCGTTGCTGTAAGTCCAGCAATTGCATTTCAGCCTCAAATCGGCGTTTCTGCTCGCGCAGTCTTTCGTATTCGAGTTTCTTTTTCTCTAACTATGTGGTGTGTAAGCCAAAATTTGAGTGTTGGGTTTTCCTGCAACAGTTGACAGAATAAGGCAATGGACTGGAGGGAGAGAAGACACGAGGAGGTTGTCTCTTCGGGGACTATGTATCTCGAGGTTTCTAGGTGGAAAGAAGAGTCGATTTGCTTACGAGTTGAACTTTATGGTAAGTCTGTCCAATACAAATTAGCTGAGGCTCTTGATCATGCTATTGTGTCCAACAAGCTATTGTCCTTTCTGGCTTTTGTGCGAATGAATTTAAGATTTCAATTCAAAGGAACACAATTTGGCGTTGGGCACAATAGGAAGAGAACAATTGTCGCTGGGTGAAAGCTTACAGATGGCCCATAATCTTGTGAATCTTGTCCACCCCGCTGGGTGGTAATTGAAGCAATTGTTGGTACACGGCCGGAGTCTGTTGTAAACCTCCGCATCAATCCTCCTCTCCCGTCCTGGGTGTGCAGTGGCTGCGGCAGTCTGGTGCCATTGCCATTTCGCGGAGGAGACACGAGCCCAAGGAGGGACGAATCGTTCCGCGCCGACTGTTGGCTACGGTAACGCAGTTCGTCCATTCGATCGCTGGCACTGTTGGAATAAGCCATATTGGCGAGATATAACACTATTCACAGTCAAAATCTATTCGAGGCTCGAAGAACAAAAGACGCGCTCTGCGAGAAGCCTTTCAAGGTGGGGGGTTTCCGCTGTTCTCGCGGTGAGCGATCCAAGTGGATCTCGGCCGCCTGCCTGCCAACTGCAGCAGCAGCAGCAGCAGCACCGTTTGTCGCAGCAGCAAAGGAAGAGCGAGGAAGGGACAATTTGGGGGGAATTACCGAAATAATATGCAGAAGGGAGCGTGTGCGTGCGTCCTCCAAGGACGCAGGCGCTGAAAGCGAGATAGAATGCAGCAATCGGTACCTTAGGGTTGAAGTTGGAGCGGACAATTCTCGAGCAGAGCACGAAGGACGTCCAACTCCCTGCACCCGCTAGTAGTAGCTTAGCGGGTCGAGTTGGGTTGCACTTGCAGGTGGGTTGGTGGGTTGGAGAGGAGGGTTGGCTGTTGGCTGTTGGCTGTTGGCTGTTGGCTGTTGCTGTTGGCTGAAAGGAGTGGCAGGGACCCTCGCCTGTCCTGTTCCTGATCAGTACAGTGCAGTGCAGAGCAGAGCAGTGCAGTGCAGTTTCTCGTGAGTTTGTCCCTCTTAGGGCAGAGCCGAGTCCTACATTGACCGGACAACCGAGACTACCTAGGTAGGTATGGATCAAGCGAGCATGTCTAGAAGTACCTAGGTAGGTACAGTTTCTTATTTTACAGCAGTGGTAGAGGGAGCGGTGGGCGTGGGCGTGGGCGGAGGCGGAGGCGGAGGTAGAGGGAGGCGAGTGATGGGCGGTGGGATCCTTCCTGGAGAAACAAAGGAGGGCAGGCAGGCAGGCAGGCAGGCAGGCAGGCAGGCAGGCAGGGCAGGAAGGAAAGAAAGAGTCGAAGCGAAGCGAAGCGAGACCAGAGGGGAAGAGGCGGGAAGAGGCGAGCGAGGGCGAGGGCGAGGGCGAGGGCGAGGGCGAGGTGAGGCAGAAGAAGAGGAAGAAAAGGAGGGAGAGGCAGGTTACCTACCTACAAGCCAGGCTGTATGTTTATGTAAATGAGTGCGAGTGTCAGTGTGATATGCTGTCTGTCACTTCATCTTCCGTAAGTTACAGCATGCATGCAATGCAGCCAGGGCAGCACCACGGAACAGGGACTGCAGTTCGGGGAAGACAGCACGTAGCATCCTCCAGTTCGTCAGCGTCCACCAAGGGTCCCAGTCACTGTGGCCCCTCTGCCTCCTCTCCTCTCCTCTCCTCTCCTCTCCGTCTAGATAGGACGAAGGGGCCAATATCAATTTACCCGGCTACCGCGCTGCACACAAAACTGCATTTCACAACGGCCTCGCTCGTCCTCTCCCCACTCCGAAGCAGGGCTTCTTTGCAGCAGAGTCCATGTCCATACCGTATGTTCTGGCGGCTGGAGGTTCATGTTCGGCGCCCTAAAAGACCCTGAACTGGCGACGGCGGGAGCTGCACCTCGGCAGCCCGAGACCCTATTGGCTGTCTCTCACCGTTTCTTCCCCATACAAAACATGAGGCGACTCAGGCGCGGCATTGGCCAGCAGCGCAGAGTTGGTCCGCTACTGTAGTTGGATATGGAGAAAACGAACTCCTCACTCTACCTACGTTGCAACAGAGCCCGGGGCAACAACAGAACGCCCGTGTTCGAGTCTCTTGCCGGAGGAATATTTTTTGTTTAGCTAGCTGAACCTTGGCGTTCCCAGCCCTCCCCTTCATTGACGTGACGGCAACTGTATCAAGAGTAATGGTCCGGTTTGTTGCGTCGAGTTCTCAACTAGGTATATCGTACGGCGGATGCATAGTATCCCGATTTTCTGCGGCTATGAGATGTGGTGATCCTGGTGGCAAGGAACAAAAGAGGCGAAGCCCGTCAGCATCGGACAATTTGGGCAGGATCCCCAGAGTTAGAGGTCTCCTTTACGTTCTAGACGCACCTGATCCATTGTGACAGACCAGGGGTTGCTTGGTAGAAGAGGCATCGAACTCTGTGTCTCGTCATTTTATGTGTTAATGTTCGTGCCGGAGATCAATCGGGTTCACAAAATGGGAACATGTTAGTGACTCTTTCTATTAAGAGAACCTAAATCTATTATAGTGCCAGAGTAAGTTTGGTAGCCCAATGAGAAATTGTTGTACACTCAGTCTAGCCTAGCCGCCTTGAGAAAATATAGCCAAGTAGGTAGACGAGAACCGCTCTCATAATGCAGTGAAAGCTAAACAACGTTTAACAAGAACATCTCGAGGCCATTGACTTTCCATCATCTCAACTTACTGTACAGTTGAAACCCTAATTTCTGAGCACCTACTGATCCCAAGCCCACGGTACCCGAGAATTGGATGAATATGCCGGCTCTTGCGTTCTGCTCAGGGCTTCACATCCCAAGACGTTTCGTTATGCGCCACTAGAGAGGCTCGCAGCGGCCGCAACACAACCCAACAAGTGATGAAGCGCCGCCTCGCAGACCTATCTGCGAATCAGAAGACTCGATGACCGGTTTCTGTTGGGGGCTGGAAAGCTCCGGCTTCAATCGTAATCGCACTTGAAAACATCGTCGTAAACAGCGGTGAGAGTTCCGCTAAGAGTTACCTCGCCCCGCCCCGCCCCCTGAAAACGAATCCGCTTGATAACTAGCCGAGGCGATTCCCTTTCAGTGCCAATGGCCTTATCGCCACGTGAGCTCAAAGGTAGGTAGTTGATCCGCGCCGTGCCAAGCCAGAGCTCCGGTCCGAGATTAGAGCTTTGGTGGGGGACGATTCGTCGCATCGCATCGCAACTTTTTTATCAGCCCTGTCCATCAGTTGTTGCTAATGAGCCTCAACCCCTCACAACCCAACAGCTATGCCGCCAAAGAAAACAAAAGCGGCGGCTGGGCCAGTTGCAGCTTCATCTGCAAGAGGAGCTTCTTCAAAGAAGGTGAGAATCTTAACTTGGAAGCACGACGTGGAACCTAATTCGAGTCACAGGGCACTGCTGACCCTCCCCCTCCTTCCGATGCGCAAGAAGAAACAAGCACAGCTCCTGTGAAGCGCAAAAGGGCAAGTGCAAAGGCGAAAGCTGAGGAAAAACCTAGACTCAGAGGACCAGACGATGTAAATAAGACAATGGCAAATAACTTGGACTTCTTGTTGATAACTTCCAGGGCTTTGCTGCTTTGCTTGAGCCATTCTATGCGAACAAGAAGTTGACAGATCCCATAAATACAGCCAAGGTACTATGATTGACCACGATACTTTATGCCTTATCTAATTTTTACAGGACAAATGGAACCTTCTGCCAGCTTTTTTGAAAGTCAAGGGCTTGGTCAAACAACATATCGACTCCTTTAACTTCTTTATCGAGCACGAAATTAAGGACATTGTCAAGGCAAATAAGAGAATTACCAGCGATGTTGACCAGCACTTCTTCCTTGAGTGGGCTCTTCTATGATAATCCATAGGGTCTTTCTGACTCTTATTAGGTATACCGATGTTACTATTGGAGAACCAGACCGCATGGAATTCGATGACCGGCAAGCATCTAACGATATAACACCAAATGAGTGCCGATTACGAGATTTGACATATGCAGCGCCCATCCGAGTTAATGTCAAATATGTTCGAGGCAAACAAGTTATTACAAGGACCGATATTGCCATCGGACGGTTACCCATTATGCTTCGAAGCTCAAAGTGTCGACTTTCAGGAAAGAATGATGGGGAAATGGCACGTATGAATGAGTGTGCTCTGGATCCAGGTGGATACTTCATTGTCAATGGTACAGAGAAGGTCATTCTTGTCCAAGAACAGTTGAGCAAGAACAGAGTGATTGTGGAGACAGACTTAAAGAAGAACATTGTTTCTGCTTCTGTTACCAGGTGAGTTGCGGCCTCTATTCTGCAGGAGAAACGACTGACATTCCAGTTCTACGCACGAGAGAAAGTCCAAGAGTTACGTGTTACTCAAGAAAGAGCGAATCTACCTACAGCATAATATTCTGACCGAAGCTATACCAATCGTGATTGCACTTAAGGCACTGGGAATCCAATCAGACCATGAAATGTTACTTTTAGTGGCTGGTACAGACAGCATCTATCAGGACGACTTTGCGGTCAACTTCGAAGATTGCTCTAAGCTGGGTGTTTTCTCGCAGCACCAAGCACTCGAATGGATTGGAGCTCGGGTCAAGATGGGCGCCAGGGGCAAGACAGCAGGTGCACCTCAACGTAGAAACCCAACCGGAGATGCTTTAGAAGCTTTGGCGAACATCATCATCACCCACGTACCTGTCCACGGCCTGGATTTCCGTCCAAAGGCTCTCTACATCTGCTTCATGGTCCGTCGAGTCCTGATGGCAATGCACGACCCGAAACTTGTTGATGATCGCGATTATGTCGGAAACAAGCGTCTGGAATTGGCTGGTCAACTTCTTTCTTTGCTATTTGAAGATTTATTCAAGAAGTTCAACTCCGATCTGAAGATGAATATCGACAAAGTCTTGAAAAAGCCAAATCGGACTATGCAATTCGACGCATTCAACTATCTACAATCTCACGGCAATTCAATTACACAAGGCATGAACCGTGCCATTTCAACTGGCAACTGGAGCGTCAAGCGTTTCAAGATGGAAAGGGCTGGTGTGACACACGTACTCAGCAGACTGAGTTATATCAGTGCCCTGGGTATGATGACTCGTATCAGTTCTCAATTCGAGAAGACCAGGAAAGTCAGTGGTCCTCGTGCGCTTCAGCCATCTCAATTCGGTATGCTTTGCCCGTCCGATACTCCAGAAGGAGAAGCATGTGGTCTTGTCAAGAATCTGGCACTCATGACGCACATCACCACGAACGATCTTGAGGAACCAGTGAAGAAATTGGTCTTTGTTCTGGGTGCTGAAGATATCGTCTCCATGAGTGGAAAGGAGATTTACGACGTGGGAGCATATGTTGTTTTCGTCAATGGAACGCCTATCGCACTCACCAAGCAACCGAAGGCGTTCCTAAACTCCTTCAGAAAGTTCAGACGTACAGGACGAGTTTCAGCTTTCGTCAGTATCTACATCAACCACCACACTAATGCTGTTCACATCGCCACCGACGAGGGAAGAATTTGTAGACCTCTCATTATCGTCGAAAACCAGAAGTCTAAGGTCACCAGACGGTCGCTCGAGGCGTTGCGATCTGGTAAAATGGATTTTGACGACTTTCTCTACCGAGGATTTATCGAGTATGTTGATGTCAACGAGGAGAACGACTCCGAGATTGCTCTGTACGAGAAGGAGATCAACGAGACAACTACGCATCTTGAGATTGAGCCTTTCACGATTCTAGGAGCTGTTGCGGGACTCATTCCATATCCTCACCACAACCAATCTCCTCGTAATACTTACCAATGTGCAATGGGTAAGCAAGCTATTGGAGCTATTGCATATAACCAGTTTTCCCGGATCGATACCCTCCTGTACCTCATGGTCTACCCGCAGCAACCCATGGTCAAGACTCGGACTATCGAGCTGATTCATTACGACAAACTCCCAGCTGGACAGAATGCTACAGTTGCCGTTATGTCTTACTCTGGTTACGATATCGAGGACGCTTTAGGTATGTTCATGTCTCGCCCTGCTCCTGTGGTGTCACTTTCAATTGCGAAGCAATGTCCTCTGACTCTAGAGACATTTTTGACCGAATAACTACTGACTTTCTGTTCTTTAGTTTTGAACAAATCATCCTGTGACCGAGGTTTTGGGCGATGCCAGGTTTTCCGCAAAAATATGGTACAGTTGAAGAAATATCCGAATCGTTCCGCAGATCGATTAGGGGATCCTCAGCGCGACGAAAAAGACCCAAGCAAACTTATTGCGAAGCACCGCATTCTGGGTTCTGACGGTATTGGCTCAGTGGGCGAACGGATTGTCTCTGGTGAAATCTTTATCAATAAAGAGACCCCATTAAACACTATGTCTACTGGCATTGGTTCTGACTATGGAACCAATGATTACAAGCCCGCACCCTCCACCTACCGCGCTTACGACTACGCATATATCGACAAAGTCATGCTCTCACAGAATGATCGTGATGACTTGGTTGTCAAAGTACAGACTCGGCAAACACGACGACCAGAATTGGGCGACAAGTTCTCTTCTCGCCATGGGCAAAAAGGTGTGGTTGGTATCATCGTCAATCAAGAAGACATGCCATTCGCCGACTCAGGTGTCACTCCTGACATCATCATGAACCCTCACGGTTTCCCATCCCGTATGACGGTGGGGAAGATGCTGGAGCTTCTCTCTGGCAAGGCAGGGGTTCTGAACGGTACACTAGAATACGGAACTGCCTTCGGAGGCAGTAATGTCGACGATATGGGCAGCATTCTCATTAAGAACGGCTTCTCATACTCCGGCAAGGACTTCGTCACGAGCGGTATTACTGGTGAATCTCTCCCTGCCTACATCTTCTTCGGGCCCATCTACTACCAGAAACTCAAGCACATGGTCCAAGACAAGATGCACTCCCGTTCTCGCGGTCCCCGCGCGATCCTGACTCGTCAACCAACAGAAGGTCGTTCTCGTGACGGTGGTCTTCGTCTGGGAGAGATGGAACGTGATTGTCTCATCGCCTACGGAGCCAGTCAACTACTTCTGGAGAGACTCATGTTGAGCAGTGATGCGCACGAGGTGGATATCTGCGAAACGTGCGGATTGATGGGATATCAAGGGTGGTGCCAAACATGTAAGAGCACACGGGGTGTCACCAAAATGACGATGCCCTATGCGGCGAAGTTGTTGGTGCAGGAGATGCTGAGTATGAATGTTTTGGTGAGATTGAAGCTCGAGGATGAGTTTCCTCACGGCAAATAAATCTCGAGGGATCTTTTGGGTGGGCGATTTGGGATATGAGGCATAAAGGATGAGATCTGGATGAAGGACGCATGAATGACGAGATTGCTGTATAGAAATGCATTTCTGGCGTTGCAAGGGCGCAAATAGGAGGGTTGCATAGCCTTGGCGTACTGGAATATCTTCTTAGACAAAAAATCAGGTCAGGCCAATATGTCTTAAATGATAAATGCGAAATAATAACCTGGTCATACGAGGAAGTTCTTTTTCTGTTTTCTGACCTCGCTTACAGATGAGTGATTGTTTCTGCACTCAGTGGACTTCTTGGCTCGCGCAGCTCAAGGCAGTATCGATGAGAGAATATGTATAATTTCACATGAGGTCCTTGGTGTCATAGAATGCTTGGAGTTGATAGAACTCGGAAAGTACACCTGGACTAGTTAAACATTGTTCTTCCCAGTGAGCGAGGAGTTTCGTTCTAATCAAGAAAGAAAGGAAGCGAAACCCCTGTAAAGTCAGCTGCAACTTCGCGGCACACCGTTCGTAGGTATCCTCCTAGCCTCCTCTCAAATCATTCCCATAACCAGTCTCGAAATCCAAAAGACAATACAACATCCCGGAACATTTCATGTTATCAAGCCTAAAGCCACAAGCCACAGGAAACCATTTTCGTCATCTGGATATATCTTCTCAAACTCCGCCTCCAACCCCTCAATATCAAAATGACTGCAACCCCGCCTCCTCCAACCTCAAACAAACTTTCTACAACCTTCACAGCCACCTGCCACTGCACAGCCATCACTCTGACCTTTCCAAGGCCCACCAAACCGCTCATAGAATGTCTCTGCTCAATCTGTCGACGATACTCAACCCTCTGGGCGCAATTCTCCTCTTCAGACGTCCAAATCACAGGGGATACGGAATTTTACGTCTGGGGCGCTAAGGACATCCAATTTCACCGTTGTAGGGTTTGTGGATGTGTGACGCATTGGATGCCGAGGGAAGGAGTTGAGGGAGGAGCATAAGGTTGTGAGTGTTAATTGTAGGATGTTAGAGGTAGGGGAGCTGGAGGGGTTGGAGAGAGCGGTTACGAAGGGGCCGGCGTGATAGATGGGACTTTTTGTTCTTGAAAGGTCCTGCTTATAGCAGAGATTGGATGTTTGATGGGCATACATGAAAAGAAAGTGTTTGTTTGAATTGCGTGCAATATATGACTTGGTATCAGATGTATCCTGATTAACCCATCTCCATCTCCACATCCACGTCTGCAACTAAACTGCTTCTCGCTTCCTCCTCAATTCATCTCCTCGCCATCCTCCTAATTCTCGACCCCTCAATCCTCTCCGCCTCCTCTCAACTCAAACCCGCACCCGAATCTATTAACGCCCCGCACCTAACTCGCCGCACGCAACTTTTACACTCCAACAACCTCCTCCGCCCAGGTCACCTCTCCTCCTCCTCCTCCACACTCAAATCCTCCAAATAAACACCAAAATCCCTCATGCGCCTTCCATTTTAACCTCCACTCTCACTCGCACTGCAATTCAGATTCAAACTCCTAGCACTCGTATACTCTCCCTATGCATAATCTAGAACCTTCAGTCCAAGGTTAACAAATCGATGCAAGTTCTCCTTGAGTATGAGGATCGAGCACTAACAAGGGCAGAGATACGCTTCTGGCCCACGACCTCTGTTCATCCTATCACTGAAGACCAGGACCAGATCTCGTAAGTTGGAAAAAGCGAGGAGAGATTCGAGCTGAGGAGGTGAAGAGTGCATTGCTTGTCAGCTACACCCACTGCGCAAAAACCGCATCAATTCATTATGCTCCATGGTGACATTAACTCTTAGCGCAAACCAAATACCCCCATATCCTGTACACGGGAACCTCAACTCCTAATCCAATATCTATCGTGTTCTTGTTCAGTCCTTGTCCATATCCGCTAGTAGCCTCGCTTCACCAATTTCCCTGATCTTCTCGCCCAAAACGTGCCTCGAGTACCGCTCCGCTACTTTCCCTGCAGCTTCAATCATTCTGCCAGTCCGATCCCGCAATAGTGAAACCATCTCCAGTGCTCGCATACCCCGTTCTTCTCCTTCCCTACACTCCACGGCCATCATTTGCAACAAGGTCTTGTCAATCTCCAGTTCCATCCTCGCCAGTTCTGTACGCTGAGAGTGCGTGCTTCTCGTGTTGTCAATGAGGTCTTTCTGCTGAGCTGTCAAGAGGCTCTTGAGAACAAAAGCTCCCTCAAGCTTCTTCAGCTCATCACCTTCGTTCTCCTCGTCCATGTTGTCCACGTCGTTGTCTGCCTTCGACTTTGACGATAGTGGGATCTCAAATTCAAACTCGGAAAGCAACGGTCGCGGGAAATATGGGTATTGATCTCCACCCTTCAAGATGATGCAATGAAACTTGTTATCTGCCACAGCGACTGGAAAGTACGTTTCCGTTTTCCGACCTGAAGCGAGACGGGACAGGAGTTTGGTATCTAAAAGAGGAACCCACACAGCTTGCGACGGCTCACGCCAGTGAAGAAGTGTGAGAAGGGTTCCAGTCGAGTCGTAAATACAAGGATCCTTAATCACATTAGCTTTCGACCGGGTTTTCAGAATCTGGAAATACTTACCCCATTGTCTGAGAAAAACACACTTTTCAGTGTTTCTCCATCTGAGAGGGCAACGACATCCTCACTCTGGCAGGTCTCATCCCTCTTAATATTCTGAATGGTGTATAGCAAGGTTGCATTCCCATCAGCACCAACGGGACCATTCCCCAAAGTGAGAACGTAGTCTCGCCAGCTTGCACAGGTGACTACAGGACTGCTCTTTTGTCTGTAGACTCTGTACGGTACCCCGAACAAGGTATATATTCGGACATAATTGGCCGTGGTAGTGACAGTAACAAATGAATCGCTCAATGATATAGCGGTCACTTCTTCGCCTTTCGGCAAGGGAGTTCTCCAGTCCGCTCGACTTGTCCACGTCTCATGTGGTCGATAGAATATGGTTGCTGGCGAATCATCATTTGCAGGGCATGAAAACAGAGTACCATTCTCGTTGAGACAAGCCTTGTCGTACAAAAAGCTGTCTGTGAAATGGTAGTCACGATGAAACTCATGGTCATAGAATTCCACGGTGACGGTGTTGTGTGTATCCTGGTCTACCGTCCATACAAATCCAATGAGGTTGAGGCATAAATACTTCCGATTTCCACGCCAAGGGGTCGAACCAGGTTGAAAAGACTCGTGATATTGTGGCTCCCAAGTTTGAGTTCGTCGCTTGCTGATGGGACCAGACGCATCAACTCCGTTTGGTCTCTTACCATTACCATTCAGTCCCAACGCATATCCAGCTCCATCATCGTCGACAACAAAGTCATCTTCATCGCCTTCGCCCATTACTTCCGAGCCGAGGATATCGTCGAGGCTATCAGGCGTACCTCGTCGCACGCCACGGTCGGGAATATCTTTGTGACCATTTGCCAAAGGCCTTCGGGCATTGGCAGAAATCTCGGAAAGAGGATCATGAATGAATGGTGCCGGCTGGAGAGGGAGACGGACTAGATTGGCGTGCTCTGCTGGTACGAAGTCATTGTAAATGTACACTTCGCCATCAGTGTTGGTGAACGAGAGCAAATTCTTGGTAGGATGCCAGGCGATGTCCATGACATTGGCATAGTCATAAGTCGTTAAGATTTTCTGAGTCTTGGTTTCCCATAGGATGACCTTCCTATCCTTCCCAGCAGACACGAGCATTGCTCCGTTAGGAGACCATGCCAGCGCAGTTATATCGCCATTGTGTCCGCTGGTGAAGGATCGTTGGTTTTCCCAGTCGCCTCTAGACATGACTTGAATGTCTCTTGTAGCTGTTGGAGCAGCAAAAGCTCTCCCGTCTGGATGCCACACAACTTTTGTCGAGACTTCATCCTCGGTCTCTGCTAACCTGATCAGGCCATCAATCTTTCTAACAAGATCTGGGGCATCATCCACAAGAGAATAGACGTAAACAATTCCATCTGTGCATGACAGCGCAATGTGTTCCCCACTGGGATCGAAGGACAGATGTTTGACAGGCTTCGGTTGCTCCCTCAGGGACATGACCGAACTTGTGTCGTTTATTCTGATGATCTTGACGACAAGCTCGTCACTGGACACAGCACACCATTTGCCGTTCGGAGAAATCGTTACGTCCCGAATTGGGAGAGAGCATCGTGTAAGGTATTTCTCGTAGGTCATATTCCCCAACGAGAATTTGCTGATATTGCCGTCCTCGGAACCAATAACGAAGAAATCATTCTGTAGACACTGTTAGGAGATGCTTGGAGTCTAATCGAGGTATCCTACAGTTGCAGCCACTCCCGTGTTCTGCTCAGGGCAGTCGTCGATATTCGTGGGTTCGCCATCGAATCCGGTCTTGTACACACGCGTTGTATTATTGGATCCGACAGTGATCAATTTGGTGCCGTCTGGAGTATATGACAGATATGTTGGTCCTCTCGTGTGGGCAGGTCTACCTCGCATGCGAACCTGTGTAGTTGTCGCCATGGTGAGTTGATTTCTATGCGATGGGGTTGGTGATGTTGCGCATTTCAACGAGCGCTGAGTTTATGTAACAGGGAAGACGCGTCGCGACCTGTTTCCACTCAACGCGTGACAGATCCCTGCGCAGCAAAATGGGCCCCCACTTCAGCCGAGCAACCCCACGCAAGGCAGAGCAAACATCGCAACAAGGCTGACGAGAACGAAGGAATATTTCCAGATAGGAGGCGCAGAAGCTACCTACAACGCCATCCATCCAAGCACAAAACAGAAATGTCACGATCAACGGACCCAGGTCACTTCTTCCAAACCGATGCGTCCGAGGCTATTCGTGCACGGAGAGCTGCAAAATCCGGCAACAAACATGGCAACCCAATTGTCCTCCAGTCAAAGATCTTGAATTGCGTTCCTGATCCATTCTCATCTGCAGCTATCTATATAGCAGAGAGCGCAGGATGCGTGCGCAAGGTCAATATCGAAGTCGGTGAAAGATTCCCAGTTTTTCAGAATACAAATAGTTAACAAAGTGCCAGACCAGAGATTCCACCATGGTATACAGAGGCCCCAGTGCTCCCGTTACATCTGTAGCTGTTGGTGGTAAAGGTGGTGCTTTGTTATTTGGAGGATGCTGGGACAAACATATTTGGAGTTGGGATAGGTCAAGTGGGACTCCAGGAAGGAGATTTAAAGGTCACTCAGATTTCGTCAAGGCTGTTATCTGTGTTCAATTAGAGGGAAGAGATGTAAGTCTACTGTCCCTACATCTTTTTCTGGTTTGACTGATGTCGAGACCACAGCTCCTCCTATCTGGTGGTGCAGACAAGAAGATCATAGTCTGGGATACAGCGACTGGTGAGCGGCTTCATACGCTCCGCGACAAATCAGACACCATGATGGCTTTACAAGATCTTGCAATCGACCCAGAAGAATCGACAGACTCGGAACTTGTTCTTGTTTCCTCGAGTAGTGACCCTCAAATCCGAAGATGGCGTATCAGCCTTGCATCTGCCGGACAGATTCAAGATTCTGCCACAGAAACGAAAGCACAAAAGAGTACTGTCAGGTCCACCATATTGGAACATGAAACCAGTGTATACAAGATTCGTTTCTCTGGGGATGATGAAAACTCGGATCTTTGGACCGCCAGTGCAGACGGAACTGCCAAGTGCCTATCAAGGGCAAAGAACTGGACCGCCGAGGAAACCTATGAGCACGGTGATTACGTTCGCGATGTCGTTATTACAGGAGACTGGGTTGTCACAACCGGGCGAGATGAGAATGTAAAGGTTTGGGACCGTGCAACTGGTAAGCTGTGCCATATTTATGATGGCCATTACCAGGAAGTGACCGGATTGCTCCTCCTGAAAGGAGAGAAGCGAGTTGCAAGTGTCAGTATTGATGGCACAATCAGGATATGGGGTTTGTCGAAGCTGGATTTGGAGCTGGCGAAACATGAAGCGGAGGCGAGGCAGAAAGGCGAAGTAAAAGAAGAGACGGTGCAGCCAAAGAAGGGTCTGCTTACTGCAGAAGAAGAAGCGGAGCTGGCCGAGCTGATGGCCTCCGACGACGACTGAATGTCACCTGGAGTCGGGATAATTGCCATGCGAGGATTCACTGCGCATCCACGTGCCCTACACGACGGTGTACATGCGGGCATCAGGGTTCTTACACGTCCCTTGACGTTGGGTGAGTGCCTGGCCTCGGCTGCAGCTGAAAGCATAATCAAGGGATATGAAAACACTTTGGATCTGCATATCAATCATATATTCCGTCGGTCCCTAGCACCTATCATACCACAAGCACTGGTCTGTGACTCCGAAATTTGACAAATTTCCAACGGCGTAAGGCCAAGTTCTAGCACCACGTTTCAGCCGCTCATGCTTTCCAAACGTGGGAAGCTATTAGGTCGAGATCAGTCGAGCCACAGTTTTCCTTCCCAACCTAACAGTTTTCGCGAAATTTGACAGCTTTCAGCCCCCTCCCAAAAGGAAAATAGCAAAAGAAATTGGCTCATCAGCACATGTCCATGAATCTTCCCCTAGAATTGCTTCTGGTGCCGATGCCGGTGCCGCAGAAGTAGGCAGCCGCCAGCCAGAGATGAACCTGCTTATTTTCTCGACCTACGACCGAAGTCGTGGTCGTGGGATCTTCACTTACAGTAGATCTCCTCACAAAGAGCCCGCAGTGGGCCTGCCTCGTTTATGCCCGCTCCCTCCCGTTCGATGCAGGGGGTTAATTCTCTCCACCAAATAACATACTCGATTTGACAAATCGACACTGTTTGGTTCTTGGACGTCCAAGTTCCATTGCTGAGCAACTTGCAGGTCTTAGCTGCGACTGATCTCAGACTGATTGATCTTGGGCCAACTTCCAGTCTGTTCCGTCTTGAAACACAGACCATGCGGGAGGCTTAGTCCAGGGAAGTAAGGAGCACTCAGCCAATGACCAGCTTGAAGATGGCCGGAGGCTTCCCCAACGTTTGTTGCACAGGCCATGTATTGGCATTTGGCACAGGCATGGCATGAAGGAAAGGGGCACGGATTGAGCTGAGATCTGAGTGTCACTTTTTCATGCAGGATGATGGGATGACTTGTCGCTTTCTGATACTGTACCACGACAAGCCTATATATGCTCCTTCTTCTGGAAAATCCAACGCTCGCCGTCCTCGCAATACCTTCTTCGTAGCAGCAACCGATGATGGTCCTTTTCACCGTGCAGTGGACTTGCCCCTGGTGTCTGGCTGGCTGGCCACAGGCAGAAAGTCTAGATGGGCGTCGACACTTTTTTCTCCTCCTCGAGCTCCTGAAGTTGGTATGAAAGTAAGATCTGCGCTAAGTAGGAGATCTGCGCCAGGGAACCCAGAGCCGGAGACTTGCTTTAAACTCTATCCAGCGTAGTAGTAGTCGACTATTTTGGAGAGTAGCCTGGCCTTCAGGGGTGTTGCCATGCTCACATCGGTGCAGCACTAGTTCATACTAGGTGACTCCAACCCCTATTGCACGCGTAACGACGCCTGGAGTTCTGTTCATGCTCTCGAGTGCTGCTCTAGATCAACTATCAAACAAGTTCAGCTCGCAAAGTCCCCTTTATTATTTGCACTTACATAGCGGATGAACTGGTGGTGTGAGCTCCTTGAGATGTGGTCGCGACCCTCGAAAGAGGCTTTAGTCGCTAAATGTGGCTGGTCTTCCCCAGCTCGCGATTGGTTTGTTGTTTTCCGCTACAATGCACATCCCAAAGCCACGGCAGTCCACCATGCTTTAGACTGCTTAGCTCTATATTCCCGAACAGGGTTCTTCTGGCGGGGACGCAGCTATCCAAAGAAAGAAATGGCGTCAAGTCAACTTTTCGATTCGGGAAAAGTGAGAGCTGACCGGGGCGGCGGCAAGGAGCTGCATTCATGAGGTTTATCTCTTGGTTTAGCAGCCCCCCTTTCTCTTGTTCTCCTCGAGTCTTCGGAGTCTTCGCAATCTTCTTTCTTAAAAGAGCAGAACTGCTGCTTAATTTTCAATTCCTGTGTCATATTTATTGGCTGCATTTGTTTTCCGTTCCTCTAAAGACCCGAGCATTCTGCGAATAACGATTTTACAGTCTCCTTCCAAACTCGCTGGTTCGAGTTCAACTTTGACACGGTTGTATCCGTGAGGGGTCCGTACTATTGGCAGCCATTTTGAAGAGAGTCAAGATGTCAGCTATTGCGGTGGCAGAGGGCCAGGATAATCTGAGCGGGAAGTTGATCGCCTTAGAGGGAGACACCAATGTCATTACAACCCAGCTCAGATTGCTCCCGCCCTCCCAGAAAATACTCATCCTGCCTGATATACCAGAAATTTTGGTCCCGGATGTTGAGAAGACCACTTTTGATGCTCGTGCATTCATTCGGGATCTCCAGAAGGCCGTGACGCAACGCACGGAGACCGCACGTTCATTCCTGCGGACATCCACCCCCACACAACCGAGGCTTGTCTTTACTGTACATGGCAGTGTCAGCGCACGAACGACATGCATTACGAAAATTTCGCAAAACATCACGAATGGGAATATTGAAGAAGCGGAAGCCGTATTCAACAATCTTGTGAAAGATGGCATTGCTGGTTTGGTGAAACCAGAAAAGGTTCTCGAGGAGGAGCAGGAGGAGGAGCAGGAGGAAGAAGACGAAGCTGTTACGGAAGAAGGAAACATTGAAAGCGAGGAAAAGAAAACAGTAAATGACGTTCCTGAAAAGGTATCTACGGATACAAGCGATACCGAAGAGCAAGATGCCGCAGATTCCACTCATGGGGGCTCCGCTTTGGAACAACTGCCATCTCGTTCGAAAAACCTTCCGAAATCTCGGGTCATGGATCTAGTACGAGACATGGAGAAGCCAAGTCCTATCAAAGGGCAAGCCGGATTCAAGACCACGGGGATACCTATATCCAGATTTGCATGTCCCACAAGCCAGCCCAACGACAAGATTATAAGGACTGTCTTGACAGTACCTAACCGTAAGATGCCACTTGTTGAGAAGAGGACAACATTCGGATCTAACCAAGGAGCTATGTGTCTCAACCGTTTTGCTGGAGTAATGTCACATCACGACGTCGAAGACACGGATACAGACACGGACACAGACACCTACACGGACGATGAGTTCTCTGGTCCGAGAATCACATCTCCTGGAGAAGAATCCGTGCTATCTGTTCCTCAAACACCAGGAGGAGTTGAATATGGCGAGGCGTGTCTAGTTGATGTACAGTCTGGTTCTCCAACGAAATCTGTAAAAAGATCCCAGTCAGTTGACAAGCTCTACCCAAGCAATTCCCGATCACAGAACTATTCATCGATTCCCCGTCCACTTAAGCAAAGCAAGTCGCATTATCAGCTGAGGCGCGAAGGTCCTACTTCACCTGTACTAGAGGAGAACAGACAGGATTCTCATCGCTTCCCAACGCTCCCAAGGACGACTTTTGTGAAGGCCTCGGAGACTACCATCAGAAAATCGCCCACGTCGTCCAGATCATCAAGGTCGTCATCCAATTCATCCACCTCGTCCACAGAGACGCCGGATCGTGCTGTTTTCGTGGAACGTGGAACTGATGCTATCGAAATACCCACAAAGGATTCACAAGAAATACCGTTTGTACCAGTTTTCGAGCTTGCGGAAGACCTTGTAATCCATCTTACTGATGATCAACCAAGCGAGATTTTTGAGTCTGTCCTACGATCATACAAGAATGGCAGCTATCCAATCATGCCTACGCTCGCTTCGCACACCCCTTCTGAATCACCATCTTCTCCCTCGTCACTGATCATTCAAGAGGGATCAGAGGCATCAATCAGCCCGAGGTCCATCTCAAGTCTGCAGCTTGAAGTGGACCCTGAGGTTCGGCCAGCATCTTATCCTACGAATGAGGTCGATGATTTCGGATACAATCGCCGGTCATTCGATCCTTATTCAGATGATAGCTACCCACCAGATATCAAGCGACCATCCAGAGGGCAAGTCAGATTAGCCGAGAGCTCCATTTCAAATGTTGCTCCTCCAACACCTCCTGTAGAGGAAGTGCCTCTTGTTGTCCCCGCGGAAGAAGAGAGTCCTTTGGAGAACAGATTCGTTGAGTTCTCACCTGTCAATCCTGGGAATGCCATAAGCGTTCACAACTCCTTCCGGGAACTTTTAAGCATTCTGTTCCCGGCAAGCGAGAATTACAGCCAATACGTATATCCTGTTGCTCCCGAAGTCGACAGGCTGTGGAAGCCAGTGTTCAGGAATGAAGAGAGTGGCCCAATCGGTATTGAGGGCAGGACTGTAGATCAGATCATTGCTTTCGGTTGTGATGAAGGTGTCAAGAAAGACTTTTTTTATCAAATTTCAGGGCAAATCGAGAAGATCGGGACAAAAAGGGATGGGTCCAACCGCAGTGGAAAGATTGATATCAGGTATGTCTCAGCATACTCCCATTGTTCATCGCCGCTTAACATAAACAGGTTCTTGATTTCCAACATCATGCAGAGTTATGTCAACTCGTCAGTTACACCGCATGCACCAAGTCCGATCTCAGATCCACACATCCTCGCTTCCCTACTCGTCCCTCACATCGAGGCATTCCTTGCCAGCAATGTTAGCACTCGTTTACTCATTCTTCACTATTCTTCTGCCGATCTTGCCACCATCTTCGCCCTTCGCAACATTCTAGGAACGAACCTATTCAAGATTGCCGGTATCCTTGATTCTCTTGCCTCTGATCCTCCGTCCATATCTCGTCCGGGGACCTCTATGTCCTCACGGCCTCGCTCACCCATACCCACCAATACTCTACAGAAGGAATCCATCACCACCCGCCAGCAATCCCGCCAGTCTCTCCACCGTGAATCTATCACAAATATACAGCGAAACTCGGCCACTAATTCACCCAAAACGCCAAAAACTCATGCCCCCAAGCCGACAATCTCATTCGCCAAAGCGGATTACCTACTTCCTAGCACAGCCACCGACTCGGAAATCACCACCTTCCTTTCGGGAATGTGGAAAGCGTTGATGGAGAAATCAACCTTCTACACTCCGGAGCCAGAGCCCAAACCAGTCATCATTGAGCGACCACCCCTGCCACCTACACCATCTTCAAACAGTCCTCGAGACCGCGACTCAGGATATCCACCGTCCTCGTTCCAACAAACACCGCGCGCATCCAAAGTATCCCGCCTCACAGGCGGAGCCGTAGCAGGCTCCACCCGCGGCGGTAACTATCCCCCATCAATCAGCACCGTGACGACTCGAGGGAACGGGTATGCCGCATCGACGACCACGACTATCACGAACAGACACAAGTACGCTGCATCGATCGCAAGTACCAAGACTACTGCTAGCGAACGGGAACGCAAGCGTGGCGACAAGGAGTGGGAGAATTTCTACATCGCCGAAGATGATAGTGAGGATGATGAGTATGATAAGATGATTCTGGGGAGGGGCATGCAGAGGATTGTGCCGGAGGTGAGAAAGGTTGGGCAGAAGGCTAACACGAAGAAGGCGTTGAAGTGGTTGGGTTTAGCATGATGCATTTCTTTTGTTTGCTTGTCTTCACTTGTCAAATTCGTCTCTTTTTGCATTCGTTCTTTCGTGGATTTGGAGCATTGCGTTTCTTTTGTTGCAGTTGCGTGTCAGCGCAGGGTTTATTTTCCACACTTTCTTGCCTGGCTTGGGTTCGGTGTGACAAGGTTTTTAAAATCTGGAACCTTTTTGGGGGCTATCGCTGCTTTGTATTAACTCAAAATACTGTAAGATCAATCTAGAAGTAGTCAGTCAGCGATGACGTTTGTTTGTTGTAATCTGCCAGTCAGCCTTAGTGTGGTTTTATGTAGTGTAGATAAAAATGGGTATTAGCTCAATACTACAACGTGCTTCGAGTTCTCTATCTTCCTTCCCACTTATTGTTCACACCTTGCAAACGATGGCGTTCGAGTTCCCGGCAGACATGCTTTAACCTGCAAAGAAGTGACAATAGATCGTGGATTGTACACTACAAATGCCCTGACCATGAAGTGAGTCCTTGATCGTGGCTAAACAGGTTTCCAATCAATGTTTAGTTGAACTCTCTGCAGTGTGAAACGACATATGCACTTTTATCTGGAGCAAAACATGTGTGTGATATATTCGGATTGATGGCCTGACGTACGGGTCTTATTTCCCGATACTAACAAAAATGTTATTTTATGGGATGTTTTGCTGTTTGTTTTCAAATGACATTACCTCGCTTGGACAAGGATCACGATCATGTCCTCGTTGACTGTGGGCAAGTAAAATTGTTCTCGGTATGTGAAAAGCAGAGTGGAGTTGACTATTATTCCTATTTCTGTGTCTGTATCGTTTGGGTAGCTTGAACGTGTTGGATATCTTCAATATCCTGACTGTCGTAATGGCCCTGGATGATTTGACAGAGTCGATGTCCGTAAATACTTGAATTCTTTGCTATCCGCCAAGTGACAAAATCATCTAAAGGCCCAAGCAGGGTTTCGGCCAAGTCTTACACAACTCATGATGAAAAGGTTCTCCTTGGGCAGCTTATATATTATCGCCACGGCCGACTCAGAGAGGCGTATTTCTGATATCTTTACAAATCTTACAAGTAATGTCCCATACCGAAACGCCATATGCATCCAAATCCTGAACTCCAATGGTCAGTGAAGCAAATACGTCCTACCTGTGCATTTCGTTTTCCCCTCCATCCACATAACAAGCCGGACAAGGTGCGCCTTCGTCGCCCCTCCCTTTCCTCATACCTCCAAGCAACCAGTCCGTTAGACCAACCACCCTAGCTCCCACACCTCTTTCCCAATTACCTCCCTCCTGCACATGCTCAATAGTATGACTGATGATCCTTCCCTCCTCGTCAAACTCGAAAATGAACAATCCTGTAAACTCCTTGCTATCATCTTCCCCCTTCCCACCACCCAGCCACTCCGTGATCTTGTCAACACTCTCCCTCCCTCCTATACCCTTATACAATGCTCCAGTTCCCTTTCCCTTTGTCTTCCCCACAGTCCGCCACCGTACAATGAGTTGTTCTTGTCGAATGAGTGACGGAGAGCGAGAATTCGAGGTAGACTTGATCATGCGTTCCGAGAGTATGGTAAGCTTGACATTTCCCACTAGAGGAACGCGCCCCCATGCTATGGGCGAGGTCCACAACGCTGCTGCATATGCGACTCGTCCGGATACTGTGGGGAGGTGGGGATGGGTTGAGGGGAAGAGGTGGAGAGTGATATGCGGGGACAGGATCTCTTGAGGGAGAGGTGATTGCAGAAGAGTTGACAGGCGTTCTTGGAGGACTCGGAGAGCTAATAAAATCAATCAGAAAGGCTGCTGTAAAGTCTCGTAAGGAAGTCTTACTCTTCCCCAGTTTTACAGTTCGCTCATCGGGCTTGCGCGGTTCAGAAGGGTCATTGCGACTTGGCAGGTTGTGGCGAGGTACAGATCCTGTGAACCAGACATCTGGGAGCACTTTCTGACCTTGCTCGATTGTTGCTAAACATCGTGAAGTGACTGGTCCTGGGTATGCTGGGCGGAGGGGCCGACAGCTCAGGGAGAGAGGGGAAAGCTTTGTGGGGTGTGGTGCAGAACGTAGGAGGTTACAAGGCCGCGACATCAGCCTGTATGTTTTAATCTGACGGCAAAGGCATTAAGAGACCAAACAGATTATCGTAGTACGTTGCGCGAGGTTGTGCTAACGAGGTACCAAAACGAAAGAGTTACAAGCTGCTGGGACTTGGTCAGGAAGCTTTATCGGCGATTGGCACAAAGTCCAAAAGGGTTAGCGGTCAAGCAATCAGAACAATGCCATGTCCCAGTCTCCGGGTACAGCGAAGTTGCCAAACTCCAGAATGTTCTGATACATAGTTCGTAATAAACTCGAAGTCAATGACTCCGAAATCTGTGCATATCTTCTTGTATAATTCACAAAGGAATTCCCCGGCACTCTTCTCTCTCCCATCAAGTTGCCTCGAACAAGGAATCCCGAGTCATCACGTGGACATCACTAGCGGCGCTTCAGGTCGGAGGATCCTAAAGACGTCGTTGCAGGAACGCAAGCCGCGATACCTGGACTGAACCTTGGTCCACTCTATCTTCTCAGAAACCAAAACAATACAACGTCCAACGTCGCCTCCCATCCTGGTGATACCTCGCACCATCGAAAATTTGCACTCCGAATAGACAACCGCCATCATGAATCCAGAGTAGTGAGTCTCCCAACTAGGCAACGTCATCTTCAACCGCCCCCCAGACTTCAGAAACCGCATTTATTGGAATACATACTAACTCTACTATCTGCAGAGTACCCCTCGATGGCTTTTGACAGGCGCACGATCGGCGCGAGTTCTCTTCAGGTGTTTCCCAAAAACTACGGATACATTACTCACGATCTGGGCAGATACGATTATCTCTTCAAGCTTCTCCTTATCGGGGACTCCGGTGTTGGAAAGTCCTGTCTGTTGCTGCGATTTGCGGATGATACATACACCGAGAGCTACATCTCGACCATTGGAGTAGACTTCGTATGTTGGAAATTACAGATGATTCGGAATAGGAGCTGACGCCTTGGCAGAAAATCAGAACAATCGAGTTGGATGGCAAGACGGTGAAGTTGCAGATTGTAAAAGCTACTGTGGGATTCTACGATGGGACATGAATGCTGATGGACTTTAGTGGGATACCGCGGGACAAGAGCGTTTCCGAACAATCACATCATCCTATTACAGAGGTGCCCACGGTATCTGCGTTGTGTACGATGTTACGGATATGGACTCGTTCAACAACGTCAAGCAATGGCTTCAGGAGATCGACAGATATGCCACAGAGGGTGTCAACAAGCTCCTCGTGGGCAACAAGAGCGATATGTCAGACAAGAAGGTTGTGGAGTATACAGTTGCAAAGGTACGTACTGTCACATGCACAGCATCAGCTGTTTGTTATCTGGTGGTCAAAGCATCATGCGCCTGCCCGTTTCTCATCACCTCACTAACAAATTTGCCTAGGAATTCGCTGACAGCCTCGGCATCCCATTCCTCGAGACCTCAGCCAAGAACGCATCCAACGTCGAGCAAGCATTCTTGACAATGGCCCGCCAGATCAAGGAGAGAATGGGTACTACCACAGCAAACAACAAGCCTACGGTACAAGTTGGACAGGGACAAGGTGTGCAGTCGGGATCGGCTGGTGGCTGCTGTTAAATAACTCTCCTGTCCTGTTGAACGAACGGAACGACTGGTTTTTCCTTGCCTTTCTGTGCGCGCATTAGAATGACTGTCATTTGGATCGGCCTCCTGCATTCCCGCCTTATTCTCACTCTACCTTTCTCCTCCGGAGTTCGGAAACAAACCATACTGCAAACACGCATGGGGGGATAGATGACTGTAATGGCTGATGGAGAGAGATTGTGGGTCTCAAGATTGAGGGAGAGATCATTGCTACTGCTTTGGCGTGTGAGGGGATTTGGGGGATCGGGAATTTGATACTTTTGCTTTCTTTTGCCAGGTCTTTCTCGAGTACAGGGTGCTTTGATGCTTGCTTTGCTGCGTGGTTACTTTCATCTTTGTTATTATGACAGCCTGGGTTGAGCATGCAATCAAGCAATTAAACCACACTTGTACATCTTTCATGTGTTATAAGCGTGAAGCGGCAATGATTTCAGTGCTTTCTCAAGATAGTCGAAGGCTAATGTCCAGGGCCATACATGTCGACTTGGGGAACAGTACCTCTTGCCATAAACTTGAATTTGCTCTCCATCAGACAGCCTGCGTCCTTTTCTCTGATTGCCTGGACCAGTATGAGGCCCTCAAATGGTCATTCTACCGGTATCCCACCCCCTTCTATCTATATATATCGTCAAATAGATTCATCTTGCTCGTTCTTCATTTTGCCCTAGCTTTAGGCATTTGCCCGTAAGAATCCCCGAAAATCCATAACTTTTGGCGGCATAGATGTGGGCTTTACCCGAGTCTCCTGGTCAGTGTTTCCCTGGGCAGACTGAAAAATTACCACAAGAGGCCGACAGTTTCTCAGAGGCGCTGTCTTGCTCACAGGGTGAGACTTCTTATGGTAACGTTTCAACCGTTCAATATTTTCCGTCACATTGATGTGCTCTTCCCAAGTTTTAACTGTATTGGGTGAGTGTGCAGTATAGTGCTCTCTTAAAGAGTCCACCCCGCAGGTATTGGGAGTGAAGTTGATGGCAGATAGCTAAAGTTGAGTCAGTTGACGGCATTGTAGAGATGTCAGGAGGATCTTCGCACTTTTGTTACGCGAGCGCAGGTGTCAACATCGATGAACAAGGAGCTTTTTCCTGAAGCGATGTCAAGCACCTTATATCCGTATCTTCAGCCAAAGCAGCCAGGTAATCCCTTCTATCCATCGCCACCTACCTAATCTACAAGGCCAGTCGTTGAGCCTCGATGAACCATGTAAACAGACCACATGACAGCCACGTACCCATCACGTGTCCGTCTCATTTTTTGTGTCCCAGCTGCAGACACTTGCATTTGAAACCACCAGCTCATCTGATGACCACCTCAACAGATAGATATCAGGTGAGGTGAATGCCAGCTTCAACACCGCCTTACCTCGACACCTACGTACACTTTTTGAGCTTCTCGTCACCATGATTCATACAGGGGCAAACACTTTATGAACATGAAACCAAGGGTCAAACCTCGAACTTTGAATAACGATAATTTTCACTCATCTTAATCTTACTCTTATCATCCCACTTTGACATCTTTCTGAAGACGTTCAAACGAAAGACTGAGAACGACGAAATGGGCGTCTGTTCCTTCATTTTCCTGGTTATATTTGCCATCATCTGTAAGTCCTCCTCTCCCTCCTCTCCAGATTTTAGGAAGAGAAGCTAATGAGACCCCAGTACCGCCCATCGCTGTCCTCATGTTAGCAGGCTGCGGGCCAGATTTCCTCATCAACATCATCCTCACACTCCTTGGGTACGTCCCCCACTCCTTTCCCCTCTTCCCCCTTCTTACTTTCCTTTTCCCTTTTCCCTTTCATTCCCTCCCAGGTATTCTCCTCTTCCATCTCGTCTCGGCTTTTCAAGCTTTGAAGTTCTTGGAAGTGGAGTTCTCGTCTAATACTTTTGTGTGCTACTAGGTATTTCCCAGGACATCTTCATGCGTTCTACCTCATCGGCGTGTATTATTACCGTCGGGATCAGAGGAGGAATGGGATTTTTATCAGCCGTGGTGCGCCGGGGATTTTCAGTCGGAGGGTGCAGAGTGGCGGCTTGCCTTATTGAGAGTTGACGTGACGGTGAGGGCGAGGGCGAGGACGAGGGCTCTGGATGGGGACTCGACTTGTAGTTGAGGTTGCAACTTGGATTTGATCTTCAGGCATGAAAGAAGAGTTGTATTGATTTGATGGAGTGACTACAAGTAGGTATGCGGTTGAGAATGCATCCACTATTGAAAACACTACCAGTGAATTTGAGTGTAATTCTCATTTGGTGCAAAGCAGTAGATACAGATTTAAAGCGAGGTTGGAGAACTCATTGTGAAGGGCAACATTCTTGAACCTCAAGAAAATTCCTGCACACGACTGAGCAGTCTGTTTGGTCTGCCCCTCTTTCTTCTTGGTACTGTCAATTCGAGAAAACACACTCGTGATCGGTATCTCGTAACCTCTTCAGACAAGGACTCTCAACAGGATTAAGATCTTGGAAAGATCGCTAGAGCTGTGGAGAAACGATGTTTACTTCGTCTTTACGACTTCAGTGCAGCGGCAACAGGACAAGAGTCGATAACAGTAGAATATGAGCCCCCAAGCACGCCGAACCTGTCGAGTACAGTTCTATATTGGTCTGGTTGTAGTTATGACTTCTAGCCTGCATGTTACTATTGATCATCGCAGACAATACACCAATGCTAGCAGAACATTCTTTAGTCCATTTCTGCGTGTCTTATTCGAAACAGCTGTCATTCTGTTTCTTGTCCCTGTAGTCCTATTTATGTATGGATGGAAGCGAATTACCTGCGTGAAGAAGTTGCAGTGAATAGACAACCAGTAGGGAAGGCACGTAAAAGACAGGACAGATCCCAGCTCTTGAGACAAGATATTCATTAATAACATAAGTTGTAAATCAATGGCGGAGGTAGAGTTCCTCGATGCGTGAATCCCATGTGGCAATAAGCATCGACTGTGGCAGCCGAAGTAGCGCGTCAGAGCAGTGTACTTGACGGGGATACTTCTTTGAGACTATGAAATGTGGGAAGGACAAAGTCAATGAGGAGGTACCCTGTAAATGTCACCTCGGCAACAAACTCTCGAGAACTTTCTCAAAGGTTGTTGACAACAAATAAACTCTTGACAGAAGAAAACTTCGCTGACAACTCTATGAAAAAATCAAACAGGATCATGCACGTAACCTTCACTTGAAGATCATGTGCTGGTTAGTTGACGGCTTTACAAAGTCTCATCCATATCCCTTGACCATATAGATAATGCGGCACTCCCTCCTCCTCTTGATGAAATATGATGAAAAGAGCTTTGAATTAGACGATTTCGCTCAGCATATGTGGGCTGCAATAGCGAACTACGAGAGCCCAAGGAGGCGCTCCAGGGCTAAAAATTGAACAGACGAGATAACATCCCTTGGAGCTAATCCGTGCCTTCTCAGCAATAGTCCAATATCTGTGTAACCGCACTTAATCATTGGAAGAAGTTCATATTCCGAAAGAGGGAAGAACTCACCAAATCATGTCAGCTGTCACTCGCTTCCCTTCCTTCCAAGACCCGACTATCAATCACCAACGACCCCTCGTGCCGTCCCCCACCTCAGCTGAGCTACCTTACAATACCTTCTTGTCACACACCTGCAGACCTGTCCCGACTTTCAAATCTTCGATCTTCGATCTTCGATCCTCGATCCGGCACGGTGCCTCGGCCCTCGCTCACCACTTAGTGCTACCGGTAGAATTCTCACCATCACGACCGAACTCGAAGCGCTTGCCTACCTATCTACCTACTTTAGAGGTATCAACCCCAGCTAGTAAAGTCTCACCACTGCCTAACCACCACCACAAGCCTGTATACTAAAAATCGCGACGTGCAACACAAGCTGCGCAGCATTGCAAACTGATTCCTAAGCTCGTCCTCTGAGGAAATCTACCTTCACCGTTCTGTGTCTGGTTCAAGCGTAGGAGAAAATAAGGCTTGCCGCGAATCATGGCCATGCGGAACAGCCACTGCCTGCCGAGTCGTGTATTAGACGAGACGAGTCGGGACGAGATGACAGGTTAGGTACTGAAAGCGAGGAAGGCAGAGAGGCGGCGCAAATGAAGGAGTAGTAAGTAGAGCAGCGAAGCGCAGCTGGTATTTGTGAAAGACGACCAGCAGACATCCTCTCCTTCCGATTGTGCTCAACAGCAAAATCCCGACAAGTGAAATAGTCTCCTGCACGGTACATTTAAACAAGCGAGCACCCGAGCGGCATCCCATGATTCTTATCCCCGCTGTCAAACGAGTCGGAACATTTTAAGATTCAACGGGATCGAGTGGCGTGCTGAAAATGAGATGTGCAACAAAAGCCATTTCTCGCAAGGTGACTGGGGATGATTGGGTTGTTTGTTTCGACATGTGAAGGGCGGTGGGGGGGGGGGGGGGGGGGGGGGATCATGGGCTTGTGCCTTGGAATAAAAGGAGGGATGGGAGGGATGGGATGGAGGGTTGAGTATGGGAGGGAGGCCGGAGGCCGGGACGAGTCATGGGTTTGCGAGGTTGAGACGCCGGTGTTTTGGGACGCTGCAAGGGAACGGAGGGTGGACGAGGGTGGAAGATTTTGCTTGCGAGTGCTGGGAGTGTCACTGTTTCGTTTCGGTGGTTGGCTGGTTATATCGACGGTAAAGAGAGTGGTGATGTTACCGGAGATGATTAAGATAAGCCAGCGGTTTGGAGGAAATTTAGTGTTGTCGCTGCTATGCTGATGTTGAGAACGCTGGATGGGCTACAGCTGATCAAGCACTGACAGCGCTTGTGGCGCTGGACAGGGCATGCCTGCTCGTCTACTAGGTGTGCTGAGATATACGCCACATTGCGTAATCCCTGGAATGGCGTTACCATTCTCCGCCTGGGGCCCTATCACACGATTAGGTACGATACAGTCACAAAGCCCGGAACACGAATGGTTGAAGAGAGCATTCTTCATTCCGAGAATAGTCAAAAAGAATGCGATCTATATCTCTTCATTGCCTTCCAGGAGATCTCTCCTTACACCTTCGCCAAAATGGATTTCCTGATCCCGATCCTGCAGTCTAGATGACACCGCTGTTCGCCCCCTAATTTTTCCATCAAAGAGAAAGTATGTACAAAGAAAGTAAAGCTTTTCTTGTGATCTATCGATCATGCTTCTACAAAAGGTAGAACAAGAAAGTAGGTGAGGAGAATCAAAGGCCGTTATCTCGTGTCGCATCTCGCCCATCACATCTTGATGTGTGGGTGCTTATGCGGACGAAGCGTAAGTCGAGCCCAAGGAGCTGAGCGACTTGCCGTTGACGAGG
The DNA here is from genome assembly GCF_030347475.1 of Cadophora gregata. Lineage (NCBI taxonomy): Eukaryota > Fungi > Ascomycota > Leotiomycetes > Helotiales > Ploettnerulaceae > Cadophora > Cadophora gregata. The sequence continues at coordinate 1,938,203 of NW_026695927.1, forward strand.
TTGCCCTCAGACACCATGAAGTAAGCGTAACGCTCGACGTAATCAGTCTCATCCATCCAAGCCATGACCTCGGTCAAGAAAGCAGCTTGCTCGGAGTCGGATCCGGCAGCCTCGAACTCAGTGATCCAGAGAGGACGGTTGCCGCCAGCAGTGTAGGCCTTGGCCATGTACTCCTTGAATGCAGCAGCATCTCCTCCGTTGTACCAATGGATGGCAACCTTGTCGATGGTGCAGGAGGAGCACGCGGAGATGAAGTTCGACAACCAAGTCAAGCCCATCTCGCCACCTCCGTTAGTGACAGCAGGGGAAACGAGCTTGGCCTTGGATGCGTATGGTTGCATGTAGGTGAGGTATCCAGTGGCAGCTGCGGCGGGTGCAAGGTTGGCCTGACCAGAGTAGTCGGGCTCGTTGAAAGCGAGGAGATGGGTGGAGCCGCCTGCGAGGGCAGTCTCAACAGCGTGTGCCCAGTTGCTGATGTCATCGGGGCGGAGACCCCAGAGCATAGGAGCGTATTCGAAGTTGGAGGGGATGGAGGGTGTGGTAGAACCCCAGTTGTAGGCCCAGGTTACGTCTGAGGCGCTGGTGAATGCTGAGAGGAGGCTTGCGTCGTTGTAAGCAAGACCACGCTTGCCGGAGGAAGAGCTCGAGGCGGGGGTGGTAGCTACTGGAGCTGCCGAAGTGGTTGTTGGAGGAACAACAACGCTCTCCAATGTTGTAGGAACAACAACTGGTGCTTCGGAAGTGGTTGGTGCGACATAAACCGAGGTCGAGCTGGGAGTCTGCTCAATGAAGACAGCATCTGCAACAACGCTGGAAGTAGTTGGCTCAGGAAGAGGCGTGGATGATGTGGAGGGAGTAGCTGGGACCTCGGTGGTTGCAGGAGCCACGGAAATTGGTGCTGGCGGAGGTGGAGTGGCTGAAGGAATTGGCTCAGTGACGAGAACAGCACTGCCGTCAATGGTGATTGTGCCCACAGCAACAGGTGCTCCGGTGGCATAGGATCCGTCAGGCAACTCGGTGACCCAAACCTCCTCAGTCACGATGACATTGTCGGTGTCCAAGTAGTAGTCTCTTGCGCGGATGGCTGGAGCTGCGAAAGTTTCCTTGACCAGCAAAGACGAGGCCATGACGGCGAGGGTGGAGAATGTGGTACGCATTTTGGCGAGATCGAAGCTGAACTTTTTAGAGTTGGGTTGATTGTGTTTTCGTTCTGTGGTAGTACTCGAAGGAGTGTGTACGTGAGGTGTCTGAAAGTAGATCGTGAGACGACTGTCTGTGTGTTTGTGCTGGGAGCAAAGTTGATTCAATCAACTGAAGGAGTGTGTATGTGCAAAAGAAGGTAAGACTGAATGAAGCAAGAGCAAGATCCAGATCGCAACGTCAAGTGCGGTGTGTAGTATTTCTATCCTCACGAAGGAAGAACGAAAGCAATCAAAAATGAATCTGGGGACCAAAAAGAGCGGTTGTCGAGAAAAAGAGGAAAGGGAAATAGGCTTCGTCAGGGGATATGCTTAAAATATGTATCCGTCGTCGCCTCCCTAGCGAAGGGTCAGATCGGGGCCAGCCGCTTTTGGAGATTGGCCCAGAGCCTGGCACAGCACAGGGGGTGAATTGAGTTCCCGCTCGGGTGGGTGAATTTTCTGGTGTTTTCGTCAGCAAGGCATTCGTGTTCCTGCATCTCAGCCCAGCCCAGCCCAGCCGCGAATCACTGTCTCTGATTCGTAGCCGGGGGGGGCACCAACCGCCCCCTGAGCCCACAGCTACCTTACCCACACAAATACCCACATCGCCGGGTGTTTGAAACGCTGCCCTCACGCTAAGAAAAGCTTGGTGCTCTCCACCCGAGATGGCGTCTAAACGATCAGATATGACTGGATCGGGATGGGCTCCATCTGTTTGAGGTTTCAAGCGCCAAGAAGGGGTAGAGGAAGGATTTGTCGGTTCATCCCATCGACGTGTCTGGAATCTTTGATCGGCTGTTTGTTCGGTTCGGACGCTTTTGTTTGGTTCGCATCGGATTGCTCTGTCCATATCAGTGCAGCGTTTCGCCCGCTATGCAAGGTGAGTTTCGCGTGCAGAAAAAGCATATGCAGGTTGACGGAGATCGAAAATCCTGATCTCAAAGCTCCACAGAAAGAAGGGGAGACTCAATCTCACCCGGATCCTGGGCTCATGTGTAAAAGACGCAGTATTGCCCGGGGTTCAGATGAAAAGGTGGCTGAAGGATCTGGCCAAGCTTCTTGTACCTAATATGCGCAGGGCAAGGGGGAAACAGCGGCTAAACTCCAATTATACATTGGTCATGTGATCGACGTTGCGTTCATGCAACTACGTAAATAGACTCGACTCTGCCCTGATCCGATTGAAAGATCCCAGCTCCCAATTCATTAAACGTCTTCCTCAAGGATAGTATAAATGGATTCTATATCTGGCTTCAATTCCCATCCAAATCACTGGGCTGGCTTCCCATTTTTGCGTACCTGAGGTAGGAAAATCTTGGCTTGGCGGTGAGTAAGCGAGTGGGCAGTATAATTTTCTAGATTAATTGCATGAGTCAAGACTGCTGTCATATCTTGACTACACATTATGAGTTCAAGAAATTATTACCATCTTCAATTTCAGTCAACTTTCCAAATTCGGCTTCTTGAGTTGCCACGTAGACATCTTCTCATGGGTTCATGTGACAGGTAGGAATAACCTGACGAGCTTTGAGGACGGTGAGGGTTTGGAAGGCGAGTTGAAGGAAGGATTCACGGGGAGAGACGAGATGGGAGAGGTGCATACGGACATGCAGGGAACGAATGAGGTCCATGGAGGTCATGAAGTTGCTGTTGATAGAGACATTTCCCCGCCAACGAAGAAAGGAGGCGTTTTTGTACCGTTGAAAACAACCTTGGAGACAAGGTCGAGAGAAAAGATTGGGAAAGTGTATGTCACGGGCGTGCCTGCTAAGCTGGCAAGTACCGTGCTGAAGTAAGTGTCTATATCGTCTACTCAACTCATTCTGCTGTGTATCTTCTCTGAGTGCCATATACGCATTCCGTAGTAATGTGCTTCAACGTTACGGGCATTTCACTACCTTATTGCTCCTGGCATTTACTGCTCTTTTGTTCACTTGCTGTGGGATTCGTAGTCATACGGTTCATATATCGATGAGAAGAATTCTTTCTTACCAAGGTCACAGTCTCATCCGGAAACTCGTCCCCGACGAGGGAGGCATAGACCTCCAACATCTCCGCCGTTTCGCCAAGCTCAAAGATCTACCGCTTCACGTCCACGACCTACTAACCAGTCCACCCACCTCAACCTCAACATCCACCGCAGGGCCAAGTCCAGCTCCATCGCCGGAGCTCTTCCTGATCGCTGGCCCAGTATCCGCAATCTCCTCTAATGACCTGATCACCTCTCTGAATTCAGTCCTCCAAGATTTTCAATTATTCGAAGTACATGTGTCACTGCTAGCACCAACGTCCCAAGAGCAAGCCTCCCTCTGGACAGCCAAGTACTGGCCCACAGTCTACAAAAAGAGCAATCCGTTTGGTCCGCACCCGAGTATCCTCGAGAGGGCGGAGGAGGAGATGAGAAGTGAGGTGGCAAGTTATATGGATCTTGCGGAGCAGGCTGCGACGGAGAGTTTGGACAGTGAGAGGGGGGGGAGGGTAGGTGTTGTCGTTGTGGAGAGGCGAGAGGGGAGAGGGAAGGTGGTGGCTGTTGCTGGAGATGGGAGGTGGGATGGTTGGGTTAGGACAGGAAGTGGGAATGTGGTTGCGCATGCTATTATGAGGGCTATTGGGATGGTTGCTGGGGGCCTAAAGGCAAGAGAGGATCAGGAAATTGCGGATGAAGAAGGGAAAGCTTCTAGTCCTGAAGATGGCCTGACACAAGCCACTGGAACCGACATCTTCAGAGACACTCCACTTTCAGCTCTCGAAGTACAACACTACGACCCTTCTGGAAACGCAAACGGCTACCTCTGCCACGAGCTCGAAATCTACTGCACACACGAACCTTGCGTCATGTGCTCAATGGCAATCGTGCACTCTCGATTTGGCCGCGTGGTATTCAAGAGACGAATGACAGAAACAGGCGGGATGTGTGCGGATGGAGAATTGGGTCACGGGCTATTCTGGAGGAAGGAGTTAAACTGGACGTTGCTTGGTTGGCAGTGGCTTGGTGAGGAAGAGCAGGAAGATGGGGAGGGCGTAGCAGTATCGTCATACCTTCATGCTTAAGGCTTCTTTCTGGAGAATTCGGATACTATCATACAGACTTGCAGCTGTTCTGGACAGTCCAGCTCAAACTGGCCTCATATTGTCCTTGAATCCTCAAATTATGGGAATCCTTGTGCAGAGCACAGTATGGAAGAGCATACCGGCGATGATATGAAAGAAGCACGGCCAGCGCAGCGATATCAGGACAATCCATACCTGTATGACTTGTGCTGAATCAAGAGAGCTCAGTCGAACCTTCTGCACCAGCTTTGAGACTCGAGCCTCTCAGACTCTAAAACTGAGAGTGGTATTTCAGTATCAGAAGGAGAAGACTTGCATTTAAAGTAATATTCATGCAAGCAAGATTTTGATCGGAAAGCGGACAATACAAGTCACGAAGCTAAAATTGTGCCTCCCAGGATATTTTTTTGGCTTGGGACCGGCTCCGAGACTCCACAAGTAGCTGAATATTATTTCCACGATGCGTGCCAAATAATAATTCAAAGCCAAAAAAGCATGGTCGTAGAGCCCAGCTGTCTATTTCCTATGACATGTTATCCTTGATGCTCCTTTTGTTGGTAGCTGTCTGTATGAATCACCGATCCAACTAAATTCCATGATTACACCCAGCATAATTGCCAAGATGTGCTTTATTGTGGAGGTGTTAGCATATCACACAAATTTGAGACCAAGAGGAGAGAGACACGGGAGGAGAAGATCGATTTGATTTAATGTCTTGACTGGTATCGTTCCAGTAGTCCTACATCCCATTCCTTGAAATGTCTTGCACTCGGGGGTAAACAACAAGCTGAATCCCGCAGAACTCTTCCAATGTCCACCACAATCTCATCTGGGAGTACCAGTTCCTCTGCAGCTCCACCGTCCAGTAATATCTTGGCATCGTCCGCAGATATTGGCTTCCAGAAGACCTTCATCGCAAGATTAGGTGAAGTGGAAGAAGGCCCAGGTGGCGAAGACGATGATAATGTGGACCAACAGCTGTATAAAGCAGACTGTAGCACCCACACAAGCATAGGACCAGGTGTAGACGCAGATGGCGAACTTGACCCAGTCCGGAAGGCGCTGCCATCGGTTCGATCCGATGGATCATTCCATGATGAGCTGGATGACTTTGCAGACGACGAAGATCTGAGCGTGGTACTGAGCCCACCAAACAGCGTTCTCGGCGAAAGGACGAGCTTGGAGGCGCCAGTCGCTTGTGTCGAGCTGAGACATGATGAAGAGATGAATTTGGATAGGCTGGGACTGGTGAGAGCATGTGGATTTGACGACTGGAGAGTAAGAGACCACTTGAAGAGTCGGATTCCGTCCGACTGAGGATCTTCTCGGCCGATACTGCGATGGCAATTTTTGCAAAGAACGGACGCTGGATCTTGTGCGGATGACTGTAAGATCTATAGTCTGTCAGTACAAAGCCTTAAAGGCGCGCAAGACTTTAGTTGTCCCTCATGCTAATCCCATTGCCTTCCAGGATCTTGAGGAAGATATGGAGTGAAAGGCAGAGGCGGATCCTCAGTCAACAAGTAACCCGTAGTCCGAGGAAGAGGGTAGACAGGTATGACCGCTGCAGAAGCAGAATGGAAAGAAGGTATCGATCTAGGGCAGTTGTATCGGTGACCAGACCACTGAACCGCGAAGCGAAGAATGGCCACCTTCTTGATGCCCATTGATATGCCTCCAAGAGGTAAACAAAGTGGCAGATGGAGGCAAAAGGTGCAGGAACGGGACTGGTCTTACCTCGACGTTTGTGCAATCGTTGCTAGTGAGCAAGAACGATGTGAGGTCGATGAAGCCAATACCGTTGCTTGGGATGAACTTGGACGAAGCTCCATAGCCTTTGCTGGCAGCTATTTGACTGTGGTGCACGTGACCATGCTCTTTTAGGCCGTTCGCTTCCTCAGCAGGAACATCAGGCTTGTGACAATGCCAGAACTCCATCATCTCCGCCCAATTCTCACTTGGGAGGTCTTTCCACACTTTGATGGTTCCCTTCTCTAAGATGACTACGCCACAATCGCGACAGGCGAACTCTGCATCGTCTGAAAGCTCTTTGGCAGACCATGGGGCCTCGTTGCTCTTCGCGTCTTCAATGCTGGCCCTGGTGGTTTGCCCGGCGATAGGGATGCGCCAGGAAAGCTCCTTGTTCCCCAGAACAGGCTTCTGCAGTTGTATACGGACTGCCTGTCCAGGGAGATTTAGGGTAAATGTATCTCCGTCATGGTGCAAAATGAAATCTTGTCCATCTGCTGACAGCTCTGCCTTTGTGCTAGGGCCGCAAGGCGCGTCGAGGGCGACAATGACAGAGATCTGACGGATGTTTGACAGAAGCTCAGCATATATCAAGGGCTGAGCCGTCGGCGACATGATGGGATACGGCTTGGATGTGGTGCCGGTGTTTGGAGAACCATTTTCACAGGTGTTGTTGTTTCGAATCTCGAAGTTGGGCGAGGAAGAAATTCAAGCCTCGTCAGTTGAAATATGTCGGTCGAGCTTGGGCCACCCCTCGGCCGCAAGCTCGAGTGATTGGCTCACCAGAACGCATCATTTTAGCGGCCGCTGACCCCTCAGCTTCTTCTTCCCCACTCAGGGTCCGCAGGGTCCGCAACAGCTTCAAATGGCGTAAGAATCTCTTATTATACATTACTGAACTTGGCCAGCATGTCGTCTCCCATGATAGCTTGGGTACCTGTGGTCAACCGCCTGGCCAAGTATCTTACTACCAGCAACTACGCTGCACAGTCTATTGATCTCCCATCCGTGGAGATCCATGACGTGGAAACAGCACCAGAGAAGCGTCCCAGGACACTCAAACATCTACTCAGGGCTAACCACGTCAACCACTCCATCTTGTACCATGATCTGCAGTACCATAACCACATGGCACACTTACTAGGATCTGCGTACCTCTTTGGAGCGGATGCCGTTCAGATGAATAAGATCTATGACGAGGAGTCCAAAGAACTGGAAGAATGGAAGGATTCTCCTGCAGAGGTAACAGACAAGGACTGGCGCGACTTCCTTGGTGACAAGAGATATCAGAGAGCTTTTGTGGATTTCTTTGAAGATGAGTTGGCATTGAAGTATGATTACGAGTGGAAAGAAGTTGCCAATGAGTATTTATACAGCGGCAAGGAGCCTTTGATCAATGGACTTATTGGCGGGCGTATGATCCATTCCCTTCTCTGTCCAATTTTATACTAATGAAATACTCAGTTGGTCATCCTCTCATTCATCTCGGTTATGCCTACGAACTCTCCAGCAAAGAACTCGGCATGGAAGCCCTCGCCATGGCCGCATCCTCCTACAACTACCTGCACAAATACCTTGACTCCCCATCCTATACCCAGTCCTCCACGTACACCACCACATCTCCACTCGAGATCTTTCACAAAATATCAGCTGATACTCGTTTCGATGGGCTTTTCAAAGAGCGTGGCGCAGGAAACTTAGATATTCTCTTCCGAGACCATGAATCGCTCATCTTAGAACACTGGAATGCATGGAAAATCGACGATCCTAAGAAGCAATTCGAGGACTCGCAGGAAGCAGCAATGGCTTTGTTAGTTAAGTCCGTGCAGCCAGGAACACATGCTTATGATTTCTTCATCGTGCACATCCTGACCACATCCCATGCGGTGCGGATTCTGCTACCATTGGTACCGAAGAAGTGGCATGTTAGTTTGGTGAGACAGTGGTGGCTGCTAGCGATTGCTATTTATGTTGCGCAGTTGCGGCCAAAGATTGATGAGAACTTGGAGACGAAGCCTGTGAAGGGCTGGAAATACGTAGAGGAGATGGCGGTCCAGGGACCGTGGGCTACCGATTCTCATTATGTGAAAGGTGAGTCTTGCTTCCCATATTTTCATATGGCTATTGGGTCCGGTTACTCATGAAATCGCAGCCCTAAGAGCAATGAAGGCAGCGGCTTTCACTTGGGGAGATGTCCATGAGCGTTATCTTTCAGCAGCGACTCATTTTGCCGATGATTTTAAGGGTTGGACATTCTAGTTTGATTACATTGCTGGAACGGACGGATGAAATTGGCAAGGAAGATGAAACTGTGTATAATGATTGTATAGTACTTTATGAGGAGTTATACTGGGCTGACTGCTTGACGACATTGAACATAAATTGACACATGAGTTTGGAGTTTTGTAACTATTTATGGAATTTTTATTGCTACCAAAAGCTGATTATCTTCAACTAATTTCCTAATGTACAGACCGACAATACAATCATTCGTTCAGTCATCTTCAATATCATCATCGCTCAATACAAGCTTCTGTTCCTGCTGCAAAGGAAGCCCATTTGCAGAACCCTTGCCTCTCATCACCAATCCTTTCTTTTTCGGAGATTTACTCTCTCCAGGTTTATCCGTTGCCCATTCCGCGTCAGCAGGAGTTGCCTCTTCTGCTTCATCTGGATCGTCGCCAGGCGGGCCACCGATTCCACGGAACGTCACCACCTTCTCCATGTCATGTATTGTGAAGGTAGATGATGTAAATCTTCTAGCTCGTGCAATGCTCAACATGTAAGGCAGTCGTTCTAGCAGCATCTCTTTTCTGGCCGATGTGCCTATGGACATCAATGGGGCAACATCCACTTCTTTTCTGGGTGTTTTGTTTGTGCTAGACGAAGGAGGAGCTCGTGTGCTCTTCCAGCTCTCGACAGTACCGGCCTTCGGCCTTGCAAATGCAGCAGCTCCAGCTGTCACTGCGCTCAGATGATATTCTTCGCCCTTCATCAAATTTGAGACCCACAAGTCGATATTACTCTCGATTTCCTCTTTCATTCTCCACAATTTGAGACTGGTAGGGTAGAACATCTTGAATGCATCACCGCCTTTCCCGGTACGTAGTCCGGCAGCCGCTGGAGCCTTTCTCTTCACAGGAAAAGGGAGGGAGAAGAGAAGGCCCCGGACAGCAATCTGGAAGCTGATTTCGTCTTGACGCATGATATCGCCGCCAGTTCCTTTGCCGCCAAAACCACCTCCAAAGCCTGAGGAGTTGAAAGATCCGTCCCAGGAGGGACAGAGAAGATCGCTATCTGACAAGGCATCGATACAGCCACTAACATGATCCAGGGATGTATATTCAAAGGATGTAGGTGGAGCATCGCAAGACAAGATGTAATTCTCGTGCAGTGCTGCAACAAACGTCTGAGTGTCAGTACCTGTTTCGTCGATGAGCTCATCGACCAAGATTTGAGATCTATGTGGCCGAGAGAGGGTTGACATAAAGTCTGGTAGCTTCTCAACGTCCGGTAGCTCTTTACCGTCCTTGTCAAAGTATTTATTCTGTACGGTTTCATCTCGCTTATTGTAGACCACTTTTCCGACTGCGTGAAATATCCCTAAGCTGGCCTCTCGCCTTGTCACCAGCTCAAGACTCTCTCTTTCCATAGTCGTCAAAGCGGTATCTTTGCTAGATTTCTTGATCTTTCCAAAAGCTACCTTGGCACCCCAGTCTCCGTCTACGTCACCCCGAAGACAAAGAAACTCTAGTGACCCGATGGCACTCCTAATATCTCCGATCTCCCCAATCTTTTTAAGGACCAGTGGGCCCGGCGTCTTCCTTCGACCTGATTTGCGTGATTCCTTTTGAACAACAAGTTCAAGAGCCTTGGCTAGAATTGTGGGCGCAATGGTATTGAACTCAATTACTGCAACACCTGGGTGCTGGAGGATTTCAGGCCCTAGCAATCTGTGAGCTGTGAAACTGTCTGCAGACGCAGAAGTTGTTGTAAGTAGTGTCTCGGATATGATCATAACCACTGGTGTTATGGACTCCTTGGAAGTGTTTCCGCTCATCATGGAGAGTGGGGGCGTATTTGAGGCAAGATATGAAATGATTGTGGATCTGAACGATTGTAGAGCAGAAGATGATCGAGTAAACGTGTTGGGAAACTCCTCGATGAGAATTAGATTTTTCCTGCGATCGAGCTTCTTGACTTCCGGTTTTGGAAGTACTTGTCCATCGGTAGAAAATATATCCAGTTGTCCAAACTTTCCACCTCGTCCCATGAACTCTTCAAATTGTGCAGACATGGAAAGAGATCCATCTGAGGATGCCACCGATCCAACAGGATTGCGCCATTCCAACACATCACAGTCCATGGCTTTCGCCAAGAGCTGGATGGTTGTGGTCTTTGCAGTTCCGGCTGCTCCTTTCAGTATGAGCAGTCTCTGCCTCATTCGACCTCCCATAACGTTCTCGAGCCATTCTCGGACGTCTGAAACCTTCTTCTTGTGAACTGCCAGCTCATCTAGATTCAAAGGAGCAAATCTCTCTGCCCATGGCCTCATTTCATTTTCCTGCTTTATCACGGCAGATGGCTTCGGCACAATGAACTTCTGGCTTGCACTTGGTACGTCTCCATCCCCATTTGGAGTGCCCATGGCTCTAGCCCGTTTCCGAGCTATCTCTCCAACCATACTCGAAGTTGGAGCCCTAGATTCAAATATATCATCGTCGGATATCACATCGTCATCCTCTGTGGCCTTGGAAGTTTTGGAGCTTACCGACAGCTTTGACTTGGTCGTGAATCCAGTGCCATTCTCTGCCTGCTGCCGTTGTGCTTGCTTGTTGAAGAACGTGTATATGTTCCCGCTCTTGATCTTGTCTTCTATCTTCCCTTTGCGCCTCGGCTTCTCTGGACTACTGCTCGCACTTTTCGAGCTCGCTTTGGCTCCGCGGACCTGAGTTGGGAGGTGTATCGGCGCGGCGTTCGGAGGGTGGTTCGCGGTCTTCGCTCGAGGTTGCATCTTCTTTGAAACAGTCGCAGATTTCCCAGAAGCTTTGCCTGACTTCGAGGGTTTCGTTTCAATCGATGAAGGTGGAGAGGAAGAGATAAGGTTGCTCAATGGAGCTTTAGCTTTCGTGACGGGCTCATCGTCGTCGTCCTCTTCCGATGATGAAGGAAGGACGTTCCTCTTTCTACGCTTTGGGGGTGGAGCCATGCCGCCTGGATTTGCGTGAATTGGTGCCTCATCAGTCTGCGGAGCTGCAGGGATCCGACCTCCTCACATATTTGTTGCTTTTTCCGGAGGTCGAGGAGCGGCGTGGCGGCTGCCTTGAGGCTCTTGTTCATGCAGGTGCTGCCGTCTTACAGCAATATCAGTAACTAGTATTAATCGGCATTTTAAGCGAGCCTTATGAAAAGTCGCGTCGGATTTTCCCTTACTATCTCCTATATTTACGCCCTTCTATACTATACCTCTAAAACACCTTTAGAATTAATAGTAAGTAGCTTAAATTAAAAGTTAATAGTTATACTTTCTAATATATATTTTTTTAAGTTATTATAATACTTGCTTATTTAGATATTAATATTATAGCGCGTATTAAAGATACTCTTTATAAACTAGAAGTTATCTTTAATAGGAAATACTTATAATCTATTACTAAGATATATAATATAATAGAATAAATAGTTTACTTTTATAAAGCTAAAGTAGATACTAGCTTATTAGTTCTACTAAGATCTAGTAGTCTTATTAAGATTCTATTAAAGGAAATAAAGTAATCTATAAAGCTATTATTAGATAAGATACTATAGTTATATTAGGATAAGATTATAAAGTTTCTATAAGATATATATAATATTATAGTCTCTTAACTAATAGTCTATAATATACTACGCCGAATTAAGCTTATATAAAAGAAATTAAAAGTTATAGTAGCTTAATAGAATAAGGAATTACGTATAAAATAGGTATATTAACTCTAGGGGTTTATAGTAGATTAAATCGTTTATATAAACGAATCTAGTAGTAATAATAGAACTAAAGATCGATATTATAGCTAGTCTAGCTCTAGAGCTTAAGTAGTAGTTTATAGGTAGTTATAGAATAGAGAGCGAGTCTCTATTCTACTAGTATATATAGTTAATAGATATATTACTTTCTCTATATTTATAGGTACTTATAATAGTGATATATTTAAGGATTTCCTTATAGATAGTGTTTTACTTCTTTATAACGCTTTCTTAGCTCTATAAAGTGTTATAATACTTAATAATATATTAATTTATTATTCTAATATCAACTGAATTCAGGTATAGTTTAATAGATATAAAGTATTACTACGATTCCTCTTTCTATATTCCTTTAATTTTAACCTAATTAAAGAGAGTTTTAGTAATCTAAAAGCTTATATTCGTTATTATTACTATAAGAAAAGGTATAAATATACCTTATACTAAGATTTCTTAGAATAAGTATATATTAAATATAAAATAGGATTAAAAGCTACTTAATAAGTAAGAGGTTATTTCAGGAATATAGGAATTAGGGGAGTATTATAAAGGTAGTGGTAACTACTTCTTTACTATACCCGATTAGGAAGAGTCTAGAGCTCGGCAAAGCTCAGTAAGACTCGGTAGAGCTCGGTTAACTCTGAAGGGGTTTACTAACAGTTACCCACTTAGTTATACGTAAAGGGAAATAGCTCTACGCTACTATGGGAGTTTACGTCAAGTTTTACGTCAAGTGTAATTAGGCCTAATTAGGAATAGCCCGGGGAATTTATCTATATAGGCTTAAGCGCCCTCTATAGAATCAAGGGCTCCTTAGCTTAATATTCGCGCTAATAGAGAGGTTATCACTTAATCTGTAGTTATTTCGCTTACGTGCTAGCTAACGCTAAACTATGCTATTATATTATATCAAGCTCAAATCACACTACCGGTGACAGCGTAATAATATCCCGACGACTTATACTTATCACCCTAAGTGAGCCTTTATTTTTCGACCCTTTGTAACGGTCCGGTATTTACTCGCTGTAAATACAGAAGGCTGCAGTTGATCTCTGATGATCGAGAGGTAGGTGTATCACGTAGACGGGAAGACAGTTACTAAGTATCAGAATACTATTTGAAGTTGAGCACGAAGCTCCTATCTAATGGCAGACGTGCCAGTCTTATATAGAACCTTCGTTCTCCTTGGATCCCACAGGTCCCTTGGGATCCTTCACGACATAGTCGTACTGGATCCCTTGGGATCCCCTGGGATCCGTCACGTGACCCGACCGCGGAAGGCCGCTGCCAGATCACCGTGACCTGCAATACTACTATAATGTAATGCTATGTGATACATGTTCCTTAGACCTTATTGGTTCCTGTGAGCTTTACTCCTAGGAGCCGTCCGACTCCCAGGAGTACGCCTGCTCTGAGGATATTTCCTCCTGGGACCCAGCGGGCTCCCAGGAGCGTCCGTAACACTATCCCCTCCCTAGCCTAGCGTGGTCCCCACGCTTAAGTATGCCAAAGGAAATATCGACGACTGCCCACGGCCGTCTTCTTCTTCCATCATGACCTCTGAGGCGACCCGCAAGAAACTTGAACGTATCGCCCTGGCCCTTCGAATCGATCGTTCCCAAGACGCAGAAGAAATGTCTCCTTGTGATTTTTGTCGGCTTCACAAGCGCCGCTGTGTGGTGGATTCCAAGGAATCCACTCGCTGTTCGGAGTGCGTTCGCAAGAAGCGCTCCTCTTGTAATTACACCTCGAAACTCCCGTCCTTGAGCGACTGGTCCTCGCTGGATCGCCAGCGCCAAAAACTTCGTGACGAGGAGGAAGAGGCGATGGCGAAAATCCTCCGCCTTCGCAAGCAACAGCGCTTCCTGGATGATCGCGAGAAAGAGATGATCCGTCGAGGCGTCGAGACGCTCGACGAACTCGACGCTGCTGAAGCTGCCGAACGCGCGGAGGCCGCTCGTCAGGAAGAAGCCGCTTCTTCCCTGGCGGAAGCCTCCCGCTTCCTCGAGGATCCTACCCTTGATCCCCAAGCCTTTTCCGGGTTGCCCGACTCCTTCTGGTTGGGGCTTTCTTTTCCTTCCCCCTCCGCCGCGGTCCCCCATGCTCCCGATGGTACCGCTGGAGGAGTCCCGAGCAGTGGAGGTTAGACTTGGGTTCCCAGGTGTTTTCCGATTGTGGGTACCCTTTCCACTTGATCAAATATTTTGCCTTGCCGTGGGAATACTGACAGTCGAGAATAGTCTCTACTTCGTACTCGGCGTTCGGGTTGATTGGTTGTATTTCGGTGACAGGAGCCGGTGGTGCTCCTGGTGGTGCTGGTTCGAGGAGGGATATATGGAATACCGGGTGGATGTTCATTGTCCTTGGAAGAGCTAGCTGGAAATTGACTGGTCCCTTGACTTTTGCAATCCTGAATGGTCCTAGCTTCTTGTGATCCAATTTGTGACTTGGTCGCTTGGTTGTGATATTCTTTCTGAGTAAGTAGACTTTATCCCCCTCCTTGAGCGTTGGTCCCATGCTACGCTTTCTGTTGTAGTAGATCGCAGATCTCTGCGCGATGAAGAGAATATCGGCTGACAATTCTTCATGGAGCTGTTTAAGCTCATCTGCCTGTAGTATGGCTTCTTGCGCGGTACCCTGACCGGCTATTGGTGGGTTGTATGCCGTGGGATTGTGCCCATAATTCGCGTAGAACGGCGATACTCCAATGGTCTCTTGGTCCGCGCTGTTATATGCAAACTGAGCGAGTGGAAGTAGTTGCACCCAGTCGTCCTGCTTGTAGTTCACATAACACCGAAGATAAGTTTCCATTATCTGGTTGATTCGTTCTGTCTGTGCATCGGTCTGAGGATGGAATGCGGTTGACATTTTCTGCTTCATTCCTAAGAGCGCGATGAGAGTTTTCCAGAACTTCGAGGTGAAGAGCTTGTCTCTGTCTGAGATGACCTCATCTGGTATTCCGTGGCTTGCGAAGATTGTTCTGAGGAATACCTGCGCCATCATGGGCGCGTCCTGTGTTCCAAGTACTGGTACCATGTACGCGTACTTTGTGAACCTATCCGTTATTACACAGATCGAGTTGTATACGATTCCTGTGACTGGGTCTTTCGAGGGTGGTAGCTCGACCACGAAATCCAAAGCGATTGATTTCCATGGGCGAGGTGGTGTTGTTGGTGACTTCATGAGCCCATACGGAGCATGGTGTGATGCCTTGTTCCGGATGCATGTGTCGCACGACGCTACCACGTCTTTGACTACCTTCCTCATACCTGGGAAGTAGTATTCCCTGGATAGCCTAGACAGTGTCTTAGCTACCCCCTGGTGTCCATGAGCGGGCAGCCCATGCCAGTGCGTGACGAATTTAATCCTGTCCCCAGTGGGTATATAGATTCGTCCTTGGTACAGAAGCGTGCCGTCTGAGGTGAAGGAGAATCCTTCGCCCAGCTGCTTCTTCTGTTCGGCTATGACCGGGTCGTTGGCATAGCCCCTCCAGACTTTCTCGGCGACCTGGCCCGTTGAGGCCAGCTGTCGGTGATTGACTATTAGCGAATCACCATCCTTCCGCAGTACGGTGTGGGATTCGTGAGTTTTGTTTGCGAGATATTCTGGTTTCCTGCTCAGAGCGTCGGCTCTGGCGTTTTCCGTTCCCTTGACATAAGAAATTCGAAGTTTAACGGTAGAGAGTGTTTCATACCATCGAACCTGGCGTCGGTTCAATTCTTTGGTCGTTGTAAAGTAAATGAGATTCTTGTGGTCCGTTAGGATCTGTACTTCGTGGGCGGCGCCCTCGAGGTAGACCTTCCATTCGCGTACTGCGTCCACAATTGCCAGCAACTCTTTGTCGTATATGTCGTAGTTGAGTTCTGCTGGTGATAGTTTCCGCGAATGGTAAGCGACTGGTTGCTATCTTCCGTCCTCGCCCGGCTGGCTGAGCACGGCTCCAATAGCGTAGTCCGAAGAATCTGTCTCTATGCGTATTTCTTTGTCGGGGGTGAAGGAAGTGAGTACTGGTTCCGCGATGAAAGCCGCTTTGAGTGCCTCAAACGCTTTTCGTGCGCTGTCGGACCAGTGGAATTCCTTGTCCTTGTGGGTCAACTCCGTGAGTGGCCCGGCGATTTTCGAGTAGTCCTTGATGAATCGCCTGTAGAAGTTGGCAAACCCGAGGAATGATTGTACTTCCTTGACATTCGTGGGCCCCGTCCACTCGATGATTGCTTTGATCTTTTTGGGATCCATAGCCAATCCTGCGGTGGTGACCACATAGCCTAGAAAGACAACCTCGTCCACGTGGAAGTTGCACTTCTCTGGTTTGAGTAACAGGCAGGCGTCCTCCAGCCTCTGGAGAATGGCTGTGACGTCCTTCACATGTTGCTCCTCTGATTTGGAGTAGACCAGTATGTCGTCCAAATAGCATATGCACGTTACGTCTAAGTAAGGCCGCAAAACATTGTTGATCAGACGCTGAAATGTGGCTGGTGCGTTAGTCAAGCCGAAGGGCATGACCGTGTACTCGTAGTGACCGAAACGAGTGCGAAATGCTGTTTTCTCTTCTTCACCCTCAGCCATCCTAACGAGGTTGTATGCTCCTCTTAGGTCAAGCTGAGTGAAGATCTTGGCCCCAACGAGTCTGTCCCGCAGCTCCTTGGCCAATGGTAGTGCATAACGATCCTTCTTTGTGGCATCGTTCAATCGACGGTAGTCGATGCACATTCGTCGTCCACCGTCTTTCTTCTCTGCGAATAAGACGTTACTCCCCCATGGAGATTTGGACTCTCGGATGAATCCCTTCGCTAGGTTTTCATCGATGTATTGCTTGATCGTCATCAAGTCTGTCGCCGAATATTCCCTAAGTGGTTGGAATATCGGTTTGGTACCTGGTTCTAACTCGATCCGATGATCGTAGTCCTGGTGTTTCGGCAAGGCCTCGATGCCTCGTTCTTCTTTGAACAGTGCCGCAAACTTCTTGTATGCTGATGGTATATCCTTCATCAGTGGACCCTTGTCTTGGTGTCCGAGCTCTTCCTTGGAGGTGGCGCTAACCTCTCGAATGCTCACTGCTTCTGTTCCCGGTGGATAACAGCAGTCTTGGCAACGACTAAACTCAAGTTTTCCTGTCTGCCAATCGACAACAGGATTATGCTTTTCCATCCATGGCAGCCCCAGGATGATGTCGTGCCTTCCAATCCTGACGACGTCGAATTGGATTATTTCGGAGTGTCCGGCGATGCCCATATGGACTGGAGCGGTCTGGACCTCGATCAGTCCATCGGAGGCGACCTTGCCATCCGCCAGTACCAGGTGGTATCCCTTATCCTTTACTTCGGTTGACAGGTAGTGCTCGAGCACAACAGTAGGAGACATGAAGTTCCCTTGTGCCCCAGAGTCTACCATCGCCTGAAGCTTGACTCCCTTGATTTTAACCTCCAACGTGAGATGTTTATCCCCAATGGCGGCAAGTTGCCGCACACAGAAATATTCCCAATGTACGCTATGGTCGAGGACACTTTCCCATACCCTTCGATTGCCATAGCTTAGGCTGACCTTGTATACGAGCCCTATTCCGAGTTCGGTGTATGTTACTGGGTTGTACATCTCGTAATAGTACCGGCCGTTATCATTGACGTGGACCCATGTCCTATTATGTCGGTTCTCAGCCATGATTTCCCATTCCTCGCCCACCTCTGGTGGCGCGCTGGTGTTAAGAATGACGGTATTCTGGAGTGGCAAGTGCTGCATAAAGGTCGTCGGTCCTTCCCAGCTGCCGGCCATTCTCCATCCGATACGCTTATAGTCCCGGTAGACTACTTCGTACCTTGCCCCCCACGGTGGACCCCCCAAGCCGACAAGGCCTGGTTCTTGATAAGTAACCCCGGTGGCTACATTGGTCCAGTGGCGAGTGTTACAGCTAACCTGATACAGGCTCTCTTCTCGTTGGGTAACTTCCCAAGTTTCACCCACTCTTGGTCCTGAGAGTTCAGGTTGAGGTGGCCCTGGTTCTGGAGTCCACTCTGGCTCCTGGGCTTCTTCCTCGCTGTCACTTGGCATTAACTCTGTGTCATCGTCTGGCCCAGAGCTGTCGTTGTCTCGATACACATAGTCCTCAGGGGGCGTGCTGACGACGGTTTGCTCGAGCTGATCCACGACGCTCGCGGAATCTCGCTCGCTGTCGTCAGAATCGCCCAACTGGGTGTGGATGTGATTCTCCTCGAGCTCGTCTGTAGTCATGTGTCGATACGTCGCGGCGAGTTGTCGTGTTGGTTCATTGTAAGAGCCACGTCCCATTGCGTTGGCATGTTTCTTGTCTGTCCACGACTTCTTTTGTCGATGAGAGCTGGCCATGTGACCAGGGAGGCCACACTCGAAGCACAGCTTCTTTTCTCGTCGCTCGCTCATGACTTTCTTAGATAGCCCGCCGTTGCGCGGCTTTCCTTGATGACTTGGCTTCCGGAACGTCGCATCGAGTTCCATTTCCCGAGGGTAGAATGGTTTCTTGTTATTGCCCCCTCTTCCTTGGTGCATGTGCGTTCCGGAGCGGTATTGGCCTTTCTTCTCGAGTGCCCTCTCGTAGTTTCGGTTGTCAATCTTGACAGCCATTTCGATGAGTTCTTGCAAGTCGGTAGGCGCGTCCGATCTTGCTATCTCATCTTTCACTCCGTCTTTCAACCCTTTGTAGTACTGTGCCCGAAGGGCGTCGTCATTCCAGCTGGTCTGATTCGCGAATTGCTGGAAGGCGGCAGTATACGTGGTCGCTGACCCGACCTGCTTTAGGTTCTGGATGTTCCGTTCGGCGGTACGGTTCTGATCAATGTCGCCGAAGACGCGGTTGATCCTATGCTCGAAACCTTCGAAGGTCATAAAGATCTTCTGGGATTCCTTGGTCATTGCCGTGGAGACTCTCCCATCCTTGGTTCGGTTCTGAATGTAGTCCGAGAGGAAGGTCTCGATCCAGTTGAAGGCAGATCCCCGGAGAAAGGACGAAGCCCAAAGGACTTTGTCAGTCTCCGTGGCGAACTGGTGACCGTTGAAGCCCGTATAGAGCTTAACCTGCGTGAGGTATGCTCTGAGCTTGGATCGGTCTCCGTTGTAGAGATCCGGGGCGGCGATCTTGGGTATGTTCTTTGGGTCGAAGACCTTGGCGGGAGCCGAGTGGTCGTTCGACGATCCTTTGACGGAGGACATGTTGTCTTCGTGAGTCGGTACCTCTGACGAGAAGGTGCTCAAAGTGTAACGGTCCGGTATTTACTCGCTGTAAATACAGAAGGCTGCAGTTGATCTCTGATGATCGAGAGGTAGGTGTATCACGTAGACGGGAAGACAGTTACTAAGTATCAGAATACTATTTGAAGTTGAGCACGAAGCTCCTATCTAATGGCAGACGTGCCAGTCTTATATAGAACCTTCGTTCTCCTTGGATCCCACAGGTCCCTTGGGATCCTTCACGACATAGTCGTACTGGATCCCTTGGGATCCCCTGGGATCCGTCACGTGACCCGACCGCGGAAGGCCGCTGCCAGATCACCGTGACCTGCAATACTACTATAATGTAATGCTATGTGATACATGTTCCTTAGACCTTATTGGTTCCTGTGAGCTTTACTCCTAGGAGCCGTCCGACTCCCAGGAGTACGCCTGCTCTGAGGATATTTCCTCCTGGGACCCAGCGGGCTCCCAGGAGCGTCCGTAACACCCTTATTATCACTACCTTACTAGCGCTACTCACTTAGTTATATAACGATAGATAACTTATACGAAGTTATAAGACTACGCTTAGCCTAGCGTTATTTGAAAGCTAGAATCGCTTAGCTTTACTATTAGTTAGAATTACAAGGCTAGCCAAAAGCAAATAAGTGCTTATTATTACCTAACACTCTTATATCAACCCTGAACGTCTAACTAGGTTACAGGACTTGGCTATACAATCCGACTACTAAGCGTCATGCTAGTCGTTAAGAACACTCCTAACTCGGACTAGCTTCTTATTCGCTATTAGCTATTACGAGAGCTAATATCCCTCTTAGAAACGTTATTATATTACGATAGCGAATAAGAGCTACTTCAGAGAGCTAAGCGAGCCCACTAGCGTGCTCCTAGTAGCAGTAGAAAAGACCGTTTTTATAGCCCCTATTCTTTAATACGCGCGGCTCCCTGAAAGAACTAATTAAATCCTTGAGTTTGAATATATATTCAACTTATAAGCGTAAAACACTAAAAAGAGTTATTTTAGTACTTATTACAACGGTTATTATTCTGTAATAGGACAAGATACGCTAGTACGTAACGTAACAGTTACTATTCTACGTTATAATAGTGAAAAGAGCTTTTATTAGGCTTATACGCTAAAGGGGTTGTTTTTATAATCGACTTACCTTTTAAAAACCCTTTATTATCACTTAACGATATCTCAGTTAAACGTTAACCGATTTCCGCGATTTTAGCGGCTAATTAATAGTACGAACTATAAGCTCTCGATATGATACTCGGGGTAGCTGTAATAATAGCTCTCTGAGTAGAAATATGACTTCTACGGAAAATCAAGACGAATCGAACTAATTAAGAGTCGACGACGAAGCTAAGTTATTCTCCTCGGTTCAAGGTACCCCTGCTAGAGTGTAAATACCTAGCGCTAGTAATATAGACTAATTAGAGGTAGAAGAAGCTTCTATAGCTAGACCTAGGTCTCGCTTATAATAAAGAGATTCAGCTAATAAGAGTCTAGTAGACTAAATCGCCGAACTACGTAATATAATATAAGAGCAAGTTAAAGAGAATCGCTTATTACAGCGAGAACTATAAGAGCTAAAAAGCTCTAACTCTAACTCTAATCAAGTAAGAGACGAAAGCCCCTTAAGGTATATTTATAAAAATACACTTGGAACAAATATTACAGAACGTACCAGGGGTAAGTAAAGAGATAAGGAAAAAACGCTTATAACGCGTATTATAACTCTGTCGCCTAATCGACTAATCAGAGAAGCGAACGCTATAACTCGCTTTATAACTCAAATTCAAAGAGAGCTTCCTAGAGTGTCTCTACCTCTAATTTCCCTTGTAAATTCCTCTTTTATTAGAGATATAATTAGAGCTACTATCGTAGGGGCCCCTGATAGGTTTCCTAGATATAATAATAAGCGGTATAAAACTGGAAAAATACGTGATCTAAAGCTGCTTATAGATAGTATAGACCCTATATTCAAGCGATAGGAATTATTAATTATTTCTAAGCTAAAAGTAAATTAGGACTACTTTAACAACGAGTTTACTCGTATAACCTACGTATATAATATAACAGAGGGTAAAGCATAAGAAGCCTTATTTATAAGGCACGATACGTATAGCAGGGATCCTTATATGTATTATACGGAGCTAATAGCTGATTTACGTAAGATCTTTATTATAAAGCAAATATCAACGTACGAAGCCGAATATAACAGCTTACGCATATTATCTACTAACGATTTTAGTAATTTCAAAGCTAAATTCCTACGCTTTACTAATAAGGCTAGAAAGCCTAGGGATTACTTAAAAGACTACTTCTATATAAAGTTATATCTTGATCTTAGAGCTACTATAAAACCTGTAGTAAACTTTATTAACAGATTTAACGAGTTTTACTAAGCTGCGCTAAAATCGCACGAATAAGAGAGGCTAATAGCCTATTAAAGAAGAAAAGAGTCTGTTATTATAACTAGCGGCTCTAAAACCTCTAGATTAGCTCGTAGAGAGCAAAGGACGTAAAATCGTTATAATAACAATTATATAAAAAAGACTACTAAAAAAACTACAGCTATTACAGCTACAAAGCCTAATCAGGAAGTACGCTATTATAGGTGTAATAAAGTAGGGCATTTATCACCTTAATACCCTGAGCCTAAATCAGGTGATCTTAAAGAGCTAGATCAAGAGGAAATCGACGAAATCAGCCAATTAGAGAGCGAAGCTGATTTAAAAGAAGAGGCCTAAAACAAGACCCTCTTTTAGGCGAATATAGTAACGTAATAGATCTAACTAACTTAGACCTATCGACACTAATAGGCGGTCCACACTTTACCTACTCTTATCGCTTTAGTAAAAACGGATATTCTATCTAATTACGCTCTTTAATTGATATAGGCGCTAATAGCTTCGCCTTCCTAAATAAGCCTTTTACTAAGAAATTACAATATCTCTTTAGCCTTATACCTTAATAGTTATTACAGCTTATTACGATAAAAGGCTACAACGGAATCACTAATAATCAGATTACGTCTTATCTCTCTCTCTCTTTTACGATTAATAAGCGTAGAATAGTTAATATGCCTTTCTTTTTACTAGAATTAGGTAATTATAACCTTATTCTAGGCCGCATTTAGCTAGAGTACTTTAAAGTATTACCAGATATAGCGGGAAAAGCCTTAATTTAGCCTAGCGAGCTTCCTAAGAGCGTTAGACCTTTTTACAAGGAAATATCAATTAGATAAGAGTAACTTAAAAAGAAGCTAATTAATAAAAATTATCAAGATAATATTAATCGATATCTAGAGGCTTAAGAGGCTAAAGAGCTTAAGCTAGCACCTATCGCTATAAGCGAGAAAAGGAAGCGAAAAGCGAATCGCCCTAAATTAGTAGCTAAAAATTCATTTAAAAGCGAGCTACACGAACAGCTTAAAACTATAGAAAGAGAGTTATTAGGATTTTCTAGTTCTAGCTCTCATAAACCAGTTACCCTACGTCATAATCCACCTACCCTGCTAAAATCGAGAAATCCTACTAGCTCTTCTCTAAATATTTTTACTATTAGCGCTACTGCTTTTAGTCGAATAATAAATAAAGATAAAGGGCAGGGAACTGAGCTATTTACAACTAGCTTATATGAAATCGATTAGCTAATAGCCGAGCTTTCCCCTAAGGATCGAAGCGAAATAATAGCGAAAGTACCTAAGTTTTTAAAGGACTTATACAACACTTTTAGTAAACAAGAGTCTAATAAGCTACTTCCGTATAGAGACTACGATTATAAGATAGTTCTCAATAAACCTCATAACTTAAAATACAGTCCTTTATATAATATATCATAGGAGGAGCTAGTCCTAACTAAGGAGTACTTAGAGGATAATTTATATAAAGGCTTTATAGAGCCTTCGAACGCTCCCTTCGCTTCGCCAGTCTTATTCGTTAAAAAACCAGGAGGTAGCTTACACTTTTATATCGATTTTAGGAAGCTAAATAAGATTACGCGAAAAGATCGCTACCCGATTCCTTTAATCGATAAGACACTAGCTCGTATTAGTAAAGCTAAGATATTTATAAAGCTAGATATTCAATAAGCTTTCTATCGAATTAGAATAGACCCTGATAGCGAGAAGCTAACTACATTTAGAACGCGTTACGGAGCGTATAAGTGTAAAGTGCTACTTTTTAGTCTTATAAACGGACCCGCTACTTTTTAAAGGCATATAAATAACATCTTATTAGACTATTTAGACGATTTTTATACTGCTTACCTTAACGATATTCTTATATATTCCGAAGATATTAACAAGCACGAAGATTATATACGAAAAGTTATTAAAAGGCTAAGAGACGCTAGCTTATAAATCGACGTTAAAAAGAGCGAGTTTTTAGTTATATGAACTAAATACTTAGGCTTTATAATTACAACTGAAGGAATAGAAGTTAATCAAGATAAAATCTCTGTAATAAGAGATTGGAAAGACCCTAGCTTAGTACGCGGAATATAAAGCTTTTTAGGCTTCTATAACTTCTATCGACGATTTATAGCAGCTTATAGTAAAATCGCTAAGCCGCTTATTAATCTTATAAAAAAGGAAGTACAGTTTAAGTTCAATAATAGCTATAAAGATACGTTCGAAAAGCTTAAAAAAAGCTTAATTACAGTACCTATACTATATCACTACGACCCGGAATTAGAGACTATGATCGAAACCGACGCTAGCGATAGCGTAATAGCAGGGATATTATCTTAAAAACACTTAGATAGCGAATTTTACCCTGTAGTATTCTACTCTAAGACTATAGCCCCCGCTAAGTATAATTACGAGATATACAATAAAGAGTTATTAGCGATTATAAAATCGCTTAAAAACTAGAGATCTGACCTAGAGCGTACTTACTAGTGTATAAAGATCTATACTAATTATAAGGCGCTAGAGTATTTTATAACAACTAAAGCTCTAACCAGTAGACAAGCGCGTTAAGCTAAAGCGCTAGCTAATTATTACTTTATTATTAGCTATTATAGAAGTTCCGAAAATATTAAAGCTGATATTCTTATAAGGGACGAAAGTAATACTAAAAATCAAGACGCTATAAAAGTAAAGTATCATCTGAAATTATTATTATAACCCGATCAAGTAGAAGAGGCTATAAAAGAGGATTTATAGCTAGCTTCTATAAGCACTATTATAGACAACTCCTACTTCGTTAATAGGCTTTTAAGAGCTAATAGACAAGAAAAGTCCTACGAGCCTCTAAGGATAGAAGCAAAAGAAAAGCCTAATAGTAACTTCTCGCTTAAAAACGAGCTATTATTATATAAAGGAAGACTATTAGTCCCTAACGTCACTGATTTATAATATCAGCTGATTAAGGAGGCTTATAATCAGATCTCTATAGCTCACCCCGGTAGAGATAAGACCTATCAGCTTATAAAAGCTCGATATTATTAGTCTAATATGCTAGTTAATATCGCTAACTACGTTAATAGGTGCTACGATTATTAAAGGACTAAAAAATCGACAGATAAAACACCGGGGTTATTATAACCTTTACCGATTCCTAAGAAGCCTTAGCGCGATATTAGTATAGATTTTACAGAGCTACTAAAGGATCGACACAGCTACAACTACGTAATAGTAGTTATAGACCGTTTTACAAAGCAATCGATTTCTATTACTTGTAATAGACGAATAAACGCTAAGTAAATAGCTGTGTTATTTATAAAATATATCTATTAATACTATAGCGCCCCGGATATAATTATAAGCGATAAAGGCTCTTAATTCGTTTCTAAATATTAGTAAGAGCTATATCGCTTATTAGGAACTAAATTAAAGCTTTCTATAGCGTATCACCCGTAAACCGACAATTAAACAGAGAACTATAATCGCTACTTAAAACAGCAACTATAAGTGTTCTTAAATCACTATTAAGATAACTAGTCTGAAATACTACCCTTATTAGACTACGCGCAGTTAATATTACCGCACACTAGCTTAAGGTAGCTAAGTCCTTATAAAGTACTTAATAGCTATAAGCCTAAGATATCCTTTAATTAGGAGTAATTATCTAGCGAAGCCGCTAATAATATTAGAAAAAACAATATAGCCGCTATAACTAGATCTAAAACTCTATTAAAGTCCTTAAATTCAGGCGCTAGTAATAACGCTAGCTCGAATAATCGTTAAGTGTTAAAGTCAACTATTCAATACTTAAGTAAGGAATATCAAGGTAAATAAATATCTAGACCAGATCTTACGCTAAGTAGTACTAGTTATACACCGGTACAGGAGCTAAAAGGTAGCTCTACCGTGTAAAAGGGTAACTAAAGTATAAAGGGAAATAGCTCTATATTATATAATAGGAGCGATATTAGGTTACCGGATTCTATATAGGCGTTAATTCCATACTAAAACACAGCAATTCCCGCGTTAATTCTAGGACCCGGATCTAACGACGAACCTCGCTTAGCTCTACCACCGTTCAACGCTAATACGCAGCGTACCAGAGATAATAATATAGTTACGTAATACAAACGTACTCAAAGGAGTAACGCAATAAACACCTCACGGCGTATATATAATATAATAGAGCGTGCGAAAGTATATATAAGCAAAGCGCAGGCCTCTCAAAGAGAGTATACGAATCGTTTAAGACAAGACATCGATTTTACTATAGGAGATCACATATAGTTATATACGGAAAACCTCAAGTTAATACAGCCCTTAAAAAAGCTAGACTTTATTAAGCGAGGTCCTTATAAGGTTATATAATAAGTAGGCTACGCCTACGAGTTAGAATTACCTCCTTCGATAAAAATCTACTCTATTATTAACCCCTCTCGATTATAGAAAGCGTATAAGCGAGCCGATAACAAATCAAATATCACCGACGCTATAGATAACGTAGAATATAACGAAAACGAATACGAGCTAGTTCGTATACTAGCTTATCGTTATTATAACGATACGATATAATATTAAGTGGAGTAGAGAGATTACCCCCCTGATAACACGTAGTACAACATAAATAGCTTCGGTAATTCAGCTAAAGCTATATACGACTATTATAAAATCAACGGCGGAAGACCTCTTAGCTAATCAAAGCTCGCCTTTAACACTCTATTACAAAACGACAATTTTACTTTTATAAGTAATAATCTTATAAGCGAATCAGAGGCCAAAGATTAGCTAGAACAGCCTATTATAGCTATAACCCCAGTCGACGATTTAACTAATATTAATAAACTAGAGCCTAGATTCCCTGCTCTATAGCTTACGCCGTAACAAGCTTTAGAAGCTAGCGAATTAGCTTCCTTGTTACCAGCGTATTTACTTCACCTTACTAAGCCTATAGCTCGATTCTTCGCTAAACCAGACAGTGTAGTAAACCCCTTTTATTAGGTATTTAACGAAAAGCTCTTAACGCTAGACGCTTATAAGTCGAATTATAAGCTATAAGGCTTAAAACCTGATAGAGAGCGTATTATAACCTACGTATAAGCCTGGAACTGAAAACTCGTCGAAATCGCCTATATTATAATACAAATAGAAAAGGCTTAGCGAAAGGCTAACCCTAATAAGGAACAAGTAGTCTAGGAATATCTGGTGAATATATACTATTTATAGTTATAACACTGCTAGCGTTAAAAAAGTGCTTTATTTTATCTGCTTATTAGTTTAGTTTTATACCTCTTTTTACTTACTTTTAATCTCTAATATATAATAATCACTTCTACTTTGTTTTTTTAATCGTTTTATTACGCTTTTAAGCTTATAACTCGATTTTTTCAAAGGGGGAGGTGATATAAAGGTAGTAATAACTACTTCTTTACTATACCCGATTAAGAAGAGTCTAGAGCTCGGCAAAGCTCAGTAAGACTCAGTAGAGCTCAGTTAACTCTGAAGAGGTTTACCGACAGTTACCCACTTAGTTATACGCAAAGGGAAATAGCTCTACGCTACTATAGGAGTTTACGTTAAGTTTTACGTCAAGTGTAATTAGGCCTAATCGGGAATAGCCCGGGGAATTTATCTATATAAGCTCGAGCGCCCTCCACGGAATCGAGAGCTCCTCAGCTTAATATTCGCGCTAATAGAGAGGTTATCACCTGATCCGTAGTTATTTCGCTCACGTGCTAGCTAACGCTAAACCGTGCTATTACAAGTATAAGATAATTATACTTAATTTTATATAATATTCGCTTTTAGCTACTGCAGATAGTTAAAGCTATAATATTATTTAAATATATAGATATATAAATATTATAGTTATATAACTTCTGGGATATAAAAATATTAAATTCCTAAGTAATTACTAATATATAATATAACTAACTTTATAGAATAAATAGATACTATTAAAAAGAGTACTTCTTAAGCTTATCTTATATAAAAATACTTAGTAGTTATTTAAAAAATCAGTATCTTATTCCTTACTTAACTCGCTTATTTACTAATATATATTACTACTATTCCTAATATTTCTAAAGTCTAGTAACTTTCTAGTAGCTTTAGCTTCCTCTTATACTTTTAATCTCTTCTTATATTTAAGCTTAAACTTAGAGACCTACTTAGAAATAAAATCTACTATACTAGCTTTAATACTACTTAACATAATTAACTCTTTATTATAAAGTTAATTAATAGAAAGAATATTAGCGTTTTTAAACTTCTTAAAAGTAGTTTAAATTAATAGCTAATAAGCAGGGAAAGCCTTATTTTTAATAAGGTAATCTTTAAAAGCTACTATTTTATCTTCCCTTTTTAGGCTTAGCTAGAATAGTAAAAACGAAAAAACTATATTCCGGATATTACTAGAACCTTACTTTTATAAGGATAGCACTACTAATTAAGAAGGAGGAGAGGTACCTATAATATAGATAGCTCTACTAAGGCTATATTACTAGTATCCTTAAGAAGCCTAGGGATATACAAGTAGCGATAGGGGCTATAGAGCTAGTATTACTACGAGTATATTAATAGTTAAGTATATTAAGCTACTATTACCTATATCTGATTTTAATATAATTTCCTTTTTCTTTTAATCAGACTTACGACTTTTAGATAATTTAAAATTCGTTATATATTTACTATTCTAGTATTTTATAATCTACGCTAGTAGAGGGGTATTTATATCTACTCTAGGGATTTATAAGGTAATTACGTATACCTATTTATCCTATTCAGCGATTAAGACTATATAATATATACCTCTGCTCTTAAGTATATAATAATAGCCTCTTCTATTATTATAGCGTAATTTAGAGTAGTAGTTTATATAGAAAATCGATTTATAAGTTAAGGTATATAAAAAGGCTTTAGCCTTAGCTTAACGCTTTACCTTAAGTAGCTTACTAGTAATCGTATTTAAGAGCTCTTCTACCTCTAGAAAAGCTTTAGACTAGAAATCGTTATTATTCCTTAGAGGAGTATCACTTAAAGGCTCTAGTAATAGCGTATAGTGAAAATTAACTATATAAGCTTTACTTTTAACTTTTCCCTTAGCTTCTTATAAGACTAGCTTAGGAATCCTCTCTTAATTAAAAGTTTACTATAGAGCTTTAATTAAAATAATAGACGCCTATTTAGCTCTTTAGTAGTTAAATAAGCGTAAAGATACTTGAAATTCACATAGATCGTCCTTATTTACTAACTTAATATATATTCCACTTTTCTTTAAATCTCTACTTATTATAACTCATAGCTAAGCTTTAAGTTTATCTACGCCTTATAACTCCTTAGTATTTTCCTAAGGCTTTATTACTTTCTTATAAACCTTAAGTTATATTTTAATAAAGGTCTACTTATCTTAAGAGTTAATATTATTATAAAAAGATATTAAAAGCTTATCCTATCTATCTAGCTCTAGAGTTATAATTTATATAACTACTAATTAGTCTTTAAAGTTTATAGAAGAGTTAAATAGCTTCTTTTAGCTTAGTAAGAGAGAGCTAGATATCTTAATAGTATATTCTTTATCTTTACCTTTAAGTTAAGAGGTTAAAGAAAACTCTACCTTATCTCCTAGTTTAGTAAATAGATTATTATCTTATTCTAGGTTTTTAGCGTCTTTTATTATATCCTCTAATTACTTTTTAGTAATAGTATTAGCTTTAAGACACTTTCTAGATATTAATTTACAAGAAATTAGTAGTTAGGAAGAAGAGAATACCTCTAAAGAGTTACTATTAGATTTATATACCTGCTTTAATTCTATACTTATATCTAGCAGCAGACTTTATAAACGTTTAGAGCTATAACCTTAAGGTATATTAACTTTAATATTCCGAAAGTTTTAAGTATTTTAAACGTGTTATTATTAAGTAATTAAAAGTAGTTCTAATATAAGGGGGCTAGAATAAGGGGTTGGATACAACTTTTAGTAAGGCTCGCTTAATATGCGGATTAATACTAGTTACTGATATTGCTATATAGTATCGCGTCTCTCGCGTCTGTTACAGTAGGTTAGGCGACATGGGCCAAAGTATCCCCTTCCCATTCTTGACTTCTTTGAGACATCCACCCGTCTTTGCAATAAATGATGGGCTTACTTCGTCTGACATCTCGCCTTACTCTTTCATTGCCGAACTAAATGTGTAAAAGTCGGGGTCCCATTCAATTCGAACGCTATATTCCGCTTTGCGACGGAGCTTCTCCACCAATGTCCTGTTCAAACATCACAGCCGGAACCAAAGCAATCTCGAGCCAATAACCTATACAATTCTGCGACGTTGAACTCACATTACGTTATCGATGTTGTTTCTGTGGCATACAACTTGTTCTCTTCTCTGTTCTTCACTACAATTTTCATGCTACATCATGTTTCTTATTTTCAATACCGAGAATTGAGGCTAGTGCTCAAAATTATTGGCCCTCATATCTTGCGTATGGTTATTGAAGAGCTTTAAAGACGATTGTGTTTTGAAGAAGAAGGATGCAGGTGAAGAGCCAGTCGATGAGTTGAGAGATGATAGGCAGATAAACATCCCCAGAATCAACGGCATTGCGGATGGTTCATAGTGGATATCTGATCTACGTTTGACGAACCATGTTTTTTCCCCTAGGGTACTCAACTTATTCTTGTAGTACTTTCGAATCCATTCTAGCTGAAGGTCTGCAAATGTTCACAGTGATATCATTGTTATATTTTCATTTGAGGGCCTGGCATGCATCGCGGATAGGGAGCGAATGCCACTTCTCGCCCTAACAACTCCCACCACCATACACTTTGTTTTTCGTTCCAGGCAAACGATTCTACCCTTCCTTTCCGACATCAGATAGTGGTTTTCGCCCAGAGACGACATAGCTTCTCGCTTAGCCAAGTGTACGAGCCCGACAAGCGGATGGGGAGACTCACAATGGCCAATACCCGTGAAGGTTTCGGTTCTTATGTCCCTTCGGACATCGACCAGAAATACCAGCACTTATTCTGCTGTCCAGCCAAGTGATTTCTGGAAAATTCGCATCACCATGCCTTCGAGACTACTCAACAGGTTCTCCATTTCCCAAGCTCCTAAAAGTTTCAGTCGTTTGTCCTTGGGCCAAGTATTTATAGGAAGCTTAATAATCCTTTCAGAGATGTCCTCAAAGCCGCGTTCTTCGAACCCTGATTCGTCCGGCTATGGATCAGCGTCTAATCATGAAGCAGGCAAGAATGAAAGACAACCATGAGTGAAGTAAGCGAAACGTACACCCTTTCCATCGCATAGGGTCATCGACTTTCGTCCCAAATGCTTCACCGGCAAGGCTTATGCTATCGGAAAATTTCTGCAATGCCGAATCTTTATAAACACTGTCATCGTCACTTTGGAGGGTTCCAGTGACACACTGGAACTCCAGGTATCCGCCTGGTTTTAGATGACTGGAGCATATCAGCACAGACGCATGCCTTGATGGCCTCAAGACTTGACACACGTGTAGCATTGGTCAATCAACTTGGGAAAGTCGCGAACCGCAGCTATGAGATCACGACTGAAGATGAAATCAAAGGCGTTTTCATTCCAAGTCCACGGTTGCTCCATGTCGTCGAGCTCAAAGCGACAATTTGCGGGCACCCTGTTCTTGTTAGCCAGCGTGGGCTCACCCGGGTAAAGGGCTTGCCATGTTGGTTGAGTTGGTGCAATGTCAATACCAACGACTTCAGCCGACGGAAAGTCGTGTGCCACATCGATACACCATATTCCTACAATCATTAGACCCACATATTGATAAAACAGAAGTTTAAGACATTTACCGGTTCCGCAGCCCAGATCCAGTATTTTCTGGGGTTTGGGTGGAATGGGTGCTAGGAAGCGCTTCTTGTTCAAGAGCGCATAGTATTTGGCGTGGCACATATCAATCCGGTCCAGTTCAGGCTCGTCCATCGGAAATCCATATTCTAGACTGAGGTTTCAGCACATTTGCCAAACGTGGTGGCATGTGTGTGTGTACCTTCTTTGCCATAGACTGCATAGGTCCTCCCTCCCTCGTCAACTTTACCTCGCAAAATGGAAGAAGTGATAGACGTCAGACTACTTCCAGCTTCACTTCCGTTCGCCTTGACTCGGATTCAGCATACCTCCAGAAGTAAACCTTGGATGTGGGTGTGCAATACCTCATCCTCGAAGTCCGGTACCGGAGTCTATGAAGGATATTAGCATCGCGTGCGAACTGAAACAATGGTTCCGCAAAATTTTAATCTATAGGTCGTGTCCGCCAGATAGCTCCGGTGATTTATAGACGAATCACATACGTCGTCAACCTGAATTATATTGTCTTGAGGCTCAGATGTAGAATCTGCCATGGCGTGGAGATGTGCGTTGACGACTTCAAATGGCCAAATGCTTAAACACACGGGGCCTCGGAAGGTACGTCCAATAATTCTAAGTAGTTTTAGGACTACCGGATTTATATAGACACACTTCTAGCATTGAGTAAATAGTAGGGAAGCTTTCACCATTCTGATGATGTGCCTGTTCGTTAGCTATGTCCGGGCGGCTAAATCGTATCAGGCTCGAAGTCCGCATATGCATTGCGGTGACCTTGGCTGGCAGATGAGGAAGCCCTCCATGCCGTCGCTGCACATCTGCATCTGAACTGCGATTATAGGATCTGTGCCAATCAGAAGTCGTCTTATTCGCCAATTCTCGCTAAAAGCAGAAAAGGGGGAAGTGCCAAGGGGATTTGGGAATACATTGGGCTTGTATCCCCACACAACAATAAGCGACACCACTTGAAGCTGGAACATGGAGCATTATCTTTTCGATTCCCTCGATCTCGTAAAGACACCTATTCACCAACAATGATAAGGTGAGGCAATCGGCCCATTTCCTCTATGCACCGTCACTACCTGCACCCGGTCGTAAAAACCTCCAAATTGTGAGTCGGAAGGACTCTTCCTTCCTGGTTCTACCAACAAAAAGCTATTTCTGGTAGACTCCGTTACTCGTTCTAAGCTCTCCCAGCACTCGTCCCAGTATGTCGAATCCTATCAGCAAAGCGCTCATTGAAGCAGAGAAATTGGTTGCAGCACTTAAGAGTATCAAGATCAATCCGACGCCTGCCGAGCACCTCGCCCTCCTTAAGCATACCAACAATGTACGTACACAGCTCGAGGAGCCGTACGACACTGTGACACGATGGGCTGAGAGTATCGCCGTAACGGCTGCACTGTCTACCTTGACCCAAATCGGTGCCTTCGGACGACTTCCCCTGGAGGGATCAATCAGCGCAGAAGACTTAGCAACAGCTGTTAAGGTTGACATATCAGTCATCACTCGGGCAATGAGAATGATCCTGGTGAATGGCATTGGGACCGAGACAGCCCCAGATGTGTACCAACAAAATATGCTTTCCATGATTCTGCAGCCACAAGCTCTTGGAGCATTCTTCTCGCTTTGCATGGACTTCAACCGGACATGGATTAAACTGCCGGAGTATCTCAAAACGCACGCACTGCCCGACTTGTATGATAGCAAGAAGTCGCCATTTGCATATGCTGCTGGAAAGGAGGGATTGACATAGTAAGTGCTCGGCTAAATTCTGTTAGAAATAATTTTAGGCAGTCTTGTTCAGCTAGTTGCGTGTGATTGGCTAGGCATCTTATGAAATATAACTGACTGATTTATAAGCTATGAAGTTCTGAACGAGGATGAGGAGCAGCGGGTGATTTGGAACAATACCTTGCAGCAGGTAAGTACGCCAAGTAGGAATCGTGGAAATGTAAAGAGACTTGCATCTAGAGTCACAGAACGTCTCAATTACACGAAACTCACAGGACATGGAAAGTTGCTAATGTCGTTGGAAATTAGATGGAGAAGAACATGCCAGTCCTGGGGATGTTTCCATTTGCTTCACTGAAGGAGCAGGTAGAAAAAGAGCCCGAACGGCCATTCATCGTTGATATTGGAAGTGGGAAAGGTCATGCCATGCTGGCTATTGAGACCAAGTGTCCGAAGTTCTTCGGAGCGCCCGTCATCCTTCAAGATCTACCAATCGTCATCAAATCTCTCAAGGCAGAAGAGCTTCCTGGTATCACACCTACTGTACACGACCTTTTCACTCCACAGCCTGTCAAAAGTTCGTTGACAAACAATCATGCTGGAGCACAAACTGACTTCTGCAGATGCTCACGTTTACTTCCTCCGACGCTTGCTTCACGTCTTCTACATTCCGGCCTGTCTTGACATTCTGAGGAATATCGTGCCAGCGATGGGTCCAAACTCCCGACTTATCATCTGCGACATGCTTGTTCCGGAGATGGTCGATGTTGGCGGGTCGATGGAGCTGTACTGGCTGGACTTCTCATTGTTGACAATTAGTGGACGGGAAAAGACATTGAAAGAGTTTAACGAGATGTTTGATGAAGTAGGTCTAGAGCTGGTCAAAGTTTACCCATCAGGAATTGGTAACACTGTCATGCTGGAGACGAAACTGAGAGAGCCGTAGAGCCAGCTGGTCCGCGGCTAGGAGGCGCGAATTCTCTGCGCGCCGCATTGTGGTGGGAAATAGACGATTCCTCTCAGTTGTCGATTTTCATCGCTTTTTACGTGATTTGTATCTCAGCAATGAAAGGAGGTCTTGCTCCACAGAAGCATACATATACCCGGAGCTTAGGCTTTACACCCCGTCGACTCGATTCACACCTGTCAGGGAGCCAACCCCCCGCGGGCATGTGCCGCATTGTCAGATATCCAGACTTTCAACAAGGTATTCCCTCACAGAGCGTCTCCTTTTGAATTGAATGGCATCGCTGATGCTGATGCTGATGCTGATACTGATGTAAATGTTGGAGGGTGTCGTCGCCTGGAGCCCATGAAAGCCAATCAATGCCCAGCCCCTTTTCCACGGTCAAACAACCCAAAGAAAGCCCACGCGAGCGACCCTAGCCACGCTCGCACGCCACTGAGGCGAGGCTTCGGGCTGTGGCTAGCGGAACATTAAGCGAATGACTTTGAAACGTCAAAAAGCTTCAACCTCCTTGACAGCTCGCTCTGGAAATAACCATTGGATGAACTGTCTCACGGCGACCCCGCGATGCTTGACTGTTCCTCAGCCATTACCCACTTCCTGCTCTGCATTGGCCACCGTCATCTTGCACTTCACGATGTTTTCCCGTTGGCAATGGAAGGTAAGAAGGGGATGCCAGGGGCTCCTCCTCTCGCACCAGAGCTTGTCTCTCTACTTCAAGTGACTCGTTGACTGCTTCCCATCAATCAACAGGTTCATTCAGGGTCAGTTGGTTGCTCTAACGCTCGCTACAATACAATCTTAGAACACGACTCACTCTTTGTCCTGTTTCTTACAGTCACTCCTTTGTTCACCACCAAAATTTCCATTCTCAAACAAGCAAGCAAACTATTCTTAATACGTCCTCGTAATACACCAGTACTGCCTGTTCATTCAGCAGAGGAGGAATAATAGATCCATTGTCATTGACACATACAAATATCTCGACACATTCCTACTTCACTCCCACATCCAAACACAACAACACCAAAAAGGTGCAGATCGGTCGCCATTCCACTTCGGAAAAGACCATCCTCATCCACTACCCACCCAAGCAAAGGAAAATCACCAAAAATGCTTCTCTTCAAAGTGGCCATGCTTGCGAGCATTGCCTGTGCCTCGGTCTTGCCCAGATCTTATACAAACCTCACACCTCGAGCTGGACAAGCAGTGGACCAGCTCCTCCAGATCGCCCCGACATCCAACACATGCGCCGGTGCGACTGCTCCTGATGAGTGTGCAACGAATGTTCAAGCCGCACCCTTCCTTATCGCTGCCATGTCGAAGTACGAGATCTTCTCGGTTCCCGAAATCGCTGCCGTTCTCTCGGTCATCGCCTTTGAGAGCGGAAACTTCAAGTTTAACACCAATCATTTCCCTGGGCGTCCGGGGCAAGGCACACGGGCTATGTTCATGCCTAACTTTGTTCTACTCTACGCACGGTCGATACCTGAGTTGGCCGACAAATTGAATGCCATAACCACAGCGAGCACTGTTGATGGACTGAGTGACGATAAGCTCAATGCCATCCGGGCGCTCGTGCTGCCCGATCAGTATAGCTGGGCGAGCGCTGCGTGGTTCCTCACAACACAATGCGCATCCATACGTCCAGCTCTACAGACAGGTAGTCAAGCAGGATTCGAGGCTTACATGGGTTGTCTAGGAGTTACTGCCACTGATGATAGACTTGCTTCGTGGAAGCTTGCTACTTCTGCCTTTATTTGAAGGGAAGAACGCCTGCGGCACTTTTTGCTGGCTAAGGCCGCAAGTTGGTGTGTTCTTGTAGTGAAATGCAATTATTGGAATCAACTTATCTTTCATTTTTATCCTTCTTTCGATTTCGTCAACTGTCTATCGGTCATGCAGAATAACAATATCCAAACTTTCATCATTCACATGACTGACTGACTAATAGACTGCCCAATACCCAACGTTTTAAGTCCTAAATCTTTACCGCGTTCATGACTGTGGTCATTAGAATAAGCATTTCTTGTCCTTTAAAGTTATAATAAGCATTCTCAAGCCCTCAGCTCTATAATTCAACCTCCTCAATTGGTCGATGGCCCAGTGTCTGCCTGGGCATTGGCGCCTTATTTTAACCAGGCGATAGAAGTTGCAACGTCTGCAGGTCCGCTGTCCCTATTTTGATTTGGCGAAAATACATGAGCTGAGCATTTATCCCTGGGTATCGACACAAGATTACTCTTGAACAGCTCAAGGAAATGGCTGATGCTGCAAACTATAACGGAAGCATTGGAGTCCAATGCGGCAACCACGCATTCGGAGAATTCGCGGCAGGATCGGATCACTGTATTCGGAACTTCCACAACGCAATCGATAAATGGCCAGAGTGTTGGCATCTGCAGGAAGGGCTTGGTAAATACTTTGAGCAGAATGGAAGGAAGGAAGATGCAATCAGATTTTACGTCGAAGCCATGAAAGTCGACACTAATTTGCCTCTCTCGGCTGCATTCGACCACTGGAAGCTTATTGCGGAAAGCAAGGAAGAATCAGGTGATACCGAAGGTGCAATTGAAGCGTGGAAGACCGGAGCTGCCCATGTGCCTGATGATGCCGCACATCAATATTGGGATGCGATGGTCAAAATCCGTGAGAAATCTGGAAATGGAAATGCCATGGCGGACCTCTACAAGGAAGCTATCAAGAAGCACCCGAGTGCTTGCAACTACTTCACAAAAGAGCTCGCAGAGGTTTATGCACGTGGAGGAGCAAGACAACTCCAGTTCCAGACCTTCCATAGTGCGATGACAATCGATCCCGATAATGTTGAGGAATACGGCAAGCAAATTCGTCGTATAGCTTTGGAATTGACGGACCGTTGCATCTTCCAACCTGTGGATTTTATTCTTGGGGTTGGGATAGAGAGCGATCCGAGCAATGCCGCAGAATATCACAAAGAGCTGGGATATGCGCACATGTGAGTTTCAAAGAACTGCTCGTTTTGCTTCAAAATCCAGCAAATGCTCCCATTGTTGTTTCGTAAATGATGCAGAGCTGTTGAGGTCACTGCTGATGGATCTAATACAGGTGTCGCCGAAACTGGATGGAAGCAATTGACCAAATCGGCACATTTGCTCGTCTTACCCAAGACGATTGGGCTTACCTTGACATCGGAAATGCATACTTAGGCCAAGGCAATGTTCAGGCCGCTATTGCCTCGTACAATCAGGCGATCAAAAGTAAAACCAGCTAAATGAGCCTCGCTCGCCACGTAGGATTTGCACACGTCGTCGAAGGCAACTATACACAAGCCGTCAGTTTGTTCAAACTAGCCATCAACGATGCAGCTTCACACAAGGGCACTCGACCGAGCCTCAGCTGCATGCAGAAAGTCGACAACGCGCAGGCTTTGAGGCTGTTCGAATTGCAGCGAGCTTTCGGCCTTTGTTACGAGGCTATGGGCCGGGCCGAGGATATGACAAAATCGTTTGAAGCAGCGGTGGCTTGCTACAAAGACACAGCCTTGGAAATGGACGAAGAGAAAGACAGAGATACTTTCTATCGTCACGAAGCTCGTGCTCTCTTCGAAGTCGGCCTCGTAGTAGAAAACTTCGGGCAGAAAGAGGAACCTCTTGCCATGCTATCACGTGCCGTTGAGCTGTTCGAGAAAGCATCGTTTGATACTGATGTCGATGTGCAATCATCTGAAGCAGCGGAGGCTGCTGAAGCGGTTCAGAGACTCTCAATAACCGGCGATTCGAGTGCTAAGTCAACTCCTGACTTGAAAGAAAAATCCGGGGAAATGCGGCCGCAGAGAAGAATTTCGTTGAAGTACACAACGGACTGGTACTGCTTCAAACAATGGGAATCGCCACGAAAGAAGTGTGGTAGGGACTGGAATCAGGTTTCATTCACGAACAAGTTCAAGATCCGTAATGGTGATCGGACATTTATTGCTCCATGGGGGTTTGGGCATGGAGAGTAAGGGATGACGAGACTGGACGCTTCTTGCCAGATTTGGCGTTGCGAGAAGATCAAGTGTTACAAAGGAAATTGACGACTCGGATAGGATTATCAGATCCGAGGATTGATAAACCAAATCATTTAACAATGTGGTTCGATTCCTGCCTCCCTCCAAGCTAACAAAGTTTGACAGGGTTGAATGGGTATCATAAAAACCAACAATGACTTTGGCCCAGCGTTCCCAACTAGTAGGCAACTTACCTTACTTCCCAACACGGCCGTCAGAACCCGAACCCCAGTAAATTTACCATTCCCATCGACTTGCAGTGGATCAATACAATATTACTGTGTCAATGCCCGCATCTTTTGTCCCAATCCAGCTAGCCGAGGTAAATTACCAAGGGGTGGCAATTCGACCCGAGTTTGGATTTGGGAGAGGCTCGCTTAAGGCCCTTCGTCCACAAACACTGACTGCATGGCCAATTAGCCTTTCGGAGGCTACCAATCCGGTGAACCATCTCTTCTCGACTTTATTTTAGGTTGACAATGTGCCAAGTACTGTACAGAGACGACTTGAGATCGATCTACATGGCCCGACCTGAGCCACAAGTGTGCTTTGGGGGGGAGCAAGACATAACGAATCAGGCAGAATCTGGATAGAGATTAAGCTCTAGGATAAAGTCATGAGCACGCGGTCTAGATTCTTCTATAATTCGCTGAAACGCCCATGCTTGAACTCAAAGTGTGGCGACGATTTGGATCAAACACGTTTTTCCATCCGACCAATGGTCTATTATGATCTACTAGATGAAAGTTGGTGTTTCGAGCTCAGGTAAGACCTTGGAGCCAATCACCGGAGGAGAGACAACAAGTACTCGACACTCAGCAATCCCACCCTGGAGATTTCCGCCCAATTTTCCGTCCCAAAGCTGTTGTACGTAAATCTGGCGAATGCAGACTTAGGAATGAGATGATTATACAGCCAACGCCTTTTGCACATCTTGACCGTCCAAAGCGCCAACCCGTTTAAAGCGCGAACTCCATGCTAAATCAATGCTCTAAAAAGCAATACCCAGATCTCATGAATGAATAAAGAACGACATGCCTGCTTGAGATTCGGTGTCGAAGCCTATCCCGTTCCAAGGAGCAGGCTCCATGAATTCTCCTCCGTCATTCATATATTGAGGAGTACCCTGGGACCCGTCATAATTGATCGGGAAATCACCAGCCTGATGCGCAAACAAGCCAGTGGCTACAGGTGGAGTAGTGTACTGAGGAGCTTCCGAGACAGGAGCCGGGGCGTAGGTATTATCATACCAATCTTCAGCTGGCTGTTGTATGACTGTCTTGGAACTTCGCACGCCGTAGGCTGCTACAAAATATAGCATATTTGCGACTTGTGACTGAACTTTGTTGCCGTATTCAGCCGTGAACTTCTCGAATGTTTTGGCAACTTTCTCCAATCGGGCGATGTCTTGATAGACACCTGCTGTCTGCTTGTTCTGTAGCACATGAACACAAAGAACATCGCAGCACCAAGCTAAGTGTGGCGCCAGAAGGCTAATAACACAATGTCAGTCACCCAGTATGCAGAATACCACGATGGGGATACTCACCCCATGAATGGATGGTCTTTGTTGAAGTGGCCCAACAACGATACAGCATCTCGCGCTGCCTGAACGCACTTGGCGACGCTTGGCGTAGCCCTCATCTTCCTGACCCGAGGATCTGGACTCGACGCTCGGATGAACAACACAGAATGGATATTTATGACAAGCTGGTAATATCTCAGATGTAGCAGAGTGAGGTAGATCGACCGGCTTTCATTGCCATCATACAATACCTCGCTCGAGATACTCGGCATACTCAACCTCCATATTTCCAACTCATGGTCCAATTCAATGGCGTGATCGTAGATTTGGTGATGAGGCATATCCATTGCGCTTGGTGAATATAGCATCGACCACACTTTACCCTGGATTTTTGCTAAAGTGACGCGCTGGTAGAGGACATTCAAAGTCGAACCATCTTGAAAAGCCAAGTTCGCACGCCCATCTGCTGGATTTCTCTCTGGCAGGTTGGATACTATGGAATCCCACACACCTGGGGCCTTGCCGAGATATACGGATGCATCGCTCGACATGATGTATGCTTGCCAGAAAAGTCGTTGTTGGAAAAGATGCTCGGGATCAGATCCACTCTTTGCTACATTGTAGCCAGCAGTAATCATCATCTGTACGGCGATGCCAAGAATGCTTGCTGCTCTTTCACACTCAGACGCGAAGATGAAGTATAAAGCCTTGTTCGAGGTCAGTTGAAGCCTAGAAGTCTTGGAGCATTTTCCTCACTATACACATCACTGCACCAACATTTAATATGCTGGGACCTTCGATGATCAAGCGAGGCAGAAGTGCTAGAGCGTTCCCGAGGTGGATATCAGGGTCGGCTTTGTACCTGATTGGGTAGCACCGGAACCTTTGAAATGCACTATGAGGATGTTAGATTGTGCTGCCCAGATAGGAACGAAAAATCGTACACGATGATGTTGATGGCTGCGATGTATCCGACCTTTAAGATCTGGTTACCGCCATGGTGACAGTTTAAATACGAAGCTATCATCTCTTCTTGAAATAAGGGTGATTCACTATTCAATGTTGCGAAGAATCCTACATGCATTCTTAGAGCGAAACAGACCGAATTCCAGCGGCAACATACCTCGTACACATGAATCTGCAAGCTTGTGGCTGGGTAATAGATTTGCTGGTGGGGTCAGTAAGCCCAGATTTTGACTCACGCCGCCTTCAGGTCGTCGTATTCCCTTGACCATCGTGCTGAAGCTACAGTCCCCTAACAATTGGTCTATCCACTGAACGCCCCGAGCTGAGAAGATCGGTAACGAACCTATTATTTCAGTAAAGAAGTTGGACAGAAACAGGGGTGGACTGACCACAAATATAGCTTGCGGGATCTTCATCGGCATCGGGGCCTGGACTTGGAGCTTGAAAACCAATGTCGAGTGGTTCGATCAAGCCCTTCTCGGGTATATTCCACGAGAATCTGGGATCAACAACTCGAGGCCGAGAAATGATCAAGTCTCCTGGATATGGACGACTCTCTCCCTCGGGCGATCTTGAGCCATGGTGCAGACTGCTTGGTAGAGAACGGGATCGCGCGTCGATGCCCTCTTTTCCCGGTTTGCCCTCCACTAACACTTTCTCCATGTGCTGCAACCTTTCTTCAAGCTCAGAATACCTCCTAAATGACATGTGAGCTTCTGTAACTGCTCAGGCACGGGAAGGAACCTACGTCCTCCGTTGCGGCCGCTTGCGTGCATTTGAGTACACGCAATGATGCCTCAGCTTCTCGCACAGAGAACACACCGGTAATCGACGATTACATTTTACCTGTAATTGTCAATATAAGCTCTAGCCTGTCAAAAGAATCCCCTGTACGGACTTTTCGTTTTCGACAATTGTCACATGACAGTTTCGCGACTTCGGGTCCCACGGAGGGCGAGGCTCCATCGTGTTGATCCTCTCGTTCTGGAGATTCCGACTGGGTCTGAGAATTGGCCGACTGCTCCGACCAGTGAGCTGAAAGTGTGCCGTCCATGATGCTCTGCTCTGCACCGCGATGCGATGCGATGCCTGCGCTCTACTTTCTTTCCTTCTTTTCTTTCTTGTGCTTTGCGGTGAAAAAAAGCAGCAGTCTGCATGCAAAAAGGCTGCTGCGTCAAAGTCGAGCGAGGATACGTGCAGAATAATATCATTAAAATGCAAAGCGTAGACGAAGGCCTGGGATAAAGTCAAAAGTTGCTAGTCTGCTTGGCGGACAAGGTACGCGTAACTTACCAGAGGGCCCGCTGGGATTGCCGGCCTAGCAGGGCCAGTATGGCGGGTGGAATTTCCTCGACTGGGATACGCGGTTTCGAGTGCGATGCTTATTGTTCTCCCTGGAACCTCAAACACTACTGTACTTGAGCTTGCGAAACTCTACTTCGATGTGACAGCAGTCCCAGCACTATCTCGATGTATCCTGGCTAAAACCGGTTTGAGGCGTCACATCGACAAGCGACTGCGTATCGCCGCATCCGTCGACTAAAGGACTGAAGCATGCTGACATATCGACGAGTGAGTGTGAGCCGTGTGGGAGCTCCTCTCGTGGCAACCGCCAGAGTCCCCATGCTGTCTCCAGGATACGCTGGATCAAATCAAATGGAATTTCCATCAAGGACAAAATCTTTGTGTTAACTCTATTTCGACCTCTCAATAGTACTTACGCGTGCAATTCTTGGCACCGTTTGGACAGAGATTTCCCCGGCTCAGCCACCCGCTTCGAGAAGGATACTTTTATTATCGAGATTACTATCAAGATGCCACATCGCGATGGACAATTTAAGTGTGCCATAGTCTGCTTGCTGATATGAGCAACGGTCGTATAAATTAGCATAAGCCCTCTTTATCTTCTGCCTGGCCAAATGTGCCCAAAATTTGTAATCCCAGCCCTGCCCACAATTCCTCCCGATGTCTGCATGATAGTCCTGTCCTGTTGATGTGAGTAATCGACTACTCCTTGTCTCAAACCTGCATCTTCATCAATAGTTCTGTCTTGCTGCACTTCATTTCGGATCTGCACAGGGAGCATTCTTCGATGTTCACGTACTAGCTGGAGCATACTATCTATCACAATGCATACGTCAGGCATCTATCTCATGCTTGGGTGCCTGTAAACTCAAGTTACAGTGCCATCAACTGCCGTGGACTAGTTCGTCCCTAGTGTTCTAGAATGTCGGGTTGATTCCAAGCGCCAAAACATTCATGCGAGGATCTTCGCAGATC
Source organism: Cadophora gregata (assembly GCF_030347475.1). Lineage (NCBI taxonomy): Eukaryota > Fungi > Ascomycota > Leotiomycetes > Helotiales > Ploettnerulaceae > Cadophora > Cadophora gregata. Next base: position 1,981,154 of record NW_026695927.1, read on the forward strand.
GTAGTTCAGTTTACGGGCAGAGAAAGGGAGAGACAAAACGCGACCTTTTTGATACACCGGCCGCATTTAGGTTGCAAAAAGGCAACTAGCACTGTAGGAAGTGACTTGCTGGCGATGTATCACGACATCGTAGCGTCGACCTAGTCACCTGCTCCCTTGATGCAAGCCACCGGCAGCCACCGGCAGCCACCGCATAAGCACGGCGCCAGGTGCAGACGAGACTGAGGAACCGCCAACCTCTTTTGAACTTCTTGCGAGAGACACAGAGTGCCCTACGATCATCGCAGTGCATGAACTAAGGAACTGAGGCTGGAGGAGTGGGATGTAAGACACGGGGCGCCCGAAGGAATTGAGACAAACTCGCTGGAGCTTCCAGTATGGGAAATACAACATCAACGCCAAAGCATTTGCAGCGATCGGATAAGACAAAGAGTGTGATATTCACGTTTGAGGACTACACAAGCGATGCTCCTGATGATGAGAAGATAAGTCGAGAAGCTGGGGCGCTGCAACTAGCAATCAGCGACCATGTTAGGGATTATTATCACGAGCGGCAGATCCAGCGCTCACCTGAAGACATCGAGAAAGCTCTGTTGAAAGAAAGAGAAAGGCTGCCGTTATTGTCGAGCATCGAAATATCACACCTGCTCTGTGACGTTCGGACTCGGCGCTCTGCTTTGAATTTCTTCCTCTCTCATATGGTATTGAAGAATATCAGCTTCTTCGGCCACAAATCTCACACCCTGCTCTCACCAGGAGCCGTTGGAGTATGTATAGAACTTGTTATCTGTGGTCTAATAGACATGTCTTCGGATCTCAAAACCTGTCTTCTGGGTTCTAATTCAGCAGTAATAAGCGCTGACTATTCGGAAGTGTATCAATGACTTTGGCTTCGGAGATCCACAAGTCAAATTGACAGATGGTATGTTTCCAAGTTTTGTCTTTTAGCCGTCATCCTGACAGAAAACGTAGACGAAGAAACGGCGTTCACACAATGGCGCGCAGTAACTGCACACCTTCTCCCGAAAATACAGAAGCGGCCAACAAGCTATCAAAGTGCTCGAATCGATCGACTGGCAAAAGCTATTGATGAAATCATTATGTTTTTCTCCGACCCAGCGAAAGATAACGCAGAGAGACTGGAGAGTCTGCGAAGCGTCGTAGAAAAAGCTGGAATTGTTGGAGAGATGATCTTTGCGTCCCCATCCCGTTGGAAGTTTGATTGGAACGCATCCAGACGAGACCTCAGATCTCGAGACCGACGCAGCAAGGAGGGGAAAACCCAGCCGGACCATCAGGTATTTGATAAAGAGGGTAAAATCGTTGTGATTGTTTTGTTTCCTGCCCTTATTCAAATGGATACGAAAGATCCTGAAGACAAGCATGGTCCTAGGCGAACTCGGCGTGGTGACTACGACGGCACAGTTGCGGTCTCGGAAATATTGAAAGAAGTCAGGAAATTTGCGGAGCTGCAAAGTCCCAAACCTCAAGGCCCAGAGCAACAACATTCAAGCCCTGAGCAGCAAGAGTCAAAACCAGCTGGAAGCCATCCAAGCCTGGCAGTCCCAGCAGGACAAGAGCCTCCACAGTCAAAGGTGTTAAAAGGGTGAGTCTGCCGCCTATCTCCAAGACATCGTTCATTTTCGGGGGCTGTTGAGTAATAATCCATCGGAAGAAGAGGCAACATTCGCCAGGAGAGATGTGCGGGAAGAGCGTCTGGTTTGGAAGACTTGTAAGTCTTGGCGCTTCGAGTTTGGACCACTAGTGCTTGGGCTACAGATTTTAGCGGGCGTAACGGAGAATCATTTCAAGAGCCTACTCACCCTGATGAAAGATTTTCTGACTTGGTTCTTGCCATCGACTGTGGTTCTTTGCTGAGGTAATGTCTGTGGACGATGGTGGATTCCAGGTGAACAGCGCGTGCTCCATTGTACCGATGATTTGAAGTACTTCGCCAGAGTCAGCAAAGGGTGCACAACAGTTTCAGAACATCATGAAACCTATACATACAAGATTGATGACAATAGTTTAGCCTCCTTTCTCGGTTCAAAAATGATTCTTTATCCATCATAACCCAGCGGATGCGATTTTTGACCGTCAGCGGCTTCATTTTGGAAACTTGTATGAGCTTTGGAAGCTCTAATGAGGCTTGTCTCGTATCGCTGATAATATCTACTACTCGCTTGAATTGTGTGCTTCGCCAGATCTTCTTGGAATCAAGAAGCTTGCAGAGTTCTTCGGCGGCAGCGATGTCTTTGTTGACACGTTTGAGAAGGAGAACACATGTCCTCGTGTCGGAATCGACGTCTTTAAACTTCAAGGCAAATCGACCTAAAGAAAGAGTTCCATTTGTGATTGAAAGAGCACCCGACAGGACTGCAAAAGAAATCATATTGCCCAAGAATGACGAATGATAACGAATTTGTGTGGAAAGGGAGGATGTCCTAAACATAAATACGGCTACCATGCCAAGAACTCGCTCGTATTCCAAGACAGGCGATCCGGCAGTTGGGGCTGAGAGCACATTTTTGTTGTATATTGAGGCTTTGATGACCCCCACAGACTTCTGTAGGATGTCTTGTGATAGGTTTCAAGGCTCACGAGTTGAATCGCTGCAGAAGAAGGCGGAGGTTGGGAAGCAAGATTTCGACTTCGCTTACATGGGGGTTCTAGCTTCTTCGAGTTAGGATCTTGAAGCTCAATATTATCGCCGAACCTCCATCTCAACAACGCTGGACCTAGCTCTCCTATTCTTATGTACATCTCTCCATGGGTTCATTGACATGGTGCACCTTTTTCTGTATATACAGGAGTTCCTCTTCTCCATAATCTACAAGCAAAATCGCTCAACTCTCCCTCTCTGATATGACCAGGTTCTTTCTTTCACGTACTCTCTGCTTTAACTCCCTGCTGGTTCACCATCGTGGCTGTAGGGTAGATAGCCCACGTTGCATTATCGTAGGTTTCATCCCTCTCCTTCCGAATTCGTAAGGCAATGCATAGGCAGTCATCGTACGCCTCTCAGCCTTGCGGAGAGACTTCGATTGGGCCACTAGGCTTGCTGTTTTAGCAGCCCGATGATACCCAACACTGCGACAACATTCGAACATCCTCGCAATTAGTAGCATATCTGCGGACACCACTCTGCAGGTGATTTACTACGCAGTAAACCACACTGCGCCTCCTGTCATCCTCCATCTCGGGCGTGAATGAGGCTGATGCGACATCGATTCACGGAAGCGATGTTGTGACACTTGCAACACAGTGACGTATACCTTCACCGAGATACTCTTCCGCTAAGGGTTTCTTAGACCGAACTATGCGTGTAATTTCCTCGAACTTTCCACTTTGTAAGCGCCGAGAGAACCTCAAATGTAAGAGACATGCCTTAGCTGATGCGTGCTATTTTTGGGAAATGCTAGCCCAAAAGTCTTTGCAAGGATGCAAGAAACCAGCTTAGGAATAATTGCAAGTCTTGACCAGACAAAAAATGAAGTGAGCGACTGTCTTGTAGCTGTCGGTGGAACTCTTAATCATGAGGATTCGGAGCTGCTTCGCAGCCGCCTCACATATTCTTGTCCACAAGACAAGCAAAGATTACTGGCAAAATACGCTTCGACAAGCTCGGCTCGAGGGGACGACCATCAATCCGAAAGAGTGTCGAAAGCCTTACTCAATGAAAGCTTGTGTATTTTCCAGCAGCCCAAGCCAGGTTTTTGGTTCAGACAGCGGGCCGTGATATTACGCCCAGGAGTGCATCACCAGATCTTCCTGTTGCGTCCACGCCCACCACTCATCAATTTTACATACAACGCACCAAATCTTAGTTCACCCAAAATCAACAAAAACAGTACTGCATATGCATCGGAAATGGACGATATAGGAAGGATGCGACAGACTTTGTCTGGATAGAAGGAACTCCGGAGAACTTGTTTTATTCAAGAGACTGATTCAAGTACATAATCAAACATTCCCTATCCAACACTGTATCACAACCATTCTATTCCAGTTACAGCTCCAAAAAGGCCACAGGATCCAGGCCAATGAATATTTTTTAACGAATGGCAAGTGAGCACTAGGATGATGCTATCTCAGCAATACCCGCCCGGGGAGGAGAGTCTCGTTATCACACATCGGTGAGCAGTGCGCAAATTATGCACGAATTGACAAATTGTAGATGCAAGAAACAATATGGATGCCTGTTCGCACATCCTCACGTTCTTTGGAAAGAATTCGGCAAATTCTGCCATGTACGGGACCAACGCCTCGATGCTTTAACAATGAAAGACAATTGAGCCAAATTGGCCAAAGCAGCAGGTTGGATAAGTAAGTCCGACACTGCTTGTCTCGCAGGCCGACATGACGAGCCTCTTAGGTGCCAGATTTTGACACTTACGAAGGCCAGTCAGGTCAATTTATCCACTCCTACAAAGACAGTATCATCCAAGAAATTTTCACGGGACCATGCTCTTCAGCTCAGCATCCTCGTGCGAAGAAGTAGCTAAATTGCACATAAATTGACTAACTCCACATTCTTAGTGAAGAGTGAGCTTCATTTAATGCGAAGACGCAAGGACCAAATGAAGAAGGTGAGAGAAGAGAAGGCCAAGGCTTGTGCATTTTGAACTTGAATGAATCATTCATGGGGCACACACCCGCGAAGGATTTCCGGTGGGTGTCAATGAACCGTGGCATCTCAGACCCTTCCAGCGAGCGGCAATGTCATGGCAGCATAAGCTAACTCAATCCACTTACGAATGAACAGAAAATGCATACAGTATGAGCATGGGGTCATATTCTTTCCTGGATGTCCACTATGTCCGCGCTGACAGGATGCTTGATTCCAAGGGGTTGTGTCCATTCTTCCATTATTTTACAAGCCGCATTACTCGAAGCTTCTGCACTTCGATATCCTCTGATTCCATTCTCTTCGATCTAACAGCCGGTATCTGAAATTTGCTCTGTCCATCAAGCTCGTGTGAGTCCACTGCCTCCAGAGAACGAGACAACGGTGAGCATCTCTTGCTTTCATCGATTGTCCGAAGACTAAAACACGTCTTCTTCTTCAGCCCGGTAGGTCTCGATTTTCTGATGTTCGCTATGATCTGTCTCAATAGCGGGTACTGGTGGACATATCAGCTTGCGACTCCTGATCCTGTCTGTACATTGATGCCGAAGGTGTAACTAACCATGGTGGGTAAGCAAGCCGACATAATGCCACTACTCAGATCTATCATACTCCAGATGCAAGGCGATGATATAGTATCTGAGTTTTTGAGATTAGATCAAACCAAAGGTGGATTCTGGAGCAACATACATGGAATATCACGTATGTCAAGTCCCATGAAAGATACAACTAGGCGATAGACACTCGTTGCGGTTGCAAGGCTTCCTAGGAGGAAGACTGCAGAAAGCAAGGATTTCTGGCGAATATCGGCGTTCATACGCCACTTTGAAAGTCAGTACCCCATGAACATGTATCCTAGTACCTGAACTCGATGCTTACAATTTGTGGTAACGGCAAGGTCAGAATCGCGATATCCGTAATGATGTTAGGGATCGAAAGCCCAAAGGTTATGATCTTAGTATCAAAGCATCGGCCAGCAACCCATGGCCTCCAGAACTTCTCCAGGGGCATGCACTGGAAACCAGTAACGAATAAAATCGTTATGGTCCAAAGACTTGTAATGCCGCCAATTATGCAACCGCCAATCTTCATGCTTCTGACTGGGAATACTCGGTAGTACATCGAAAGGATCGACAGTTTCGTAACGGTGATGTCGATAACATACGCAACTTCAACAAGAAGGAAAAACTGCTGCCATATCAGCTTCTATAGATCAGAATGAACTGTCTTTGAACCTGCTTACTTTCGATTGCAGCTCGGCATCTGATTGTTCCAAGGCACCCCGGTGTCGACCGAGTCCGTGATTGATCACTACCAGTATGAGTCTCCATCGTCACAGCTTGGTTCGGACCAACATACTAAGAACGAGACCACCGAACTCCACTCCAAGTAAAACCAGGGCGATCAGCACTAACCAATCGTCCACGGCTAAAGTAGCATCTCGTGCGAACCTCGACCAAAACCTCAAGGCTACGAAAACCACTGCAAGGCTGAGAAATACTAGACTCGTAATCAGTATTTCCCTTGCCACGCTCTCCTTCAGGTTCTGTGAAGCGGCTAGCTCCATCGATGCCTTTAAGAAGGCAGGAAAGCCCGGATCGATTGCTGTGCTCATATCGTCGAGCTGAACGACGACTTCCAAAATCGCAAAGACGAAAACCCAGTTTGATCTTCATGCGCTGCAATTTTTACAATACGCTGGGTAATTCGAATTATAAGTACTAAGCACGTGGGTTTTGGAACATTCTATTGAGTTGGGAAGGACGCTCTATCTTCGAACAGGATTTTTGTAGGGCACGGCCGTTGCCCAACGCTGATGGGACGCCTACTGCTCAACGTAAACCTAATTCTTATTTCAATGTCTTTCTTGATAGGCCCTCCGTCAAAAAAGCCCTTGAGCCGAGATTTTGAAACAACGCTGGTCTTTGCTAGGCTTCACGAACGACTGGAACGTGTGTGGAACGTCCCGGTGAATAAGAGTCAGCAGAAACGGAAAAATGGTAGTACTCAAGAATATAAGGTCCCGGCCACACATGTGTGAGAGCATGAAGATCTTTCATGGCACCGCAAACTGTGAGCCATCTCTGAACGGCTCGCTGATTGCCCAAGCGTTGGGTAAGTGCCTTTCCCCTTTTGCCACCAATGATGCGTTGGTGACCACAGAAGCTTTCTTCAAAACAATGCCGGAGCCTTCCAACATAATCAGATTGACATGGCTGCTGACTTTAATTTCACGCGATTCAAGCCCAGCGTATACAGAATACAGCGAGGCTGGCGATCACTTACACCGCTCGCAAGAAAGAACTCGGGGAAATGCCTTCTACTATACCCGCTCACCAACAAGAAGGTTTCGCTTGAATCGGTTTCGCGGGGTTGACCCCGGTACGTCGATCTTTCGAAAGTGATAAGCTTCTCGAGGACCGTGATAGTAGGAACTCTCGTTTCAACTGTCTTTTACATATGCTCTCGATACGGTGCCATATCGAAGACTCTATCCATGACCCGATACAGCTGCCGAAACGTCGCTTCCAGTCAACACCCACTGTGATCCACCTCGAACCCACATCTTAAACCTTAAGATAGTTTCATCTCCTCTGTCAAGGGCTTCAATTGTGGGGTACGTAAAATCTTCATCAGACGACGAGACGCATTCTCAACATATTCCTCAAGAGTTCTGCAGCATATTAAGCAGAAGGCAACCTTTCACATTCATTTACCCCCCCCCTTTATTAGCCGAGGCTTGCCAAGCCCAACCAACATAAATCCGGATCATGTCCTTACCCGTGTGTACCATCATCATTGCACCTGGTGCATGGCAACTCGCTACTGGCTTCTCAAGCTTTGCGGCTCAACTACAGAAGGCCGGCTACGCTACAGAAGTTGTCTCTTATCCATCTGTTGGTGGGACGAGGTCTCCTCTCCCAGGACTCACCGACGATGTAGCAGCTACCCGGGCAGTGCTTGGCAAATGACTTGAAGATGACAAGGAGATTTTGTTGATATGTCATTCATACGGTGGCGTTGTAGGGAGCTGTGCGGTTGAAGGATTTAGTACTGCCGAGCGAGAGCAGAATGGAAAGAGGGGGGGTGTAAAGTTAGTGGTTTATATGAGTGCTTTCATGATTCCGAGAGGGAACAGTCTGCTGGATATGCTTGGGGGAAAGCCTTTGCCGTGGATGAATGTGCAGGTAAGCAGATCTTAGGCAGTTTTGGAGTAATCTGGTACTACATGTGAGAATCACTCAAATAACGACCCAATTTAGGGAGACAAAACTACAGCCATAGCGTCTATGATGCAAAATATAGCTTTCAAAGACATGTCCGCCCACCAAGCAGCCATCGCTATGGAGCATATGTCACACTCTTCAACAAGTGTCTTCGCAACCCCATCCACGTTTGAACCATGGAGTAAGGGTATATCCTGTGCATATATATTTTGCACCGAAGATAATGCATTGCCATTATCGATACAGCAGCAGATGGCAGGACAGCTGGGTGCTGAGCCTATGACTTGGAGTGTGAAGGCGGGCCATTGTCCGTTCTTGAGTATTCCTAATCAACTGTTGGAAGTGGTACTGAAAGCTGCCCATTGGATGAGCTAAAACGGTCTGGATATTTGATACAATCCAGCAATCGTGGTACAGAACGGTAGCAGGAATCTTCACATCTCAAAACGTGATGACCTCGTTGCGCTGCAAATAGCATTGGAAACAGGACTTCGCAACACTTTTCGTGTCTCCATGACTAAAACGGCTCGCCGGCATGCCTGATTTATTCAACTTTGTGCCCAGTTCTCGTCCAGTGCACCACATGTTTGTCTACCCGCTGCGTGTATTCCATCTCACGACACACTCCCGCTCCCGTGTTCCATCCGACTAGATTTTTTTCCCCATGCTGTCACACGAAACCCCACTCATCCACCGTCCTCACCGAGAGCGCCAAGAGTCTCGTATTGACAACGAGAGCACGAGGCTTAGCAAGCAGCTCTCTCGGTCCTTTGATCATGCAGGTTGCCGCTCTCTATGCGGATTGATAGTAGCTAAAGGCATCAACTGACGTGTTTGTTTACTTTAGGCAAAAGAGAGGCTGTTGTGTGAAACACAAATCTGGACGCCTGCTTTGCAGCTGCGTTGGCATGATGAGCGGATTTTCAAGGTTGGCAAGAAACCCCTCGCGTTCATCGTTCCTCCCTCCTTCGTAACTTTATACCAGACCCGCGGCTACGAATACTTGAAAGGTGGCCTAAATTATAAGAAAATTTAACATGTCGTCCTCAAATACCACCCAGAGACTAACGCCAAGGACCGTGTCGTCGTCGTCGTCGTCAGCCGCTGTTAAGCAGCTACCAGAACAGCATTTCTTCGCTTCTTCCTCATCAACCTCTACTACTTCATATTCACCCGTAACCGAAGTTCCCAACACGTACAATTCTACTGCACACAAGCAACGCCACCAGAACCGCACCAAAGAAGGTCGTCGTTGGTTCCCGAGTCCAAGACCAAGATACAACACTGATGGGAAGAAGTTGAAGCAAGGGAGTAGCTACCCGTATCCTAGTGGCGGAAACCGACTTCCATTTGTGAAGAGGGAGAATAGGAAGGCAGGAGCTATGGTAGAGGTAGAAGCCATGTGGGGTGGTAAAACGAATCGCGAAAACGATGAGGGGCGAAGGAGGGATCCGCTGGCGAGCACAAATAACAGCAAGGTCAGAGAGAAGGGCAAGGGCAAAGAGAAGGCAGTGGAGATGTGTAGTGTGAATGGTACCACAGCGGAAGAATTTGACATATTGCTACAAAATGCTGAAGTCGATACATCACATTACGGTGGATTGACATCGTCTCCACGTTGGTCAGGGGCATCGACAGGGGTCTTTGAGCCAAATAGGGGCTCGAAGCGAGACGTCAGCCCTGAGTCAACAAAGCCAAATCAGACTTCGACAAGACAAGATCTATCCCCAGACGAAGGATTATATGATTTCAAATGTGAATATCATCAGCAGCAACAAAGCAGGGGCCAGGCACAGGAGTCCAAGATTAACGAAGCAGACATCGACTGTGCCCGACAGATCGAGTACTCCTTTAATGCACCTCCTTTTCTCACAGAGACATTTGATGCCAGAATCCGAGCTGCCGCCCATCCGCTGCTGGTCCCCTAGCATGAAGTCGAAAAGAAGTTCGTCGGGATATCAAATTTCTTGCCCAACTTCCATGACGAGGGACTCAATTTTGAGTTTCGAACACGGACAGCACCAGCTCGGACCCTTTTCCCCGCCACGACGCAATTGACGAATCTGGAACAGAACGAATCTATGTCTTTCAACAACACACGAATGATGTCTTTGCTTACTTCACTCGTTGAGATGTCGTTGAGATACTCTCCTTGGTCAGGATCGAACTTCACATCGGGTAACGACTTTCCTACGGCCCGGAGCGATTGTCATTACTTTGCTGTAGGATGGAAGCGAACTACCACTACCTTCCCTGACTTATTGGCTCGAGTTGGAGTGAACAAGCAGCATCTCAATGATCTTAATGCAGAACATGGACAGATTATGCGTGAGCTCTCGGTGCTTGAGGAGCTCCAAGGCCCGTTGATACGCTTCCTGGAGGCCACAAGAATGCAGTATTGGGATGCCAAGTTTGACTTCAATATCATGGTCATGGACGAGCTCGATCGTTTGAAGACTTATAGACGGTTATTGTTAGAGCGTCTTGAGGCGATCCGGAACGAGATGGGACATCTCGATGGCATAGATGTAGGACTGGATATGGATCACCTCTCTTTGGAGGAGGAAGATGAACAGTTCCGACGTTTCGAAGGTAATGAATCCCAATGCCATTGGCATCACAACTTCCATACCGATCAGCACGACTCACCAGTCAGCTTCGAAGAGAACCATGGCATACATGAGGAGAAAGCTGTGAAAAGGAAGGCTAAACTTCAGCTCGAAGAGTACAACAAACGCTGGGAATCGATCCTCTCTCGGCCTCCAAACGCACCCTCCAGCTCCACAGCTATCGCTCGTCCTATCACCGTACCCTACCCTGTCCTCTCAAGCACCGCCTCATCCTCGTCCACTCCAACACCTTCCACCTCCCCAGCCTGGGCAACGCACATCTTCTTCTGCCACGCCTTCAACCTGACTCCATACCTCGAACCCCATCCACTAAAGTCACCACTCTCACCTGACAGACTCGCATTCTATGCGTCCGGGCCGCGAGAGAGCCAGATAAAGGATCTGATGGGCCTGAGGAGTCAGCTGAAGATGGAAAAGGTGCGCTGGCATGAGGATCGGCTAAGAGCTGTGTTTGGGGATGTGGCGGCGAGGGAAGAGAGGGCGAAGGCGGTTTGGGCCGTTGTTGTGGAGTTGAAGAGCGGGGTTGATGAAGCATTGGCGGGGTTGGAGAGGGGTTGAAAATATTCTTTTGTATGCTTTCTTTTGCTTTTGAAACGCTGGACAGACACGCGAAATTGATGCCATAATGACGAGATTTAGCGCTCAATATTTCTTTTTCGATAATAGAGTAATATGGCGGCACCCACTGGTGGATTGACGCTACTCAGCCGCTCATAAACCTCACTATTGCCAATACAGCCTCCACAGTCAAGATCGAACATTTTCAGATCTGTTTCTTATTATTCCTTTTGCTCGCAACTTAGCACTGATTCGTGACTATTTCCTCTTTGTGTATCTATAACGATTGAAAATATACTATCTGATGTATCTGTTTCTTTAATAAAGAGTGATAGGAACGCCGTAGACCCTGAAAACCTCTCAGGAAAACAAAGCAGTATCTAAAGGCGAGAGTTTCGACTCTCACCTCAGAGCTGTCTCTACCCCCCTGTTTAGCCCCCCTGTTTTCGTCGATATTCGCTGTGGAGGCTGTAGGTCCCTGCCGATCAGACTGTCAAAAAACAAGCCAAGATCAGAGGCGGCAGGCCACAGACAGAACGATAGATTGACATTCTTCATGATGCTAGAGCCAGGGGATGAACCTCATCATACATAATGCATGCAATCATTTTTTTTTGGAATACGTTATCCCGTCAAACCAATCCTATTTCATCCCATCTCATTTTATCCAATCCAATCCGACCCAGTGCAGAACCAGTCCAACCCGGTCCAGAGAGATAGATCGATAGAATATTCCAATACTCTCGATGCCCTTATAACCCCAAGCATGCATGAAACCTAATCGTTGTTGAGGCCTATCAGCCCCCAGTCTCTCATAATACATGTTTGAACCACAGCGTGGTCGCTGCCGTTGCCATTTCCATTAATACGACGGCAGTCAGACGCTCCCACTTCGTTTCATCTCATTACCATGCCAAGTTACCCCGTCCTGTCCAAGGAAGTGAGAAGTTGGTCTATGGGTGGATAGATGGATGAAGCCTTTCCTCCCTTATGCAAGAACAAGTGTACCTATGCTGCCTTCGTAAACCCCATGTTGTTATGATCGATGTACAAGAAAATGATTAGTGCCTCCGTCCTGTCATGCCATGCCCTAGTGATCATGATGGTGTCGATGGACAGAGAAAAGCGTAAATCGTTGAATCCGACATGAAATGGACCATTTTTGATAATTCAAAAGTCATTTATTGTACTCGTTTCCGCTTCCGGTCTTCGTCTCTCAGCTCCTCTTCGTGCTCTTCTTCCCGCTCGGCTGTCTCGGCCGGGTTGAGAATATGGGCCATGCTACCTCTCCTGGTAGGCGGGCCGGAATTATTGCTGAAAAGACTCGTTGGGCCTTTGTCTCGTCCACTTCCCCATGACCAGCTATTCAGATGATCGGAGGTGTTACCATTCGAATAAGGTGGCGTAGCGGGGCGAGAGCCCTCGGTCCGGCCTTGGGAGGAGGCCGTCGTAAGCGAGTAAGAGCTGAAACTATCTCGGATATGTTGCTCTTCTGAAAGCTGTGTAGGGCCCCTCTTAGGGGATGACGGCCACAGAGCGGAAGATTGACCAGAGGCAAAGGGAGATTGATTGGCTTGCCACCCTTGTACGTTTCGAATGTCTGCCGAAGTGTGTCTGCGAGGAAGGTTTGTTGGTGGAGATGCAACCGTTGCAAGAGGATGGGGAGGTGGAGGTGGTGGTGGAACTTGGGATCGCAAGGAGCTTGGTGAAGATTGAGAGGTGGTGGCTGCCCCAATTGAGCCATATCTGCGAGGAGTAATGGAGAGATGGGATGGAACTGGTGGGCGGTAGAAGTTCTGGCGTGGAGGAGGTACGCTGCCCATCATAGGTGCTCGACGTGGATCGTCTTGCGGTACCTGGCGAGGCGAAGGGGGGTCAAGTGAGAGGTTGGAGAAGTAGGGCCGACTTCCCGAAAATGGAGGCTCTGGTGGCTCATCCAACGATCGAATGACTTCAATCTGTCGTTGTATCTCTCCCTGCATGTTGACGACTATTTGACATTAGTAAGCGAGAGAAAAGGGATCTGACTGTGCTGACCATCTCGATAAAGAGGAGAATCCGGATTCGGCGTCAATGAGAGTATCGCTCTTGACATGTCATGGTTTATCTGGGGAAATTAGCCACATTCTAGAAGGGCCAAGATAGTCTTTGTGGCGTAGTAGCATGTTGGGATCCACTGGTGGACATACCTGGAGTGACCGCGATAAAGCTTCCATAACCACCTGATTTCTGACGTGCATGAATTGCGAATTATCCTCGCTTCTTTGCAGCCTCGCATGCATCTCGTATAATGTATGTTCAACGTTCGTCAGTCTTGTGTCGGCAGATTCTTGCATAGCGTGTATCGGCTCTGCTGGTGTTCCTGGTTGAGAAAGCTGAGGTTTTGGAGCAGAGTACGAGTCTCTGTGGACTAATGCATGTCTCGACGCTCGCCGCTTGATCTCTCGTAGTCCCACGAGGTCCCCACGTTTGAAGCTATTTCCACCGTGCTTGAATTCCCAGAGCGGGCTATCTGGACTGCCCGTATGAAATACGTCACTGACTGTGAATTTATCAGCAGTCGTTCGCATAGAATAAAATTATCAACGAACCTTTGTGAAAGCCATACATGTTTAGCTGTCGGACAAATGACGAGATATTCGTGTGCTTGAAATACTGTCTAATAGGATATGAGCCAGCATTCTGGAACTATATGATAAGAACTTACGAAAGAACTTTTGAGAAGTCGTTAGATGGTGACATAACGAACGATTCGGCGCTGTTGGACCAGCTTATAAGATGTTGGATCGATTGATCCTCCAACATACTATGAAATCATTAATACGGGCCCACTGTATACAGCTCCGAGGGCATACGGACTTATAAAGCTTGTGAATGAATGCAGTTTGAACCACTTTGGGTTGCTGGGCAGCCGCTGCAGCATTGGGAGGCCCAAGACTGCCACTCTGCGGCTGATCTCCCATTCCTTGGTCGTGTAAGCCTCCGTTTGTCTCCATATCATCTGGACTTGTTCGAGCTGGGGGGGGATTCATGGCTGTGGTACTCGTCGGTGTCACCTCCATGTCCATTAGAGATGGGGCAGAAGTGACTAGAGTCGGGGGTTGCTGGAGAATTGGTACAGTTCTACTTTGTTGATCTGTCTCGCTCATGAATGGACTTCGTTGCGCTCGCTCTTGTGCCATACTTGTCGTCACCTAGAATGGATGGTTAGCTTCAGCGCAAAATGGCATAGCTGGCAGTATTGCAAAGGCCCCAAAGATTTAATCGGGGGAGAGAACGCACCTCATCGCATCCAGTTCGGAGGACGGTTAATGGCGCTCTAGGTATGATGATGAGAGGGAGGCTTTCTTTGTCTGCGTGGAAGCTTTCAATGCAGGTGCCCGCGACACTCAGCCTCGCACGATGCGACGGATGCGTTGAAGCGAGGTGATTGCGAATGGGATTGCGATTGCGATTGGGACTGCGATTGCGACTTCAACATTAGATTTTCTTGCACGGAGGTAGTCGTCAGTAACGAGGTTGTTGAGCGACTGGAGGGCGAGGGTGAGGGTGAGGTAAGAGATGATGGAAGCTGGTTGTGAATCGGGTTGGACTAGGCTAGGGAAGTGGGCGCGGTGGGTTAAGTGTGCGTTCCAGGCTCAACCTACCCGGAACGAAAGTGGGAGCTTGGACTCAAGTATGGCCCGGACTAAGATCCCTTTGCTGAAAAGGGGCAGATGTCGAGATATAGGTACTGGACGGAGTACGACAAGATAGATAGGTAGGTATGATATGATATGATGATTTGTACGTGGCGAACGCCTCAAGTACATTCGATCAACTGTTTACTACTTGCTGCCCATGCAGTGGCCCGACCTGCAGGTGATAATGGATCAAAACCTGGCCCCAAGTCTCCCATAGGATATGTTCGTGGAGGACAGCGACAACAGAACCGCAAAGGGTATGCAGGGAACAGGACCCTCACTACGCTGCCTCTCACTTCTTTGTCTTTTCTCAAGGAGGAGGTAGGTACTGTATGCAACCTACAGGCACCACGAGACTAGGTCAGTTTACGGAGAGAGTGTTTCCGATCCAGTTGTCCAGTGTTCTTCTAGAGTACTGCTTTCTGCCACAAGATGGCTGTGATCCCCACTCCGGGTCGTTGCAAAGTGTTCTTTGGCAGACGCAGAAGAACAAATACTGTAATGCGGATAAACTTCGAGAAGAGGATATGAGAGGACCGAGCCCTGCCTGAGCGTTGCTGTCCTCGGAGGTGTGGAGGGGATATCTGACCCCTACAACGCCCTAAAGTACAGTGTTCCGGTTGCATGTGAAACACCAAATCACACGTCCTCTGCCAGACGTCCTGCAGGATTCATTATTTGCAGAGTCCCCAAAATAGGGGATGGCATGACAAGCTGATGATCTATGGCTCTGAGGAAGCAATAAATCTCCAGGAACAGCCCGCGATGCTCGGAGCACGAATCCTGGTTCGCCTGAAATGGCTCTACACGAGGCATCGAGAGCAATACATATCTGCAATCGACCTGCAGGCAAAGCTCGAGTGGCTCTTGTTGTCTTTCCTCCTCCAATCTATCGACTGGCTTGGCCTCAAGCCCCTTGGACCCCTCGGCTCGGTTGGTCGTCTGCTCCCCAGGACCGGGACGAGAATGGAAGTGGAGTAGGATTACAGGGGCCGATTTCCAGCGCCAGCTTGCCGTTCAGCAGCAGCAGAGTTCATGGCCTTCCTTCATTCTCGAAGCTATTGGATGGCGCAGATGGTGGGGGAAAGTTTCAGCTGCTGAAAAGCCAACGAGACGCGCGATCCGTGCCGATAGGCCTGACAAGAGGCGAGGCGAGCTCAATCATATACGACGGCTGCTATGGATGTGCCACCTGGGTATCATCCATAAATGAATTCCAGTGGACAGGTTCAAGGCGTTGGGGGATCTGCAGCCTTGTGTGCAGGCAGGGTCCGCCATGGGGTGAAATCTGCTGGCCGCGTTCGATAGACCTGCTGTTGGATAGAGGCTCTTTGAGGTGATAGGAGAAACAGGCACCCTACTCGAGTACTCTTCCAAACAGAACTATCGTACGACTAATGATATTGTTCGTGTTTAGGTGGCGATAATATGTTCCGAAATGCTTTGGACGTCCACTTGATTGAAGACCCAGCCTTGCCGCCACTCGGCCCTGCATGCATGAGCTGAACCTTCAATACGATCAAGGCTGATATGACGTCTTTGGACCAGAATATCTGGAACAAAGCTCCGAAATCGATAATAATCTCAAGGCGCGTGCAGCATCTCAAGCTTCCCATGACTGAGGAAAAGTCAAAAGACGAGATGGGCAAGGTCCGGCCGGCAGCCTTACTGTATGTACTACTGTACTTGGGAAGTGCATAAGCTTCTACTCTACTGTAGCTTGAAGAATGATGTGATTTACTGCAACCTTAAACTCGTCTGGGTTTAAAGGGATTAACTTTGTGATGAAGATATCCATTCAAGTTTGAAATTAGATTACTGTAGTAGTAGAAGTGATTGAGGATACCAAAGCCGAAGCGAAGGATTTCTCAGCCTCGCCGCCAGCCTCGCTAAGTTTTCTTGCAAAGGTGCATTTTACTGTACTGTACTGTACTGTAATCCTGGCCGCCACACTGTGCTGTGCCGTCGTCGCCTCCACCCAGCTGCACCTCTCAAGACTCCCGACGTCCACGTCCACTTCCATCTTCCTCTTCCTCTTCCTCCTTGCGTGCATGTAATGTACTGCGTATGTATGTCACTGACAACCACTCAAACTCACACCAAACCAATAGAACGTACATCTTCTTCCTTCCTTCCTTCCTTCCTTCCTCATACAGATATGCAAAAGGACCGGGACCCCAAACCGCAGTGCGTGCATTGCTCCTGCATCAATCTCGTCTCGAAGACTCGCCAGATCTGACTTTTCGTCACCTACTCGTACCGTACCCTAGCTACCGCACTTGAAACCGTCCAAGCTTGTTCTCGAAACCCTTCCAGGTTCTAGCCACCTTCTCACATATTTCCCTAAATGATGGAATGTAAGCGCGTCGACACATCTCCGCTTGCTTCATCGCACAGCCGATGACGGTCAATAAATACCTTACCCGATTTACCAGGTCTCTGGACTGTTGACTGATTAAACGGCCGTCCCGGACCAAGAACGAACAGACGAAGAAATCTCCGAGAGACGACCGATGTTTGGATGTTAGGTCCGTGCCTATTGTTGACCCGAGTTGCGTTTGCGTGCTACAAACAGTTCTATCCATGATGGCGGCGGCACAGGTGCTCGTCGATGCTCTCGCTTCTCTGAAGAATCCTGATGGGACTTTACAAGAAGGCAATCGGAAGTTAGCGTAGGCCAACCGTTCTCTTTATGTGTTTGGATTTTCCTGGTGGTTTTGTAGCTTCACTGACAAGGAAATACGAGGACTCAACGCAAGCTGTGAAGACCATACTTTCCTGTCTGTTACATGAAGGTATATTGCCCAGCGGCAAGTACCGATAGTGATCACTCGATCGAAGGGACGGCAATATCAGTCAGGTGCCTTTTGTGTTGTGTTGCTGTTGAATTTAACACTCGTTTGGGTCATTGTAGGACCCCGAAACATTGTATTGTTTTGTTTACCTGCCCTTCATCTTCGATTCTTTGGTCACGCGCCACTTGATTTCCTCTCGTCGAGAATTACATGTTGCGGATACAAAAGGCTGTAGCCCCGGGTGCTGTTTACTATATATGGGTGTCTTCTACCTCAGCACAGCAAATTCTGTCACCATTTCCAATAGCACATGCAATCCTCCTGTGACTTTCTGTTCCATCTCATCATGCAACTATGTCTGTCTGATGGGACTGACCGGGCTCTAGACTAGGTGCCCTTATCTCACAATTGACACATTCAGAGACCGTCGACATTCGACTTCGGCTTAATGCCATGAGCACACAAGGATTGCCAGAGAAAATACCTGCAGAATTACACCACAAGATTCTAGACTATATCAGCCTTGAGGATTCCATGAACCTGCGACTTGTGCGGCTTAACTGGAGTAGAAAGTTCTCGAGCGTGCAAACTTCTGCGGAGATCGTTAAGCGGCACTTCACCGAAAAGCACGAACTCTACACAGAAGAACTTAGTGGGCTGGAGGATGATGACAGGAAATTGATCGCTGCTAAGAATCTCAAGATCTGGCTTGATAATATCGTTAAGCAAAGGTTGCGACGAGTCCGCGGTCAATATGCATCTACTTCAGTGTACTACTACACGGAAACGCCGGCAACAGAGCAGTGGGGTTCGCCGCAGTACTGTAATGGAAGGATATCTTACTTGAGTCTCGACCAAATGCTGGTAGTGAAAAACATCTGCGGCGAGTTCACAGATCGATTTGCACTTCCGCAGCGAGAATTATTTAATCAATGGCTGCTCTCAGACGAGTGCATTGTGGCAGTGTCGGGAAATCAGTAAGGTTTTGATTCATTCCACCATCATCGTCAGCTATCAATACTTGATTACGTCGGCCTCGATTTCCTAAATTTCGGAGGTAGAGACTGGCACTATTGCTCCAACCAAGACGGATTTACGAAACATGTCAGGGGATTCTGCTAACTTCCACGAATCACATAGGCGAACGATCTACGCATGGCAGCTGGAATTACCTTTTTCTACATCTCAAAATGAACCACAGATACAACAATTGCCGAACGCTATTGCAAAGATTACTGCTCGTCACAACCGTGTAGGGATTGTACTTCGTCATGGGGAGGTATACATCTGGGAAATCGGGAGACCTAAAAATCCATTGTCAATAGTGACCCTGCCATGGACTACGAACCTGAATAGGATGAACCTCCTAGGATCAATTGTGGTATTCCATCCTTACAGGCGAGGTAAATTCCTTCCACTTCCAAGATATCATCTCCTTCATTATAAGGAATGGCAGAACAAGTGTGGTGTGCGCCGCCGATGGGGCAAACTTGGTCTTTTATGCCTGCAGCTAATATTTCATGGATTTGTACTAGATATTTTTTTCATTTATTCCTATACCTATAAACGTTCCAGTCGCTTTCCGGACTCGGGCACTCAAGTATCACAATTTGATTTCTACGAGTACGAAGACTTCAAACCCAAATCCAGGCATACGGCATATCAGCGTACTGTCATTTGCAACCTACATGGCCTAGAACCTCAAATCAGCGCCTTACAGGATACTTCCATTGGGATTTCAGAATTCGCTGGGTTTCAAGAGCTTGTTCCCAAACGAGATGGTCAATTATCTGCCAATTTGCACGTGGACGAAGACAATTTGTTTGTCCATGACACACTTGTTGAAATCGAGCGCGAACAGACCGGATCTAAAGGTAATTTGCTCGAAAGTGAAAGCGCCCTTCTCTCATTTGACATGGAAACAAAGCAATTCCAGTGTCACAACTACTACCGGCCATGGCATAACATAGATCCAGGCTGGAATGAACCGAGGACGGAATCCCTGATCTGGCGAAATATGACCTTAAGCCCAGTCTACCGCTCAGACATAGCAGCGGAGAGTCCTCCGGGAAAAGGGAGACACTCTACATGGGTTTCTGATCAGTCAGTGCTGATAAGCTTGCTTTTAGGAGAGACAGATCTCCTCGTCACCGCTGTACACCACGTCCCTAGCCCCAACAAACAGGCCAGCGAAATATCCTGGTACAAAGAAGAACAGGAGGGCCAGACTGTTGTACATCGGGCAGAGTTATCTGCCCAGTTTCAACAGCGAAAGACAGCTTTCCACTGGGTCGTAAGCCAAGATTTTACTCGCGCGGCACGTAATGAGGTCGAGAATGACTTTGATTCACGGCACCGTTCCGAGGAAGTTATTCCGCCACGGATTTTGAAGGGGGATGACCGTTTTGTCGTCTTGTTTAGTCCCAAGGGGTATTTCGTCTGGTGCTTTGATTCAGATGCTCGCCTTGGTATCAAAGACTCTGAGAAAGACCCGACTGCGCAAAGCAATTGAACAGCTTAGAAGAACTCCGGTATGGCTCAGGAAGGGTAAATATAGCGACTGCGGTCATGATACAAATGGCAACGTAATGCTACAAGCAAGTCAACGGGTTGGCATTGACGTTGGGTGATTGGAGCTTTGGCCACGGTGAACCTGTTGTGGTGCGGTGTCGCCTCTCGCTCAGGGAAAGGGTTGGAGGCGGATTCTTAGGCATTGCTGCGAAGTGCAATGTGGCAGGTACTTGGGCATAAAGATTCCTTCATAGAAGGATGGGATACGATGTCCAGCTCTCATTGCTGCGCAGTGACTGTTGAGTGTTACCTGATATGACACTGTATCACTCACAGAGACGCTTCCCTGCCAAAATTTGACGATAAGCGTGCTGAGATGGTGGTAAAAGGACTAAATTTTTCCTCACTCCATGGTGACTTCAAAAAAATGAATGTCCTGTACAATTGCGAAGTACCTGAATTCCAAAATTCTATGTAGTCTAAGTTTTTACATTCCCATGTGCACCTCAAACGTCGCTCCGAAGAACTATGCAGTCCAGCCCTCCACAGCCTCATCAACGCTCGCTCTGTAAACTTGCTGAGTCTTGCACTGCTCCAAGAAAACCTTGTACTTAGCATCGAGCAGCTTCTTCTCATTCGCATTCTTGCCCGGCTTAACGACCTTTCCAGGCTTGCTCATACGATCCATGATACTCCACAGCGCCTCGGTATTGCCCTCCTTATCGGCGCTCGCTGCCTTTGCACCAAGCATAGCCGCGCCGTGAACGACAGCAGCGTGGACGTATCGTGGGATGAGGACTGGCATACTGCAGGTTGTAGCCATGAGCTCCATGAGGATCTTGTTTTGGCATTGGGATCCAGACATGAAGATGCTGGTGAGGGTGTGTCCGGACTCGTTCATGGTCTCGACGATCTGGCGGGTCTGCATGGCGATGAATTCCATGGTGGCGTAGTAGTAGAGGGCGAGGCCGTCCATGCTGCGGTCGTTGGTGAGGCCGATGACGGAGCCGGTCATGTTTGGGTCTGCGATTGGAGAGCGATTGCCCCAGAGGTCGCCATAGAAGAAGAAGTGGCGGCCCAGGTAGGAGACTGATGGAGCAGATATCTTCTCTTGCATTTCTTCCAGGTGAGAGTTCAGGTAGTCATAGATGCTGGTATTGAAGGACTCGGCCATTGACATGGTCTCATTGTATGCCGGGTGAGTTTCAAGAACGTGGCGAAGGAGTTCACCAGTAGCTGATTGACCTCCCTCGGCCATCCAGAAACCAGGTAGGAGGACATCTCTGTAGGGTCCCCAGACACCTTCGACGAAGACGGGGTCCTTAGACATAGCCAGATGACAAGTTGAGGTCCCAGCTACAGCCGCAAGACGACTGAATGCTTGTGAAATATCGTTCTTAGGGACGTCGGTATCAAGCTGGTCAGAGCCAAGATTGACTTTGGCCCCGACTGTTCCAACCCAACCAGCATATGCGTCAATGACGCCACTGCCAACAGCAATTCCAGCTGGGAGACCAAGCTCGTGACCAGCCTTCTCGCTAAGCGTTCCGACGAGTTCTCCAGCACTCATATATTTTCCATTCTGTCGAAGTTAGTGTGTTACTCGGTAGTGGAAACAAGGAATATGAAAAGGCTCACCACCCCATCAACTCCACCCATGCGCTTGAAGTTGTCTTTAGCCAGATCGCCCAATCCAATTGTCTCGTAGAAGTCCTCTTGCCACCCCTTTACACTACCGTCCACCCCGACAGGCACATAGCCTTGCTTGCACACAGTGCTGCAGAAGCTCCTGATCTCATTACCAGTGGCCAAATGTGTCAACGCATCTGCCAAATCGTAGAACTTGCAACGATCAAACATCTCGGGCGGCATATGGTTTTTAAGCCAAAGAACCTTCGGTATCTCCATTTCAATACTCATTTTACCTCCTACATAACGAAGGAGATTGTGTCCTGTGGCATTGATCTTGGCTGCCTCCTCGACGGGTCTGTGGTCCAGCCAGAGAATGACGTTGCGATCATTACCATCGTTAGCGAAGTTGGGACCAGTGACTGGCATAGGTTCGTCGGTGTCGTTGGAAAACACTGCCAGAGAGCAAGTGGCATCAAAGCCGATTCCGCGGATGGTTGTAGGGTCAATGTTGTGCTGGCTCAGTGCCCGCTGGACACAGGTACAAATACATCGCCAAATATCTGTTGTAGACTGCTCATAGTATCCGGTCTCTGGCTGCCAGAGCCCAATGTTCTCTGTTGCCACTTCAGAGAAGTCAGCCTGGGAAAGCTCTGGAAAATAGGCTACGTACAAGCTTTAATGTCACCAGAAGCATCAATGATACAAGCCCTGGCACTGCCAGTCCCTACATCAATGCCGATGTAGTGGTCAATGTGAGGGTTCAGATCGTTGTGAGGACTAATTTTGTTTAGCATTGTCGAAGGTAGGTACAATGTAATGTAATGTAATGAAATGCTTACTCCATCGAGGCCTGCCTCGAGGGCTTCCTGAAGTTTTGACGGAATGGGATCTGGGCCATCTTGGATTACGTCGGAAGCTGACTATCGATTAATACTGGCTATTGCTGTCCGTGTCAGCTAGAGCTTCTCTGCTCTTCAATTGGGTTGGTTGCCTGCCAAATCCGTGCTGAACCATGCCTCCAATTTGTTGAGCATGGTATGAGCGCGGGGTACAGA
Source organism: Cadophora gregata (assembly GCF_030347475.1). Classification (NCBI taxonomy): domain Eukaryota; kingdom Fungi; phylum Ascomycota; class Leotiomycetes; order Helotiales; family Ploettnerulaceae; genus Cadophora; species Cadophora gregata. Next base: position 2,003,872 of record NW_026695927.1, read on the forward strand.
CCAGACGGGAAGAGGAGAAGGAGGGGTTGACGGACCTAGATGCGATCCAATGAAAAGAGCCAGATTACTGACGACAGGAACACAGAAAATCGTGTTAAAATTGCCTGCTTGTGATGATGATTATTGGGGGCTTCTATGACATTAATCCAGCTTGTTGAGATGAAGAATGCAGAAAGTTTCTCGAGCTCAACAGTGTTTTTGTTAGGAGCTCCGATCCTCGAGCTTGCACGTCACCGGTGGACCCTTTTCCTTTGCCCCCACCTTCTCCAAGCTCCAATCTGTCCGCCACCATAACTGGGGCGCATCCCTGAATAAGCAGGGTCTAAGTAACACTTGGGGAAGTCATGGTGTAGATCTTAAAACAGCTCTGAATGTTTCAAAATTGGCAGAAGACTTTGCAAAGCATTGTGCATTAAAGTCTCATCGATTTGCGGCTTCTCAAAGCCCCCATGATGGACGTTTTCACTGCTGTCGGCAAACTTGCCGTGCATCATATTTGATGCCAAGCCTCGCCAAGCCTCGTCTCGAGGTCAACATTCAATTCATTCACCAGGATCTGATATTTTGCTCGCAATGTTGTACAATTCGTATTATCTCAATCCTTCTCTCCAGGCGCTCTACTTCCACAATTTGCCAAGAGACACTTCTTTGTCGTCCTTACATCCACGGTTTTCTTCGGCAAACTACGCGAGGAGGGAGCCGAAGGCGACCGACAAGCGCTGTATCTTACGCGAAGCGTCGCGAGGAAGGAGCCGAAGGCGACTGAACCCTGTGCGCGCCGCCCTTCTATGACGCTCCGCTGGCCCTCCGGGGGCCACTGCCGTGGAGGCCGTCACCCTGACGGGGCGTTACTAAGCATCGCGAGGAAGTCCTTAGCAACTAAATAAAGCGTCGCTAAGATTAAACTTTTAAGGTTGTATTTTATGTATGCGAACAGTGCCTACCCGAGGTGGTTTATAAGGCGGTCATCAGAAGCGCGCAAACATCGTGCTTCAATCTTCAACACCTAGATACTCGGTACAGGTACTCTGTACCTTTTGGATGCAACCAGTCAGACAAGGTCTGACTTTTTGCATCACAAAATGTATTTGGAGCAGCTTGGCAATTATTGCCTGAAGTATGAGAGATCTCTATTATCCGAATCGTGGCAGACCATTGACTGTCGATGAGCTCAAGAAGTGAGTGAAGCAAGTGGACTTGAAAGGAGTCGAGTCGTTGCGTCAAATCGATTTGTATGGGCTTTGGAGGGAAGTTACATACTACCGACCTACCTGCCTCGCGAACGCACTTACTCTTTCTGTTTCGGGAAGCCAGCGGAGATGCACTTTTGGAAGGAGCTGGCAGTACCTTCCTAAAAGTATTTGATTCATCTCTTCCCACTTCATCTTCCTCTCTTCTCTTCTTCTTCACAACCATCAACCTCACTCTCGTTTCTTGTAAATTTGTCCCCTCCTATCTTCTGCGTCGATCAACTCTTCCTCATCAACCCCTCGAGGTCTACTGTCAGACGCTGTCTGACCTCAGTTGCTACTATGGGCGACGCTGCCGTCTTTAATTCATCCGATTTCGAGGTGTCGGGCGATGATCAGCCTGCGAAGAAGCGTAAGACAGGCCACGGCATCGCCGAGGCTATCCTTCGCAACCAGCTTATTGATCGTCGGGAGTCAAAGAAAGCCTCGAGAACTCTGAAGTTTGCACACGGCGCCCCTGGTACTCGATCACTTCACGACGCCGTTCTCATCTCTTGGGACGCGTACTGTCAAACGATTGGACATCCGTAAGTACTGCCCGCCCTCGTCGAGCGTTTCTCAACTAACTTCAATCAGAGTCAAGGAGTGTCCGTCAGGAGAACGAATCTTCCAATATATTGATACCATGATTCGGAACTCCAAGTCTACTATTGCTGGAAAGCCCTCAATCTCCCTCTCCGTCGTCCGAGCTCTGCTGTCGCGGCTCATCAAGCTTCTTATGTTTCGTCACGAGAACCTCCTCGAGTCCTATACCAAGCATCACCTCACCCGCATTGAGGTCCATCTGCAACAGCTCGTTACTAAAGGAAAGCTCGTCCGCGGAACTTGGTACAGAAAGCAGTGGCTCTCTTTCATGACGCTCTTGAGGATGGGTCAAGGCTGGTTCAAGCGTGTGATGGCTGAGGGTACCTACTCATGGGATATAGTCCTGTCCAAGATCGCAAGCATTGTCACACAGAGCGCCTTGAGTTCAAGATCTGGCGACATTACCCGCACCCAGCTCTATGAAGGTTTCGAGTGCTTGTGCTGGAAGGACATCACCCTGAAGCTGGATGAATCTTCTGATCGAGGCATGCCGAGGGTTATTGACTTGAGAGGAACCTTCATGCTGAGATTTACCAAGGGCTTCAAGTAAGCAAAATGACCCTTCAAGAGTGCCATGAACCCTACTGACTTTGCATGGCAGGGATGTTCGGAACGCAGACCAGCCAATCTACTGTGACCCTCTGTCCAACACTTCGCACAGCACCGTCTGCTGTGTCAAGCTCCTCCTCATTCTTGCACTACGCTTGGGCTACGTCTACTCTCCAACCTTGGACGGTGTTTTGAGAGGTGCTGCTGCACGCGCTGATGGTACTATTCAATGGACTCAGCCTGACGCCCCGGTTTTCTCACAGTTCAGTAAGGGATTTTCACCATTTCTTGTTCTGGACAAGCCAGCCGGACAAGAGCAAGTTCGCCACTCTCTGAAAGAGATCGCCCATCTCACCGGTATGTTGGAGGACCGTATCGACACCAGGGCTCTGCGCCGAGGTGCACTACGGGATCATGCCTACGCCAAGAAGGCATTGGTTGGAGCACCAACTGTCGGCGTCGCTATGCTTGCAAATCATAGCAACACGTCCTACAATATGGGCACAACCAGAGACTATGTCGGACCGCTTGAGGTGTCCTCGTATAACCAGCGATCCGAGGCCGAGCGTGCTGATCGAATGGCTCCTGCGTTTGCGGACGAGGGCCCATCCAAGGAATGGCTTCGAAAGTTCAGTACCAGAGAGATATCTGAGTATATGACGGAGAATGGCATGGATCTCAACGACCGCATGCAACGCAAGACGGCTGGAGCGCGGATGAAGAAGGAGAGGGAGCAGAAGTGGCGTGACGTTGCCAAGGACAACCCTCTGCGACTTCAGACAGCGTCTGAAGCCAATGTTGGCGGAACCAAAGGCTCCCATGCAAAGAAGAAATCAACACTGGCTCCGACAGTTGCGTCCTCTTCGACTAATGACACCGACGATGTCGACATTGATAGTTCGATCGAGGTTGGACTTCGAACGCTTGACATCGCTCCCCATACGAGTTTGGAAAGTCTCACAGATGCTGTCTTTCTCGACCGGGGAGAGAACAGCAGCGACGATGATTCAAAGATCTCCGACAGCGTCGGAGATGACACGGCTGACGAGATCGACCTTGTGCTACAAGATACCCTTGCACTGGAGTTCCAATCTGCTTCAGCTACTGCCTCTGTATCAACATTCTTGGCTCCATTGCAAGGCGTGCAGCTTGCTCACATCGAACAATTCAGCGGCGACGATTTTGTTCGTTTCTTCTCGCAGATCAATCTCTATCAGTCAACGCTATCCAGCTCCAGATTCAACCGAAATGACCCAGAGGATCTGAAGAAGTACACGCTTTGTGGCAACAGCCGAGATGTAGCCACACCTTGGATGTACCCGTGCCCGCATGGCTGCGGATATAGCAGCATCTCGGAACATAACGTCGAAGAACACGAAGTCAATTGCAATGGACAGGCACGAGAGAGACCAGTCCCATGTCCACGTAAGAACTGCGGTAAAAGTTTCAAAAACGAGGAGACTATGAAGGCTCATGTTCACGACGTCCACGATTATCGACCAATTGCTTGTGAACAGTGCCCAGATCAGCCCGACGTCCTCTACGATACGAAGCTTGCACTGAGGAATCATCGAGAGAAGGCACACAGCGACCCTATTCCAGAGCAAGACTGTCCCCTCGTTGCGGACTGCAAGTTCACAACAAAGTTCACTTCCAAGAGAGCTCTGAAAAAGCATCTCAAGTCCAAGAGTCACAAGCTCACCACGGCGCAGCTGAAGGAGCACGTCCGAGACTCACGTAGTGACAGGAGACAGAAGGTCGGTAAGAAGAACAGACCTAAGGGATGGTACTTGGAGCAGAATGATGATGAGGAGGATGAGTGAGGGCGGCTCATCGCTGAGATTTGAAGTATTATCAAGAGTCGATGAGAAAAGATGGTGCTTCGAAGATGGGTGGTGACTATTGTTACGGAACTGGCGGACCTCTTTCATATCTAGCTGTTTTCATTCCTACGTTGCAAAATCATATGTACGTTCTTAGCTGGCTTGCTTTAGCATTATAGTGTGTACGTATCCACATATGCATCATTCATGGGCACTAGCAATTACAAAGCATAGGCGATGCATTCCTTTTGTCAGACAGTGTCTGATTCTCCAAACATCGTTGCATTTGCCGCAGCTCGGCCTCCACGGCAGTGGCCCCCGGAGGGCCAGCGGAGCGTCACCCCAGATTGATCAACATAGAAATACTTCAACTCTTTCACAGAAGCAGTAAAAGCAGTTAAGGTATCAATTATTTTTACATGTTTGCCTGATGAAAAACCCTGTCGTTCACTTCCAGAGCTTGCCTAGACTAATGGCTGTGTCATCGTGCTTGTTCAAGACCTTTGCTGTGGCAAGATCGAAGTCTTCCTGTGTAACATGGACACGCCTCTCTCTTAAAGCATACATGCCTGCTTCCGTGCACACACCCTTTAGTTCTGCCCCTGAACACCCATTCATCTTCTCCGCAATCTTGGTCAAGTTGATACCACGGGTCAAGTTCATGCTTCGGCTATGAATTCGGAGAATATCTGCTCTGGCCTCGACAGTTGGCGGTGGGAACTCGATCTTTCGGTCAATACGTCCGGGTCGGAGAAGTGCAGGGTCCAGAATGTCCAGTCGATTCGTAGCCATGATGACCTTGATGTTCTTCGTTGGCTCAAAACCATCCAGTTGATTCAGGAGTTCCAACATCGTACGCTGAACCTCCGAGTCGCCACCGGATGAACCTTCCACCCGAGATGATCCGATAGAATCGATTTCATCCATGAAGATGATAGATGGGGCATGCTCTCTGGCCATAACGAACAGCTCTCGGACCATCCTTGAGCCTTCTCCGATGTATTTCTGGACCAACTCTGAACCTGACACTCTGATGAACTTGCAGTCGGTATGATGCGCCACAGCTCTTGCTAACAGGGTCTTTCCAGTTCCGGGTGGACCGTACAGAAGGACGCCCTTGGGTTGCGCAATACCAAGGGATTCGAAAAGTTCGGGATGCTTTAGACCCAGCTCGATAACCTCCTTGATCTCCTTAATTTGTTGATCTAGACCTCCAATCATATCGTATGTACTGTCGGGAACCTTCTCTACCATCATGAGGGATACCAGGGGATCGACGGATGAGGGAAGCATCTTTTCGAGTTTGTACGAATCAGAGAGCAGTGTAACCCGCTTTCCGACGGTGAGCTTGGTAATGTCGACATTATCGGATATATCGACAACTGAGTAACTGTTAGCTTGAATACACTCGTACCCTCGCCCGTTTTGACAGCCATACCATATTTGCCTTCTGGGTGCACCTTGACCAATACCTTCTTCGTTCCCATAACCTTCACGACCTCACCGACGTATGATCCAGGCTGCTGTAATAATCCAAGCTCCTCTCGCAGGAGTCGTACTATTGAGAATCAGCTCCAGAAGTACCGCGGTGATTATGAAAGAATATACCTCTTGAATTGTAGTCATTTCTCTGAGCTTCCAATCTCCGTAATACCGCTTGACCCTGAATGATCTCCAGCTTCATCCCCTCGATCTTATTGTGGAAATAGGTATCGAGCGCCATGGTGGCAGATATGGTGCTCTGATACTGGAGATAACGGTAGTATGCAGATGGACAACGGGTGTGGTAGGTTGAAGATGAAGCTCAGGGTTGCTTGTTGATGTTCTTGCCTCTGCGACCCTAACTTTCATACCGAGCTCCAGCGCAGGCAGGCCAGGCCAGGACAGGCACCATCGACCGCGTCGCGGGAAGGCTGAGGCCGCAAGGTTCGGCTCAAATTAGCCTGAGGCAGCAATTGCGTTAACCCTTGTAATCACGTGCAGTACGTCTAATTGGCCAAGACCAGGGGTCCACCAGTCTCCGCTCCCTTCCTCCCGCGGGCAGAAGAAAACAAGCTTGGGCTTGGCTTGGGGCGTGGAAAGCGCGCTTCAGATGGCAGCTGTTGGCTCTGTGCTGAATGGTCAGCCGGCATGCAAGCTGCAGCAAACGTATGCACCCACCACAGAGCAGTATCCTCCGCAAACACCTCGTGGGATATCATCTGCTGCTGTCCGATGCGGTGGTGTATCTAAGACAAGACAAGACAAGACAAGACAAGACAAAATCCAATCTGCGATTCTCTTCCGTGTACCCATTGCCACTCATACTCTCTGCACATTGAGATAACTCTCCCATTCCATTGGCGCCTTCCTTTGCGCGTCTTTGTCTTGTCGAATGCTTTCCGGACTTCCTCCCACTTTGCGATCAAGGGATAGCTCACCAGCGGTCTACAGCACGAGTATATCGGGCTTACTGCTTGCAGTTCCCGATTCCGTTTATTGATGCCATAATACAAGACTCCGGATTTGCCTCGAAACGACTGCAACATGTCTGGCAGAGACAACAACACTCCGGGTGCTCTGAGAGATATCCAGAATCCTTTCGATATGTCAACTCCTACTTCCCCGACCGACATTCGCCATCCTCTCTCCAGAGTAGAGTCTGCATCAACCGAGCGACTCTCTGAAAGCTTTCAGTCCACAGATACAATCAGACGACGACCAGAACCACAGTCATATGGTATGCAGCAGACATTTTTAGCATCGGATGAGCCAGTGGAGCTTATTTTCACAATTTTATACAGTCTCAAGACTAATTTGCTTCAAGGATCCATTCTACAACCGTCCGCTACTCATAATTCAGAGCACCGAGCGAGCGAGTCTTCACAGACAGGCGAACGACCGCAACCACAAACCTTGGAGACATCTCGGTCTATCCAACCCATCCGGTCACCCATGCTAGGTCCAGAACGAGGTCGAGGAGGACAACGACCAAAGAAACCCGGAATGCCCCGTCGAGCTTCCTCCAATGTACAAGCACCACACCGTGGACAAGAATTCTCGGTGGATGATGACGTGACAGAAATAGAGGATGACTTAGCCACAAGTCGACACAGTGCTACTGGATTCGGGTCTCTCAGACATCAACCATCAACCGTGCGGCGCCGACCAACAGCCCAACCTACTCTCCCAAGGGTTGACTCTTCCCGTGGTGGAGAGGAAGAGGCTGAAGCTGTAGCCGAAGCAGAGACCGTAAGTGCAGCTGGGGATGCAACACTGGAAGAAAGTACGAGCGATTTTGGCGGGGAGGGCACGGTTCGAGATGTGGACGACATTACCCCAGATGAAGATGAAGACGACGACTTGAGCGACGCAGAGAGCTTCACGTTGAAAGATCGCCAGGAAGCCATCAACGAAACCCATCCTTTCGGTATTCGTATTTGGAAGCCCGCGCTGTATAAAAAGAATAGATCGGTACAAAAGACCGCCGAGGGTGACATCCACTCTTCTCCGGGAGGTAGAGTCAGCAAGTGGCTTCTGTTCTTCAATATCCTTTGGACGGTGTGGTTCGGCTGGTGGCTTGCTCTGATAGCTTTCGTCGGAGCTGTAGTCTGTTTCATCTTTGGTGCCGCACCCAGTGCAATTGAGTACGGCCGTGTCCTATGGGGCGTTTCTGGCTATCTATTCTACCCTTTTGGCAAATTCGTTCGGCTAGAACAGGACGAAGCTTATGCTGAGGAAGACGAGGGCGAAGGGCGGAGCATTACGGAGTATGAGCAATGGCAGAGTGGTGATATTGAGGATGGTCGACTTTTCTTCGGCCCACAAGGTAATCGCTCTATAGTCGGTCGCTCACGAAGGAGCATCGACTCTCTCGCAAGCGAGAATGATAGTCTTCTCGGACGTTCAAGAAGGCGATCTGCAAGAGAGAGCTCGGAACGGCCTCTGAAGCGCAGACTTTTCGGCAGAGGCGAGTGGAATACTGGCCGTGTCATCTTCTTTCTGTTCTTCTACGGCCTCATTACTCCGACCTTGTTCCTCGTCTCTGGCATATGTTGGTTCCTTGTCTTCTGGATTCCAATGGGCAAAGTTACCATGCTTTTGTTCTCCCACCTACGACGGCATCCATTGGCACTCTCATTTGAGTCTGACTCTGATTACTCCCGCGGTGCTATTCCACACTCGTCCATTCTACTCTGCACCTACCGTGCTGTGGGAACAAAGTACTGGAAATATACTGTTGACGGAACTAATATCTTCTTGATCAATCTCATGGGCGTGGTACTTTTCGTGATTTTCGACTATTGGGTCCTTGTGGAGACTCTCCACTGGGAACATTTGACGATCACTGGACCTCCATTCCTCTTTACGGCAGCTCTGGCCTCCATCATTCCGTTGGCGTACTTTATTGGCCAAGCAGTCGCCTCTATTTCTGCTCAGTCTTCGATGGGTCTTGGTGCCGCCATCAACGCATTTTTCTCAACAATTGTAGAGGTGTTCCTTTACTGTGTAGCCCTGAAGCAAGGAAAGGGTCAACTCGTTGAAGGAAGTATCATTGGAAGCATTTTCGCTGGTATTCTATTCCTTCCAGGACTTTCGATGTGTTTCGGAGCAATCAAGCGGAAGACTCAGAGGTTCAACGCCAAGTCAGCTGGTGTTACCTCCACAATGCTCCTGTTCGCAGTCATCGCTGCGTTTGGTCCAACACTGTTCTATCAAATATATGGAACGGTAAGTAAATCAGATTCCTTGACACTGCAGTAACTAACCATGCTTTAAGCACGAGCTTAACTGCCTGAGCTGCGTCGATAACAATGATAATTCGCCAAGTCGAGACTGTCGTCGGTGCTATTTCTCTCAAGTCCCCGCGCTAGATGATCGGTTTTACCTCGAAGCTGTCCGACCTTACTGCTGGTTTGCAGCCGTCCTGCTGTTCCTGTCGTATATCATCGGATTGTGGTTTACTCTACGGACACATGCAGCAGTTATCTGGAACAACGAAATAGACGAGAAAAAGTTTCAAGAAGGTCAACATACAGCTGGCCAGCAGCAGCCAGTTGGTGTTCCCAATCATGGACGACTTCAGAGACATGGCAGCACCCAGAACAGCAGCTCAGCTGAAACCCATGGAGCAGAAATACGCGACTCCCAATTGTATAAGCGTATTCTTGGACAGTCACTGAAGCAGGTTGGCCTTGGACCACGCGAAGGAAGCCGAAACAACTCAGTCAACGAACCAGCAGCCTCTGGAGCCAACGGTTCGGCACCGACGCCGCATATCCCGCCTCCCAAAAGCAGTGGTGCAGGAAGTGCCAGATCTGATGTTCAAATCCCTGGATTCTCCGAGGCACACAACTCTAATTTGGTCCGCGAGGTTGCTGAAATGGCAGCAACGGCTGCTACAATTGCAGCGAAGAATGCTACAAAGGCACCTCGACGAACTTCTACCCTAGCTAACCTGCCGACTTCGGCATCTTTGAACAGACCTCCTGCGCTGAGGACTGGTGTTGTCCAGGACATTGAACATCCTAATCCACATGAAGCTCATGCAGGAGGCGGGCATGATGCGCCGAACTGGAGCAGAGTCAAAAGTTCAATCATTCTCTGTGGAGCCACTGTTCTTTACGCACTTATTGCTGAGATTCTGGTGAATACTGTCGATGTTGTTCTGGTCAATGTTGCAATCGACGAGAAATTCTTGGGAATAACTTTGTTCGCCCTTGTTCCGAACACCACGGAGTTCTTGGTAAGTTTGCTCTATCTCAACATTGCTTCATCTCTAACGCTGAGCAGAACGCCATATCGTTCGCCATGAATGGTAACATTGCCTTGTCCATGGAAATCGGATCAGCCTATGCCCTTCAGGTTTGCTTGCTTCAGATTCCAGCCTTAGTCCTTTTCAGTGCCATCAACGCCAGTACCCTCATCGGACCTGAATACACGTTCAGCCTCATATTCCCACAATGGGATATGGTTACGGTCATTCTCTGTGTCTTCCTCCTCAGCTATATGTACGGCGAAGGAAAGAGTAACTATTTCAAGGGTTCCATCCTCCTCCTCAGCTACCTCGTCGTCATCGTCGGCTTCTACTTCTCTGGCATGACAGACCTCAAGGCCATGGGAATGAATCGATTTGATGTCATGGAAGCCGGAGGAAGCTACAAGACTATTGGCAGACGCCGAGCTGGAAACGCATTTCAACAGTAATAAATGGACTAAGTACATATTGGCACCACCATTCATATATCCTCTCATTTGAGCGCTGGCGTTTGGGAGATTCTGCTGAGCGCTCTGATGTCATGCTGTAGATACCATCAGTCCTTGCTGAGCACACATTTTCTTCTTCTCGTATGTTGTTTCTCGCTGTCTCTAGAATATGGAGGAGTAGCATTTGTATGATAGAACCGGTTGCATTAGGATGGGGATAAAAATTAATTGACGGATTTTCTATTGATGTTAATTATCTAACAAGAGACTCTCCGATTCATGGCGGATCGGATGCGCGTCTACAGTGATACATCGTCCCCTGGTGGTCATTAGCTGGTCAATTTCCACTTACTTTCAGTGATGATTGCTTGTCACGATTGCCTCCTGCATTCTCTCTCCAATCTCGATGTTGACCGCTCTTCATTGCAAACGCCACAAGTCTGATTGAGGTACTGCCCAGCTTCGATGATTAGCCCGAAGCGCTGGAATCCTTCATGCTCATAGAACCGTAATCGAGCCCTCGACCTTAGAAGTGGATGTCAATTATCATTTCCTTTCCTATCTTCGGAATAACGTATAGGAATTGGTAATTGCTCTGTAAGATTACTTTACAAAGATATAAAATTGCTGATTGCTGCAAGTTCTGAACTTCGAATTAGCAAGCACGAGCGGCAGAGATCTTAAAAGGTTCTGGTATCTCCATTCACTAGTTCACGTCTTGAAGGTTGTGTTTCGCAAACTTAAGTAAACATGCAACATGTTGGTGTATTAACAGGCTTACGAGTCATCCCTGGAAGTTCAATTGCTCAGCATATATGTCTTGTCAAGAGCGAGTAGTCTATTTCACCTCAGGATAATGTTCTGACAACCCAACATCTACATCTACACCAACAGCCCTTCCTCCTCCCTCTATGCACCAACATCCTTCAAACTCTTCACCAAATCCACAATACTCTCTTCCAACCCTCTAAACTTAATACCCAACACCTCCTTTGCCCTCTTATTATCAAATCCATACACACCCCCCTCAGGATAATCCCCACCCTTCACTCCCTCAGCCGGCAGCTCATCCTTATACTCCGGGAAGTTCTTCCTGATAATCTCCGCAATCTCCTTATTCGAGAAATACCCCGCCGTGAAGAAGAACCGCTTGCCACCCGCCTCGGGCAGTTCCATAGCTTTCACGTGTCCAAGAGCTAGGTCGCGCACATCCGTCCAGAGGAAGACGCCCGTATCGGGGATAGACTCCTTATTCTGGCCTGTGATGAGATTCCTAACTCTCTGGTTGGAAGTATTGAGCGCAGAAAGATCATTTAGGTAATGCACGATCGGACCCAGCACAAGAGGCGGACACAGGGTCGCGATGGTGAAGTTAGGCTTCTCCTTCTCCTGGAAGTCCCAGGCTGCTTTCTCGGCGAAGGTCTTGGACGCACGGTAGCCGGTGCTGGGGTCCTTGCCGGCTTGGTCTTCAGTCACTGGGTTCCAGTCTTTTTCGCTGTAGACGTAGCCTGGTGCGGTGCCCTTGCCGGCGTCGACGATGCTGGCGAAGGAGGAGGTTATGACGACGCGTTTCACCGTGGGGGCATTCTTTTTGATGGCGGAGAGGACGCCTTTTGTTCCGTTGATGGCTGGATCTAGGAGGTCCTTTTTGGTGTCTGTTACGTTGAAATGGAAGGGGGAGGCGGTATCTGTGGAAGTTAGAGATTGCCCATTCTCGAAAGGTATTTTGAAAACAGGACGATACGCGTCCTTGGAAATTATCAAGACAGCTGAGGATGAATCTTGTACTTACGAATAACAGCCTCCAGTCCATCAATCTTGACGGCCTCATCAAAAGCTCCCTCAACCGCAATATCCTCTACGATCTTAAAGGAGAGCTTATCTCCAGCGTCCGGATGGGCAGATTTGATTTTGTCGGCTTTGGCTTGTGACCGGACAGTGGTGATAACTGTGTGTCCATTCTTGAGTAGAATATCCAGGACATGCGCGGCGATGAAACCGCTTCCACCTGTCAAATTTATTAGTATTCTCGTATTTCTGTGTGATGTTGAGATGAGTTCTGCGGGCGATAGTGGGGTGATGGAGGGGTAATTTTCATGTTGGAGTTGGAAAACCTTACCTGTGAGAAGAACTCTCGTCATTTTGTCAATTGATTCTCTGTAGGCTCTGAATCTGATTTGGTATGTAGGCGTAAGAGATTGATGCTTTGTTTGAAAGATATAGTTTACGGTGAGGATAGAGAGCGCCGGCCCTTATTCTTATACATTATGTCCCCCTTTCCCCCCTCCTCCCCGCGCCTGGCAGTCCAACGGCCATTAAGCATTCCCATCAACGTCATTTGAAACCCCTATGATGTTTAACCAACCACCCCGGTACATCTGGCAGTGAGCCAATCAGATGTACAATTTTACACCTCGGGAACCCAGCCGTATTAGTGCCACAACGGCACTTTTTAAGGCCAAGCCAGGTCTGGCTGATTTAACAGATGGGCAATTATTTGAATTTGGGTTGGTTTCTGAAGCTGATTCGCTAAGAATGTTGGGAGATTTCGGCAATAATATAATCTCCGGTATTTGCGTGTTCTATGTCCACTATCGCCAGATATCTTGAACGAGAAGAGGCAAAGTGAACAAATGGGTGAGTGAGTGAGTCACAAATTGCTATTGATAGGCTTTAAAAAGCTTGATTTCGGGTATCAGTGTTAGGAAATCAAGTTTTCGAATTTCCCACTGTGGATTGTAAACACCCATCTATTATGGTGACCAGACTTTAGCACTTGCACCAACTTTTGATTTGATTACGTCGTGGTTGTCTCTAGGAGGTGCATTGCAAAGCGTTCCAGTGCTTAGCAGAGACTGTCCCTGTAGTGTTGCTATGAGAACATTCGCGGTTACTTATCTTCAGAGTTGTCTCACTCAATGGCGATTTTTAGCATGCTTGCACTTTGTCAACAGGATCATGCATTCAATCAATTGCTAAGCTTCAAAGCGGAACGCCTGGTATATTTCCTTTCCTAACCATTCTACGCCATGCTCCTTTCCACCCGTTGAATTCCCGTCCCCTTTTCTCACAGACCGAAACCTTGTCATAAGCATCAATCATCGCATCATATTTCATAAGTATCATCGAGCCATATCCTTCCTCCCTTCCCATCTCCAACAACCCCTATCTATCACCAAGCGAAGCGAGCCGAGAAATAACCCAAGGCCGCACAACAATCAATCAAGAATCACTCTCGTAGCTCTCTCCATCAACAAGAATAACAACGTTAAGGCAAGCCGCGTACGCTTCACGGATAGCGCATGCCATGCTATACAACTTGTTAGCTTGCGTTCAGAGTAACAAGGAGACCGCTTGAAGAACAACTCACCAAGTCCTCTCCACATCCGCAACAACAGCACTCAGCCCCCAATGACTACACCACGCCCTCGCTAGAACCTCATTATCCTTAACACCAAACGCTTCCACCACAAGGACTTTCTCTTCATCTTCTTCCTCGCCTGCTTTCTTGTCTCCTAATTCTCCTGCCCGTGATGGGCTGCTACCACTACTGCCAGGATTAATGTTCATATTCAAACAGCCCCAGTCTCTAATTGCGAGTAGTTCGTCAATTTTTATGGCTTGATAGACGTAATCGAAGAAGAGAGGATGTGGCCCATGGGAACATGGGTATGCGGAGATGAAGGAGACGTCGTAAGAGAGGCGGAGGGGCCATGATTTACCATCGATGGCGAATTGGACGGCCGCGTCGTATGTTAATGGCTTTCCAGAATCTTTAGTGGTATCTTTGGATAATGATCGAGAGTGTTGGGGTGATGAGGGCGTAGGTGTTGTGTTGATTGGTTTCAGAGCGAGTTTTTCGATCCGAATGGTGTTCACAATCGAATACGGGTCGTGGTCGGGAAGGAGCAGTTGGTACTCAGAGACAGGGTATTTCTCGGACGGAGGACCGAGACAGTCAGACCGCTCGGTCATGCTCTCAATGTCGCTAATAGTGAGACGTTGTTTCGGTCTGCGCTGCCGAATCCTGGCTATCTGTATTCTAGCAAGATCCGGTGCTGGCCTTGCTGGCCCGATCCAGCCCCCTATCTCTCGGCAAGTGGGAGCTAACACTTTGCCAACAATTGATGTCGCTGACCAGTATGTATGGCTCCGGTACTGAAACCCGCTGTGTGGATGCATGTGGGTAAGTGCTGCTAAAGCATTACCACCTGCGTCGCTGTCACAATCGATCAGTGAGTTCATGATAAGCCCTAGTTTCACAGATGTCAGCGATGTCAACATTGCTTGGGATTGTCCCTAGACAGCTTGAAGACTTTCAAATCAGGAGTCAACGGGGTGTGCTTACATGGCATGGTACATCCAGGCAGAATCATTCCAGTAAAGTATGACATAGCATCCGAGGATCTATCTTCGAGAGCAACGTCGTCCACATCCCGTTCTTTGAGCACTTCATCTACTTTGGCGAGATTCGGCCATTTCATCGCTCTGGCAAACTTCCGCAGCGCTTTAACCTGTACTTTCTTCATGCGAAGCTGAAATCGAACTTTTCACATTCTAAATCAGCTAACTTCCTCCAAAGAAGGTCATTGCTGTGTACTGGTAAGACTTACTCTGTTGGGGATTCTCTCCCGTCGAAAACTTATGAATGCTCATACACTCTCTCCACCTCCTCACCAGCGCCAAATCCCACCTAATACAGGGAGGCAACTGGCTCAACAATTTCTCCTTTGCAAACTCGGCGTGTTGTTTCGAATGGATGCGTAAATACAACTCCATGCTCAGCAGCAATTGATGAAAGAACAGCTTATACCGTCCTTGTTCCGTGTACGTAGCATTGGCAAAGAACTTTGCCACTACTTGGTTCTCTGGCCTGCTGAAATCGATCCAATCCCTTCTTGACAGCACGACTATCAGGTCTGAGATCTGCTTTTCCATGGCTTTGTGAGGTGCTAGGATCCGGTCTGGATCGCGGAGGAGGTTCGAATATAAATTCTTGTACATCAGCCCCTCATAATCTTCTTCGAATCCTCCTTCGAGATAGATGAGCCGTTCAAGAATTACAGAAAGTTCAACTTCTCGAGGTACAACTCCAGGATCGCGAAGTTCGATCGGCGGGTTCATCTTCCCAGAAAGACTAGCCCAATGATTCAGGGTAATTGTTCCTGGTCTGACGCCATTACAGAAAGCCATACTCGGCTGTTCCAACGTTTCCCAAGGACTCGTAGCCTTTTCCAAGCCCTGAAGTCTCAATGAGTTCGCAGCAAAAGCATCCGTGTACACCTGTCCGACATCACTGCCCACCCCACCATTCCCCTGGCACGTCACGTAGAGATTATAGTATTCTTCCGCAGCATGTGGTATTGAATGCCTCACACCTTTGAAGACAGGTACACCCGAGGCAATAAGCTCCATAGCTTTGCCTTGCGACAACGCATCGTGGCGTGTGAATCCTGGAGGCGGCCATTCGCTCAATGGTTGGGGAGCAGGAATAGGACTCGCGCGGAGAGAGCTTGAGGTCGGGGGTGGTGGGCCAGATGCCCGTCGATGGCTGCTGCCATGTTCTGATTTCGCACGTCGACTCTGGGAGCTGTGGGAGCGGTCGTGATCGTGATCGTGATGATGGTGGGAATGCGTATGTCGATTGGGGTCGCGCTCGCGGCGGTGACGATGTTCGTTACGGTCCTTGTCTCTTTCTCTATCCCTATCCTTAACGCGGTCTCGTTCTTTGTCCTGTTATTTATAGTGTTAGAAGAACTCCATCAAGTGTCGATGACGTGGGGAGGAAAGTGAGGGGTACGTTTCTCGACTCCGAAGGCAGGCCTGAAGTACTACGACTTCTGAAAAGGCCGAGGATCTTTCGTTTGGCTTCGCTCATGGTGTATCATGCAGGCCACAAATCATGTTTAGAAAGTTAGGAATCGTGTGTGGTGTGCGGTGTTTTAGTTTTGTCGAGGGTCGCTGTCTGTCTTGCCGCGTAGCAGAGCGAGGCTGAGTACGAATATTTGCTGTCTCAGTTCCTTCTGCAGCCTAGAGACAGGGCGCGGTTGTGAGTGTGGATCTTCATATCCTCAGAAAATGCGAGAAGAGTGAAGGTTGGGAAGTGTCAAAAACTGAGAGAGTTTCGGCATCGTTTGCTTAACCTCGATTTTGCGGTTGTTGAGTGATTGACCGTTCATCTCACCTGTGCCGTATGCCACCGCATCGGTCTCAGATCCGATCAGCCTCGTAGAACGTGCACGGGCCAAGAGATCCGCACAGGGGTATTCTTGATTCCAAGCTTTGGTACGGAAAATCTCCATTTCATCATACCTAGTGGTAGTAGTCGAGCATGAATACCTAGATTTGGAATTGGTAGCGAAACTACAACTACCTATACAGCCACCTCTCCGCTATGCCCCATATTTACCAATTACCTCACCAACAATAACTACTATGTACCCTTTCTATTTTGCGTTCCAAGATCCAAAAATCTGTGCACGTCGCCAGGTTATAACAACTCAATCTTCACATCCGTTCTTAGCGGTGCCGCGGTCGTAATAGTAACATTTCCATGCACAGGCTCATTCAACCTCTCCATTGCAGCATGATACTAAAAATTGTTAGCATAGCGGCGAGAATTCTGCTGTATCACTTACCTGGAAGTAGAAGTTCAAAATGAGGGACATCATCAAGGCAAAGCTGACCACCATAGGTCCAATCATGTTATCGAAATCCTTGCCACTTCTCTCTACAATCATATTCCGTCGAACTCGGTGCATCACAGTGCCCCAGATACCGGCAAAGATTGCAATGGCCAAATAAATGAATCCAAATATCTCGGCAACCCTGTTCTTGCCGGCTGTGTTATACAGAGAGACAGCTAGGACTCCAAGGAGGACACAGATATGTTGCCATTTGAGGAAGGTTCTCTCGTTGGCGAGCCAGACCTTGGGTTCGACTTGCAAGGGTCCGGAATCTTTGATCAATTGTTTGGGTTTCGTCACCCCAGGCGGGAGGATGACGTTCCGCTCTCGTCGTGACTGGGCGTATCGCGAGAGCGAGAAAGAGGGGAAGATAGAGGACATGGTACCATAAGCACCTGCATTACTAGACTCTCCTTCTTCATCCTCGCCCTCCTCGCCGATGCTGTTGTCGTTCTGAGACTTACTCCTGCTGCTGAAGTCGGACCTTTTACCAGCTCTCTCCTCAGCGGCCATGCGCTCTGCCATGTAGGATTTGCCTAGTGGTGAACTAACAGCAGCTCTGAAGCTAGATGATGCCTTGGGTGTAGCTCCGAGCAAGCTGCCGACCACCTGCTCATTCTCTCTTCTCTTCGCCTTCCTTTCTTCTTCTTCCTCAAAGGCAGCTTGAGGATCTCTTCGAATGTCCGTTTCGAGTTCACTGAGCCAGAAAGGAAGATTGTTGACATTATCTTCGAATAATGATGCCACTCCGTGAACAAACTTTGAGAATCGAGGTGCCTTATGTACGAGATGGGATGCCATCAGATCCTCAACCCATTGGGGATGCTTCTTAGCGACCTCCTCCTTGACCTTGATCTCCAGGATAGAATATGGAAACCTCGAGATCTCACCCTTGTTGACATTTGTGAATGGGTAAGTCATAGCTCCCTCGTCGATGTCAAGTCTGTGCCAATTCTCGGGATTCCTACATGGCCGGTCTGGATCGATAGCATCCTCTCTGATGAAAGCCAGGCACGTGTCGATCGATATCCTGACCTTGTCATCCAGAGGCTTCTGGAAAGCCGTTCGAGTGTAGTTGGCTCGGAGTACTGGCTGCAACTCTTTTTCGATAATGAATTTCTGAATATCCACAACAGTATCCTTGAACTCTTGAATCTTGGCTGCTGGCTGCCCCTGGCGTTCCATTTTCGCAACGGCCTTCTCCATCTTGTACTCTCCCCTGATGAACGCTTGTATGTATTTCTCCTTGATCGCAAACTTCCGCTCCTCGCTGGTTCCATTTTCGTGAATCATCTTCTTCTCAATAACAAATTCGGGGCCAGATTTGAACTGTCCAAACCAGCGGATTCGAAGTGACGAGGCATCGACTTGACGGTCGACCTTTTGGTTGTACAGAGAGAACTCTGGATTATCGAAGTAGAGCGAGTTGAGCGTTGGGTCGCCTTGGTTCTCAAGATCCTTCGCAGATTGTTCACTGTACACCAGGACTGGAAGTCGTCGGAGGATATAGGTCTTGACCTCGAGGAGATTATCAGGGTGCACCCAGACTATAAGAGGTCAGCAATGGGACGTTCACATAAGCAGGGGAAGCTTACACTTGTAGGCAGTGTACCTCTCCCCATTCTGTATCTGCGATTGGGCCTCTGACGCCGAAGTTGCCGGCGTAGCCTCCGTCTCATCCAGCTGCTGTCTCACTGCATAATACATGATTGACAGCTTATTCAACAACGGCGAATATCCAGACTCGGTATTAAATGGTCTCTTGGACAGGCTCATCAGCATCATCGGTCGAATCTTGTAATTATTGCCCCTCTTCCGATCATGCTTCTTGACGATCTTTAAGAACGCAGTATAATTGATATTACTATACTTCTTCAGCTCCTTCGTCTCATTGATTATCTCGTCCAGCTCGGTCTCAATCTCCTTGAATCGGCCGGTCGTAATGTCGCCCTTCGCCTTGCCGTCCTCAGGAACTAAATCCTTCAGCTTGTCCGCGCAGGCATTGGCTCGTTGCTCGAGACTCTTGAAAGTCTCCTGCTGGAAGGCAGCGACTTTCTCGAGTTGCACGTTCAGAATCTCGTCGCAGAATTTGTTCTCGTCGGTTTCCGTCCATTTCGAGTCGTCCTCTTCGTTCTCACGTAGCATGGCCTTCAGCTTTGCATAGTCCATGTACTGGCCCTTCCATTTCGGATAGGCCGTGTTCCGCAGCTTCTTGCCAAAACGCATCTTGAGGGGAAGTTGTTGAGCAGAATTGTCGGTTGAGGGGTTGCTGAAGTTCGAAAGGAAGTTGGCTAGAGCTTCGAAGTGACGGGCGTGGGCTTTGGGCTTGGATGGATTGAGTTAGCGGTACAAGCCGACAGTCCTGTTAGGTCCTCCCCTCGGTACTTGCTGAGCTGGTGTGGTGCGGAAACAGGAAGCAACTGTAAACTACCCTTTCCAGGACAATTGAGCTTTGGTATCAAAGACGCCTTGTCAATTGGCAGATACAACGTCCAAAGAACAAAAAGACTGGTCTTTTCTCGCATCTGCTAAGTTCAACATAATTTCCTGCCGGAGAGCACAGATAGCCAAGCTTCTGTCCCAAATGCCCCTGCTAACAGGGATCACGAATAGCTCCAAGAGACCCGCGCAACGTGCGCTGTTAGAAGGTTGCCATTCGCTGATAAGTGACAATTGTAGGGCTATGTGAAGCGGGACGATGCATGTTTGAAAGTTTCTTTTTCCACCCCACTTCGGCCCCGATTGTTGACATTCGAAGCGATGCCATGGAATGAATGAAGCATTCGAGGGTCAGGATTCACGCCTGGGTCATGAACAGAAGCGCTGTCCTCAAAGTCACATGAGGATACAAAGCCAGGAAATGATATTTGTCTCTATCAAGGTAAAGCTACCTATTTAGATCTAGGGTGCCATAGATGTGAGAATGCTGTATACGGCTCGTTCAGGAGGAATCAGCTTGCAAGAATAATCACAATCAGACTCATGAGGTATGTACGATCCTTTGTATTGCCTATGTACAATGCAGCCAAGAAATAATGCGACGCGTCCCAATCCAATCCGCAATACAAGCCAAAAGTAAACTCCCATCATCTCGCATAGCCAATATTTCCCGTCTCCAAAAGATCGCTCATATCGTAAAAGGCATAAGATGAGAAGACGAGGTACACATACGAAGGCATCTTCCCCTTTCAAGTAACCGTGCATGCTCATGTGGTATCATATTGTAGCAAAAGAAGCTTAAAAGCCTCCTTTTTCTCCAAATGCTTTTCCCTTTCCCTCCTACACAAGCAACTTCGTGTGGCTATGAGAAACGTCGTCACCAGTTTTTTCCTTGATGTCATATCCAATACTCGTTTAAGATGCTGCTGCAGTAACCTGAGTAGGTGCACGCTCAGCGCGACCTTGGACCTCCTTTGCATGGTCTTTGCCAAAAATCTCCTGCGCCGTTCGCTTGACGATACCCCCAGTGACAGGAAGACTGGTGGAACCTTCCAGGTAGAGATCGACCTCGCGTGCAGATTGACGACCTTCGTTGATGCCCCTAAGTAAATGATCAGTATCGGTTCATTGTCAATTATGGTGGAGACTTACCAAACAATGAGGGACTGTCCACGACGGCAATCACCGGCAGCAAAGACACCTTCCACGTTGGTATGGTACTTGCCAGGCGGAGTCTTGACGTTCTTGCGAGCATCTTTCTCGACTTCATCACCAAGAACACGGTCCTCGGGACCCAAAAAGCCCATGGACAGAAGAACAAGCTCGGCAGGGAAGAATTGTTGCGAGCCCTCAATCTTTTTCATGTCCCATCCGCCAGTTGCAGACTTGGTCCACTCAACCCGAATGGTATTGATGCCCTTAACCTTACCTTCGCCATCATCGACAAAGTCCTCTGACATGACACAGAATTCACGAGGATCGTGGCCCATGTGTTGCTTGACCTCAGTATGGCCGTAATCTACACGGTAAATTCTGGGCCATTGTGGCCATGGGTTGTCACGAGCGCGCTCGTTAGGTGGCTGTGGCAGCAACTCGAAGTTGGTAACTGACTTAGCACCATGACGGACGGAAGTACCGATACAGTCATTTCCAGTATCACCACCACCAATGACCACAACATTCTTTCCCTTGGCTGAGATATACTCGCCATCTTGAAGCTCAGAGTCGAGAAGAGACTTCGTGTTCTTATGGAGGAACTGCATGGCGAAGTGGATACCCTCGAGATTTCGGTTTTTGATGGGAAGATCACGAGCAACTGTGGCACCAGTAGCAATGACCACCGCGTCATTCTCAGCCTTAAGGTCGCTGAGGGTGATCTGGTCTCCGATGGCGACTCCTGTCTTGAATACGACACCTTCAGCAGCCATGAAATCGGTACGGCGCTTGACAATCTTCTTGTCAAGCTTCATATTGGGAATGCCGTACATGAGAAGCCCACCAAGACGATCAGCTCGCTCGTAGAGAGTAACCGTGTGGCCGGCTTTGTTGAGTTGATCAGCGCAAGCGAGACCAGCTGGTCCAGATCCAATAATAGCAACAGTCTTGCCGGTGCGGACCTTTGGTGGCTGAGGAACCATCCATCCCATGTCGAAGCCTCGATCAATGATCGCACACTCGATAGACTTGATACCGACAGGGTCTTCGTTGATACCGAGGACGCAGGCGCCTTCACAAGGAGCCGGACAAACACGTCCAGTGAATTCGGGGAAGTTATTTGTCATGATAAGACGGTTGAGAGCATCTCTCCACTGATTTTGAAAAACCAACTCGTTCCATTTGGGGATAATGTTGGAGATTGGGCAGCCAGAGTCAGACTGACAGAAAGGAACACCGCAGTCCATGCAGCGAGCAGCTTGGTATTTGAGCTCATCTTCGTCGAGACGCTTGGACAACTCGGCCCAATCGCGAGTTCTGGTCTTGGCTGAGCGGTACTTCTCAGAGCGACGCTGGTACTTCATGAAACCCTTCGTCTTATCCAAGACAAGAGATCTCTTCTTCTCCACCGCTGCATCACCAACGGTCTCCTCGATATCTTGAAGGCTGGACTTCTCGTGCTTGGCCTTCTCCTTCATGTTCTTCTCGTGTTCACGGACAGGCAGACCGGGAATATTTGGCATCTGGAACTCTGCACGCTTGGCTTCGGCAGCCTTGGCAGCCTCTTCAGCAAGAACTCGCTTGTAATCGACTGGAAGAACCTTTACGAAGCGAGGAAGTGCTCGGTTGAAGTCGAGAAGGATACGGGCAGCGAGCTCAGAACCGGTATAATGGTGGTGATCCTCGATCAAGCCGCGAACGTAGGCGATTTCGGCAGGATCATCGATTCCTGAAGCCTCAACCATCTCAGGGTTGAGCTTGGACATGAAGTCTTGTTGGATATCAAGAATGTAAGCGATTCCACCGGACATACCAGCAGCAAAGTTGCGACCAGTGCTTCCAAGAATGAGCACACGACCTCCAGTCATGTATTCGCATCCGTGGTCACCAACACCTTCAACAACAGCTATAGCACCGGAGTTACGGACTGCAAAACGCTCTGCAGCAACACCACGGAAGAAACAAGTTCCACTGGTAGCACCATACAGACAGACGTTGCCGATGAGGACGTTCTCCTCAGCTTTGAACACAGCAGCGCGGGGCGGGTAGATGATGAGGCGTCCTCCCGAAAGTCCCTTGCCGACATAATCGTTTGAGTCTCCCTCCAGCTCCAGGGTAACACCTGGTGCAAGGAATGCACCGAAGGACTGGCCGGCAGAACCCTTGATGTTGACATGGACAGTGTCCATAGGCAGACCATCTTCTCCATAACGCTTGGAGATTTGATAGGACAGGGAAGTACCCATGGCACGATCAGTGTTGACAACATCGCACTCAATTCGAGACGGAAGTCCTTTATCGAGTGTCAATTCGGCCTCAGAGATCAGTTTATTGTCAAGTCTGACATAGAGGCGATGATCCTGCTTGCGGACATTGAATGTGGCAACACCAGGTCGCAACTTGTGAGCGGGGGTAAGAATCAAGGACAAGTCGATGTTCTGAGTCTTTGGTGTGCGGAGATCCTCACGAACTCTCAGCTTCTCAGCGTGTCCAACCATCTCGTTAATGGTTCTGAAGCCAAGCTTGGCCATGATGGCTCGCAATTCGTTTGCAATGTAGTAAAAGAAGTTGATGACATGCTCCGGGGTACCCTTGAACTTCTTTCGGAGCTCAGGATCTTGGGTGGCGATACCCACAGGGCAGGTGTTCTGTAAGAATATTAGCACATCGAATATCATTCAGTAGTTCGCCAGAACGTACCAGGTGGCATTTTCTCATCATGATACATCCCATGGCGATGAGGGGAGTGGTAGCAAAGCCCCACTCTTCGGCACCAAGCAAACAAGCAATGGCGACATCACGTCCAGTACGGAGTTGACCATCGGTCTGGACAACAACACGACCACGTAGGTCGTTCAACACCAAAGTCTGATGTGTCTCAGCAAGACCAAGCTCCCACGGAAGCCCAGCATACTTGATACCGGTCCAGCGAGAGGCACCAGTTCCGCCATCGTGACCCGAGATCAAAATGTGATCAGCCTTTGCCTTAGCGACACCAGAAGCGACAATTCCAACACCAGTTTCGGAAACAAGCTTGACGGATACTCGAGCACGAGGGTTAGAGCACTTCAGATCATAGATCAATTGCTTCAAATCTTCGATACTATAAATGTCGTGATGTGGAGGTGGGGAAATGAGACCGACACCAGGGGTAGAGTGACGAGTGCGAGCAATGGACTTCGACACCTTATGGCCGGGAAGCTCACCACCTTCTCCAGGCTTGGCACCTTGTGCCATCTTGATCTGAAGCTCATCGGAATCGGCGAGGTAGTTGGAAGTAACGCCGAATCGTCCGGAAGCGACTTGCTTAATAGCAGAGCGCATGGTATCGCCGTTCGGCATTCTCTCGGACCGCTCTGGGTCTTCACCACCTTCTCCAGTGTTGGACTTTCCGCCAAGACGGTTCATGGCAACAGCAAGGGTAGAGTGTGACTCCATGGAAATGGATCCATAGGACATGGCACCTGTGCAGAATCTTCGCACGATTTCTGTCCATGGCTCGACTTGATCAATGGGTACTGGAGCGCACTCGTCAAATTTGAAGTCAAGAAGACCTCGAAGGGTACAAGACTTGATCTGCTCGTATTCGGAAAGTGAGTACGCCTCGTAGGACTTGTCGTTCTTTGTGCGGACTGCATCTTGGATGTTGGCGATGGAGGTCGGGTCGTTGATGTGAGGCTCTCCACCATCGCGCCAATGGTACTCGCCTGACTCGACAAGACCTGGAACACTGACTGTATATCGGGATGGGAAACCCTTCTCATGAAATCTGAACGCGTCCTCAGCTATGAGCTCAAACGTGATACCCTTGATTCGGGTGGCCGTTCCCTTGAAGCAGCGGTCAACAACAGTGTCATCTACACCGAGTGCCTCGAAAATCTGCGCACCCTTATAACTTGCCAAGGTGGAGATGCCCATTTTACTCATGACCTTTAGGATACCACCATCGGCAGAGTACTTGTAGTTGCGAATAAGTTCATCGTCGGTGAGTTTCTTTCGGATAAGACCCTCACGGTTCAGCTTGATGATACACTCCATGGCCAGGTATGGATTGATGGCGTCAGCGCCGTAACCAACGAGGACACACATGTGGTGGACCTCACGTGCTTCGGCGGTCTCGACGACGAGCGCAGCAAGAGATCTCCACTTGTTATTAACCAAGTGGTGGTGTACCATTCCAGATGCGAGGAGTGCAGAGACTGGAACACGATCGGCAGATGTGGCACGATCAGAGAGAATGATAATCCGGTCCTTGTTATTGATTGCTGCGGTAGCTTGCTCGCAAATTTCGTCCAGGTGCCTGATGTAACCCTCAACTCCCTCAGACTTGGGGAACGTCAAGTCAATAACTTTGACGGTCCATCCAGAGTTCAACTTGTTGATGTTTTTGAGTGCATTGAACTCGGGTATCGAGAGAACGGGAGTGGGAAGAAGTAGTCTACCGCACTGAGAAGAGTCCATCTCGAGCAAGTTGCCTTGGGGTCCAACATAGCATTGCAGCGACATGACAATAGCCTCACGAATGGGATCGATCGGAGGGTTGGTGACTTGGGCGAAGAGTTGGCGGAAATACTCGTACAGCAGGCGAGGAGCTTGTGCAAGGCAGGCAAGTGGAGCATCGTTACCCATGGAACCGAGTGCTTCCTTTTCGTCGGAAGCCATGGGACCTAGGAGCAAACTAACTTGCTCGAAGGAGTACCCGAATGCTCTCAGCATAGGGTCTTCCTGAATTGTAGAAGCATCTGGCTTTGGGGCCAAGTCGACCGAGCCGTTCTTGACGAGGTCTTCATGAACCTTCGGTAGGTTCAACAATTCCTTTTGCAGCCATGCTCTGAAGTCGTGGCGCGTAGAGACGGTGCTCTTGAGTTCACTGTCGTCAATGATACGTCCAGCAAGAGTATCGACGAGCAACATTTTTCCAGGCTGCAGTCGACCCTTGAGGATTACACGCTCGGGATCCACGTGAATAGTACCGACTTCTGAGGCACAGATAATCCTATCATCGTCCATCACATAGTATCTGCAAGGGCGAAGACCATTTCTGTCCAGGTTTGCACCGCAGTATCTTCCATCTGCGAATGTGAAGAGAGCGGGTCCATCCCATGGCTCCATCTGGCAAGCTGCCCATTCGTAAAAAGCAGCCTTGGCAGGATCCATTGCGGAGTTGTCCTCCCAGGCTTCTGGGACCATAAGCATGACAGCTTCTGGAAGGGAGAGAACGCCGTTGACGGTCAACAATTCGAGAACGTTGTCAAAAGCGGCTGAATCAGAGCCACCGTCTTCAACGATTGGGTAGAGCGATTCAAGCTCGTCACCAAAAATATCTGACTGCATGACACCCTCGCGAGCTCGCATCCAGTTCTTATTCCCTCGCAATGTATTAATTTCACCTGGTTAGCTGTTAGTCCACGTACTGCAACTGGGTTTACAAATCGTTTCATACCATTGTGAGCAGCCCATCTCAATGGCTGAGCACGATCCCAAGATGGGAACGTGTTGGTAGAAAAACGAGAATGCACGAGAGCGAAATGGGCTTCGTAATCGGCATTAACCAGATCATAGTAGTACTGGTAAACTTGCACAGGCGCAAGTTGGCCCTTGTAAACAATATTCTTGTTAGACAATGAGCACAAATAGAACCAGTTGTGCAGACCAATGGTATGGGTCGCACGCTTTCGGAGCACGTAAAGTTGTCTTTCGAAGTATTTCTCATCAAAATGATCAGGGTCGGTGGTCTCTGGCGAATTGCCATAACCATATGCAGATGCTAGCACAACGAACGGCTGCAAAATGATAGGCTCACGAGAAGCAGCAGCGGGACCAAGAAGAGTAGAATCTTTAGGAGGCTCTCGCCATCCCAATACCCTCAACCCCAGTGACTCTGAGATCTCCTCCAATTGTCTCTTTGATTCATGCAACGTCTCCTCGTCTGGTTTGAAGAAAAGATTTCCCACAGCGTATTGCCCCAAAGGAGGAAGCTTGATATCCGTTTCGCGTTCGAAATTCTTAATGAAGAATTTGTGGGGAATCGAAGTCATGACACCTGCTCCATCTCCATCTCGCGCATCTGATCCCACTGCACCACGATGGGTCATGTTACACAACAAATTCCGCGCTGGTGAACACAAAGTATTAGCATAATGCTGTGCAGTATAGATGTAGGGGCATACCATCGCTGACAATCTTGTGGCTCGCCTTGCCCTTTATGTGACTGTAACCTGGTTAGTTGTGCCGTCCGCTGGCTGGTTGGTGGATTGGGGCATTCGTACCAGGCAAACCCGACACCACAAGCATCTTTCTCCAGTCCTGGATCATACAATCCCCTAAGCAGTTCATCAGTCTCATCATCCCGGATATCGGGAACGACCCAACTCACTGCTTCACCGGCAGAGCTCCTGCCCACGATTCATTCTCCTCTGTCTGGTACTCATATTGATGGTACGGTTCGTTTTCCGCGTCAATCTGGGTTTGTCTGTCGTTGAAATCGTCGACTTTTGCCATAGCAGGCAAAGTTGCGGCGACTTCGAGGGTGTTCAAGTTTGTAATGGTGTTTTAGCCTTTCTTTGTATTGCGCGGGCTGCTGTGCGACTAATTGTTTGTCTGTAGGGGCAAAAGCAGATCAGTAAAATAATAGGCGAAGTAATGTAGTGTTATGTCTTTTAGTTCAGATTAATGTTGTGCGTTTCGAATGGGAAAATCGAGCAGGAAAATGAAAGGAACAAGAAGGAGAGTTTTGGAGAGGAATGGATGGCTGCTGTAGCTCGAGTAGCGCGGTGACTTTGCCGATCGGTTGCGTCAGGACCGGCTTGTGCTTTTTTTACTCTGCTGCGTTGCCAGGCGGACTTGGAATGGCCGGCTCTGTTAATTTGGCGTTGGTCTCCTCCCAATTTATACTCAATTGCGCCCCCGCGCACCAGCTTGATAAGATAAACCTCACTATCTGCTGGACAGCTCAGAATGGCTGCATGCATGATGATGCTGATGCCCACTGGGATTTGGCCCACGATACACGATAACAGGCGATTGGCGGGTCCCGGACGGTAGGTGAGGTAGAGTGAGGGGGAGACAAGCAGGGGAGAAAGGAAGGTAAGGCAGGTAAGGTAAATAAATAATGCTACTCACAATTGTATGGAATCACAGCTCGACTGGACAACACAACACCGCTTTGGGGGGTTGGGGGCAGTTGGAATGAAGTCGGGGAGGGAGGAATGGAAGAATTGGGAGGAGGGAGGGTTTTTATTGCTCCCACGGGATTTGGCTGGCGTGGTTTCGTTGGTGGAGGTGAATTTAATGAGGGGTTCTGAGCTAGTGATGGTACAGTACGAAAGTGGAAGTGAAAGGTTCGTTCGGCCTGCACCGGACGGACGTCTCGTCTCGTCTCATCCAGATCTGACGAGCAGGGGGGCCAGGAGTCAGGACTCTGGAAAACTTCATCCAATGGAAAGGTCATCAAATGCTTCGGATCCTGGGCTAGGTGTTTGCTCTTAATTTTTTGCTCCCTCTCCCTCTCTTTCCCGGGGGCCGCAACAATCTGACTTCCTGGGACACATCTCCAGCACAGTTGACAAAGTGCATCTCATGTTGCAACCCTACTCCAACTATGTTACCAGATGTGAGACTACTAGTACTGTACTGCCATCTACTGTAACGAAGCTATTCAAGCTCTGCCCCTGCGAGCCCTGTAAAAGTGCTAACAACCGTGATGAACACGGTGATCTTTTTCCAACTCCCTCCTCCGCCACGTCGTCCATAAGTTGAACATGCCATCTGCCATCCACCCTCCAAAGGTCCTGTACCGGCCCTCACAAGCGGGGATCAACAAGATGGTGACATGTTCCACTCTCCAAGCTGCCTCTAGCTCTCCCATTAGTTCGAAGTTGCTCATCTGTGAAGATATAGCCGAGAACAGTCAGGTATCATCTCCTCTTCCCACCCTTCGCATCCTCGGAAGCACTTGTCTTTCCTCGAGGCTCGCAGCTACTGTATGTAGCTTCCTGGATGTTTAACAACACCCCCCCCCCCCCCCCCCCCCCCCCCCCCCCCACACATCGAGCCAGAAAAGCTCGAGCGTCTTGCCAGGCTGCAGCTCGAGCTGCATATGTCGTGCTGCTCAGGCTGCCGAGTACTCACTCAAATAATAATGCAAGATGTACATTGGTTCAGCAAATAGAATGTGGGAAGCGTAGCCTCATCCTGCAGCATCGTCGACGAGACCGCGAAAAAAACTTTCTTCTTGCTGCAAGCCGATATCGCCGTTGACCAGTACGAGCAGCGTCAACCTTATTACATACCGAGATTGCTGATAGGCCAATCCTCACACGGGGGGCTCATTGAGACGGGCAGATGGGCCGTCGTAACTGGCCCGCTGAAACCACCAAGCATCAAGCTCGCCGAGGGACAGCAGGACTGCAGCTAAGCTTGCTAGTACAGTACAGTACAGTAGCTTACAGCAAACTAAAAGAGGTGCCGGGAGCTGAAGCGGAACATTATTTTGCAGATGGAAAGGGAAGATTTTATACTTATCAGCATACGCCATTGGACAGCCTTCCAGCCAGGGGTCCCCGCAGCCGGGTGGTACGTAGTGAGAATGACACATGAGAGAGACATAGAAACCTCGTATGCTCCAATCAGCGCCCGAGGATAAACAGATTGGAACAGGCATCTTGGAGGGGTTTGGGGTCCCTGCCACGCATGCTGCATGCTCTTCCACCCCTGTCGACATGCCCCACGCAGGAGCTGCGCTGCATGGGGTGGTGGATCGAGGTTGGAATTCTGTGCACTTGTGCTCGTGATGCCGGAATTTCTTGGAACACGTCGACTTTGAACCCGGGCGCAATCGGGATCAGCAGATGGACAAGTCCTGACTCCTGACCCGTTCTACCCAACACCAGGCGAGAAAGCCAGACAGACTTAAAAGGCGGTCAGAATTTGGAGACAGTCGCAGAATTCTTCTCATCGCTTCAGAGTTTTCGGTTGCTTAGGCGGCTGAACGTGCGAAACGATATCTCATGAAAAGAAAGTTCCTCGGACATCCAGCTACCTCATCGCCCCTTGGACCCGAAGATCGGATCAAGTGAGGAGATACTGGTCAGCATGAGGAGTATTCATAAACTTAATGCAGGTGGAATTCCCCATTGCTCCCATGCATGATTGTTCCCAAAATACAATTGAACAAAGGAACTTGTTTGGTAGCAGAGGGTGACTAGGATAAACCCTGGGGTAGACTCTTAGCGGAACAAATTACCCTTCTAGTAATTCTTACTACATGCAGACCAAGTTGTGAATCTCGAATGAGTAATTCGTTGTTCCTACCTTACCTTACCGAGGGGATTATTGAGGAAGGCTGAGAACTTGAGAAGCGGGAGAGGGGTACGTATGATTAAAGTTTAGCGTTGCCTCGCCTGGGAACGAAGTCCGTGCCCTGAGCTTTCGTTGCAATGTCAACAACGTTGCGTGACCGTATACTTAGCAGCTCCTTGAAATACTCCAGATCGCAAAATGTTTTCTCTACCAAGTTTAGCACCGCAGGATGTACGTTGGTCCTGTTCTCCCAACTACCACATCCTGACATGGGACGAGTCCTGTAGCTGTCCGACAATACTCCCCCAGGCAGGGGCTTCAGCAATAGTAACTGACAGAAATAGTCCTATTCATTATGGTATACCTCGTCCACAAGCCCCAACCCATCAGCTTTCGCCGACCAACCCTCACCATCCAATCCGCATGACCATACAACTACGCACCAACCGTCTAGACGCCATCTGCCCACACACCGAAGACCTCTCTCCCGCCTCCGACACGATGAAGAGTACATGGAGCGTCGCAAGATCAACATACAGAACTATGGCAGCAGCTGGATCAAGCCCCCGGGAATCCAGAAATCTCTTCACCAACAGCGCGAGGAGAAGCGCGAAATGGAGGAACATCAGGAAGCTCTGCGGCGCGAAGCCCTAGCACAGGAACTAGCCGAGGCAGAAGCTGCTGAAGGTGTAGATGACCTGTTACAGGGGGAAGGTATGGATGGCGAAATGGAGGAAGCAAGAGATCTGGACGATGAGGTACCGGATGCCGATGTAACGAGGCTGTTAGATTCGGATTCGGAGTCTAGCGAAGGGGATGAGGAGAATGACGTGGAAGATGTACCGAGGAATGTCCTAGCTTCACGATTACCAGATGATGTCTACAGAGAGGCTTTAATTCGGGGAGATGAAGTACGTCAGACAAGGTTTGGGGATCAGGGCTCGGTTGGGGACGAGGACGAGGGAGGAGAGGACTTGTTGCAAGAAGAAGATTTGGTGCATGAGCATGACGATCAACAGCACGATCTGGACATGAATATGGACGGTGACCTGGACGATGATATTCCGGAGGCTTCAGTCGATGGATACGAGCATACTGACACGGAGGAAGAGCTGTCAAGCAGTGAGGAGGAGAGTGGGGATGACAGTCAGTTGCCACAACGCGCTGCCGCCTCTAGTATGGTCAGGAGTGATGGGACACAGAACAGCATGGATTTGAGTATGCTGATGTCGGGAAGTAGTCAGCTGGGAAGCAGCCCTCGACGACTATCCGGATTCCGCAACAGGAGAGGACGATCTTCTTAGAAAGCCTTCAAGATCGTTGAAGGAAAGCTATCCTTGAATTCGCCTTAGGGACCAGCAGAGAGCAGCACAAAGCTTGTATGAAAGGTTTAGCATGTAGCTAACACCCACAAGCCCATGAGAAAAAAACAAATTAGATACCCAAGCAGAAGATTCAAATATGTATTAACAGCCAGCGCGCAGCCCAGCATTCCAATAAATCGCTTCCTCTAAAATACACTCCCATACCCTATGATAGCCCAGACGCCGAACCTCCATGCAAAAATAGACCACTGTCTCTGTCAGGCCGGAATGAATATACACATGTTTCCGTGCAGAGCAGACTTCTTTAATTTCCGCCGCTCTAAATCCAAACCCAGAAAAACAAGAAACCCACAGCCGCAAAGAAGGCCAACCACACCTTCCATCCAACACCAGTTCTCTCAGCCATAACAAGCATACGGTTCATGGTCCCCTTCAACTTGAGCCTGGTGCCATCGAAAGAATCATTCATTTTCTCGGCAAGAGCTGAGGATTCGCGGATCTCGTCTCCAATGGCTATCGTCATCTGGGAAGTATTAGTCGAAATGCTCCAGTTACGAGTGAATGGCGGGACATACATCTTTCAGTTGTCGTACTTTGCCCATTATGCCTTCCACTTGTCCATCATTCTGGCTTTCTAATTCATTCAAGACTGCATCGCTGTATTGGCCTCTGTGATCTCCCAGTCAGCATGTTCTCATTCATACCATGTCCAAATGCACTCCAACGCCCACTTCCCGGCCCTGCTCCATCTCGTAAGTGTGACTCCTTCTGCGGTCTACCATCTTCTCAAAACCTCCGAGACCTGCAGCACAAGAAATGCAGAAGACCAACCTTTTATTCGGCGTCGCAGGTCTGTACCCAGGCTGCTCTACCCCCAAACTCCCAGCACTCCCATTGCCATTTCCACCCGAGTAACCATATCCACCACCAGCATAGCGATTCGGGCTCACACTTCCATTACCTCTCGCGTTCCCATTACTGCTTCCGCCGCCGCCGTTATAGCCTTCGAAGAGCGCGCTCCTCGGATCGCGCTGGTGTAAAGAAGAAGGTCCAAATCTGCTGTAGGAAGCGAAAGTTGTCAGTAAAAAATAGTACACAGAGTGATGGATAGAAGAAAACCCCGTGTGCAGCTGTAGTAAATTTATGCTGGTGGCAGGGGCGCAAAAGGCTGTTGAAGAAGGCGTTCGATACATCCCCTTTTGGGCGCCCTTCAGCCGTGCCCAGAGGAGTAATGCAAGAATGCTTGTTTGAGTCGCAAAGCATTAGACACAGGTTGATAAAGTACTAACCTTGAAGCCATTGTTTGCTGTGCTCTAGGAATCGCAGCGCAACAATTCAAGAGGATGGGGCGAAGTTGCGAAATGTGTTCTTTCAAGCCACCCGGTCATTCGACCTCGAACTTGGTGGTAGTTGAAAATGGGATCACGAAATTGCTGTTATTTCCGCTTTCAGGGGTCTTGAAGAATGTTCGTTACAGATTTATGCATCTAAAGTTTTTTCCAGTGCTTGAAAGATTAATATGTGCAGAAATGATTTTTCAGCCTTATTTGGTCTCAGCATATTCGATTTTCACTTAATGATCAAGTCGCGCTGCTGATCAACTCATGGGGCTCACGACGAGTTAGTTGCATTCACAGCGTCTTCGCTACGATGTGCTCATTTTCTTTATGATTTTATGAAAGTGATACAAACAAAGAGCATGCGCGGGTTTAACGCTCCACCCATCCATTCATATGCATGACGCATGTTGTCGTCGCTCTACCAAATCAGCCCAATCGTCATATCATATGCCCTCGTAATGCAATCAATGTTGTAGGAAAACTTTTGTCGGTCTAGCGATGAGGAGAAAGTGAACCGATGCCAAGTCGAAGTCGAGGGCAGAGGACGTCGCTGATCGAATAAGCCCGAGAACCAGCAAACATGCAAGTACAACAAAACCGCAAGTATTGCCGGCCAAGGGTTCTGTTGCAGGGGGTCGTATGCCAACAGTCCAGTAAATCCAATCGTCTACCGCCCAATTACCCACGTATCTTCAACACACACCTCTACTTGTCCTTCATCTCAGCATCGGAGTCCTGTGGAGGCTCCTCGAAGTCTCCATCATCATCGGAGTCCTCGTCCATCTCACCAGCAGCCTTCATCTCCTCGGCTGCCTTGGCGTAGTCGATCTTAACACCACGAGTGCGGCGGCCAGACTCAATGATGTTGGTTCTGTCGATAGCTGCCATCTCGTCGTCTTGCTCCTCTGTGGCTTGTTAGGCAATATTCAGATTGGCTCGCAGGGATGCCTTACCAACTACATCATCCTGCTTGAAGTGTTAGTCCAAAATGCGCTGTATTCTGAATGGATAAGCCACTCACCTCATCAACTTCGACGTCCTCGTCGCTGGAGCTGTCATCAACCTCCATGGTGGTATCATTCTCAGGCTCAGCAGCGCCTTTGCCCTTTCCCTTATCGGCGATGGAGGTGTTTGCAGATCCAGACTGGTCAGCCATTTTGAGACGGTTTCTAAGTGTTGAGGAGTTTGTGGTGTAGTTGTGATTGTACTTGGGTTGGTGAGTTGACGGTTATTCGATTTGCAGGGGCGAGAGGAAGCTGAAATCGCGAGATCGCGCTTACTTTTGCAAGGACGCGAAGGCTGCAGCCGCCCTTGGAAAGCACGGTCCACAGCCTATTCAGGGCGGCGCTTTGATTGGACCGTCACTTCTGCCTCCAAGATTTATGGGAAAGAGAAGAGAAGGGAAAGGGATCAAGAAAATCAGTTATGAAGCTTGGAGGATATTCTATGTAATGAGTGAAACATCTCACAATATCCACATGGTGTGCAACAATAGCACAATCATGTACAACCACTCTAGCCAAACAGCCGGATCTGTGAGCAACACCAGCCAATTCGAATGGTGATTATCAAAGGGAAGAAGCTGCTTTGGCACCATTACTTTGGTCCAATGTGCTCGCCTGTCTACTTAGACATATTGGACGGTACGCGTTGTTGCCTCGGTAGCTGAGGAGATTGTTGCCGGAATCCGAGTCCAACGCTGCTGTAAACGATACGACTGGAGAAGCCGCTTGACAAATGATATAAGGGAAACACTATCAAGAAATAACAGACAGCTCTAGCAGACAAATCTCATTAGCACTTACTGCATACGCAAGTATACCTAGTTACAACATGCCCTTTTTATGGACAACATATGAACGTCCAAAAATCAGAATACCATGAGGAGAACAACTTGCAGCTCTCAGCAAATGACCACATACATCACTTGAATTTGGAAAACGTTCTTGGGAAGTATCAGCCTGTTCAGCTTGAGCAGAAGAATTTTCCTATCAACCCTAAGTAGAATTGATCACTGGAGTTTATGAACGGAAAATATCAATCGAACAGACATGACGAAATGCTGACACTGCCAGAGGTTCAGAGCATTAGGAAAATTCGCATACAGAAGCAAAACATACTCCCATATCTTAAATCCACAATTCAAGAGATATATGTTCATCCATTACCATTCTAAAATACAACGTCGGTACACTTATTCCCCACCACCGGTCGTGAGCATGATGATAATACCACCAGCAATCACTGCATCTAAAGTCAGTACGACACTTCCACAAACTCAAAAGCCGCCCAAGAAAGAAGAACTTACCCCACCAATACTTCTGCAAAAGAGTCTTCTCCGTCGGTATCTCCTCGACCTTCCCCTCGGGATTCAACACCACCGGCCGATTCAAAAACGGCTTCGCTCCCTCCCTCATCTTGACCACCTTAACCTTCGGTCCAAAATCCCTCGTCTGTCCCGCATCGACACTGCTACTCTTACAGCTAACCCCAATGACACCACCTTGCGCATCCAAGTTCAAGACAATCGTTGGCGCATACCCCTTCGCAAACGTCTCCACGGACGTAGTCGATGTCGAGGACTTCCATGTTGCGGTGGCAGGATCGTAGATTCCGACACGCAGGAGCTTGGAGGAGAGATCTTCGTCTTCGAAAAGAGGGGATTCGTAGGAGAGGATCTCGGAGGAGAGGGTGGAGGGGTTGAATTTGATTTCGGCGAGGGACAGAGGTGCGGATTTGGATGTAAGTGGTTGGATGTAGACGGTTGTGCTATCTATTAACTCGGAGCTTATTGCTAATACAGGGACGCAAATTGCGACAAGGACGCCGAGGAACCTCATACTTGTTGTGCTGAGGTTGATGGTGATGAGGTTGGGCTGTTGTCAAGCCGGATGCCAGGCATGGGGCCAAGAGATGTGAGATGGGTCAGCCTTCCCGAAGATCCTCGTCAGGTGTTTTTCTGGCATGACAAGGCTGAGATGCTGCAACCTGTGAATTTGTTGCAACGATGTAATTGTTATCTTGATGGCCAAAAATATTTATGATTCTAGAAAACAGAGAGCTCGGCTCCCGATCTTAATACGCTAGATCCTTACAGTTGAACTCGTGCCAACTTTTGGTGAAGAACAAAAACAAGCGGATATGCTGAGAATTATACACAAGCCATTGAATTCAGCTGTATTCTTGGTCACGTGAGGCCTTGAATCCCCCATGATGTCCTGCCCTCCCTAAAAATCGCTTCTCATCTATGGATCACTGATTATCTTGAATCTGACCATCCTTGGTATGAAGTTCCCCCAATAACAAAACGCCAATATCCTCCTTATGCTACCAAAGAAAATCGAAGTGGGTATAAGTCGTCCTCCGCCTCATAAACAGCTCCTTTTAGTTCAAGAGGAGCTCCCTTCTGAATGAAGGGACTTTTCCTCAAGAGGCTCGTCCTTAATCGTAGATACGTCATCCATCCACGCCTTCCACTTCGTATCTGTTGTGGATTCTGGCGAGATCTCAGCCTTGTCATCTGGGCTGGATCTTGACCCGTCCAAGTCATTACTATCTTCATCGTCGTCGTCATCCTCATCTATAGAGCTCGAGTCACTCTCGATCACGTAGCCATCTGCTCTCTCAACCAGGCCATTATAGTAATCAACCAGTGCTTCTGGGTTTGGTACAATTTTCCAATCAACCCTGTATAAGAAATCTAGTTCCAGTAAACCAAGCTCTGCAATCT
The DNA here is from genome assembly GCF_030347475.1 of Cadophora gregata. Lineage (NCBI taxonomy): Eukaryota > Fungi > Ascomycota > Leotiomycetes > Helotiales > Ploettnerulaceae > Cadophora > Cadophora gregata. Next base: position 2,040,240 of record NW_026695927.1, read on the forward strand.
TGATTCCCCCCACTCTAGCATATGTAGCGTTGTTCCAAAAAGAGTCAGAAAGGCCTTTGGCAGCCACTGTTGCGGCGGTTATCAGAAATCGATGGACCGTCAGGGTCGTGACTGTGAACGCTGGGTAGAGCAAGCAGAGCCTATCAATGTAGTAAACCATTGATAGTAGTAGCGGAGGTGTGAGAGTAGCGTGTTTAGCAAGCCTTTGCAAGTAGTCCAATACGGATATACCAGGGGGCGTCCTGCGTGTGTGAGTCCAAACCACTTCATTACAAGCAGAGATCTACTTACCTTGAATGGAACCGCGTGAGCACGCCACTTTGAAGCGGGAGTCTATCATTTGTTGTAATGAGTTCCTGTATCATGTTCGCGATCAATACGACCATATCTTCCACAGCACAGAACTCATATTTGGCAGGTAGAACTTTCGGCTCCTGATCCGATCTGGGTCGCTTCGTGCGTATGGTTTGGGTGGTCGTAGGTATAGACTGTGCAGTGCCTTGAGACTGCCGCCTCTTCAATCCAGGAGACTCGGGTTGGAGAGCAGGTTTGTTTGGGGAGGGGGGTATGGAGGGGGCGGTTGCTGAGGCTGGAGCCACTAAATCTTCGGTTTGCTCGACCTTTACAGGCACAGCTGGCTCGACGGGATGGTCGACTTTCGAGTTCATGATGGGACTCCACTGTGTCGCAGCGTCCACATATCGTGCTTGCGCTCGTTGTGGTGGGGTGCGGTATGCGACAGAGCCCTGCGACCTGGAGCTGGAGTTTCTTCTAGATAATGGCGACGATGGAAGCGAGTGCGAAGTCGGCGCATAGTGGAAGATAGGTGAAGTAGCAGGCGATGCTCTATGTTGTGGTAATGGCTTCAGCATGTTCTAGGAAGGAAAGGCATCCTCTAAGCTGCTCGATGATCCAGGCGCAATGGAGGCAATTGTGAAGGAAGGGACGAGAGTGGGATGCGACCAGGAGCAGGAAAGGTCGTTTGGGCGAAATTATGGTCTTGCAGAATGTGTCGTGAGTAAAGTGGGTTGAAAATGTACAGACGAATGTCAACGCAGGGTCTCTGTGCGTGAGATTTGGTTGATGTTGTCTTTCCGTGTGAGAGCGGCTGTGGTTGCGCCTCAATGGCGGGCGTGAAATTTTGCTCGCTCGCACCAGACTAGATGATCGCAATGGCCTCGACCGCGAAAAGTCGTATTACAGATATCTAGTGAAAGATAGAATTGGCTCGATCTCGCACAGAACTACATCTTTGGCTACATCTTTGGCCTTTCGAGTGTTTGCTGTTACTAGAGGCTGAAGGTGCTGGTGAATCGAAGAGGTGGACGTTGGTAGTTGGGCATTTGACTTCAAGTGAGGGAGGGAGGTTCATCGGGAGAACAGGGCAGACGAGGCTGACAATTGAAGCATGTACACACTTAGCCGAACTCCATCTCCTCCCATGATCAACACACCTCCCTGTCGCCGTGCAACCATTTACTCACAATTGCAGCGGCAAACATTTATATCGACAGGATCGCATAGCACGGATTCAGCTGCTTTCCAGTATCTTTTCCGCGCCTCCCAATATCCTATCTCTCTCTGAAAGCTCCAGCAGTCCGCTTCAGCGAACGGTCCTTTCAAGAACCCAGATATCGAATGCTTGTACGAGCCGAACACGCGCATCCATAATTCCTCCACAATGGCTAGACAGCCCTGGGTTGCACAGATCCGCAATGCAAGAACGCCGACCGAGCAAATACTGGTGCTGAAGGCGCTCAAAAATGAGATAGTTGGGCACCCGTTGAAGAAAGAGCTGGCCATCACCGAAGGTGTTTTGGAACCTGTTGTCCGTTTGACTTTCAACAAAGCTGGTAGTAGGCAGGATGGGAAGTCGCATGATCATAGCTTTGCCTCGAGACCCTTGGTGGAAGAGGAACAGCTTAGATTACAAGGTCTCCAAGTGGTGGCAAGCGTTGCTCTAGGTGATGCATACTCGCCCAACTACTATCAATCTATATGCTAACACGCAGAAGGCGGTCCGCCATTCCTCACACCTCTACAAGCCGCCGCCTCCTTGCCGGCTATTCTGTCAAATCTTTGTCCATCAAGCAACCCTTCACAACTGGTCTTGACATCGCTCCGAGCTCTCTCCAACCTGGCAGAATCGGCCGCCTTAGCTTCCAACACACATTCGTTGAGCACAAGTGCAATCGCAGAGCACCTTTTCTCGCGCCAGAATCTCAACTCGTTGTGCAAAATATTGTCGCAGACGTCAACATCGTCCAATTCTCAAACACAGATATCACTTGTGGCAACCTTGATAAGTCGGGTATGTCGCGAGGAACGTCATCAACAGGGTCTAGCAAATTCGGGAGTTCTTGATGCTCTTGCTACAAAATTGGCTAGCTTTGTTGTTGCTGAAGGATTGGTAATACCTGGAGCAGAGGTACAATCCCAGAGAGATGGTTTGCAGGACTTCTTCCCAGGACCGGCTCCAGCAAATGGTAGGCTGTCGGTGATTCTGGAAGCAATTGCTGCTATTATCGCCAATTCAAAGTGCAGAGCATCTCAATTGCTGTATTCTCCATCCATACTAGCCATATATCCTACATCCTTGCCGGCCGAGTTTTCTGGTACCCAGAATGCCCGTGCAGCGTGGAATGCCTTCAATGCAGCTGGGTTGAGTGTACGCCAGAGCCAGCTCAACGCAGTGGACTATCTACTACCATTTATTCCTCTGCATCAGCTCAAAAACACTAACGCTCAGGCGTCCGCTTTTCCACCACTGGGCACTTCCAATTCGAGTCAGAACTTAGCGCTAAATGGCCGTTCAAGTTCAAGGCCGATTGTTTCAACGTTGTCAAACTGGCCTGATTCACCAAACCTGGAATCTCCCCAGGAGTCCTCGGCGACTGAAATAGAAGAGCCTGAAAGCCCACTCATTGCTTATCTCATATTGTTGCTTAAGTTGCGGACTGGCTCGGAGCGACTCATGGCTGCTTCTGTCCTGACTGTTCTCTACAGAGCAGGTTTGACGAACAAGACAAGGGAAACTGCTCTTGGGTTACTCGTGGTACCCCTTCTGGTTCAAATGCTTGGAGATGATAACATCTTTCTCGCAGGCAACGATAGCCTTGAGGATGAGGAGGCACTACTACTGGATCGGACAGTCAAGGAGCGAGCACCTGTCGTTCTTGCAATGCTCATCACAGACAGTGAGTATCTTCAGAAAGCTGCATTCGATGCCGGTGTTGTTAGTAAACTCTCCAAAATGCTCAAGGTATCATATGATCCTGCACTAGAGTCTATAGGATCAGGCCCTTGGTCTCCAGATCGAGACGAACGTGGAGGAGGCCACGATACGCTGTCTCTAGGCAACACCGGTCAATCCCCTGCATTGCTGCACAAAATTAAAGTCAGAGAGAGTGTGCTCAAAGCGATCGCCGCACTTGTACCATTCAAGGATGAGTACAGGAAAGCCATCGTTGATCAAGGGATGATGCCTTACATAGTGTCTTCTATGAGCGCAAGCCCCCGCAAGCCGTCAGCAAAATCCAAGAAGAAGAATGATAAGGCATCTGATGACTCGAGCGACGACGAATCGAAAGGAGATTATGGAACGAATCCGGTCGAAGTTCTCATTGCAGCATGTGGGGCTGTTCGTGCATTGTCTCGGTCTGTCAGTGTTTTACGAACCACGTTGATAGATAACGGTGTGGCGGAACCCGTGTTCCAGCTCCTACAGCACCCAGATATCGAAGTGCAGATTGCTGCAACAGCAACTGTTTGCAATCTACTCACCGATGTCAGCCCGATGCGCGAGGTGAGTTTTCCTATTGTAGACTGTTTCGACGGCCGTCTAACAGAAACGAAGCCTATTTCAGAAGCTGGAGTTCTTAAAATACTCTGTGAGCACGCTAGATCTATGAACGCGAAGCTACGACTTAATGCCGTCTGGTCATTGAAGCATTTCGTTCATGGCGTCAGCAATGATATGAAGAGGCAATGTCTAGAAGAAATTGGCCCAGGATGGTTGGTGCAACTGATCTGTGACGATACTGAAGATGAGGCGCTTCTCAACTCGAGAGGGCAGATCGACAGAGAGAGTCCGCGGAATGATGAGATGGACGAAGATGTGGTTATGGATCAATTTGAGGAACATGTAGATGCGGCATTTGGTAGGATCAACTCTCGGCCAAGTAGTCGAAGCAAGTCTATCCAACAGGCCGAAGCTCGCTTAGCTGCGTTACGAGACGCAGAAACGAACCCAGCTAGGAGAGCAAGAAAGGATGACATCGCCGTACAAGAACAAGGCCTGGACTTCATCCGAAATCTTATTGGTGGCGCCGGTCAGGGTGGGACTGCCGACACTACAGAAATGATCGATTTTCTGTTCAGTGCACTGGGTCAAGACAGGGTCTTCGAGATTCTCGCTTCGAAACTGAAGCCGAAGATGATCAATCCGTACAACCGTGGTTTCCCGAATAGTGAGCGCAAGATCTTACCGCCACAAGCTGAGATCATCATTGCTGTTGGTTATATTCTCGTCCACATGGCAGCGAGCGTACCCCGTCATCGACAAATTGTCATCGCGCAGACGGATTTGTTGAAGCTGCTCGTGCCTCAGTTCAACCATCCTAATATTGAGGTTCGACTAGCCCTCTGCTGGCTCGTGTCAAATTTGACATGGATGGATGACCAGAATGATGGTCAGGCCTGTGCTCAGCGGGCGAACGAGTTGAAAAAGCTCGGGTTTCTGTCCAAGATCGAGATGCTGGAGCAGGATCCCGAGTTGAATGTTCGCGAGAGGGCCAAGTCTGCGATGTGGCAGATCAGGCAAGCATTTTGAAGAGCCGATTTAAGCGGTCCGAAATGTGTGCTGACTTTGGTGGATATAGGAAGTACGGACTTACTTAATGAATAATACCAAGTGGCAGGCAACAGTCCTCACGGCGTTCTGGGTCATCGATGGGCATTTGGATTTCTACGCGGTGGGGGCAAAATGGCTGTCACTGAGATGATCCCTAGGATGTACTTTACAACAGTGTACCAACAGCAGTAGTAACACACATGTGTTACTGATTTCAGGACGAATTCTATCTCACACCTCGCCCCAGGGCCAGCGATAGAGCCGAGACTTCAAATCAGAAAATATAAGATGGAAAACCACAAATTGTGCAAGTCAGGATCCCACGTTTTTGTAAACTGTCAATGTTCGGGTCTCCCTGCCCAGACGCTCGCTCTAGAGACTGTGTTTATTCCGAGTTGAATTTTATGGCTCAGCAAGAGCTAGTAAATATCGCTGTCTTAGGCGAGTTATCTTTGTCCGTGTCTTGATCAGCTGGTACCCCTTGCCACACCAGTTTATATGAAAGTCACTCAATCATCCCAATTTCCCAATTTCTTCCTACTGTCCTTGACCGGGTTAAGCGTACTGAATACCGTTTGACTATTACTTGTAGCTGTCCTGACGACGTGTTTCAAGTTCTGAGTATATAACTCTGCAACCTCTCTCCATATTGGGAAGTCAGATCAGCTTGTGTTCTGAGGAGAATCAGGAGCTTCCCCTCGGTTCGTTGGGATACACCTGGAAAATTGTAGGACCGTTGACGTAGTTTGAACAGTAAGTAACCATCACGTCGCAGAAACACAGCCGTGAAGTCCTCCAGCGACAGCGAGGGGATCAAGTTTAATCGGACCAGGATAACAATACAGATCAAATTTTGGAACTGCGCGGGTAGGTATGCTGTGAGATATGATAGTCTCTGTGATTTCGGCGCCGTACTCTTCAAATACTGGGAAGACAGAAGGCGAGCTTTTGTTAAGATTGTGGAGAGATGGCAAGGCAGGAAGAAGCTTGAGAATGTGCAGATGTATCTCGACAGGAACACTCGAAAAGTACGGATCGGCTGGATTCATTGATACCTCGAGAACGGTGACCGAAAGGTCTACGCCGCGGACGTAAAAGATGCCATAGAAACGAGAGCGGCGATAAAGACTTGGTAAGCCAGGTGCACGGGACTTGCATCGATTTGATAACGTGATGGATCTCTAGTGATTGAGGTAGTGATTTTACGAGTTGAATGTACAACTTGAATGTGCGGCTTAAGATGTTGCCTGTCGATCAGCTAGGGCTAGGCATCGATGTGCCAAGGTCAACGACGTGGCTTCTCCCGATGCTCTATTACCCGGAAGAGCGAGAGTGAAGACCCAAGGGAGAAGAGGGTGGTAGGACAGCATAACGGAGATCAAGTTTGTTGGATTGTGCTTATTTCTTATTTCATTCTCGATTCTCATGGGCCACCCATCAATGGCACACTCATGTATCTAATGACCCATACCCAGCATCCCCCGCCGCTCTCGCTTCCGATCCCGCATGTAAACAAAGCACTCAAGCCACACACACACCACTTTCCTTCCGGAGAGGCCAAAATCAATAAAAAAGAAGACTCCCAAACACCATCGCCATGCAAGAATGCTGTATGTATGCCCAACTTCACCACGCCATGCCTCGCTTGCCAACCGCTCGAAATCCAGAAACTCATTATCATGATGCATTCGTAAGCCCCGTCTCTCATTTCCGCACATCCTGCCCCGTCCCGTCTGTTCGCTTGTAATGCGTGTTGCGCGCCAATCTATGCCAATATGCAATACTTGAATTGAGTTTTTGTGTACGCAGTTTTGTATTTGCGTTCCGATTGCTTGCTCTTTCCCACCGTATGTTCATGAAACAACCTTCCGTATAGATGAAGTGGCCAGAATTACTTCACGAACTTCTCCTTTCGAATCCACTATCGCTCCCACTGCGATCGCGGCCAGTCCTTCCTGTTCCGAAATGTTGCTGTGAAAGCCATTCTAGTACTGTTTCGTAGCATAGAACGTATTGCCGCAGACTCTGAACCATGCTTAGTCTCTGGCCTCGGAAATCCTCAACCGTCTTCTCTACAAGATCTATATCTTGGTCGAAAACCCAGTCTCCCGATACGCCCCTTGAACTCATGTAATCTCCACCCGAAGAACCGATATCCATGGGAGTGACTCCGCTCTTGGCCTCTTTCCGCTGACGCTTGAGCATGTCAATAACTGTGTCAATCGTACAGAATGTGCCTGTGCGTCCACAACCAGCACTGCAATGAACAAGCATTGGCCTGGATGTCTCCCCAGATTCTGGATCATCGGAGCGGGTCGATTCTGTCGGTGCTGTAGAGGCTCGCTGTATAACATTGCTAAGCTCAACTAGACCCAATAGCTGGCCTGGACTTGCAGGGGCTCCGAAGTCTGGCCATGATGAGTAATGCACCTGCGTGATTTCCCGCATGGGAGAGAACGGGTGGGCGGAATGGGACAATGTGAATTTCCGTATGATGGCATGGGGCGTTTCTGTTGGGGGAGGTGGTGGTGCTGTCTCGGCAGTGGTATTTGCTCGTCTACGACCGGAATCGCGGCTATCTTTGGGTGAACGGCTTCTGCTGTGCGACAAAGCGACCTTTTTCTCTGAAAGGGCCTTCAGCTTCAGTGGGCCATATTCCTTGCCTGACCAGTAAGGATGACACTTGAGTTGACCACCTTCAGACTCGGCTGTGAGCATCACGATTACTCTGACGTCTTGGTCCCAGATAACACTCCAGAAGTCCTTTATAGTGTCAGCGAATATTTCCAATGAGAATGGTAGAGTAGCTTACCTCAAACGTAGCAGGAAGGGGGCCTTGCGATGCGATATATTGTTTGTTGCTTCGCGACGACTTGATGTGGCTTGCATTGACATAATCACAAGCCCCCTCCGGACGTCCCTGTATCTTAACTCTAGCGTGCTCGAAAGGCCAGATGTTATTGTACCGGTTCTTACCACCCTTTTCGATACCAGCAATCTGAACATCCTTAGACCCTGGAGCTGGTGTCCCCCAAGACACACCCGAAGAGAGTGCCTTGGTCATTCGAGACTGTTCTGCCAGTTCTAGACGCAAAAACTTATCAGAAACTATCTTGCCGTGGTCTTCCTTTTCGCAGGCTTTGGTGAGCCATCGAGGGGCAAGTGTCTTGAGTTCAGGACCGATTTCATCCGGTACCTTCACATCCATTTGACCTACGCCACCAATGAGATCTTGATTTTGACGAATGTTGCTGAAAAATGGATTTGCAGCGTTCTTTGTTGCTGGCATAACGCAACCACCAGCAACAGGAGCTACATCAGGACCCGAGGTACCTAGGGAAAGACTGATCTTGGATGACTGCATCTCTTGGCTAGAGCGGTTGTCAAGAAGATGTGGGAAACTCTTCGCAAAATCCGCGAAACCGCCCCGAACGATATATGAGTTTCCCTTCCAACCTTCATTTGAAAATTTCTTCAGTGTATTGACCGCGGAGACAGCATCCTTCTTTTCGGAAGAGAAAGCGTCATACACAACAATATACTTGGCTTTCTTCCATTCGGCAAATCTGGCCTTCTCGCTGTCATTTGTAAATGTATCCTGCAGTTTCTGAAGGTTAAATGATGGTCGCTTCAAGAGTGTCGTGGGAATGCACAAGTTCAGAGCACCATGAATTCTCGACTGGGAAAACTGTGGGAAAACTCGAAGATCCAATAACAGAAACTGTGACGGAGGCATTCGTTCCACCATGTCTCTCAGCTGAGCTGGTGAGATCAGCGCAGGACCATCTTCTAATGATGATGGAAGAGTATCAGCTCTGTGGTGGCTTGTCCGCTGCTGCAGTTTCAATTGTGGTGACGGGGGATCCGCTTTGTTTTGTGGTAAAGAGAGGCGGGGGTGCCTATCATCTAGATTTGAGAGAACATTACGTTGCAGAGGAGAATTATGCTCGTTCATAGGCGCCGGGGACTGTTGCCGGGGGATGTCGAAGAACGAAGGGGCATTCAACGAAGGTCCCCCGTCAAGGTCCATTCTCTCTGGCTTATCATGCCTAGGTTGCGGTCTTGATTTGGGGGATGTATTATCCTGTGTATCAGATCTTGTTGGCCGTCTCTCCGGCTTCTGACGTAAGTGTGCGCTTGGTGTTGATGCAAAGTGTGATAAATTCCCGTGGCCCAGGTTGAAAGCATTAGCCCCTTCTGTTTGTCTTCTGAAAGCTGCAAAGTCTGGGTTCGCATCTAATGGAAGATGTCTTGGTGATGCTGCTCCAAATGAGCGGATCGATGACGAAGGAGGGCTCCAATTGTCCTTAGGGCCTGCGCCAGAGTCTCGTGGATCACTGGCGGGGTCAACAATGAGGCCAAAATAATTTGGACTCGGTGTGCGGACGTCATTATGGATTGCGGGAGATCGAAGGAAAGGCGGGTTGCTTGGAGGGTATGCCTGGCCCACTGACGCAGCAACTCGAGGTAGTGAGTTTGAAGGGGTTGTAGTGGATTTCGAAGAGGTCCGACTCGATTGTGAATGTGAATGGGAGTGTGCTGACCGCGGTGGCGGTCTTGTAGAGGTCTTCGTTACCATCGTGGGAGTTTCAGTCGTCTGCACGAGGAGAGTCGATTTTGATATCCAACGCCGTGGTAAGTGTGATCTTTATCGTCTTCGGGAATCCATTGTGATCATGTGTATACTGCGACCATGCTCGAGTCGACCAATTTTATTCGTGTGGCTTTATTGAATGGTTTATGAGGTTGTGATGGGGTTGTGTCAAGAGAAGGAAAGGGAAGCTGGGCGGAGAGTTGGGAGGTGTTTGGTTGTCCTGACTTGCGGCTGGACTGATGACGCTCGAAGGGTGCGGCGAAAGGAGGGACTGGAAGGCAGACGACGGTAAGGAAGCTCGAAGGGCTGTGTAGTTTTGGATTCCAGGGTTTTAGGATCGGCGGTCTGTATGCCGGATTAGCTCTTTGGTGGATGAGAGATCGTCTTGAGGGATCTTCGTTTCGCTGCTCTGGACCGTGGAGGATTCGGAAGAAAAAGGTCAGAAGAGAAAGAGAGCAGAAGTATGAAGAGTTGATTGAGTAGCACGACCAACTCGCAATTTGTTGTGAAGACAGTTATGGGGTGGCGTGGCGTGAGGAGTATTTATTAGAGAGAGGACGAAAGTCCGGTGGAGGACGGACACAGGAGGATGTGGCTTGGACGATGACAGTCAACAGCGGGAAGGAGAGGAGGGAGAGGAGGGCTCGAGGGGATATTGGGGGGGGGGGACGAGGGGGAGTCGAGTCTGGCTTGTAATCAGGGGCCGAAAATAACGCCACAGACTTCTTCTCTTCGAAACCACTTACCACTTGCACAATAATCGGCCGTTAGGAAGCTTGCTCAGGGGAGCTCAAATTGCCACAAGAAGTCGGCGCAAGGCTGTGTTCAACCTAGTATGGCACTTGCACATTTTCATACTTGATCACTGTCTCTTTTTATGGTGTTTCCAGCTCTGCATCACCCAACCCCGTCACGTCACGAGCCAGTATCCTCATAAGGTATGTATGGGACCGAAGTGGCCAGACCGCTCCTTTCTTCAGCCTTCGTCTAGTGATGTCTTTCCCTCTGTGCTGCGCTGGGAGCATGGTGCCTGTTGTTGTATTACAGAATTCTGAACGAAGGTCACTTCCACAGGGGAATCCAGCATATTTTGAACACACCGACCGGAAATCGAGGGATCCTTGCCCACAGTGTGCATTCGAAGTTTTGTCATACTTTCACAGCATTCTAGAAGTGATGGGAAATGGTTTAAGGACTGCAGAGATCTAGGATCTAGGTTCGAGTACTTCGTCACCTGCGTCACAAGGCTGCTCGTTGTCCAGTCTCATAGGCATGTTGATATAGCACGGCTTTTATGATATGTCCACTGCATGATAGTACAATTCCATATAAGCCAGCGTTTCCCCATGTCGTCCACTCTACTTCGGATTTACTGTTGCTGAACATCGGTTGTTCCCAAGCATTCTCTCGCCCTTACAGTAGTAATTATTCAAAGTTCGCGATGATTACATATCCCACGAAGTCTGTTTGTACGAAAGTACAAGCACCAACGACAGCTCAGCCCCTCACCCTGACCCTCACCCAAGGAACGAGAGCTGGAGGGAAGCGACGTCATTTGGAAGCGAAGCTTCCGGCGGGACCAGTCCACTTGACAGTTTGGTTTGCCCACTTGGATTATCCGCCACTTGCCTGATTCACGACATAAGGTACGAAGTAGTTGCGCATTCTTCCATTCTTTCGGAAATTTACCTCCCTAGGTACCTAGTAGTAGTTGAGAATGGCCTCAACCGCACCGTCGGGTCTGACAATTTTTTCTGTGACGCAAATGATAATATGCGAGTGTTAAGGCATTTTCCAATGCTCGTGGTGAGCGGGAAGGATCAGGCCTCAGGCCTCAGGCCTACCTAGTCCTAGCCTGCTACAGTACAGGACTGTAGCCACGATATCTCCGTAGACACGCAGCTGCAGCGGGCCTAGACCAGTCTGCCGAAATTTCTAATGTCCACTGTCCTGCCCTGTCCTGTCCTGCCCTGCCCTGCCCTGACCCAGGGAGAGACAATTCAAATGCGACTGCAACTACGAACCTGAATTTCAGCGCTTTGCTGCACTAAACATCCCACATCCAGGGCGACTCGGGTGAGTGACAGCTGCAGAATTTGGGTGCAGGATGCACTGCACTGCACTGCAACCATCATCTCTTGCGCTGCCCTGTCGTGCCCTGTGGGTGTGCCCTCGCTTCAGCACAGGGTCGTCATGATTAGTTAACGCCGCCGCGGGGTGAGAGCCACCGCGTGGTTGGACGTCATTTCAGAGACATGAACATGGGCGGAGCGGCGTTTCAAAAGTCATGTGAACTCTGCGTGACACTTTACCTCCGTAGTCAAGTGATGAAGTGCTGCTGTGCCGACGACCTAGGTACGGAAGTACCTACTGGAGATCGACTAAGGTAGTTAGTTATACTTGTAGGTAGGTAGCCAAGGTCGGCATTTCAATTTTAATGTCTATGTTGATGTCTTTGAAAGTACCTTGTGGAACAGAATCGGGATCAACTGTAAGAAGCATTTTGATATCCTGAAATAGGTAAGGTATATTCAGCACTCAAATCATCATCAGATCTAAATAATAAGTAGAAGTTACCGCCGAGTTCTTTCCCCCACGTTCTGCGTTTTCCAGAACACTCCCCCCCACCACCGCTTTCCCCATCAATAAATCCATGTTTCTCCTCCTCCGCATCACCGATATATCCCTCCGTACTAAAATGGTATTACTTGTATTATGCCAAATATTGTAGACCAGTGCAATATCGTTCATAAAACTTTGTCGGTTTTCACAAGATGGAGAACTTCTCCGTTTCGATTTCTCACCACTAACAGTCATCGCTCCGTAAATTTTCCTCCGACAGATCCCTATCTCTCAACATCCGATTCCGACCTCGCATTCCCCACAACAACAGACATGGTTCTTGCCAGCGTGTGCACGGCAGCGCCGCGGCTGCCATACCTTATCATGCGGGGTCGCGCTGCTGCCGGAAGGTACCCTGCAGGGCAAGAGATACCAAAAAGCCAAATCTGAGGATAAGGTGTTTGTCGGCAGAGCCATTGGCTCGTCGTACCAAACCTTAAGATCCCATTGGTGGTCGGCCATTGAGAGCGTCTTGATCGTCCGCTAAGAGGATCCTGAGATAAGCCTCATACCGGAGGAGCATGTCAAAATGCACTCAAGGCTGCTGTCAGGAAATGTCTGCGATAAGGACGCTTGGAAGCTATGGACCATTCATATGTCAATGACCTGCATCCTTTTCTCTATTTTTCCAATTAACTAAAACCACTCGCATACTTCGAGACATCTCTGACCACTCCCAACGCGTCGCCTTGTACTTATAAGAGACCAGTGGTGTCTGTATCTTGCAGTACCATAAACTCTTTGCCGTACTTGTTCTTCTGCCATTCGAGACACGAGCCAGCTTCGTCGGCAGTTAACTTCAATCCTACTCCAAAATGTCTGTTCGCAAGGCAGACTCCAGCTCTCTTGATGGCAAAGACGTCAAAACAGCATACGATGTCAATGAGCCTGTTGAGCCATTGTCTGAGATAGCTACACACACTGGAGCCGTTGCTGTCATCGATCATCATGCCGAACGAGCTCTCTGCAGGAAGTTTGATTACAGACTTCTTCCTGTACTGGCTGTGATGTACCTTTTCAATGCCTTGGACAAGGGAAATTTGGGAAATGCAAAGACGGACGGAATGGAAGCCGATCTAAACTTCAAAAACAATCAGTACAACATCATTCTGAGCGTGTTTTACGTTCCCTATGTTATCTTTGCCCCCCCTATTGTAAGCGACTCACTCCATCTCCTCATAGATTGATATTGACATGTGGACAGGCAATGTTAGGAAAGAGATTTGGCCCAGCGAAAGTCTTGCCTATCTTGATGTTCTGCTTTGGCTCTCTTACAATCCTAGGGGTTGCTGTTAAGAACTTTGCTGGGATGATGACTCTCCGTTGGTTTCTGGGTATGCCATCCACCACCATGTGGCAATGAAGTGCTAACGATACAACAGGAATGTCCGAATCGGCCTTTTTCCCTCTTGTTATCTATTACCTCACAACTTTCTACAGGAGAGGCGAATTGGCTCGCCGCCTTGCGATCTTCTACGCCGCGAGCAATATTGCAAATGCCTTCTCCGGACTTCTCGCGTTCGGCGTGTTCCAGATTAAGGACGAGACTCTTGATGGATGGCGTTACCTCTTCCTCATCGAAGGAACTCTGACGACCCTCTTCGCCTTCTTCGCATACTGGTATCTCCCACCCAACGCCACTGGTGCAAAGTTTCTCAACGAAGAGGAGAGACAATTGGCCTACCACCGCATTCAGGTCGATTCCTCCTCGACCGTCAACGAAAAGTTCAACCTGAAGGATTCCCTAAAGATCTTCAATCAGCCAACCACATACGCGTTCCTGGCTATTGAAGTGTGCCTGGGTGTGCCACTCCAATCGGTTTCTCTGTTTCTGCCACAGATTGTCGCTCGCCTAGGATACAGCAAGGTTAAGACGAACCTCTATACCGTCGCCCCAAATGGTTCGTACTGCGCAAGCCTGCTTTCTCTTATTTTTCAATATCTCGTCAGTCGGATTTTCCTGGTGACATTGTATTCAAAGTTCTTGATGAGCAATCACTAACGTTTCATTGCGTATAGTCAGTGGTGCAGTGATGTTACTCATCCTCGCCTTCACATCCGATCTCACACGCAGAAGAGGCCCATTTATCACCTTGGGCTTCATCTTCACTTTCTGCGGAATGATCATTTACGCAACAATCGATGTGCTGAACCACACCCATATTGCTTACTTTGCAACCTTCATGATGTGCTGGGGAACATCTGCCCCGTCAGTTCTACTGTCCACATGGTACAATAACAACACACCCCACGAAGGTCGTCGTGTTGTCCTCACGTCGGTCGGTGTTCCGATGGCAAACGTCATGGGTCTGGTATCGAGCAACATCTTCACACCAGCTTCTGCTCCAAAATACATTCCTGCTTTGGCGACGACGGCTGCTTTTGGCGCGACGGGCGCTTTGTTGGCAGGCCTTTTGAGCTTGTATATGGTGTTCGATAATAAGAGGAGGGATAGAAAATTGGGCAGGAAATTGGATATCAAGGATGTTCCGACCGAGCTCTTGAGAGATGGGGCATCTGTACCGGAGTTCAGATGGTTCTTGTAAAGAATTAGGAGGCGTGCAGTTGATGAATTATGACTGGTAATGGAGGGAAATATGTATACTAGAAGGTAGCGATGATTTATGAGATTTAGCGGGAGATGTCAACAAAAGCTTTCGTAGGCTCTTGATTCAAGCCATAGGTTTTACAAATTCTATATACTATTATGTTCTTCGGATTGTGAATTGCCTCGTGAGAACTTCTCAGTTCATCCAAATAAATCGGCATTGCTATGCTCCCTAGCGCGTTTTCTCGCTAACCATTCTACAAACAAACCTGCTGTCCCCAACCATAATAGCAATTAATTTTTAGAAACTAGCGTCTTCTTTCGCAACAAATACTTCCCGTACCATTTTGTATTCATCTTTACATGTGCCTAGATTCCTTTACATAAGTTTTGCACTTGATCACATAAATCTGTCGCGCAAAGATACGCTCGCTATATTCTGGCACTTCAGGCTGCCCCTGGCTCTCGTTCCAGGCCCGTTCCGTCCACTGGTCAACAGCCTCGTCAACTTGACCAAAAAAATCGCGTCGTCCATCTCCACCTAACCACGCTCACTTCGAGCGCAACATCGCGCATTTGCTTGCTCAATCATCCTCCCACCACGTCATAATGTCGTCTCTCTTCGGAAATCTCAATAATTCAACTGGCGGCCTCTTTGGCTCCAAGCCTGCAGCTCCTGCAGCCACGGGAGGGAGCTTGTTTGGAGGGCTAGGCACATCAACCGCGACATCGCAACCCGCAAGTACAGGCACAGCTACTGGGGGATTGTTTGGTGGAAGCTTGGGGGGTTTGGGGCTAGGTAGTAGTACACAACCGCAGCAATCGCAGCAACCAAGTACGACTGGAAGTGGCATGTTTGGTGGCCTAGGGGGAGCTACAACACAACCTGCTGGAGGAAGCGTTTTCGGTGGACTTGGAACTAGCACACAACGAACAAACGCGAGCAACATGTTTGGTGGGTTGAATGCTGGATCAACTTCTCAACCACAGCAAGCAGGCGGGCTTGGTGCATCTAGCTCCGCTCCTCTTCAGCAGTCTCAACAACCTGGCCAAAACAACGCCTACTTCGATGCAATCCTGGAACGCAGTCGCAAGAGAGCGCATGCCGAAGCCATTTCTGAGGACCTTCCACAGCTTCAACTCGGTCTGGGAGATCTGCGACAGCGAATCAAGCGCCTTGGGCCAAACAAGACCGACCGCGCAGATGGCAGAGCTCACTATTTACTCGCAGCTTCAGGAGTGGATCCAGGAGCAGCAGTGAGAGACTTGAGTGCTTTTGCTCCTACACCTGCGAGAACAGATCGACCCCAGGCGCCAGAAGTGCAGGATACAGATGTGGAATCATACTTGGCCAATTTGGAGACGCAGACCACGCTGAGCATGATCTCAGATGGACTCTCTCGATCGGTTCGCGACTTCGATGCTTTCTTGGAGGATAATGTCACTATGGAATGGGATGCTCAGCGAAAGCGGATATACCAGCATTTTGGCATTCGCCCAAAGGAATCTGCAATACCTGGTGGAAGCGGTAGCTTTGCTGCGACTGCGAGTGATTCGCATGGTGGTTTTGGACGATCGAGGAGAACTAAGGCGGCTGCTCTTGCGGGATCGCGAGTCTCTGGGATTGGCGGCGGTGGATCGGGGGGCGGAAATGCCAGTGGATTTGGTGGCTTTGGCGATAGTGGCTTTGGGAAATCGAGCATGCAAAAGTCCATCATTGGGGCCGCCGGTCCAGTTGGTACCGGTCACCAACCGCTATTTGCGGATGTTGAGAAGCAGTTGGAGGCAACAGGCGCCAGCGTGTCAGCTCCTCATGATCGATTCCAACGGGAGAAACAGAACAAATATGCCGAGAAGGTACAGCTCTTGAACCATTCAAGACTGGACAGAAAGCCGTACCCGGTTTCGAGAGAGTTCGCAGATGTTATCAAAGTCTCAAGTGATCAACATGGTCCTGACCTGGTCAAGGCATACAGAGCTTTGATGTCGATAGTCGGAGAGGATCCAGAAGCTAAGTCATTCTCGGAGAATAGGACAGCCAAGGAGCGCGAGTTTGCAGAAGCATACACTTCCGACTCTCATTCCAGCCCAGCCTCACAAGATCTTAGACGACGAATTCTTCGTGGTGGAGCGAGATGTCTGGAGAAGCTGGCTTTCGAGAAGATGGAGGATATGATTACGAAAAATCCTCGAGATGCCAACCTCGGAGGAGTCCCGAATGTCATCAACAAGATCAAAGCCTATGTTCGTGTTCTAGCTGTCAAAAAGAGTCTCACTGCAGACAACTCCGATCTGCAAATGCTTGGGGACGACTATGTCTGGGCGCTCATCTACTTCCTCCTGAGAACTGGCCACATTGAGGAGGCAAAGGAGTATGTGAACAAAAATACTGTAGTGTTCAGGGCCCTGGATCGCAACTTCAGCGCCTACATCAATGCCTACGCTACAAATGCCGATAGGCGTCTCAACGATGAGCTCCAAGTCCGTATCAATGCCGAGTACAATCAACGCCTTAGAATTGCACCAGAGAACTCAATTGATCCGTATCGAATGGCTTGTTACAAACTCATCGGACGCTGCGATCTCAGAAGCAGAACCTTGGACGGTATCAACCAAGACATCGAGGACTTCGCCTGGAACCAACTTGTCCTTGCCAGAGAAACCAATAAAGTTGACTCAATGGCAAGCGAAGTCTATGATCTCAGTCAAGCTCAGCAAACCATCAGAGAAATTGGCAACCGCTTCTTCTCGCCAGCTGCGGCTGGCGGTGCCAATATTGGTAGCTCTTTTGGCGCTTTCGTTTTCCTTCAGATCGCTCTTGGCATGTTTGAGGAAGCTGTCAGCTTTCTTTACAAGTACTCTTACGTCGATGGTGTCCATCTCGGAATTGCTCTGGACTTCTATGGCATCCTCCGAGTATCAGATCCGACGAGTGGGAACCAGGATCTCCTTAGCCGAACGACGACTAATTTGCCCCAAATCAGCTTTGCAAGAATGGTTGGCCTTTATACCCGCGACTTCAGAGCTGCAAATGTTTCTGCCGCTGTCGATTACCTCGTTCTGATCTGTCTCAATAAGGATCTCCGTGGCCAAGCAGGAGCCAACTACACCATGACTTGCCACGAAAGCTTACGAGAGCTCGCACTTGAGAGCAGAGAGTTTGCACTACTTTTGGGCGACATGCGTAGCGACGGGCAGCGTATCAATGGCCTCATCGAGGATCGTGTTCGCTTGATCGGCTTGCAAGACGCGGGCGAATTTATGCGAACTATTACCCTTCAAGCCGCGAGCGTTGCAGATGACAACGGACGAACGACCGATGCAGTATTGCTATATCACCTTGCTACAGAGTATGACAATGTCATCATCACCATCAACCGAGCTCTCAGCGAAGCGGTTGCAACTCCTCTTGGCCAGGAACCAGCCAAGTTACAGCCATTGAAGGCTCGGTCTGTCACCGATCAGCAAAATATCCAAGGCACCGAGTCCAGTCTTACGTCTATCGATGACCCGTTCATCCTTTCAGAGAAGATGTCAAGAATCTATACTAGCCAGATGTACCGGTCGAAGATCAAGATACAAAACCAAGAAGCTTGTGTTGCATTACAAACAATGTATCAAGCAAAGAATATGGTCGAGAATAGCAGATGGACTGATGCACTCGATGTAAGTTTTGCTGTATCCTGCCGCTGACATCATCGTACTAATTCTCCAAAGCTTATGAAGAGTCTTGACATCCTTCCACTTGCCGCTCGAGGAGACCCATCAATCATTCGAAGCTGTGCCACCAAATTCTCGTCTCTGCCTCAACCTGTTGCTCAAAATGTTCCAAACCTTTTGATGTGGTCCATTATGTGCTGCAAGAACCAGCGGCTCATTCTACAGAACAGCCAATTCGGTGGCAATGAGGGCACTAGGCAGGCAATGATTGAGGAGTTTAAGCAGACGAACATGGATCTGACGACATATACCAGTCAGTTGAGGTATAGGTTCCCAGCCCACATCCACGAGGCGTTGGCTAGGGCACAAGCGGAGTAAAGTGACAATAAGGATTTGATGCTGGTAATGGCTGCATGGATGGAAATATTGGCCATGCTTGAGATACACACCCAGCTGGTACAGCTGGCATCTTGGCTAGGTTTTGGGTCAAGATTGGACCGTATGGGTGGTCCAGAAACTAGATACCTTTTGATGTACTATAAAAATTAAGAAGTGGAAAAGTCGAGGTGATACTGGATGCGGAATTAGAATATCGCGGACCAGTCCTGTGTCCGTTCATTATGATATGTGCCTTTACAGCTTTCAGACCGATGGGGTGGTGTTTGACTCGAGAGCTTTCGGAGCATACCTAGCCAAGATACGTGCCTCCATTGTAGGTAACTGCTACATGTCACTCGATCATCATGGCACATATAATTGACAGCACTTTCTCAAGTCTTGCTGCGAGTCATTTGTGATGGCCTCACTGAAGTTAACTGGTTCATAGTTCTGATGGTTGTTCTGCTGAAGGCGTCCTGCAATTAAATGACTCGCTATTGTACCTGATTGGCTACATCTCATGACTCGCGTTGACGCCTGAAGTTTTGCTGCCCAGTCCGGAGTGACCTCCACTCACCCCCAATCTTTCTGCTTCCCATCCATCCCATCGCCAGCTCATCGTTCACGGCGCATGACTCAAGTTCCCCATTTCATCTGCAAATACATGACAGCCTCGGGGTCGCAAAACACAATCGAATCGAGAGTCTGAAAAATTCCCCGAACAAAAACCCAAGAGTCCAGTGCTTCACACCCATGCAATAAATCAGACAAGTTCAGGCCCACGCCGACGGGAGCTCGCAGCAATGCCAGCGGGCGAGGGAGTTACGCCGCAGCTTCCACAGCAGCAAAGCCAGCAGAACCAGCAGCAACAGCAGCAGCAAAAGCGGGACTTCTCAGAGGATGCACCGTCGCCCGCAGACCCTTCGTCAGACAGCAGTAAGAAGCGGAAGACGACCGGTTCCAGCTCGAGAGGCGTTGCAAATCTCACTCCAGACCAGCTTGCAAAGAAACGTGCGAACGATCGAGAAGCTCAGCGTGCGATTCGGGAGAGGACGAAGAATCAGATCGAAAATCTAGAGTTGAAGATTCGAGAGTTAACCTCTCAGCAACCCTATCAGGAGCTGCAACATGTCATACGGCAGAAGGAATCTGTCGAGGCAGAGAATGTGGAGATCAAGAAGAGATTGAATTCTATTTTGCTGTTAATACAACCTATGCTTGGGCAACATGGTTAGTAAATGGATGTCGTACATGTTAACTGTGCTGATTACTTTGCAGCTCAAGATGGACAGTCAATGTACAATTCTCCTGCACCACATTACGTCCCCAATCGACCGGGTTCCTCTTCGAATTTCAATTCAACAACCCCGAATAGTGGAGCTTCTCCCATCGTTGGAGCAGGTGGAGGACCTCAGTGGCAAGCTCCAAGTGCGACTATGGGCCAGGGGCTGGGAAACTACTCCCAAATGCTGAATGCACAGGCTCAATTCACGAAGCAAAAGCACGAGATGACACACAATTTAGACATGGGTCCAGAGAGGCTAGGTCTTGACTTTCTTCTTGACGGCACACAGAGAATCAATAAGATCCCAAATGGCACGAACGGAACCCATGACACTTCGTTTCAACCAACTCCTCGTGGACAAGATAGCCCAGCACATCACAGAAGCAACTCGATTAGTAGTCATTCTGGATATCCTCCGGTAGCAGGGCAAGAAATGGCCGGTCATGCTGCACCCATCCGGAACGGACCTCCAACGTGCCCTCTAGACAATATTCTACTAGATTTCCTACATGAGAGACAGCAACAAGCGGCAGAGGGAGTAGCTACTCCCAAATTAGTAGGGCCAGCTTACCCCAGCGTCTCCTCTCTCCTGAACCCATCGAAAGCAGCAACCTCTCACCCGCTTTCAAAAGTCTTCACCGACATCTTATCCACCTTTCCCGACCTCTCTACACTTCCCGAGAAGGTTGCAACGCTTTACATAATGTTCCTTATCATGCGCTGGCAAATCTCTCCAACGCAAGAAAATTACGACCGCCTCCCTGACTGGGCCACACCTCGACCCTCCCAGCTCTTCACGGCACATCCAGCATGGATTGACCATCTTCCTTTCCCCAAGATGCGAGACCGTCTGGTTCGGGACTACAACCCGAGAGATTACCTTTTTGATAATTTCTTCATCCCGTTCACGACGACGCTGAGTGTCAACTGGCCGTATGAGCCGACTGATACGCTGTTGTCTGGTGTGGACGGTGAGGATTTAGTTATCAATCCCATCTTCGAGAGACACTTGAGACGTATTGAGAACTGGAGTCTTGGTCCGGCTTTCTCTAAAGCTTTCCCTGGATTGCAGGATACGTATCGTTTGAAGGTCGAGGGAGACAGAAGATAAACAAAAACATCCTATGTTCCTTTCACATTACGTTCTCTACAACATACCTCTCACTTTGTCACAAAATATGGTCTTTGGGTTCTGTAAACATATCGGTGCATGTCAGCCCCTGAGTAGAAATGGGGTTGGCCGGATTAATATTGCCGTTTCATTCTGTTGGTTCGATTTTGGGGGCTCTTTTGTTCAGATGTCATGAATGCTTGCTTGCTTGCGCGACAAGAATTGGGTAGATGGGAAACATGGCTATTAGGTCATGAACACATGACAGCAAGGCGTTTTTAGATGGCTTATGGAAGTGGCTGGCTGGCTACTTTGGGAGAGCAGGGGAAAACGGGGCTGGTGGGGGATCGAGGTTGGGGATTGCAATCCATTCATTGATTGATTCATGGATTGTATAGACTTTGTGCTGGATCGGATAGTATTGCGAATGCATATATTTGACTGGATACATGTTGTGATTTTATGATGTGTTTGGTTGTTATTTTGTGGGTGCTGCTTTTTCCACGTCTCAGCACAGCAAATAACTGCAATGAAGATTCTCAATATGAAATATCCTGGTGCCTTTTATGGCTCAAGAAAGTCATTCGTGTACCATGCATATTACCTGATCTTGTCGGTGCAATGCAAAGGCTTGTGTTTTCATTCGCTTAACCGATGACAGGATAGTGCAATGAAACCCACCTTGTAAAGCTTTTATAACCCCCCACTGAAATGAATAGACACAGTAGAATTAAGATTAATATACTAGTCAGCTTCAAAAGCTACTAAGAAAATTAACTCAATCTCAATCTCAACCTTACGAACCACTCCTCACAACCAAATCATCAATCCCGCAATCGCAACAAATCCGGTGGAATACCACAACATCCAAGCCTCGCTACGCAGACTTGTACCAATGCTCGCACCTCCCGTGGAGTTGGTGTTCGAGCCCGAATCTCCCGATGTGCTGCCAGATCCAGTCCCTGAATTTCCTCCAGACGAGCCTCCACTAATCGCGGTACTCGATGGGTTACTGCTCCCAGTACCTGACGCAATACTCTCCTCGGGCCCAGAATCTGTCGGCTCGGTCGGACTCGGCCCCGAAGCAGATGGTCCTGAATTCGAAGGACCAGATGGGATTGGGTCGGTGGGCGATGGTCCGGGATCAGAAGCGTCGGATGGGGTGGGGCTGGGGAAGTTGACTGAGAAAGCGGAGAAGCTACTGGATGCGATGGAGGAAGCTGTTGCTTCGACCGAAAAGATGGTTGTTGTGGTAATTTCGGTATATGTTGTGGTGTAGTAGGTTGTAGTTCGGAGCGGGCGAAGTGTCCAGTAGTAGGAAAAGTAGTACCTGGTTGGAATAGTTAGCATATCATAGATATGATAAGGCGATTCTGATAGAAGAAGGAAGAAGGAAACTTACCATGTGATAGTATATGAATACCAAACCAATATATCCTGCTGAATCTCCGTAGTTGTCGGCGGCTGCGTAACAATGATTTGCCGCGTTGTCGTAGGATTACTTCTAATCGTCGACGTAGCGCCTCCCGTCACAACAGCCGTACACTGCGGATCAGTACAGCAAACGCCCTGCCCTCGATACAAATAGCAGTGATTCCCAGCCTCGCAGTAATTTCCGTCAAGGCAGCACTCCCCATCTTTGATGGCGCATTTTCCTGTAGCGCAGCATTTGAAGCCTACAGGGCAGGTACCGAAAGTACAGCAGGCTTCGCCGGGATCAGTGCAGTAGGAAGTTCCACAGCAGGATTGGCCAGCGTCGCAGCAAGCACCAGTGCAACAAATTCCGTTGGTAGGACAGCAGCCGTTGTTGTCTAGGACAAAGGGTTAGATCGGAAGGTAGAGTGGAAAATGAATGGGAAGTTTACTTACTGGGACAAGGCCCGTATCCTGCATCTACGCAAGTGCGCTGTCTCTTGTTCAACCATGAATTGATCAGTGACCTGCCATCGAGTGGCATACTGCCAAATTTTCCGCCATTCTGCTTAGCGTCGTGACTCAATGCTAGAGGAGGCTCGTCGAAGGACCCAGAGTCTTGCGAAGCAGCTGTCCAAGCGAGGAGAAGCAGCAAGAGTAAATTCCGAAGTTGAAACATTGCGTACAGATTTTTCGAAGCTCAGTTCCAAGACTTTTGTTTGTGCGATGCAGGGACAGCAGGACTTTAAAGCTCTTTCTCTGGGTCCATCCCCGTCATAGAGCCCCAAAAAGCCTTGCCAGAGAGCCCCGAATAGCTGCATACTATCCTTGTTTAGAATCGCATGCTGGCTGGGCTGATTGTTTGGGGAAAGGTGATTCTCCATGAAGCAGGAACCACGACAATCTTAGCTCACCCGCCCGAGTCGGAACCAATCACAACTTAGAACCACACAAACCAAGTCCAACTCGGCCGGGAAAATCTGCCAGCTTGACATTGTCGATCCCCAAATGATAGCTGAAAAGCATAATTCTGCTAAAATATAAATAGCGATTTGAGGAAATGATGCCCAACATAGGACGAGCGCCAAGATATAGACAACAGACGAAGGATTGTGGCTTTCGTTTAAATTTGACGTAAAACCAATCGAGAGCCGACTTCAGAGCCACCGACTCTTAAGGCTGACAACTGTGCGTCTGATTGGGTTCTGACAGCACGAGGATCGATAGAACAGTGCTTTCAAGAATGGCCCAAGAAATAAGCTCCAGCCAGTTTGATGTCATCCTCGCCCGGCTTCGGGACAACTTGGATCAGGGCAATGGCGCGATTGGCGACTTGGTAAGGAGGCTGGCTTCTGAAACTTTCAGACGTGGTACTTTTGTCTCTCCTCTTTCGGGTCGTGTGAGATTGAGGAAAGCCTCTTGAGCCGCATGTCTCACCCAACATCTCAGCGATATGCATATGGATACATCTGCCACCATGGAGTAAGTAATAATTCATATTTCAAAAATCCTCTGCTTGCGAGTATCATGATATCCTCGTAAATTTTTGGGATAGCACCAGCGCATTCAAGATGTTCGTCTTCAGTGCTCCCACTTTATCGTCTCTGTCCCGAATCTGCTGTTGTAACTCCAAATACCGCCTCTTCCAGTCAGACTCCGCCACGCCTAGAGTTGCAAGACCTGTAGCTCCACTGTCCATCACCACATTCGTTGTCTCGTCTGCTCGTTGAACCGTTGCTCTGATCGTGAAATCGCCTTCAATAGAGCCAAATCGCATCTTCCAGTGACATTCATAATGTGCTATCGAGCCTTGCTCTAGCCTCGTCATGCGCAGCCGGGTCATCAGTGGTCCACCAGCTAAAGCGGACAGGTTTATGAGAAATGCTTCCGTGCTGCTGGATTCAGCTTGCAAGTTTTTGACAACTTGTTTACATATCTTGTCTGCTTCATCGATACTGCAGCGTTCGATACTAGCACCCGATGCATCGTACCAGTCTGCGCCGAGGATCTCACAGATGAAATGACTTTCTAGTGCGTCGACATTCGTGCGGTCTGCATCTTCGTTCTGGCGGAACGTGATGTTGACGAAGTTTTGGAGATTTGGATCATGGTCGACGGGATTGCTGAAGTATTCCATCAAGGGTGTGACTTGATGTTGGGTGGGTGGGAGATTATGCATATCTGTATCACCCTGGCCATTCACCAACAATACGGGAGTTGGTATTGGCGGCGGAGTGGCAAGACGGACTGTACCGCCTTGCCGTTGAGGCACTTGTAATTGCAGTCCACTCGGTCTCCCATTTTGTGCTGGTTGACTTTGGCTATTTGCTCGCATGGGCGGAGCTGGTGGAAAGAACTGCGGAGCCTCCGTATCTGGTACGATTGGGGTCGCGGTCGGGGTGTTGTCTCTCAGATTGATGGTTGGCACATCTCTTGCTCCTGGGTTCGCAGGGAATGTAGAGAACGGCCCATCTTGGACCGAACGATTACTTGGTGGTCGACCTCTAAGCTTCCCAGAAGATGAACTACCGTTGCTTGGCCACGCTGAAGATACAGCTGGTCCATGACGCCGCCTTGCTTTGCTTTTGGGAGTGATGGCTGACCGAGGTTCGTTCGCATCATTCCACAGCTGTCTGTTTGTGGGTGTGATAGCTGATTGTGGATACGCTGTCAAAGGAGTTGCGCTGTCCTGGGGAGGCCATCGGAAAGTCCCTGGCATAGAGGGTGTGGCTGACCAGGGTGCCATTCTATCGTTGAAATTTTGTTGGAAGTCCGGATGAGCTGTTGCTGGTGTTGTGTTGTCTGCAATTAGTGATGTCCTAGCCATCATGAAGTCTTCAGACAATGACGGTGAGTCTAGACGAGGACGTTGAGATGGTGATTTCCCTGTTTCACTTTCCTCTCTATCTTCAGCCTTTCGGCGTCCTCTTTTGGGTCTTGTCTCTGGTAATAGTGCTCGAAGGGCCAAGTCTTCTTCTGCGGCTACTCCATCTCGTCCAAATTCAGAGGCAGGATCGTTGGGTGACGGGACTTGAGTCCAATATATATGGGCCTTGTTCAGAAGATACTCAAAGAAGGCATCAACGTGCATAGCATGCATCCATCGCTGGGCTGTGTAAGTAGAGGCTCAAGTCCCGGTGTACCTTGACTAAGAATCTGTGAAATGACCGACCTTGAGTCTAACTGCATACTGCTGTACTTTCTGAGCGCTTTGTCCCTTATCCAGCGCTGGTGGCTCGACTCCCAATTCCAAAGCCAGCTGAGCCCAAGTCTTAATCTCCTTCAATTCCAACTTCCGGATCAACTCAAACAGAGTAAACGTATTGAAATTCTTCCCATCACTTTTGGGTGGTGCTCGAAAAATCCTCTTCAGCTCAGTCGCATCCGTATCCAAAGGGATACTAGGATTGCAGTAAATAATAAATTCCACATAGGTGTCATCAAAAGTCTCATCAGACACATCCCGAGAGGGCAGATTCCTGTTCTCTTGGCGAGACTCCGACGTAAGTGGAAGAGCCGCTATCCTGGTCGGAAGTTGATGGGTTTGACCATTGCTCTGAGGAATCTCCTGTGACTGCCGTCGAGGATCGACAGACTGAGGCGGAGCATACTGCTGCTCCATGCGACGCTTCTCGTTCTCAGGAATCGTGTTCATTACTGGGAGGAAACCTCCGTTCGCGACCCCTACATTTATGAGCCCATATCAATCCAGACTGATCATTGAGACAAAGAATATAGGGATGAGGTGAACTTAGACAAGAGTAAATAAATACCCACACTCTTTCATTACGAAATCGTCCGAGTTGACCGATTGTGACTGGGTGACACAACAACCGTGTCTTTCGGATAGATCGATCTCAAAGTACTGGACGACTCATCGCAGCGGCAAAATAAACAGAGTTCGCTCAGACCGGACGATATCGTTCGCTTGTGAGGCGAGATGGAACCGGAACCGAGATGGAAAGGTGGAAATGTGGAAATGTGTGTTAATTGATGAGCATTGCGATGAGAGTTAAATCACCAGAATGAGCAGTTTCAGTAGGTAGCGAGGTAGCTTACTCTTAATCATCGTTTCTAATAATAACCGAGTCATTTCACGTGTCCCTCCACATGTGACTGCAACCGTGCAACCCGACCCATTCGATCATTTCCCCACAATCACGATAATGGCGGGCGGGCGGTGGGCGGCGGCATGGGCGTGGGTGTGGCTCGTCTGGGTTCCCTGCAAACCTCGGCAGATTTGGCTGTCGGTAGCTCGGACTCGGAGATGGGGTTGATATGCATATGCCAAAACACCAGAAGCACTTTCATCCAACTCTCCTATTCTTTTCCTCCTCCAAACTTCCTTTCCTTTTCCAACCTCGACTATCGCAAACCTATAATCCCCGCATACCCACAGGATACCACCATGTCCTCATCAACAGCAGCTCAACAGTCTGATAATGTAGCCCATGCATTGAGCGGGGCAGGAGGAGGAATCCTCTCCATGGCCCTCACGTATTGCATCCCCTCCCTTATGTACTACAGCAATCTAATACTCGCAGATACCCCCTCATCACCCTCTCTACCCGCGCACAAGTCGAATCCAAGCGCGCCGACTCCGACTTCCTCAACGCCGTCAAGCGCATCGTACAAAGGGAGGGCATCACAGGCTTGTATGCCGGACTAGACTCGGCGCTGTTCGGAATCAGCGTCACAAACTTCGTCTACTACTACTGGTACGAATGGACTCGCTCGGGATTCGAGAAGGCTGCAGTGAAGGCCGGCAGAGCGTCGAAGCGGCTCACGACCGTGGAGTCCATGATCGCCGGTGCTATTGCTGGCTCTGCGACGGTGATGCTCACGAATCCAATCTGGGTCGTCAACACACGCATGACGACTCGCAAGCAGAATAAGGAGACGGATGAGGGTATTCTACCAGGATCAGTGGCGCCAAAACAACCTACCACCATTGGCACGTTGTTGGCACTATTGAAGGAGGAGGGCCCACTAGCTCTCTTCGCAGGTGTTGCGCCAGCATTGGTCCTGGTTGTCAACCCTATCCTACAATACACGATCTTCGAGCAGCTGAGGAACATCATTGAGAAGAAGAGGAGGATCACGCCGACGATTGCCTTCCTGTTGGGTGCGCTGGGCAAGTTGTTTGCTACGAGCATCACATACCCATATATTACGGTCAAGAGCCGCATGCATGTTGCAGGCCGTGATGGTGGAAAGGAGAGCATGATGCAGGTTCTGCGGAGAATTATTGGTGATGAGGGATATTCTGGTCTTTACAAAGGTACATCTCCTGCTACGGAAGGCTGGTCATTACTAACTCCACCAGGTATCGGACCAAAGGTATCGCAAAGTGTCCTCACAGCAGCATTCTTGTTCGCATTTAAAGATGTTCTGTACGAGCAGACCATCAAGCTACGAAGAAAGATCCCAGCAAAGATCTAAATGTGTGGTACAAGGTGGCGTGGCGGGTAATTCGCTTGTGGCAGTGTGTTGATGTGTATGATACAAATTTGGTCGCATACGGATGGACTTTGGGCTTTCATGGCGTCGGTGGATAGTGGCTGATGGGGAAAATGGGAGGGTAGATCATGTTTGATATCCCAGAACACAGGTATAGACTGTTGTTCCATTTGGATTGGCCGTGGGTTCAGAAACTCAATTGCATTTGTTTATCAATACGTTGACTTCAGAATATAGAATCCACAATTTTTTTGCTACTTCAAATCTCCAGTGTGCTGATCACCTCGCAATGTCACAAGTTGTGAATTCTTGGTGTTCGCTTACCGCTTAGCGGCACCCCTATTCGTTTCCAATTGTTTACTTATGATCCGCCCGTAAGGATTCAGAACAAGATCCTGTCTATATGCCCCAACCAATGCTACAACGTACACTCTGATGATTGAAACCTTCTAAATGCCTATTTCGAACATCACCATCCAATATTAGAGTAGGTGTGACCTCCGAAATGCTCTGGACCAGATGGCTCAGGGTATTGATTCTGAGCATCACCCACGCCAGAACATTCCGAGCTGGGAAGCGAATCATCAAAACCATGATACAAGGACCAGAACCTTGGTCTATGGGCATCAGTAAACCAGATCATCTGCTCCATTTTCGTCTCCAAATCATGCCACATAGGATATCCCAATTCAGCGCCCTCTCTAGCAACTTCAGCTGCAAACCATGCCCGATCCGCACCTTCGCTTTCCATGCCGCCTATGGCGAGACACCACAGTCGTAGCATACCTAACTCTCCCCAGTCTTGCGTACTATTCTGCAGATAGAGTCTCAAGTTGTGGATGGGCAATCTGGTTACGACGCTGTCGATGCCGAAGCGACGTCTAACTTCGGCTGTGTAGAGGAGGCAGGATATGCGCACAGATTGGAGAATGTTCGCGTCGTGTTCGTCGGCTAGGATGGCGTTTCCTGATAGGCTTAGACATTGATGAATCAGAGGGAAAAGGTAAGCGGTTGCGAAGTCGCCATCATCAAATATCTTTCGATCGGGGTTCTGCGCTTCGTGTTGGAGGTGATAGTTTAGATTTTGTAGATGGTTCATTAAGTTTAGGAGACTAATGTGGCTAGTGAATCGTAGGAGCCATACGGCAACTATGTGTTCTTGATTTGTTGATATAGTAGGACAAGGCTGGAGAGTGTCGGTATCCGGAATGAATGGAGGAAGAGTGAATCGGGGTGGGAGATCTTCGACTGAAGATCCTGTAATATCAGACCTGTCATAATTAGTATCGACTGAAGTTAAAGAACGTCCTGCGATTTTTCCACTGAAATATATTACTTTCTCGGAAGAACGTCTGTAGCAGCAACAAAGTAGAATGCAAGATCACACTGACCATCCGAGTAATGTTCTTACACGCTTGTTCGAATCCAAGGTGTGGATCCCACCTCGAAGACGGACAACCTGTTCAAGCCCGTTCATATGTATTTTCCACGCGTCATGGTTTCCGGAGTGGCACTATCATCACACTTTAGCTATCATTCAGAAAGTGAGAACTGAGGCGAGAAAGAAATGCATACATGATAACAGGTCAAACCGACAATGGCGCCAATAAATGCATCAGAAGTTGCCACTACTGGATATGACATTGCTTCTTTAATGATCTTGACAGCCATTATGTGGCGCTCCATAGATTCACAACCGTCCCAAGGGGTGCATGTCGGTTGGCGAAATCCAATATCTAACAGCGCATTAGAGAGCATTTGATGAAAGGCAGCGGGGCCAAGCGTCCCAACAGGAAGACAAGCATCTCTCCATGGCCCTATATTATGGCAACGGTTATCAAGTGCTGCAAATTGTGTCTAGGTAAATATCGATCGCAACAATGGTGGGCAGGGCAAACCTTCATCTAGCATTTCTCGTACTTGTCTTTTTGAAGGCACTGGACAACGCCCAAATAGTTCTCTTTTTCCAGATCCAGGTCTCTCAATATTAGAAGGAGATTGTGCAACACTCCGGGAGTCTCGGATGTCGTATGCGCATCCCTGGTAAGATTGCTGCAGGTACTCGGGAGCCACGTGCTGGGAACCAGAGGGCTGGAATTCCAGAGCATAGTCTTGCAGATTGAATGAAGTACACGAAATGACTTCCGCATTTTCGAGGGAATCCGGGCCATCGTCTTCGAACACAAAATTCTGGAACGTCCCTGGCTGACCTGTAGATAGCCTGAAAGGCAACATTGACTCAGAGCCACTACTGGCTTCTTCGATGCTTTCAGGAAGTTCTAGGCTGACTTGTCGATTACGCCTGTCTTTCCTCCTCGATTTTCCGATATCTTTCATAACATGCTTCCGTATTTGAGTTGACGTCTGCTTGGAAAATTTCTCTGGTTTGTTTTGGACAATAAACACAAGTTCTGGAGCCCCAGGAGAAGACTGCGGAGGTTCATTCCCACTAACAGCCATATCTTATCAGAACGGAGACCGGTGCCCATGTCAAGGTACCAAAAGGTAAAGCAAAATCAACAACGAGAAACGGGTCACTCACGACTGGCCAGAAGCACGCTTGGAAGATACACTATTCATGACGGAGGAGTCAAAATAAGGCAAGGCTAAGCGATGACGGGGTAACGTATGTGCCGCATATCAATGAATAGATGAGCAAAGCTCCTGAAGCGTTTGGCACTGGCGATAATATGTATGAGAAACATCATTGCCGCCCAAAGCACACTCGCGCGCCGGTACATGGAAGACCAGCAGCCTGAAAGAGAGTAGTGGCTTGGGGCTGACGGCCCTGCAAGAAATCCAAATGCTGACATGATGCAGAGAGTGTAGGTAATCCAAGTAACATCAGGGGTAAATGGAGGAGCTGAACGGAGCAAAAGGACCTCACATCCATCATGTCCATCACGGACCGCAGGAGGTGAGGAGAGATGGTCGTGATGGCACATACACCCATGTCCGAGTGGCAGACAGATGAGGCGATTAGCCTTGGAAAGTGAAAGAAATCCGGCCTGTGGAGGGAAAAAAGTCATCATCTGCAATAGTGAGCGGATTAGAGGAGCGGAGAAACTACTGTGAAGTTGTTGAGGTAAGAAATAGTCTCTGTACGGTGGCCAAACGAGCCAAGCGAAGGCGCACTTGGTGGAGTTGCGGAGTTTTGTCGACTGGCCTCCTTACTCAGACGTGCTGTGGCACTAACACAGAATGTCAACGCAACAGACTCTCCACAATAGCATGATCTTGATGAAACAAGAAGTCACAAAGCGCAATTGCCAAGCCGATACCGCGTAGGTTGGTTATGTCTTAACTTATTGTCACAGTCAGGTGGAACTTGGATGTACTTGCCTGTTTGGTCATCCCTTCGGGGACGGAACGAACAGGGCACAATAGTGATTGCTGAAGCAATGCCTTTGTACCGTACCCTAGATATTCCAGTTAATGTTATGATAACTATACAAAGATAAGCTGCTGTATGTCTTGAATCTTGAGCAGCACGATGCTGATTACTTTGCTTAGGAATCTCATCTTAGAGCGGGATTCTGTCAAGTCACACATGGAATTCATCATTGTCAAATGGGGCCAGGGGAACCTGTACAAAGGACCTATAAGCTTATACCTTGGCCAAGTCAGTGGGAACCCATTGCATCGCCGGGTACCAGACAGACCGGAGAATTACAGAGTTCACGTCACTTGCCTTGTACCGCACGAGGTCGGAGAGCCACGACGTTCCAGCTGCAGTCATGATAAAACTCTGCGGGAGGCTCCACAACGAGGAACCATGATAAACGAAGTACGAGCATCATACTTTTACCGCGAGGTCAAGCTCAGAATATGACTGTGTCGAACACAGCCCGAAGTTGATGAAGAGCCTATTTGGGAACTTGGCGTTGGGGGACATTTATCTCAACAGAAGCCGAAAGGGACATGTAAGCCACCGACACATGCATGCTTGTAGGGCTGCAAAAGTGTCTAAAACAGTTAAGATCTCACCTACCAGCAACTCGCGGCAAGCAAGCGACTGCTTGGCCTGCATCTCATGGTAAATCCGGCTGTGCTATAACTAGGGTGTCCTGGACAGTATTGCACCATTAGAAATTTATTGGGTCGGATGAGACCGAGGAGGGACCTATCCCAACGTCACCCGTTGTACAGCCGACCCCGGTGTGAAAGGAAAGCAGGGACGTCCAGGTGGTAGCAGGGGTTGTAAGACTGGTCATCTTGATCCCAATAATAATGACTGTGGCTGACCGTGGAACAATGGCAGAACAGCCTCCGGTAATGGTCACGATGCTCGGTCGTATCCTGGTAAGCTAAACTTACCTGAATCAGTGGCATCCATTGATCCAATCTGATATACCTGTTCTAGTCAAACATGAGAGACAGATGGGAATCGACTGATTTCTGACCTTCCAAGCATTCATGCTGACAGCTTTACAATTCTCAAGTATGGTTTGCACTTTATCGAAACAGGCAAGCCAAATTCTCGCCGAGCAAGACGTCTCACAGTTATTGAGGTAATCAAACCGCCGAATAAGCTTCTGGTCACGATACCTGGACGCCGTTCGACTGCCTCGTATGGTTATCCACAGCTTGCAACTGCTGGGTATGTTGCTCCACTATGGCGCCTTTGGATGCCCTTCTCAATTTCCACTTGACTTCACAGAGGCTGATCTCGATTATGATTGTTCGGACGCATCTTTATTACAGCTGTCTGAATCCAAGTTCAGCGGAACACTATTCGAATTGTTCGTGACCAAAATCACCCCCCAACTTGATAGACAGTTTACCTTGGGTGACGATTTCCTCCTTTCGAGAAACGAGATCGTCCACCGACCACTACGATAAAACAGTCAGTCAAATTGATCACTTCCAAAAAAATCGACGAGAGTCTCTCCAGAGCGATCTCCTTGAATATAATGTCCAAGGGGGACCTTGCGACGGGACGGGAGAATGACTACGGCTTGAACTCACATTGGCTTCTACATATTTCCCATTCAGAAACTCAGCCTTTTCAGTCGAGAGCCACACTGCAACACCTCCAACCAGCTCCGGCGTATCTTTTGCGTAGGGCCTGAAGGCATCGAGTGTCATATCCGTCAGAACGACACCAGGCGCAACGGCAACAGTTGTCACATTCGGGTTCTCGAGTGCGACAAAAGCTTGGAGTTGGGCGGCTGACAGTTTGCTCAACGAGTAGGAAGACATTCCCGGGAACGCCATGACCGCAACGCTTGAGGACAGAGTCACGATCGATCCTTTTCTCTCCTTGCCAAGCAGACGCAGGAATCCTTGTGTGAGAAGAAACACACCTTTGACGTTCGTTTCCTGTGATCGTCAGATGTCCGTCAAAATACTACGTCAAAGGTGCTGTGTAGGCCAACTCACGAAGTCGCTCCACCACTTATCAACTTCCGAGTCGGCTATAGGTCCGCTATTGAGAGTTCCAGCGTTGTTGACCAAGACATCGGCGTGTCCAAACTTCTCTTTAACCTTGCCCCACAGACTTGCAATCGAATCAGCATTCAGCAAATCAGTTGGAACAGCAAGGACTTCGATGTCCTTGTTGATGGCTTGAATTTCTTTGCGAACCTCCTCGAGGGGCTCGGGAGTGCGTGCAACTAAAACAATAGCTTTTGGGCCGGCTTTTGCGAAGGACTTGACGAATGCCTACCCACATTAGTTACTAGATTATCATGGTATTCCACGAACTCTTCTTACAAGTCGTCCCAAGCCTCTGCTTGCTCCCGTGATTACGACCACCTTTCCAGCTTGGCTGTTCGAAGCAGATGTGGGGTCGATGGCGGGGTAAACATCGCGATAAACCGTTTTGGTAAACTGCTGCTTCTTCACCCAGAAATCGTCTTGCTCCATTGTTGCGAGTTTAAGATCGTGGTTTACGTTTTATATCAGCTCGAGCTATGCTGTCTTTTACTCTGTTGGAAAGATAGAATTGCACGAGGAATTCTTGCGGACCTATAGACTATTATCTATCTCGGTCCTCGGGGCGACTACACGTACCGAGTGTCCTGTATGGCTGGCAGCCGCCCCACGAGCTGGGCATCAGCAGCGGCACAGTGACTAAGTGGTCGACCGATGTCAGCTCTAGCAGAATCTAGCAGAATACAAACAGGATTTTCTACGCTGACTGTGAGATGATTGGATGCACGACGTTGCTCCCCGTCAGAGTACAGGAACAGTACAGAACATGCTAATTCATAATATGCAAGGAATGAGTATGATCTGGATGAAATGGAAGGTGAGGCAAGGCGACCTGGCTGGCCGCTTGACGCTTGATGATAATTGGACGTGAGTACAAAAACAAGATTCTAAAGGTCATCCCAGGGCAAGAGGTGCTGGGTAGCTTTTACTGCTCCGAGCGAAAGGTAACTCACTTGTATTTTGCTTTAGCAACGGCTTATGCAATAAGATCTAGCTCTCCACTATACTCTTACAATTAGCGGGGACGTGAGATTGATCGTCTGACATAATATCAGAATATGCATTGTCTGCTACTTGGGCATGTACTGCCAATGCCATGATAATGTATCCCATTCCTCATTTCCTCATCAACCAGTGACCAATTCATCATCAGCCTGAACTCCTCAGCAACAAGCGCCGCATCCTATTCAAGCTCATCCAACAGAAGGATGACCCGTCCCATTCTCCAAAAGCAGACCATCTAATCGTAACAATCCCAAACTCATCAGTCCGTTCCCAGTACTCCCACTCCCAATCCGCATGGCCCACCTCCAGCGCGCTACCAGACTATTGATCTCGTTCGTTTCAAGCTCGTTTTGGGACGTGACAAGGAGTTGCATGAGGAAGGAAGAGGCGATAGCGAAATTTGCTCGTGACCCTGTATATCATCAGTCTTAATTCAAACGTATGTTCGGGAAGTGAAAGGGCCAAAGCTTACATGAATGCCAAAACGCATCCAAGGCTCCTCGTCCGAGATTCTCCACAAATTCCACGACTTCTTTGGCGCATTCTTTCGCGCCAGCTCTGACAGCAAGTCGCCCCTCCACAATACTTCGTTCCTGCTCTTCAGCGCTCGAAAGATTCTCCAACGGCCGTAAGAGTGCTCGGAAGAGGGTCATCGTGGCAACGATGTACGCCAATGAAAGTGATGGATTCCCATTTATCCGACTATCACGACCAGCCTGCCGCATGGAAAGAGCAGGGGGTAACGAGTCTTTCCAATCTGTCAATCCTTTACGGAGAGAGCGAGCAAGGTCCAAGGACAGGGTGAAGTTTTTGGATGTCCGCTGCGTTGCTCGGATAGAGTAGTAAGAATCCATGATATCACTAAGGATAATCGTCAACTCCGTGAGGAGTCGAAAGTGATTATTATCAGCTTCTGGTTCTAAGAAGCCAGGGAGAGCATTGGGACCTGGGTCGAGAGATGGCGGTTCGAGGTCGGTATCGGTAAGAGGGAGGACATCAAAGTCGTCTGTTTTAATATGACTTGGCATACCCGCACCCAAGGACGCCCATTTATCCATAATGAATACACCATAGAAAAGTCGTTTCCGAAGACTCATCTCCCATGTCGGGATACTGCTCCAGTCACTACATTCTTTCTGAAGGCCCAATGAATGGGCTAAACTGACAGTCCATCCCACCAGACTCATCTTCCAAGGCGTGTCTGTCGTGTAGCGATTCGTGGGCGCTCTTTGTAGGAGCAGAAGACATGCTTGCAAGGTAGCTAGCCTTGGGGTATGAAGCTCTTGGATAACAAATAACCATGTTATCCGAAACAGCTGATGTGCAGGCGGAGGAGAGTGTATGAGTGTCGTACTGAGTAGATCATCGTATAGCATAAATGGCAGAGAGGTTGCATATATGGCAGATAGAAGAGAAAGTGGTAATGTTTGTAGCACGGAGGGTGATACTGCTCCGTTTGGGCAAAGCTCGCTCTTAGACAGAATAGGAAAGTATGGGTATACAAATCGCAAGAAGAGGCCAATCAATCGCAGAGCTTCTTGCTCACTGAACATGCTCTCTATCTCCGTACGTGACTTTTGCAGGACATCATCTTCAATACGTGGTTCACCCTTCTGAGCTAGGCTATCATCCGCTAGCATGAAGACCACTGGCGGCTCTACTTTCTCGTCTGACAAGCCATCTGGATGCAAAGAACTCTTTATCCGTCGGTATGTCAACTTCGATATGGTACACTCATCATTGGTGTCATACTTGTAGTATTTCAACAAGTATGGATTGGATTCCCCAGTTTCTCCAATGAAGCGTGCCGAGCGTGCTGTCTGCGTATCCAGAGGCGCAATCCGTATTCCTCCTGCCAGCAGATACGGATCCATATTGAACATCGGCGAGGCATCAGTCTGGCTCAAGTGTAACTGGTCGGGGGAGGAATGAACAGGGAGACCGTCATGGTGGCCATTCAGTGCATTGTAGGACTGCTGCTCCTGGTTGTACTGCGCGAGGAAGCCCGGGCTCAATGGCGTCGATGAGACATCGAACTGCTGGATTGGAGCTGGAAAGGCACGAGCACATGTTAGCCCCATTCTTCGCGATCATAAGTGGTGTGCTTCATCCCATCTATTGCTCACTCCCCATCTCACGCCTTCGCCGCAGTGGACATGCCAACTTACCTGAAGCTGTTATGCCACTAGCCTCACCATTGCCCACCGATGGATTCGGCCTCCTCTTCTTTTTTGGCCGCTCGAGAAAGGTGCATTCTCGGCCGTGAGCTGAGCACAGATTGCATGGCGGGCTGTCGTCGATTTTACACGCAACTTGCCTCGCACGACAGAAATCACAGGGTCTGTACTTTCTCGACTTGTAGCTTCGCGGACCCACCGCATGGACTGGTGGCGCGGGAGAAGTCAGTGCTAGACCATTGTGGCCGTTGTAAAAGTCTGTGGGCGAAACTGATTGTTGGGCGTGGACATAATGGGAATGAGTGTCCATGGCGGAGAAGTGAGGTTGGATCGAGAGCTGTCCCCTACAGTGCCTACGGAATGGTCGAGGCGCTGCTCGCTCCCCTGCAGCTTACCCGGATGTCCTTGTTAGGGCTAGGTAGGTACAGTGCAGTACAGGGCAAGAGTGATGATGTTCGTCGGTCTATCGCGCAACTCTTCTTTGCCGCTTCAATCTTCCTAACATCTCTTTCGCAATCGCAATCAATCAAGGCCACGGACTTCAGGGTCCATAGTTTGTCGAGATAGGAAAAGTAAGGTAAGAGAAGATGCGCGCCGAGCGCGGGGCAGTGTGAAGCGACCAAGACCCAGCCAGCTCTCGGCGCTATTATTATTGAGGATCACTCAAGAGCATCTTCAACGGCCAAAGTTGCCCGTTATCTGGGGAGTCGGGCTGCGATGCGAGACAAGACGAAAGGAGGCTTCCTCATCCAATTCAATGACGAGCCTTTCCATGGTGTGGCTGGCTGACATTGCTAAGTTATGACAAGAATGGCTAACGTATTACAATTATTTCTTTTTCAAACCTTCTCAAGGCAAGGCTTGATGAAACCAAAAAAACAATCTTCCAATTAGACGATTTCATCTTCTCACCCCTCACCTCTTCTTGTCTGCTCGCTAAAATACCCCAATTTGGCCCCTGAAAAATGGCAGATTTCATCTCGCTTCCGTCTGTCACCGGGACGTCAACCAAAACAATCAACATCCTCCTCATAAATCCCAATGGCACCTCGTCCATGACCGAAGCCTGTCTCCGCTCACTTCAAAATACACTCCCACCACACTGCACAGTCACAGGCTTCACATCTCCACACCCCGCACCATCGGCTATCGAAGGCCACCTCGATGGCGTCCTCTCCTCCGCCGCCGCAATCCGCGCCATCACCCCAATAGCCTCCAAGTACGACGCCTTTCTCGTCGCCTGCTTCAGCCAACACCCACTCATCAACGCCCTCCGCGAAGAGCTCTCCGGCCCCGTAATCGGCATTATGGAAGCGTCTCTCTACGCCTCTCGCATGCTCGGTGGCCGTCTCGGCATCGTCGCAACAGGCGGCCGCAGCAAAGTGATGCACGAAGACGCAATCCGATATTATGGCCTGTCAGGCTTCTCTGTAGGGTGCGAAACTACTAATCTCGGAGTACTTGAGCTGGAGAGGTTGCCTAGGGAGAAGGTCCTGGGGCTGGTGGCTGAGGCGGCGAGGAGGCTGGTGAATGAGAAGGGAGCGGATTGTATTGCGTTGGGGTGTGCGGGGATGACGGAGATGAAGGTTAGGTGTGAGGAGGCGGTTGGGAGTAAAGAGGTGACAGCGCAGGTTATTGATGGGGTAGGTGTTGGAGTGCAGATTTTGATTGGGCTGGTTAGGGAGGGCCATGTTACTGCTAAAGGGGGGATTTATAGGAGTTCCAAGGCCGGGAGGGAGGCGAGAGGGCAAGATTGGTTGTGAAATTTATATTTCCCATTTTAATCTATATCCAGAGTCGTGACAGCGTTGTATATCCTTCCATGTTGATGTTTTCTCGCTTAGCTGGGCTTTATTCATGCCGCCACAGCCTTCCTCGCAACAACCCTTCCCCTGAAGTTCTGCTGCTTCACAAACCACCTGTTCAAACACTTCAAATCATCCCTACACTCATTCTCCAGCACAAAATCAAACCTCCTCACCAACTGCGGAACCAATTTACTCATCTCCAATAAACTAATATTCTTCCCAATGCACGTGCGACTCCCCATCCCAAAAGCCAACATATACCTCTCAACCTCTCCACCTCTTCCCTGCTCTTCAAACTCCAACCACCGCTCCGGCCTCCACTCTTCAGCATCTCGTCCGAAAACACTCTGGTTGCGATGTGCAACCCAAGAATTGATACCAACAGATGACCCACCAGGAATGAAAACCCCCGCGATCGTAGTCCCCTCCGCAGGAACAACCCTCTGCATCGGTAATCCTGTAGCAGGATGGATTCTAAGCGCCTCTTTCATAACAGCCTGTAAATACGGCAACTCATTCTGCGCCTCCTTGAACGTCACCGGATCCGAGATCCTGCCTTCTTTCGCCGCAGTATCGATCTCATCCTGCAATTTCTTGTACGTAGCAGGATATTTCAAGAGATGGTAGAAGATACTCGACAGCGTGATAGCCGTGGTATCGCTCCCTGCACCGATGTTAGATTGACACATTGTGATAAGGTCCATCTTGGTCATCTTTTCGGGGGTTTCTTCGTGCGCAAGGAGGATCTTCGTCATGATGTCGGGGGGTCCTTCACGGCCTGCATTTCGAGGGTCCTTGAGCAAGCTTTGTCGTTCGTCGATTTGACGGAGAGTGTAGTTGAATACGTAGCCGTGTCCACCTGTTTTTGGGAGGAGCGGGTACAAGAATCTGTGGATCCAGGGGAATACACCGACGAATGTCGAGTACACGCCTCTGGTATCTATGGCTTGAAAGACACCCTCTTTATCTTCACCACAATCTAGGAAGCCAAAGCGGTTGGCGAAGGTGATTTCGCCAATGACATCGAATGCGTAACATTGCAGCCAGTGCTGGAGGTCGATGGTGGTGGGTGTTTTGGAGGAGGAGAGTTCTGAAAATCGTTGTGTGAGGAGGGAGGTGCAGTTGTTGACGAAGGGCTCGTAGCCGAGAAGTGCGGACATGGAGTATAGGGAGGAGAACTTTCGCCGTTGGAGGGAGTGTCGATGGGGATCCAGGTCGGAGAATAGAGATGCTTTGGTGGGGTCTGGTGGCATCCATGCCCAGTACCAGGAACTCTACATTTGTCAGTTAGAATTCTATATGAGAATAAAATCGTTGATTTCCCCTGTTACTGGAAACTCGGGTGGGTTTGGGATATCCACTTGAGTCTGTGAGAGAATCTAAACAAGAAAAAAGACAAACAAACCTTCACAAACCCCTTCCCCAACCCATAAATGACCCTCGCCCCCTCCACATCATTAATCGAGTACTCTCCTGGCGCAATCCTCACAATTGGTCCATACTCCTCATGCAGCTTTATATTCAGCCTCTCGAAATCTCCTTTATATATCTGGTAGAAATACCAAAGACGAGTAAAGCGTGCTAGGAATGGTCCGGGGATAGACCGTTGTGGCGAGAAGAGAGGCGTGAGAAGAAAATAGAGGAGGGTTACGCCGGTTGAAAGGACGATGAGCGTGGCGGGCGAGAGGGAAAGGATATCGGCTATCATTCTGGTGGCTCTGGATCAATATCAAGACGACGGCAGGCATAAAATAGACTCTACGAAGAGAATCAGAGAAGAAATGGAATGAAGAACTCTATCTTCATGTGATACTTTGGAGCGTATGAAGTGCTTGAGCTTCAATGAAGTAGGTAGGTATTCTACCCCGCCAGTACCCCACATTCCGGCGGTGGGGAACTGCGGCAACTGGACAGGGAACCTGGGGAGCTTAAGTCCACTAAACTTCGGCCGATGACCTGGTGGCTACCCCTCTACGGAAGCTCGCTGGACTAACGTCAGCCCCTGCACCGCTCAAGAGATATATCCCACGAACGCAGATGTACGGGACATATCCTCACATCACGATTATCAACTCATGCCCTCTATCATTGTCAAGGATATTCGGGCCTGACTCTCCTATCCAAAGACAGCCTCGCAACACAATATCCCGAATAATAAATTTCCGGATGAATATCGACCTCACTTGAGGCAATATCGTGGACGCTGCGAACTCGATCATGCTACTCAAAACTCCTGAGAGTAGGAACCTTTGATATTT
The DNA here is from genome assembly GCF_030347475.1 of Cadophora gregata. Lineage (NCBI taxonomy): Eukaryota > Fungi > Ascomycota > Leotiomycetes > Helotiales > Ploettnerulaceae > Cadophora > Cadophora gregata. Next base: position 2,080,847 of record NW_026695927.1, read on the forward strand.
TGCGGCCCATATATACAAAAATTGGTATCTCAAAATCAACGCCTTACACTTCATAAATACATTACTCATAACCTATCATAGGCTTTGCTCCGAATAACACCTCGCTAAATGCCCAAAATACCAATAAATATTACGCCTCAAAAGTTCATCCTCGCTCGGCTAGAGTACGTGGGTGGCGGCGCCTGTGCTTCTGTCATAGGTGATTGTTCTGCAGTTGCTGTGTTTGAATTTGACCGCTGTCTCGCACGATCGTTGGCGTAAAGCTGATCGATCGGTGTGCGTCCGGACGTGCCTTCAAAGTGATAGAGGGGTTCTAAACCGGGACCTTTGCGGAGAAGGACGTAGCGGTTGATCCACCATCTGGATTATGTCAGTATACGCACAAGTATTATATATCTTTAGGAACCAAGCTTAGGTGGAGTATTGAAATGATAATAATGGCATGGGTAACAAAACTTACGGGAGAGCAGTCGTAAGTTGATAGTGCATGTGAACTCTCGTAGGCACTGCAAATACATAATCCAATTCTTCGAGCGTCCGCTGCTTGGTTTCTGGCACCCAAAGAAAGATCATGCAGAGTGCGATAACGTTTAAACCAGCGTAGAATGTGAATGCACCCTAATAGTTGTCAGAACGTTTGTTGATAGAGGAAACAAGAGGAGGCGTACCACTATGCTGAACGCGTCGAGCATTCTAGGCAATGTAATACCAAGAACAGCTGCCCAGAATAGATTTGTAGCTACAGCCCATCCCATGCCCACTTCACGATGCGAGAGAGGAAACACTTCGGCCGAGTATGTAAATGGGACAGGTCCTTCTCCCGGCTGTGGAAAATTAGCAGTTATTCAGACAAAGCCCAGACATAATGTGTCGAAGTATGCTGAGCAGCTCGTAGTGCAGACGGAAAACTTCAAAATCTGAAAGGGATAAAAACATACACTGTAAAATGCCGCAAAGACGTAGATAAAGAAGGCCATTAATCCCACATGAGCAGGACTTGATGATGGAATAAGCGAACACAAGCCCACAGCCAAGAGTGACCAAGCCATATTCGGGAATGTGAAGAGCAGGAGACTACGACGACCATAAGTATCGATTGTCCAAATAGCAGGCCATGCGAAGATGAAGTTAATCAACCCAAATCCCTGTAGAACCATTAGTCCAAGTCAAGCTCGTCTAAATTTCCGTAGCGAACTTACAAAACTCGCCCACAGCGCTCTATTCGGGGTAGCACCAGCTTTCACAAATAGGGTTGAGGAATAGAATGCAATAACGTTAACACCGCACACTGTACGCAATGGGAAGTCAGTAAATGCCTATCATGAATGTCACTTGTAAATAATAAGACATGTCCCAGGGACATCAGAATCTCCGAAACAGTGATAAGGAGAAAAATAAGTTTGCCAAGGACGTACTCTGCTGCGCAAGCATAACAGTGAAAGCTGCTAACGTAGAACGACGTAATCTGGGAATGGTGAAGAGCTCGATAAATCGCCGGGTGTAGGTGTTGTTCCCGATAATCTCGGCTTCCAGTTCCAGCTGCGAGTTGATGTAAATGATGTCCCTCGCTGCTTGGATAGGATTTGCGCGGAGTCGGAGGAGAGAGGTGAAAGCTTTGCGGTACCGTCCTTTCTTCATGTACCACTGTATAATACGGTCAGTCTTGAACTCTTAGTTGTGTGAGCATCGAAATTGTGGGAAATGCTTACTCTGGGAGATTCAGGACAAAAATATACGCCTAGGACCAGGGGGACTGCTGGTATAAAAGCACTTCCAAGTTGGAGACGCCAAAATATCTTTGGTACATTCGCAACAGCAAGATTCGCTGCAAAGCCTAACAGAATTCCGAAGGCCGTCCACATTTGCCAGGACATTACCACTGTTCACGTTAGTTGAATGTTCAAAGGGTGAAAGGACATTATAATGTCGTCAATGCCAGTGCAGATCTGTAAGAAACGGGACAGAAATGAGTGTTTCTTACAAGCTCCTCTAATAGACGCCGGACTGTTCTCCGCGGCGAAAATTGGTACCGTACTAGCCTTCGCGCCCATACCAATTCCCAGGAGAATCCGGCAAACAAGCAGCTGCGGCCAGGTCTTTGTGAAAGCTGAACCAAGCACAGTCCAAAGGCAAAAGTTTCCAGTGACAAAGATCGTCCCTCGACGACCAAAATAGTTGTTCAGAGGGTCAGCAACCCAACATCCTATGAATGCCGAACCTATGTAAGGTGCTGCGTTGAGTAGGCCGACTAAGAATGAATCGCGTGTGGATGTTGAGTCGATTTGAAAGTACTCTGGGAACTTGAGCATTGCGCCATTGGAACCTATGGATGATTAGTCAAAGCACCAACCACATTGTCCCTTCCAGAATATGGAATCCAATATCACATATACCTCTCTCACTATTCTGAAGGAAAAGCCAAACCTACCTGTCTGATCCCAACCCTGTACCGCAGCCCCAATCGAGCATATTATAATCGTATAATACAGCGCCTTTGGTTGTCTCCACTTATGAAGCACTTCGTCTCTCAAGGCCTCAATCTCCGCATCATCCAGCGCCTCGTCTCCACTAATATCTTCATAATTCGAGGGGTCGCGTGCAACCAATGCTCCTTTCCTCAACAGCGGCAACACATCCATCAAGCCCCGCTTCCGGGCAAACTCGTCGATTTCGCGCAGGAGAAAGACGGTCGGAAGACCAGCGAGGGGATTTTGTATACTGCAAATGAACAATATGGTTAGCTGATTGCAGGAAGATGGCGCATACGACTTGGCGGTGGAAAGAACGTGGGAGACAAACCGGCCTTCGAGGTTGAGATTCAGATTGACATGCGCCGAATGCGCATCCACGCCTCTGTATTTCTCATCTTCCCTATTCGTTCTCCCGTCAGCCGGCCTCCTTTGCTCGCTCGTCCTGGGACGCGGCGGGGAGGCAAACCGCTCGTACTCGTCCAGATGGACTGTGTTGGTCTTGGGACCCGGCGACATTGCGGCGCGACTCCTGCATCCAGCGGTGTGGTGGTGAGAGATACATCTACTGTGTTTTCCCTCTGTTTGGCGATGGAAGGACGTCAGATGGGAGCAACGGATGAAGTTCTCTTTCATCCCAGAACGAAGACCATCAAGCCGGAGACGGGGTGGGCTAGAGCTGGCGGGGAGTGGAGAGGAAGCACGGTTATTATTAAACTTTGGCTGGGGGCAGGACAGGGATCGTGACATGGTGGGGGAAAGACTTTGTGATCTCGTGCGGTCTCCAGCCACAACCTAGCGGGACACAGCGAACACTTGGTGAACCGGCGGTTTCCCTGCCTCGAGCCGTTTTTTTTCACTGCAACATCCCATCTCAATTCAATGTATGCATATTGGCTGATCCGTCAGTCAGGCTTCATCTGACGGGAGAGAGTTGAAGTCCAGATATCGATTGGAAGGCGGGGTCTTGCCTGTATCGAAGACCCAATGAAATGAGACTCCACATGCAAGAACCCAGCAATCTGGTGGCATCTAATCTTGATACGACATAGCGGCCGATGTCAAGAAATGGAATCGGGTCGCATGCCCACAGAACGGGATGAACTTCAACAGCTCCCATCTCTTGGTGGCGGTAGAGATTATCACTGTCCTACTGTAGAGCGAGACGGTGTTGAAGCACCGCCTCCTCGTGATTTTTGGAGGGCTCGATATCCTATCAATTGGTGAGGCCATGTAAGGCAACAGCTTTTCTCGGGCGCCAATTTGGCGTCAGAGTGTTTGGATCGGCTTGGCTTCAAAAGGCAAGCCTTTTATGGGGTCCCCACGAAATGCTACACTAGTGTGGTGGTCAGTCCGGCGTCCGCTTATTACACCCACCCGGAATGCTGTGTGACTTCAAGTTCACGGCTCTCAATGAGAATGGTAAAGAGAAATCCTTCAGAGCTCCAGACAAGTTTGCTACTCTTTTCACGAAATCTGCAACTTGATTTGTGTCGCATGTAGCAATAGCCGTTTCCGGCCCAGCAAGAAATGCTGACCCGCTCCAAAGAAGTACGATAAGCGAGCCTGGACAACAAAACATCACAATACAATATCCCCCTGATGCACATTGAACCGACCTTTTTCTCTCCAACTCAGATCGGGCGAAATTCTGAACTCAAAACGCTTCGCCTCAACCAGTGCAGTAGCAACACAACATGCGGCAGCTGCCGTGCGCACGAGAACGGCTTCCACTTGTATCCAAGCCTCCTTACAGGCAACGAGATATGTACCCTGTCAGTGGCAGCGATTGGCCAATTAGATTTGGGGGCTTCAGCCTCAGAATATTTGAGGCTTTTAGGATTCGCCTCTGGATCTTGAACTTGACGTAGGACTTGGGACCTTGAAATTTGGGATTTGGACGAACCTTCGCACTGTGGGATAAACCTGGAGTTTTGCGGGTAGGTGGACAAATGGCGAGCCTGTACGATGGCATCAGTCACAAGACTAGCCATGCATCACTACCTTACTGAAGTGTGTTGTATGTGGTTTTTGACGTGTTTTATTCAACTCCTCAAGTTTCTGGGCTCAAAGCCCCATGAAATCTCGCGAACACATAATCCTGTACTCCTTCATTCGTTCCGCACAATGTAGTTTATCATTCTACAGCCCTCTAGCTTCTATCATCCTGTTATTTCTATACCAAGAGCTCCGGCTCCACAACACCCGTCTGCGTCGTGATTAACCCATACTGCTCAATCCTCCTATGCCTCCCAAAATCAAAAGTCTTCTCCATCCCCTGCCTACAGTCCTCCAAATCAATCTCCGCAAACACAATCTCATCACCCTTTGTCTTCGCCTCCGCCAAAACATGTCCCTCCGGCGACGTGATACAACTCCCCCCAATCAAATCATATTTCCCATCCTCCAAGCCCGCCTTCGCCGCACTGACAGAAAAGCAACTATTCATATACGAATTACCCTGCATGCACAGTTTATGGTGGAATACGGCATCCGTCTCCGCCTCCTCAGGTGTCATGGGCTTTCTCGTGCCCCATAGATCCGGCGCAAAACCAGCAGTGTTATACCCACACAATACGAGCTCCACGCCCTGCAACCCGTAACATCTCCACCCCTCCACCCACCTCCGATCATTACAGATCATCATACCCAAAATCGGGTCGCCCCTCCCCTTGATATCCTCCGTAGCTTCCACACCATGCCCTCCTTTCTTCAGTACTCCCTTAACAAGGTCCGGAGCGCGGAAGGCTTGGAAGCCTAGGTTTCCTGGGGCGAAATACCGTTTCTCGAGCTGGTTTACGGCGTCGGGGTTGGAAAATGGTTCGACAGTGCCGGGGAGGTGGACTTTTCTGTACTTGGCTACTATCTCGCCCTTCTTTGCTGAATAGTACACGGAAGTGTTATACCCCTTTACGTTCTCGCCGTGAGTACAACCAGCAGCAGCCGATTCGTCCCATTCTGCAAAACCGATGCTGATGTCGATGCTGAGCTCTTTAGCGAGATCGAAAAGGGGTGCGGTGTTAGGCGAGGTGAGCAGTGTGGAGGTGGAGTCGAAGTACTTTGATAATTCTGTAGGCGAGGTTATCAGGTGACGGGGGAAGAATGTTGTCAGTGCTGTCTCGGGGAAGAGGACGAGCTGGGCGCCGAGGGTTGAAGCTTCTCGGAGGAGCACGAGGAGACGCGTGAGTACTTCTGATCGGGTGGAAGTCAGGTGCACCGGGCCCATTTGTGCTGCAGCAAGTTTAAGTATTCGTGGCATTTTTGTTGATTTGTGATATGTTGTGTGCTTCCTCTTGGTTGAGAGTGACGAGATATGAGAGGATGAATCTGTCGAGTACTGGTTGTAAGGTCTTTAGAACCAAGAAGCCACAGCTGAAGGGTGTATAGAATAAAATAATTCGTGCAACTCGCGCAAAGGAGAAAATGGAACAATATGGGTATCGATGGCTTAGATTTAGTACGGTTAACAGATTTGGAGTAAGTAGAATATCGGGAGAGTGGGATGTCTATTCTAGCCTGCGTATTGAAATCTATCGATAGAACGCCAGAGATAGCGAGCTCCCTCGAATTTCAGCCTCGTTCATTCCCCGCCGTCGCCGTTACGTTTGCCGTCCCGTTAGCTTGTTGTCAACAATGGTTCCACGAGGAGATACGGCACGGCCAGGACAGGCCAGCAGCCCCGGTATCCCGGTCGGAATCCCGGTAGACTGGCCCTAGCAATGGTTGAAGAGGTCGAGATTCTTGTTTGACTTCTGCTTGGACGAGCGCCGTTAGATAGGGTAACTTGTACCCCATTGTTGGAGCGGGGACTTCGGTCGAGCTAAAGTCGATATGCAGGAAGCTGGAGAGGGTTGGTAAGCGAGAGAAGCCAAACAGTGCTTATCGGGGTTCATTAGCGGGCGGGCTGGCGGGGCGATCCCATGAAGCCCTGCTTGCCCGACGGCCAATTGACGGGGAGCCGAGATGTGATGGTTGAGTGGTTAGTGTACCGAAGATGAATAAACGACATCTGAGATTGGGGATGTTAAACACCCTACTTAAATGTCGCTTATGAGATTGATAGCTTGGATTCAAGACTAGGAGAAATGACGTTGCTACTTAGTGCTATGTTAGAAAGATGGGGTGAATCTGGAAGGTTTTCGCTCGAGTATTCGCTTTGCAATCAATTGACTTTTCTCTATTATTGACTCTGCTCCTGGCGTTCTTATTCATTCGGCTGCTGCTTCTTGTTCTATGTTAAGATTAGTCGGACGAGGAAGTATAAGCTATGGCAGGATTTGACTCGATTGTCGTGAATGGTATTATTGTGAGTTCAATTCTATCCCTGATGTCTTCGCTTAGCGTGTTTCTGCTTTGTATTTTGGGCGAAGCGACGACACCAAACAATGGTACTCGAAAAAGTACTCAAGCGAGTCTAAACCTCTTTAAAGGTCTCAGCTCTATTCAACCTGTTATATCTTTCCGACATATTTTACTTTGGGGCTACAGAAATCGAAGCCCTAGACAGCCGCGCTTGAACAAGTGAGGTGAGGTTGGAGTTGGTCAACTTGACTTCAAGCAAACTTCCTCATCTCTTGCTCCTCGCTGTTCTGTGCATAGTGTCAAATACCGGAAAGCTTGTCACATACGACCATAGGCTGGTGAGAAATGGGCATCCCGTCCGCTCTGCCATACACAAGCACCAGACCGGTGGATTAGTAGTTGGGTGGGTGACCACCAGCGAATACCCACTGTTGTATGTTTTTGTCTTTTTGATTCAGCTCTAGGAGCGCAGTGTTTTGCTCCACAGTGCAAGCCATGGATGATCAACCGTCCTGAGTGCATTCCATGAAGGTTGCCGCCATTTCTTGTTGACTATTCGTCTGTGGAAGCGAGATATCCTTGCTCACACATCTCAGGTTACGGCTAGCGATGTCCTTCCTCTGGGGATTGAGATTGGCATAATTGGAGGCAAGATCTCATGTTTGGGAACATCTTTGCCCCGAGACGAACGCACCAAGATTATCGATGCCAAAGGGGCTTACATTACCCCAGGAGGTGTAGACTCTCATGTCCATTTCGACCAAGACAATTCACCAACAGGCGATAATTTTGTCACGGGAAGCAGAAGTGCGATAGCAGGAGGTACAACCACAGTTCTAGCATTTGCATCGCAACTCAAGTCTGCGACCAGTGTCTTGCCTACCGTCGAAGACTATCATAGTCGTGCCAAAGACCAAAGTTACTGCGATTATGGATTCCATCTCATTCTCACCAACCCAACGCCTGAGATCATGAGTAAAGAGCTCCCGATCTTGATGTCGCAAGGCATCACAAGTGTCAAACTCTATATGACCTACGAACCTCTCAAGCTTGGAGATGCAGCTATTCTCGACGTCCTGATGTCCGCACGTTCGCTTGGCTTCACGACAATGATTCATGCAGAAAACAGCGACATCATCTCACTCATCACTTCTCGCCTCGAAGCAGCCGGCCACAGTGACCCCTATTTCCACGCAATATCTCGGCCCCAAATCGCTGAGAACGAAGCTACGTACCGCATCATTAGTCTTGCCGAACTGACAGATACGCCAATTTTGATTGTGCATATGAGTTCCGAGGTCGCAATGAAGCATGTCCGGAAAGCACAGACAAGAATGCTGCCTATCCATGCCGAGACTTGTCCTCAATATCTCTTCCTGCTAAGTGAAAGACTGAAAGGCAACAAGCAAGACCTATTCGAAGGCGCGAAATGCGTGTGTAGCCCTCCTCTACGCCACGACCCCAAGGATTTAGAGGCCATGTGGCGGGGGATTGCGAACGGCACTTTCACCACATTCAGCTCAGATCATGCTCCTTCCACATATGATCATTCAGCGGGCAAGAAGCTCGGTTTGAAGGACGGGATAATGACTTACAAGAATATTCCCAACGGAGTCCCTGGTGTTGAAACGAGATTGCCTTTGCTCTTCAGTCATGCCGGTCAAGAGACAACTTCGAGATTGAGTCTCCAGCGATTTGTGCAGTTGACGAGTTCAGATCCCGCGAAATTATATGGACTGGAAGGCGTGAAGGGGAATATTGCGCCTGGTTGTGATGCTGATTTGGTGATTTGGTATCCGGAGAGCGATGTTGGGGAAGAATTTGTGATTGAGCAGAAGAAGCTTCATCATGGTGTGGATTATACTCCTTATGAGGGCATGGTGGTGAGGAATTGGCCAAGGTATACAATTCTGAGGGGAAATATTGTTTGGGATCGGGATGGCGGGGGAGTTGTTGGTGGGGTTACGTATGGAAAGTTCTTGGTCAGACGGAAGGGAAAAATTGTGGTTGGAACGATGGGATTACAGGCAACTGGGATGCTAAGTGGTGAGAGAGACTATTGGCAATAAGTAGACTGGAGCGAGACATTTGGAGATTCTATCAAAACTATAGCTTTAATAAGCAAACCTGCAAATGACTTAGAAGTGTGAAACTTTGATTGACACAACGCTTTATTTATAAATTGAGTCTCTCTTCTAGCGCCAATAGACCCTGCCCAGTTCGTCCCATTTCCATTTTCCATTTACCAGATCAGATTCGCTTTCTTTGCTCTGGAAGCAACTTCTAACGCGAATAAAACCATACCAGCTTGTCCCAGTCCCCATCCACCAGATCAGGTTCGGTTCTCTTGTCCTGTGGGTCGATCTCTCGACGAATGTCGATCGCGCTAGCAAGCTGCGCCCTCCCTTCAATCTCATTCCCCAAGTCGAACAGCAGTCTTCCCTTCTTCCATGACGCTCGAGCTGCCTGAGGCTTGAACCATGGAATGTCGCCATATATCTTGATGCATTGGTCCAGGAGAATATTACGCAGCACAGATTACGATTTATATGCGTGAATGGAAGATGGTGGATGGCTCACCTTCCCTCATCATATCGCCCAACACGTAGTAGCTAGCTGAAATGCCAGGGAGTAACAGTTGTCAGCAGTTTGCCAATGACCATTACTAAAGTAACTCTCAAATTTTCCAGAGCTTCTAGAAAGAATTCAAGGCCATCATCTGGTTTCCCTTGTGAGACGAGAATATGACCCATGACATAGAGGATCCGCCCAGTTCTGAATCAGGTCAGAACCGTGCCCTTTGGATTGTTATCAAATAATAGCGGAGACACTTACTCAAAAGCCGATTTGTCATCTCTTCCAAAAGCCTTGTCCCGAGCAGAAAGGATGGGAGAAACTATATCATAGCCCTCATTTCCCCGTCCTGTGACAGCATAGAGTAGACCAAGATTGATTGTAGGCCATATCGCAATGAGTGGATCGTCAGGACCGTTGTTGGTGAGACCCTCGATTGCCATTTGCCATGAGTCGATAGCTTCTTTCTCTTGGGGAACCCTCATGTACGACATCCCTAGTTCATTTTACACCATTGGTAACATCAGTGCATCTTCTGGATCGCAATATTTTTGTACACGGTCAACCATGATTACCAGCCATGCTTTCTCATGCTCAAGAGCCCTCTTTCCGTTGGTATCTATGCCCGCAATAGCTTGATATTGGTGACTGTCTGCCAGCAATTTTGTAAACTCGTTCTCGTCATATCCAGGATCCATCTTGTCCAGAATCGCCTGGGAAAGAATGCCGTCTCTGTTATATTCGACCGGAATTCCCCTTTCAGCCGTGAACCTAAACCAGCTACGTTAGCACAAAAAAACAAGAGGCCGAACAAGTCTCACGGTGTATTGTTGGTACTTACCATGCTGCCTCGTTGAACAGCGCTGCACTTTGTAAGCTAGGCTTCATCTCACCGGACAATAATTGGTTCTCGAAAAGTGTATCAAGTCGCGCAATGTGTGGAAAATACAGTTCACATAATTTCCGGCGAGTGACCAAATTGCGATTGTCAAGGCGGACAAAGGGCTAAACCGCAGACAAGAGAGCTATAGTGGCGTTGAACACAGCGATGACATTCGTGGCGCTCATCTTCTGTCGGACCACATCTTGGACAAGGCGGTGGATACGAATCTCCTCTGTATCAGCGTTCCTGGTGGCCAGAGATGATTTGATGAGCTCCCCTCTTGCATCGAAGTAGTCGCTCTTTTTCTTAGGGTAGTCGTCCAGCTCGACACACTTGGCACCTTCGAAAAGAATTGTCTCTGGAATTCCATCAGGATCGAGGATGGACAGCACCCCTAGCAGTGCAACTGCTGGAGGCGGTAGTTTCTCGAGAGCCCATACCGACGAGACCGTCTGACTGTGAGCTAAACCCGGAACGACAGTCTCTTGCAGACGTTTTGCATCTTCCTCGTAGTATTCGAGAAAGTCTTTGAGTGCCAGATGATGGCGGCGGATAATTCCTCCCATTTGCACTATTGCGAAAGGAAGCCCGCCTAAAGTTCGTACAATTTGTTCACCTAAAGCTAGGCTGTTCAGTTCTTTCTCCCTACCTGATATCTTCAGTAAGAGCTTGCCTGCATCCTCGTCAGGTAGTGGAAGAAGATCGAACCCGACAGGTGCGTAGACACCATCTTTGGCAATTGGATTTCGGCTTGTTGTCAATACTGCTTCAGTACCTGTTACAGGCCAATATTCATCCAAGAGCTCTGGGTCGTCTGCATTATCAAAAACTAGCAATCAGAATGCTTCTCTTACGGGTGTCGTGCACTCGTCTGATGGTTGAATGAGCGGATTCGCCATCCATACGTTCACGATTTCTCGAGTAGCGACGGGATCATTGTTGCTAGTCGAGTCTTCGAGCCCAAACTTTTGTGCAATCTCGGAAGATCCTGCTGCAATTTTCTGTGTTGTATCCTCATTAACCCAGAATATCGTATCGAAATGAGATTTCCGAGAAAATGTGTACTCAATCGCGGTCTCGTTCTTCCCTATGCCACCCAGGCCACAAAGGACGAAGCTACGTGGCTGCCTTTGCACCGCTTGGTCTGATCTGGGTGGTAGGCTCCTGTCCATCTGGCCCAAGGCATCATTTTGTCCGACAAACCGGGGATTTCGTTGGTGTTTGAGCATATGCAGAGGCACATTTGTTGCCCGACGGGGGGCATTGAATTCAGATATGGTATTGGGGCTTCTGTCAGAGTGAGTTCGAATCTCCCCGTCGTTGGTATTCGTGCATTTCATTTGAAAGAAAGAAGTGGGTGTAAATATCACTGTGAAAACACACCGAATATCAACATATTGGCTGGTTTTACTTGGATTCTTTGTATGAAAAAGTACCTGGCTCTCTAGCATCTTCCACAGACCCGAAGCTGCTTCTAGTTTTCGGTGCGGAACTATCTCCAACATGTAGTGCTGCTACCGCAGGCAGAGCATCCTCCATGGCTGCTTTAAAGAATTTGACAAGCTGGTGGTTCAGAGCGGTGTCCGAAACTACTAGGCAAAGGTCTTGATCGGTGGATTCGGCTTCAAAGAGTTCCTCGTTATCCCCTCGTGTAGTAGCGTGAGACTTGTCAACCAACTTTCAAAATACATCAATATATCTGCCTTTACACAGAAGAAATGCAATATGGCAACTCACAGTCTTGCTGTTGCTCCCACTCGTGAGATTAATTTCCTTCACGTCATAGACAGATAGAATTGGAAATTGAGGATTGAGTAGAGTGAAGGATCGACAGGTTTCCGAGTGGTTTACAATGTCACTGCTGGTGAGACATTCCTTGGGCAGATCTCTGCAAAAAATCTTAAGTATCCATTTCCAGTTGTCCCACCGTGAATCATCAACCAACTGTAGGTGGGGAGTTCCGAGGAATATGATTCCGGCAGTCACCTCATTCACAACATTGCTCGAGCGGCGTGCAGCGCAGAGCGCCTGGTGAATGTCAGCAATGTCCCAAGTGGAGGAACAGGTTCCTACCTTTTTCAGCAGCATGACACCCAATCTGTGGCAAATGAATATGATTTGGCGTTGCTGCATCTGTCACAATCATGAGCACAATAAGCCTAGAACAATTTCGGACTTGTTTTCACCTCTCTACTGCCTCTGTTTCGAGAGAGCGAGTCCAAGAGGGCTGAGTTTGGCTCAATAACTGGCTCCAGACTGAAATATCGCCCGATTCCAGGGTAAAATTGAAATAGTATACCCTAATGTTGCGATCAGTAGCTGCAACCAACGGTTGGAGCCATGAACATGGTTGTCTCCGCTGTTAAGGTGTATACTGCGTCCACACTTCTGGTATTACGACAATGCTATACGTATTTCGGCTCGAGAGTCCTGTTCTTTGTTGTCTTCTCTGACGTACTCTGTACCTTCTACCGGAGTGCTGGCCTCGGATGATTCGTAAATCAGCTTGAGGTTTGATGGAACTAGCATGATGCAGATCTGGCGACGCGAGTTCGTCAATGCAATCAAGTTGAAAGATATGCATGGAAAGACATGCTCTTGTGCCGTGGATGACAAGAGGAAGAGATATCTAAAGGTATGTATAGGTGAGGACTGAGGCTGAGACAAAGGAGCACCCCGCTATTGTGGGGTCAGACAGGAACAATGATGGCGAACAGGCGACGTATATATTCCCAGTCGTTCCCCAATCTCTGCAAATACCGACCCATGCTTGTCGTTCTCGTCAGCGCTACTCAGGCACTCACTCACTTGAGGTGAGGTATACCACATGTACATGACCAGTATGAAGATACTCGATACGCCTCCACCTAAAATCAGATCGAGAACTTTTCTGCCTGCAGGAAATTTTAAGAGTAGTACTTCAGAGCATTGCCAATGGCTTGAGCAATAGGACGGGAGAAGATATACGCCTGAAATATTAGTCAAAATTATTGAGACTTCCATTTGGGGAAAGGTACCAATAGCCATCGCGACAGGGCCGGGAAAAAGTTTCGCTACCATTTGCCAACTGTACAAAGCCGCACCACAACAAAGACGCCCCAGGTAAGAGCGGCAGTGAGAACATAGTTTACAGAGTGATCTGGCAGTCCCTTGCCGTCAGCGAACCTCGCTGTGAGTCCACAAATGTGCCACGGGTGCCTGGAGGTCACCGGTCTGAATGCTGTAGATTGATGCAGGCCCCTGCCCAGTAGGCGGTGGCACTCACAAAATGACAGCGATCGAAACTATGATCTGATAAATATATTGAGCTTGGGGGGAACCTTCCACCAATCTGCCAGTCTTGAAGTCAGGCATGAGGTCTGCTGACTGACAAGTACCTGCTTCCACCACTCCGGTGATCGCCATACTGGCTAAGCGCCGGGATTGGATGGTGGAATCATCCAGAAAAAATGGAATTGGCAGATTTCACCTATAATTCCAAGCGGTTAGCTTATCTTGCGACAAGGAAGACGGTGTGATAAGTACATATCGATGCTTTCAACAGGGGCGATATCTGTTTGTCTAAGAGCATGGAAAGGGACGATGCTCCATTGGAACACCAGAAGTATAGCTTAAAGTACGGCATATGGGGGCACCATGTTTCCAAATATGAGAATTTTTGAGATGATGACAAGGAAAACAGGCCAATGAACCAGAGAGAGTGACTGGGGGTGATATGAAGCGTTCTGAGGCAGCACTCAATTTTGCGAAGTAATCTGGTAGTAACCAGTATTGAGGTTTGTTACCACTACCGGCTCGTCATCGGATTCTGTGGATCAGTTCCAGGACCATCAGACGCTGGTATGAGGGGCTCAGTATCGGTGTGGTACGCAGCGTTGTTGTCGTGGATGTTGTGCAACTTGGCAAGGAATCGCGAGCCTTTCCAACAAAATTTCTCTGTGAGAAGCAGGAGGATGAGCTGCATGACGACTCAAGCAATCAGATTCACCGCATACCCAAACATCAAGCCTAACTTGCCCCAAATTGTCCCCCTTCAACAACCTGACTCCCAGTCACTCACGTCTCTTACAGCCCAGCCTCGATTCTTTGCGATTAGAGACAAATGCCCCAGCCCAGAATATATCCGATAACATTCTGGTATACAGTAACTGTATCCATAATTATGCCATAACTGATGAATGCGGGCGAGATGCTGAGGGCCCACAGCCATTTCTGGGCAGCGGTGACGCCGAATATAGGAAGATTATCTAGCATAGGGATGAATGCAACAAGGGACTAAGGTTGTTAGAAGAATCGCTCGCAAATATGCATATACAAGGAAAACTAACATACATAGAAGCCCGAAAATTAGAAAGAAGCAACCATAGGTCTCATGTTTTGCTTCCATTCCATGTGCTTCTGCGCCACGCCTTCATCTGTGTTGTCGTTCCCGATGACTAGAGTATGATGGTCATCTTCATTCAACAAGGAAGCAGTAGAACTTTTGCGGGCCCGATCAAATCTGATATTCTTCGCGACTGCTTCGTCATCGGGGAGCAGACCGATAAGAGCTGCAGTAGCAGTGGCGGTTGGAAAGCGGAACCTTTCGCGAACGATGAAATGGTACCCCAGAAGCAAAGCGCAGATGAGTCCCGTCAAACATATTCCTAAGACCCAGATGTACAGTTTTCCCAGGGAAAAATGAACAGGCCATGTTCACTAGGCAATGTTAGAAACTCCAGCGCCGGAAATAGGTCAGTAACCCGGCAGGCATTGGCATTCCGGCGGATGCACCAGCCAGTGTTGGAACGAAAGCATTCTCCAGGGGGGTGGAAACGGACTGTTGAGCTGGCTCCCGGCCCTTTGAAGATTGCGAAATTCACCAAAACGGTTGGCACTGTCATCTTATTTACCAGACCAGCACAGAAGCCGAAGTGAACGTTCGTGAGGCATATGGTCGATCACACGATGGCCACGGCCCAACAACGATGCCTCAGATTGAGAGCTGAGTCCGGAAGGAGTCCCATGACGTGTCTGAACCATTCTGCTCAGCCTGGTTTGACGCGGATGTTGTGATGTTTCCTGCCATCGAAGCGGTAGCAAATGTGTGTTATTGAGACATTGAGAAGACCGTGAGTTGGGGTTGCGAAGGGCCACAATGTACCGTCACGTGTTCGTCTATCTGATACCTGAGGTACCACCCCAGTTCAACCTTACGTACGCTTGTTCGTCCTCAATACTTCTTACACAAACGTTCAAATCATAAATTACTTACGACAGCTCTTCGTCCGCTGAGACATTGCCCGCGCTAGTGGGGGAGGCTGAAAAGGGCTTGATCATTCGGCAGAAGATGAGGCTCAAATGTCAACAGTGAGTGAACCAATCATAACCCCTACCCTCCCCTGCTAGAGTGGGCAATGTCTCAGTGAGCGAAGGGCTAAGACCCTTTCGAGCCTTTCAATATAAAAGTGGAAGTCACGTAGGTATGCTCAGAAATTTGAGATCTGGGAAGATTCATGACAAATACGTCCATTCACCGTTTACTGACTGAATGTCTTTTCGCCACTTCGCAACTTGATGGAAACAGTGATAGCTAGATCTGGACGGGGTAACAGACATACCACAATGCTACAATGTTTATTTTCATTTTATCTATTTCTATTATCGAATAGTCTTGAGCTGCTATCTAGCGCTATGCAGACTCACTATATACAGGACTCTGAGCTATATTAAGACTCAGGATAAGTGGCTCGTATCTCCTGCTTGGTTATCTTGTACCTTTTGATAGTTTCTATAAGCAGTTTTAATGCTAAAATGTTCAGACGTAGCTAATGTTCCAAGATGTAGATGCCACACAACGTGAAACCCACAGTTATTCTCCACTTGCATTCCTGATTACAAAAAGACTTAATCTAACATCACGCTTCTATCCTCACATGACCCACACATTCTAGGTAATCTCCACTCCAATGCTCTCCGCTCGGCAATATACTCAGATAAACAGATATCATCACAAGACATACCAGCTCACATGCCGAGGACCGCTGGCGCAACGGCAGCGCGTTCGATTCCAGATCGAAAGGTTATCCGTTCAAATCGGGTGTGGTTCAAAACCTCAAAATTTCTTTTTGGTATTTTGAAGCTTTTTCTGTCGACCTTGACATCAACAACGCTTACTTGTTTCCAATGGAGTTTTGTTTCTATGCTTGCCATTTAAATGTCAACCACTTACAATAGAAACGGGTTCCGGCCCTTTCGATTTCGAGGTAATTTTGTGTGCGTTCGCTGGCCGGTTGAATTGCGTGTGGGCCAGAAGCGGGGTCAACAATTAAGCGAGGGGGAAAGGGGGGCTGCGGAGCGGTCGGGTCAGCAAGCTCTCAGGTAAATATATATTCTATTTCCAATGAGTACGGAAGCGAGTCTACCTTAGGTATTCCCTCTCTAGGTTTTCTATCTATGCATGTGCTTGAGTCCGTCCGAATAGCGAGCAAAGTGAGTGTTGAGTCTTGACAGAACCCACAGAAAATTAAGTTTGATCTAATCATTAGGCATACATACAAGATTAGGAGATACATTTTTTCCAACTCAAACTCGTTGTGAAGGGAATTCTGGAGAAAGGATGATCAAGAGCCAGAAAGCAGATACACCAAAAGTTAAATACCGAATCCTGAATGTTGCCCTGGGCAGTGCGCCATTATCAACACATTCGTCAAGCACAGAGCCGTCCATCAGCCCACCCAGGTACACTCCACCAACAATGGTGTAATTATCTGTGCTCGGCCGTAGCGCCAACGGCATAGGAAATTCATAGAGCTGTGCTAACACATCTCCTGGTACCACTGTTGGAACGCCGATACCGAAAAATCCTATTTTAGTCATGATGAGGTTCTTTCCGCTCGCGGCCAATGATGCGAAGGAGATTACCTGGGAAACGACACTGTCTATGGAGTACACTGCCAGACTTTCACGGCCTTTACGTCGCTCTCTGCTTCCCAAAGGGGACGGGTTTGGGTCCATGGCATGATTCCAACATAAGTCAAGTTGCTCATCTGCAATTGCTAAGTTGCGGAGGTTGGACGAGTCACATGTAAAGAGCCTTCTTAGGCTAGTGTGACTTCGTATCGAATCTAGACGAATGTCTGATGATTAATCAAGATGCTCATGACGAGCTATGTTAGAGTCGAGTTCTGCGTTCAATGTAGAAAGCCTGCTCCGGAATTTTGCACGTCCTGGTTGAATGAAGCGAGTCTCTTCCACAATATCCAATATTACCCCCTCAGGCATGAATATCTGCCCGTCATCGGAGAACCAGAAGTTGGGAGGGGAGTGCCATGTCCAAGCAGAGTACATCTTGAAGAGCGCAAATCCTCCATTCCTATCATTGGACTTTTGTTTCGATAAGTCCGGGACCCACGAAGGATAAGTGTTTGGTTCCCGGGAAAAAGAGAGGAGGCCGACCAAGTGAAACTCCTCCTCAGATCCATTACAAAGCCAGGTCTCCATCGTCTGCTGATATAAATCCCAGTATGGCCGGTCATAATCGATCTTGATTTTACTGCTGTCTTCTTGAGAAGCAAAGCCAAGAAAGCCGTACATGAGGGATGGTGGCGCTGCGACCCATCAAAGGCGCGATGGACACCATGAGCGTGACTTCTCTCTTTGTGCTTAATGCGCTTCGGGACATAATGAATGTTACTCCAGAGAGGCTTTCCATGCACAAGACGTGCTCATCATTGTCGTCTTCTGGTGTTGTTGTTGTTGTTGTTGAGAATCCTAATTTTGTGGATAACTCATGAAATCTCGTGTCACCTCTATTTGCTCCAAGGGCTCTCCCATCCAAGAGCTTGTCTAAAATACCCCGGAAGAGAAAAAAGAACTGGCTCCACGTGAAACAACGACAACCGTATTGGATCAATGGATCTCGGACGGCAAGAGAACACTCCTGTACACACCACATTCTCATCCACCATTCTCTCTTTGCAATATGCTGAAACAATAGACTAATGCTACACATCTCAAGCAAATATTCATTGAGTAGCTTATCATATTCGGGCGAGCCTTGCTGTGGCTCAAAGGGTATGCCTGTTTGAAGTATAACATCCGCCAGCATTTCCGAGCCCTGGTCCGCTTCTCCAAGCCAGATCAACACTTCACTAGCTCCTGTGTACTGATCACGCATCAATTGCACTTGTTGTATTTTCTCTTCCATGTCTGATTGATTGATACATATTGCATCAATCCACATCTCTTTCGGGGCAGTTTCATTACGTATGTGCCGCAGTGCAGCCTCGAGATTGGCTGTTGCTTGGAATTGTACACCGTCAACTGTAATGGGCTTTGTGGCTCCTGGAATACCCAATACGTACGAGAGAGCTGTAAATTCTGGGTTGTTCTTGAGGGATGCTGTTTGGAGAGCTCAAATGATTGAGTCCTCTTGGGCTCCTGGTTGGATCCGCAAGGTGCGAATCTCTTGACGGCCCGCGGAAAGTCGATGCACGCAAGGCGACATCTTAGCCGTGCTCAAACCATCGATCATGACTGAGGACTGTTGATGATTTGCTGGGATGGTGAGCTGTAGGTTTCCTGAGCCCTGTTGGGACAATGTGGTGTGTTGTCTCCGAGCCATACTTGGCGGGGAAGTACAATTTTAAGCGAGGGGCAGCAAACAAATCTGATTGGCACCACGTATTTCCTGTTCCTCGAATTCTGGGAAGCATCGGCCCACAGTTGGACCTGTTAACCGTCAACTTAGTGAAGTACAGCAGAGCAGATACAGACCACAGATTGAATTACAGACTTGGAAGATGATTGGGATATCAGTGAACTCCACGAATTGTTGTTATGGAGATCGGTCTCTGGGACGCAGCATACATATCTCATACTTAATCATTAACAGTTTAGGAGACTATCATCGGAGGCTCCAAAGTGCCAGCTTACATCAGAGTGCTTTTGTCCTACTCTCCCCAGTTCCCTTGCCCTCCTCGTCACTAACTCCCAGGCTTGACTCGTCCACGCCATCCACAACCTGGCCTTCGTCAAACTTCTCCTCCATCGGCCAGATCTTTCCCAGAATTATATAGATGGTGAACGAGACCACTGTCCCAATAAGCCAGCTCAAGCTGTACACGTATGATGCGGTCTTTGGCACACTCATGTTACCAGTAGCTCGGGCCAACCCTCCAAGGTTCGGAGCGATGCCACAGGCGAAAGCAAGGAATGCTCGGAGATTAAAACCATGGAAGAAGCTGTAGATATCGGGATGGCGGTACAAGGACGCAAGATTCAGGTGCCGGTTCCGCAAGAACCAGAAATCAGCCATCATGATCCCTGCAATGGGACCAAGGAACATCCCGTATCCGCCCAGGAAGGCAGAGAATGATGCAGCGCTGTACTGGATGTTCCATGGCGTGGCGGCAATGGAAATTATACAACAGACATAGGCACCTCTTCGAGTGTTAATCCATGTGGGGAACCAGAGTGAAAGATCATTCGAAAAGGAGACGGAGTTGGCTGAAATGTTCGTTCCGATGACTGCGAACATCCAGCAGAGAGCTGAGAAGAATTGGGCTGCGCGGTTCTCCCAGAGAAGAGAAACCTGAAGAGGATTCCAAGTTGTGACACCATATATTTCTTGACAAGCAGATGTCACTGTCACTCCGAGGATGCCGCAAAGAGTTACCAGAACGCAGAGGCCAACGGCTTGTGTCCAGAACACCTGACGAGGATACTTGGCATATCGAGTAAAATCGGGCATATTCAAAGCCAACGTGGCTTTCGGTGAAATAGTGGTCGTTACACACTGAAAGAAGACAACTGCCACGGGTGTGCCATCTATAATATTGGTGCCCTTGGAAAAGGTAGGACCGAATCCTTTGGCTAATGTTTTATTAGAGTTTATCCAATGGCAAAATCCCTCACAACCATGACTTACCAGCAACCAAGGCCCAAATAAACAATGTCATTCCAAAAATAGGCATCACGATTGTTTTGGCCATGAACAAGAACCTGAGTTTCGACACGTGAAGCCAGAGGAGAGGTAGTTGGACGATGATAAATAAGAAGAAACAGAGCATTTGTGCCGAAGTGACATGTGAGGTGGCTGGGATATGATTCGGAAAGTTCTTAAAGGATGGCCATACTGCTTGCAGCATTGTTTGAATGCATTGCCCTCCTTGGAAGCTCTGAGTACCAAACCCTTAGATTGTAAGTGTTTGATTTTCTCGTCAACCTTGGGAGTCTTACATATACATGCCACAACTCCTCGAACGAAAACCGCAAAGTATGCTCCCCAAACACCAAAAGTTGACCTCATCAGCACTGGGAAGTTGATTCCATATATGCACCCAATGTAACCATTCAGCATTGCAGGAACACAGACTAGAAGATGCCCGACGAGGACAGCGGTAATAGCCAACCCAGGGGACAATCCTTTGGTTATTGATGACGAGGCAACTTGATACATGGAGATACTGAAAGCTTCAGCAACCCAAAATCCTAGAAGCGAAGGCCAGGTTCATGTTCGCTCATCAGACTCGAATGGTACCGGATCGAGAT
Organism: Cadophora gregata; assembly: GCF_030347475.1. Taxonomy (NCBI): domain Eukaryota; kingdom Fungi; phylum Ascomycota; class Leotiomycetes; order Helotiales; family Ploettnerulaceae; genus Cadophora; species Cadophora gregata. The sequence goes on from NW_026695927.1 coordinate 2,101,607, forward strand.
CCTTGTTCGAAGGCAACCCTCCAGCAGCACTTGCGAAAGAGCCTGGCTCCGTGCGCAATCTGAAACGTTCAACAATCTTCGGGGCCATGACCATGGGCTTCCTACTACAATCTCAATTGGTGATGAAAGTTACAGAAAATAAGTTGAGGATGGATGAAATAGAGATTACTCTGCATATGCGTGCTGACGATCTCCACTCTTGCTGACAAGGGGGAACGCTCAAAGTGTGAATCGTGGGGACAAAGTTCAGCAGCAAAATGACAGTCAGAAGGAAACAAGGACACTTATTCTTCTGATAATTCAGATGGTGGTTTGGACTGATATCTCAACCTCATATCGGCTTTGTCATCATCCCAGGCTCCTGTACTGCCTCAACACTCCCTTCTTCCTATCTTCATATCTTGGCATTAGCAAGGTTCCATCCGAGAATGGGATATCATGATTCTGGCATCAGACGCAGATACCGACAATCTGATATCGATATGCTGATATTCACTAGTCTTATCAACATATCAGTTCATACCCCACAAAACCCAGAGGGGTAAATGGTGGAGGATATGGATTGCCCGGGGCTAGAGGTCGTTGCCCGGCTTGCCCCTCTGCCCGACACCCTTATTCCAGCTACCAACAACGACTCGAAGAAATCCCAGAAGTCCGGATAACATTAAGATGCCTAGCATCCAGGGTCTGCTCCCCGCATGCATACTGTAGGGCAAGTAGGGATGAACGGCCCGAAGGATGTCCCGGTCGTAAAGCAGTCTCTCTCGATGGTAACGGGGAGACATTCAATATCAACCCCACCAATGACCTATGACGCGCGAAGGAGCCGCCCGTCTCTGTTCATATATCCAAGTGGGTATGGAAATACGCCCGTCGCTGCGGTCTTATCATGCAATTCTCGAACACAGCAGGATGTTTACTTGGCAATCGCTATCTTGCACTCAGGACGCCAACACAAGCTTCCGTCCAATAGGAAAAAGATCATGGCGGCCCAGCCGGAATGGTGAAATTTAGAGGGTGTGGAAAGTCTTCTGATTCAACGAGGGATACAATTCGTGGCTATTCTCGGCTTCTCTTGTAATCGTTGTATCCGGATTTGCTCGAAGTCGATATTATCCTTCCCTCATCATCCAAATACTCTCTTGTTGACCTCGGTTTTAATTATGGCTCCCATGTTTTTGGATCCTCCTACCGCTGATTCTATTGCAGCAAAGTTTATTTCTAGTTGTTCTGACCCTTTGGTTGTTCCGTCACGTAATGCTTCCAAGCGTCTGAGGGAGCTCTGGTGGCAGCACGGTGACCCTCACTCGACAAGATATGAAGACCTAACACTCGTCAGCTTGGCAGCTTTAGTTCGGCATGACGGCTCAATTTACAAATCACAGAAAGCATTCTTGTATCCACTTACATCAGATTCAATGGCAGAGTACAAGTCTTTGACATGGGATGAGTTCGACATTGTCACCGAGACAATCGCCTTGACGTATGCGTACCAGCTCGAGATTGAGCTCCAACACGCAAACATATCTCAGCAACAACCAACTATTGCACTCCTTGGGACTGGCATAACTATCGAATACTTTTGTACTCAATTAGCTCTCCAAAAACTAGGTGTTAGAGTTCTCCTGCTCGCCGAGTCAAATCCGCCAAATGCCTTACATTACCTACTCAAAAGCTGCCACGCTTTGGCAGTAATTACAGATTCAAAAAATGACAATGCAGATACAAATGGGATTCGGAAGTTGTGTATGATAGAGTCTTTACCTCAGGGATTATCTACAGAAGCAGAGCAGGTGGACAAGGTCAAATTTCGAGATTTTGGAGATGTCTGGGAGAGACATGCGTTCATTATCCACTCATCTGGATCTACAGGCATGCCAAAGCCTATTATTCATACCAATAGAAGCATGATGTTGATAGCAAGGATGTATCGCTTGTTCCAGGATTTCGAAGTTGAGAACTGGTTCCTCCTCTTCCCACTGTGCGTAACTTTCTCTCCCATCTTCTTACCTTAAGTTGACAGTTTAGGTACCACATTGCCGGCATATCAATTGCCCTTTCTAATCTTCCCAATGGACAACTACTGTCTTTCCCACCACTTTCGTGGCCACCTTCTTCATCCTCCATCTTCTCTGCTTGGACGACACTAGCTGAAATGGGACATCCAGTTCAATGTGTTCACTGTGCACCTACTCTGATCGAAAACATGTATGAATACATATCCACTGAAAACCAAGACTTCAGTCCCCTCACTTCACTTAAGATCTTACAACCAGGAGGAGCAGCTCTTTCGGACAGTATTGTGAAAGCCCTAGTCGCTGCTGGTGTGAACGTCAAAACTACCTATGGAAGCACGGAGATCGGACCTCCTTTCCGGACAATTGGACCCAGGGATAGTGCCGACTGCTACAAATTCCGAAACCTGTACCCGGATAACCAATTTCTGAAAATGGAAGAGGTCGGAGAAGGTATCTTTGAATGCGTGGTTCTCAAAGGGTTCGAACTTGCAGCCGAGTTATGGCAGGAGAGCGATACACCTTACAGGACAAATGACCTATTCATTCAGCACTCACCGGGAAGCGGCTACTATACCTTACAAGGTCGGAAAGACGATATTCTTGTTCATAGCAATGGCGAGAATACCAGTGCAGGACCTCTACAACTTGACATCCAGACAGCGACCAGAGTTATCCACAAAGCGCTTGCGGTTGGCCACTCCCAACCCTGTGTCAGTCTGCTTGTTGAGATACAGGAAGACTACGACCCAAGCGATGAAATGGTCGAGGAGTCTGTTTGGAAGACAGTGCAGACCGTCACAGCTCAATACCCGAAACATTCTCGGATCATGCGGTCCATGATTTGCATTCTCCCACGAGGAGCGAATCTCCCAACCACACCAAAAGGGAATGTCAAACGTAAGGAAGCGGAGCAAACCTTTGCGGCCGAGATCGATGCTCTTTACAATGATACTTTTACGTCTCCTCCAACACCGCGCGAATACGAAGAAGACTCCCTGGCGGAATACCTCCGTTCTCTCCTCTCCACTTTCTCCAAGGTTCCAGCGTGTGAGATAAATGACTACACTACCCTCTATGACCTGGGAATCAGCTCTCTCACAGCTCTGTCACTTCGCACATCTCTCTCAAAACGTCTTTCTCGTCCGATCACCATCAGCACCCTCTTCGAAAATCCGTCAATCTCGAAACTTGTTTCCGTCTTAACGCCACCACCTTCAGATTCTGGCTCGAACGCAGAATCAGCAGCACCGTTGAAGCCAAATTCGGTAGAAACTATAAATCGCACCATTACCTCCCTCACATCTGAACTATCATCATGGCCTCCTCGCTCACAAACTCACTCTTACCAGCCGACGTCGAAACACATTGTCCTCCTAACCGGCGGTACAGGCTCACTCGGCACATCGCTCCTTACCATCCTAACCGCATCGTCCCAGATAGCCAAAATCTACGCTCTAGTTCGCGGACCATCTGCTTTCGAGAAATTGCACAGATCACTCACTCGTCGAGGTCTGGATACTTCGATCCTCGACCTCATGAACGAAGACGGCAGCAAGAGGATCGAGATTTTGAACTTCAGCATGCGAGATTCTCTGCTTGGACTTGATATTGAGACTTATGCAATGCTAACGAGAGATGCAACTATTGTTCTTGCTGGGGCTTGGAAGATGGATTTCAATCTACCTGTGGAGGAGTTCGAAGGGGATTGTATCAAGAGTAAGCACAACGTACCTATTGATTATGTCTGACATAGCGACTAACATCTTGACAGACACAATGTCTCTCCTCCGACTTTGTCATGCCGGTCGTCCCAAAACTTTCGCATTCACAAGCAGCATCAGCACCTGTATGGGAGCAGCCCCTTTCTCGGCAACCACGCCCTCGCTTACCATCCCCGAATCAGCAATCGGTTCCGATCCTGCCATTGCGCTGTCAACAGGGTACGCGCAGAGCAAATACATAAGTCAGTCCATCCTCTTCTATCTTCTATCCTCTGCCTACTTCTAAACTTCTCACTAACCTGGCAATTCTCAGTCGAGCGCATAACCCAAACAGCGTCCCACCTCCTCTCCCTCCCCATCACCCTCCTCCGCGTCGGCCAACTCTCCGGCCACACACAGACAGGACACTGGTCCACCGAAGAAATGTGGCCCATCATGTTCGCGACATCGTTCCATCCTTCTATGAACGCCCTCCCGCTGTTCCCTGAGAAGAAAGTCGATTGGATACCAGTTGATATTGCGGCGAGGACGATCACTGATATCCTTCTCTCATCATCCCCAGTATTGCCACTCGAGGGAGCTCTACCGGGAACTCAAATTGGATGTCAAGATGAGAAGAATGAGAGTAAGATCTACAACGTCCATAATATCGTCAACCCGCATTCCATCCCCTGGAGCTCTCTCATCGCCATGCTCCAGTCTCAACGCCAGATACAAAATACGTCCTCCTCCACCACCACCACCTCCTCATCCACCTCATCTCCTCTCCCACCCCTCGAAGAAATCAGCATAAAAGAATGGACCCGTCGACTCGTCGCTCTCTCATCCCAACCCTCATCCTCTCACCCTACCTCCACCTCCACCTCCATCACCCCCACACCCACACCCACACCCATCCCCGGCCTCCGACTCCTCCATTTCTTCGAAGCTATGGCTGCCGCCGAGGGAGGCACCGAGGCAGAGGGAGAGAGAAAAGGAGGACAGAGTAAAATATTCGAGACGGGCAAGACGAGAGCGATCAGTGAGGCGTTGAGGGAGTGTGAGGCGTTTAAGGAGGAATGGGTGAGGAGCAATTTGGAGGTTTGGAGGGAGAGTGGGTTTTTGAGTTTGTGATGGGAGGGGAGTTTCAAACTGTGGGTGCTGTGAGCGCCGCCAGCTCACATCGTGCTTGTCTATTAGTGCAAGGAGGTTTACACTGATATGGGAGATGAGGGGGTTATGATCGTGTAGTGGCATAGCAGTAACGGTCTCATATCATACTTTAGTATAGCTCAGTATCAGTTTTATCATAGTTCATCATATCATAGATTGTTTCTTTTCATTCCACTCCTCTGTCTCTTGGCAATATATTACAATAAAGCATTAGACCAAGTTCCAGTGTGCCATGCCTTATAGCACCCAGACTCGTAATCTCCTTTCACTTTGTGAAAAGACCATATGATATGCAGTTCTCCGATAGATGCAGGCGTGCTAACGAGACCAACCTCTCCGTTTCCACACCATTACTCCTGGATTGTACGCCGAAAAAACGCCGTCTATGCTTTACTGCCGAACTCCATATCCCATACCCGGCCAAACCTAACCTAGTTATAGTCCTCAAACTTGAGAAGAGGGTTGTATGCATGCTGATTTCAAAATGTGCTGCTCTCGTGCGAAGTCGTAAATGTATTCGTGGCATGTTCAAGAGATATCACAGCGCAGTGATCCTCTTTCGTATCTTCAGCCTGAGCGGCTATGTTCTCTTCATGAAGGCGTGTCGTTCTGAGCCCGAGTCTTGATGCGGAACGTATCCCTGAGTCGGTTGGTCAACCTCGCTCTACGGCTTGGCTCTTCAGCAATATCTTCGCTATTAACTGGCTCCTGACCTGCTCGTTGGGCTTCCCTGAGTTGACGGAGTGCTGCAATCCGCTCCTCAGGTGGTGCGTGTCGGAGTCGATTGAGATCAAGGAATCGAGATACTCGTCTACGTTGATGAGCACTTCCCTCACTTGAGACTCTGTCGCCCCCTTCGTTGGCTGATAGTGGTGGAGGGAGCTCTCCATCGGTATTAGAGGTAATGGAAGTGACGGGACGGAGGTCGTGACGACTAAGAAATGTTAGTAGTTATAATGGAACTTGGGACTTCGACATACCACAGTGGACAGGTTCCAGATACGTTCAAGAGCCAAGGATCGATGCAAGCGGGATGATACCTGTGATCGCAAGGTAAAACTCGAACGTCTTCGCCCGTGGTAAAGTCTTCTGTACATATCGAACATCCCAATTCACCTTCCTTTGGTACACCAGCCTCTCCACTTTTGACCGATTCAGCTTGTGCTGCACCAATCCCAGATTCTACCGGAGCCGTAGCAGTGGCGACTGATCTTGCCTTCGTCTCATCCTTGTTACTCTCTGCTGGAACCACAGTAGCTGCATTAGTGCCTGTGACAGTACCGGAATTCTGACTGTTGGCAGTTCCATCTTCCAGCTCCACGTCTCCGTTCGGGTTCTTCACTGGCTCTGGGTCACCAAACTTCACAATCGGAAGCGTTTCCAACATAGCCCTGGCAAGACCCTTAGCACGGCTTTGTCGTGGTCTCCCTGCAAATCCATTCCGTGGTCCGTATCTTTCCGGATGTCGGTGAGCTCGAATAGCACCAGTAGCAATGATGACAAGAAACAGGAGGGTAATGATACCCGTTATGCTGTATAGAATGCTCATGGCTACCGCAGTCGTGGGGGCCGGACCTCCCGGAGCACCCGGATCGGGTGTCTGTTGAGGTGGGGTATTCTCTAATGTCGTTGACCCATTGTTGACACCAATATTTGCAACAAGACTGTTCGAGTCCTTGTAATCGATGCCGGCAATACCCAAAAGCTCTCTTGATTTCGATGCTGATATCGTCGAGAAGAGCGAAGTATAGCCAAACGATCCAGTGAGATTGCATGCCTGAGTTTCCAAACTATATAGCACAATTGCCTGTGGTTTCTGGTCGCATGCCGTCTGGACCACATCGGATGCATCGATATTCGAGCCATTGGGATCGCAACTAATCAGTGCAATTTCGGAGCTTGTGATATTTGCAGCTGTCGTATAGTCTGCAATTTTGAGAGGACCAGAGATTGCTATTGCCTGCATGGAGATTAGACCTTTTTTACTTTTATATGTACGAAGGGTGGGATACATACTCCTACGCGGACTTGATTCTGTCCCTTGCCCATCTCCTCTGTCAATGGAGCAATATAATATGTCCTCGTGTCGAAGACCGGTCCTCCTGTGAGCCTCAGACTCGTCACAGCCTTGCTCTCCGTGGTGGGCAGTGTGTCGTTCGACGGTTGCACGGATTGAGCGGAAGCAAGCATCCCGGAACCTGCGAGAAGAGAGAGCGATAAGAGAGCGGCCATGGCCCTCGCAACGGTCGACGTTGCCATTACTGGAGGATGAACGAGAGAAAGGAAAAAGAGTGAAGCTGCTCGCAGTGTCGTCCTTGGTACCTTACATATCGTGAGAAGAGACGCAGGGGAAGAGGGGTGGTGAAGTGTATTATTGTGGTGGAAGTGGATGAAGGTTCCGTTGCGTAGTATCGACTGCAAGTGAAACCCTGATGCGAATGCAGCGCTGTTTAGGATGGATCCAACTGGTGCAACTGGTGCAAGGGTTGCGGTGCTTAGTCACGGGGCCGGGATGGGACGATGCGGGCGCACACGTAACGTACAGTACAGTCTGGTGTAGTACAGTAGTACGGAGGAGAGCGATGAAACTTTATTGTGGAGCGGATCGGCTGCCGGAAGGAAGGACTGACTACCCTCGCTACCCTACAGTATCGATTTCTTTATCGCAGTGATGATAAGGTACCACCACTCTCGAGGTACTGTACAGTACTGTAGAGGACGAGGACCGGGGATGAATTGGGTCGGCAGAGGAGACAACGTAAACACAGAAAGCCCCAAATCAGATGGATAGTCCGGGAAGCTCTGAGGAATAGTCGGATACAGTGCTGGACAATACAGTACAGTAGGATCGGACGAAGCTAAATGTATAGATGTTCTGACAGTGGCCTGGCATGGCAGCATGAGTGACACCGGAACAAGAAGTGTTTGGAATTCAATTGAGTTGAGTTGAGTTGAGTTGAGTTGATGACACGAGACGAGAGGAGTGGAGCAGTGTGATGTCGGAATATGTCCTCTGATAATAATCAATCAATCGAGCTGGCCTTGTCCGCTTTGGTCAAATTGGGTTGTACTGTATCGGAGTTTGCTCTGGGGGTGCCAACACGTCGTCAACAAAGGACTGGCAGTCCACTACCACTAGTCTGGCTGTGAGCGAGAAAGCCCAGAAGAGCAGTTACAGGGGATGTGCAGGGCAGGGGCAGGCTGGGGCACCCAAGGGATCGGCCCAGGGGTGGCAGGCCATCGGCATTTTTATGCTCCGGGCCACGAACATCCCTGTTGAATGCGCCGAGTCAGGAGTCAGGAGTCAGGACTCAGGACATCTTCAGCAAGGGAGAAGGAGACCAGCGAGACGGTGAGCGTGAGCGTGAGCGTGAGCGTGAGCGTGAGCGTGAGCATCCCGAACAGAACAAGCAACAAAAGCAAAAGCAAAAGCAAAAGCAAAAGCAAAAGCAAAAGCAAAAGCATACTTCGTAAGCGTCCGATGAAGCATAGCGCTGATGCCAGAGTGCTGTGTGGCTGAAATCATAATTTACCTCCGTACAGTACCTACACTCAATCCGAGCAATATTAATGCGGGCCAATAATACAGTAGTGCGAGCCTGCCAGTGCTTGCTGTCTACCTTACCTAAGCATCCAGTTCAGGTCAGACTGCAACAAGGACATCACCCCCGAGCATTGTTGAGCTTGCTTGCAATAACCTCATCCGCCCGCTCATCGGAGTCCTTCACACTGCCTCGGTTTCTTTCAAAGTCGTACGCGTCTGCCAGCCTACGAGTACTCGTACCCTTTCACAGTTGATCCTCCAAACGACGTTTGAGCTTTGGTCATGCCATGAGCGACTAAAACCCCCTGGCCTGGCCGGCATTTGATACGATACAAGGGTGTCAGAGGCTCAGAGCATTTACAGTAGTACTGTATCAACATCCGCCAAGCCATCCAAGTGCTGGCCTTCCTCTGCCAATCAACGAACGATAGATGAGCTTCAACCAACCAGATGTTGCAGTCATTTCATGGGATTCTTGGGCTGCTCACGTGTGGACAGCCCAGACACACGTGAGCAGCCCAGACAACGATCCCAAGCCTGAATGAAGCAACAGCTCTTCCTGAGCCTCGCCTCTCACCAGCAACTTCTTTGCACGTCAAGAATGCATCCGAACTCTCATTCATATGCGGTGATCTTTGGAACATGCCAGCGTCTTTCTCCGCTGCGAAATTATCTGATTTTGTTCATCTGATCCGCTGACTGGTTCTTTCTGTCCCGACTCGGAGTCGACTGAAAGCTGCCATCGCATCAATGTCACCGGGACGGCATCTTCGGATTATCACTGCAGCTGACAGCCTCTTACAGTTACACGGCCACACGCATCCGCAATCTGATCAGTGATCAGGTCTCAAGCATCTTCTCTTTCCGCAGCTTCCGTAGAGTTGCATTTGTCTGAGAGGTATGCAGTGCAACTCGCATATCGGCTTGGGCCCAAGGTCTCATATGCCATATCTCTGTCAACATTGAATGGCAGGTCAATTTTGAAGGCATTTTCAAGAGACCCCTGCATGTAGTTTACATTCGGACTGAGCATCAGCCGTGTCCACATTGTCTGTTCATCCCCACTTCAAACACTCTGGGGTAACAGGCTTCCCAAAGGCCCGTGTCAAAGTACACGTGACACCTCCTAGTTGCTGGGATTCTGCTATTTGGTTTCTATCCTACTGTATCACATTTCATTGATCTACGAAACAACTTTACCCCGATTGTGGACATTTGCACATAAAAGGGTCGTCCGTATGACATCAGTTAATATCAATTTAACTCAAATGATCAACCAGTGTTCCTGGGCAAGATGCGCGGCGCTACCTAATGTAGGTAGTAGGTACCACCACTTTGCAAGATTCTCCTGTTTGCATTGCCATATTTGGTTCAGTTGTATCTCATCTTGGCTTGTAGACCTAAGAAATGTGCTTACCAGCAATGGAAAGCCATATCGCCATCATCTGCATCTTTTCCAAGTCAATAGAGTCCTCAAGACTTCGACGGCCACCTCCCAATATATCAAGTGAATACTACAAAGTTGGGCTTAAAAGTCAATTCATCCGATCCGCTTGGACTACTGTTTTGGATGTCACGACTCTGTGTTTCAGATCGCCCACCCAAAAGCATCTTGTACTGCTCCTGCATTTAGCCACCTTTTAGCCTGAAGCGGGAGCGCTGGCGCGAACTTTCGTGGCTTCAGATTAAACAGCAATCTGGGGGAGGGGGACCTGGACACAGACAGACACCTCTGTGAAGTGACAGACCGCTAAAGTATCGCGGATTTTCATAGTCAAGCTTTATAGTGCACATCCTGCTGCTCATCACCGATCATGTCTTACCATCCTTGTGTCTGTCTTTACGACTCTGGCTTTGCCGCTCTGCAGTATACATCACGAGAATCCTAACCATGGCTCCCTCAAAGTTCTCATGGCCGTTCAAGAAACTGGCCGAGGACCTCCCACAAACAAATCAATTGGTCGCTAAAGAAAGTGATATGCGACCACCACGACAGGCACCAGAGCCCAAACCGCGTACACAACCTCGACCAATCCGAACAGTGTGGACACAACTCATTCTCCGTATCATCTCCTTACTAATCAGCCTATCTGCACTTTTGATCGCGGTATACGTTCTTGTTGGACCCATTAAACGTACATGGCCTGTTGTCTTCATCTCGGTAAGAGAGTCCCTTCGCTTGCTACAAAATAAAGACCCACTTCTCCTTTCTTTAGCGACGACTTCCATTGTCCAACATGAAATGGGTCTCCAGCTGATGAACTCAACCAGACCGGATTCACCATATTACTGAACACGAGCGAGATCCTCGCCCTCCTTCGAAGCCGCATGCCCTCCCTCAAAGTCCCGCGTTTACACCCTATCGCCCTAGTCGTCGCGGATTTCCTCGTTATCGGCTTCTTGATATGGAGTTTCCTATTCCTCTTGCTCGATATATATTTTGGGCGTCGAAAGGACCCAGCGTACATGTCTGACGCGGAGCCGTTTGTTTCCGTGGAGATATGGCTTGCCGGTGTAATGGGGTATGTGCTTCCCTCCCTTTCCCTTTACGTGATCTGGGAGTGCAGTCTCTGTCTTGCGTTTCAAGACATTATTTGATAGGCTATTAATCTTCCACGGCTTGTGAGGCTGACAGATACAAATCAGCTTCATTCACACCCTCCTTTTCATCTTTGTTTTCATCGACTGCTGCAGCGTCCGCTCACCGAACAGCCGAGTCAACGAACTCAGCTACCGACGCAGACGCATGGGACCGAGCCGCGTTGGTGAGGATGTTATTGAGATGGATTGGGGTTGATCCACCTCATGGCCCTAATCCGATACTCAATATTTGAAGAGTACAAGAGGGTCATATAAGAAGATGCACACAAAACACGATACTCCGATACAGAACCTGACACGAGCTCTCGCTGGAAATCATCGCAATGGATACGCATCGTAACACCATTCACTGTACCTGCTTTAGCCTGGACTCTGATCTTTCCACTCCATTCCTTCGGCCCGGGACAGTTGCTGGGTTGGTTTGCATTTCACCACGGTCGCTACTGCGATTGCGGTCCACTGCATGCTTGAGTTACCTATAGTGGGCATATTTCGTATTTGTATTATTTCTTTAGCGGCAGGCGTTTTTTTGAGATTTCAGGCGGCGTTGATATGGACTGGACGGATGGACGACTAATGATCGAAGTTATAATACCCTGCAAGGAATGCTGTGATGATGGGTTTGGCGTAATATATCCATAATGCCTTGATTACTTTGTACAGTAGGGACTTTGGCGTTGAACCGGGGGAATTGGACACAGGATTTTGAGATCTCTTGATTTGACGGGAACGTTGATGAGGCAGTTGATACCTTGAGATTTCAATCGTTTGGGCCAGGTGGGAAGGTGTCGGCAGAATTGTGTTGATGGGAGACTTAATAGGCGCCTTCTAGGTTTCAAATTTGCGTTGGTTACTTGGAGACTCATGAACTATTAGTTTCATCCTTTTTCCACTGATACCGTGACCCATTTTGGGACAATTCAACGTAACTTGAGGCGGTCAGAATCCTCTAAATATCATCGCGGTGAATTAAACCCGATTCTGGGATAACTATTTATACCTAAGAGTCCCACTACTATCAATATAAAATATTGAAACTAAAATCGCCCAGTCAATTCATCCCATACCTTCATATCCCAATTCTCTTACACTCTCTCCCTCACTCACTTCCCCTCCACCTTCTTCTCCTCCACCACAGGCACTTTGCCTTCACCCTCCCCATTCTCACTACCACGACTCGAACCCGTATCTTTAGCAGCCTGAGCATCAATGCCGTCTTCAGAAATTACAGCCTCTTCACCAGTCCCTACATTCCTCCTCCTCCTTTTCAGCACAAAAAATACCCCAGCAGCAAGCAACGCCAAACCCGCAACACCTCCCACCACACCACCAATGATCGCACCCTTATTCGCCCCTTTCTTACCTCCCCCTCCATCCTCACTTCCAACAGCCGACGTATTCGAAGTCGCTGTAGCCGCGGAACTCTCTCCGGAAGTTGACGATGCTACGACGGAAGAAGCTACGACTGAGCTTGAGCTTGACGGAGAAGTAGTCGCGGGAGGAAGAGCTTGGATGGTCGGAGTGAATTCGCGACCGCCTTGGCCGGAGATGGCTGTCAGTGCGGGGACGGGGGCGTAGTTGCTGATGTAGTTGCAGAAGAAGGCGGAAAGGGAGGGGGTGGGAAAGGTGATTGTGTTGCAGAAGATGTAGATTCCTGATGTACTGTAGACGAGAGATATCGTTAGCTTTATGCTGATTAGGATGTAGGCTTGGTATTCGAGAAGCATATAGACTGTATAATATGGTGAAGTGCATCAAGATCGAGTAGGGGAACATGCAAGGTGAAATGCATTGGAGGAGAAAGCAAAGATAGAACGTACCATTTCAACACTTTCTCATCCTCTAGGCAAGACCCCGTGCAGGCGGTCTTGACATCAAAGCGTGCTTTATCCACACATGACGTCGGGCCTGGCGTAGTAGGACATCCAGATGCAGAGTCGCAGCAAAGAACGCTACCCGGTGCTGTCGTGGTTGTTGAGTCTACGACCTGGACCGTAGGTGTTGCGAAGGCACAGGTGGAGCTGGCTGTGCAGCCCCATGGTTGTGCTAGGGTTTGAGAGTCAGTATAACTTATGGGATTTTGTGGTTGGGATGTAAGTAGTTGTTAAATGGTTGGAACGAGAGAAGATGGTTGCTCAAGGGGGTTTGACAGACTGGCATTACCGCCAAAATATCCACACGTAGCATCAGGTCCTAATAACAATGTTCTCTGGGCTTCTTGTCGACGACGCAATTCATAATCTGATGGAGCTGGTGTCGGCGCTGGGAAGTCAAGGTTGAGGAGGACATTGCTCGCAGCCGTTGCCTCAGCTGGGAAGTTGTTGAACGCCAGAGCAGATACTGTGGAATATAAAGTAATGAAGCAGAACGAAATTGACTTTTGACACCACATGATTACACCTATTTATGTGAAAATCGGACGGACGATCAACAGATCATCATATCTCAATACAAATACAGATCCAAACCTCGAAAAGATAGGGACGGGAGAAAACAGGTTGAGATGAACACAAGAAATATGGCTTGATAAACACCCAGATCAGATGCAGAACAAACTCTAATCAGCACCAAATCGTAGCCATCCACATTGAGCCCACTTGGCAACGCCTTCTGGAAGCACAGATAACAAGAGATCCCCAATACCAGCCTCGCGATACAGCCTCTCCCTCTCGTGAAAGACCAACGCAAATCTCGCGTACCTGAGCAAGAGGAAGCGGACCAATGTCCATGGTTTCGTGAGACGGATGTGGGGCTTGGCTGCAGCCAGTTTCGCTTTTTGTGCGAGGTGAGATATCAAAATTCAGACGACTAAACACGGCTTGTATTGTGTGGCTGCAGGAGCTGAGATTTATTGGCAGGGATGGGTGCCCACGATATCTTGGAGACAAAGCTGGCGAAGTCAAGCTATTGTATCCCGTAGAGCGAACAGCTTGATATTGGTAGAGTTACAAAGAGAATGTTCAAGGTATATTGGGGCATGGATGAAGCAAAAATAAGAAGATACTGAAACAAGAAAAACATGCCCAGCATATCACCACTGGCCTTCAGAGACTTACCTGAGAGGGCAGAGATGGAAAAAAGTGCTTGTCCTGAGAAGGCCTTTTAAAAAAGATCATGGTGCAATACACTTGGCAACAACAGGTTAAAAGGTTTCCTCATTCAACACGAGAATACGCGTAAACGTTTCCATAAAAATTGATGTTGAGTGAGTTGATGAGTGGACAAAGCAGGGAAGTGAAGAGTCGGTCGTAAGCCTGGCACTAAAAACGCGTGCACTTTCCCCAACTGCATCAAACAACCCCACCATCCGAGATCCACCCCGCTGTCACCAACTTCCAGATGCCTCCATGACAGACCTCATAACTGTTCTTCCCGGCTTCCCAACCCATCAATATGTGCGCCTTCTCCCCTCTCTCGAAAGGCACCAGGTGACGACCGCGGACCTGCTCACGCAAGACTGTACCGAAATCGCGAAACGCGCTTCATTGCCGATCCTTGACGTGAAGAGACTTTGTAATGCAGTCTTGGAAGCGTTGCAAGTAAGCTTGGGTGTTCAAGAGGATGCAAACACCACGCAGGGAAGCTCCCTCCTGAGGAAGTCGGGAGAGGATGTGGTCAATTCATGGAATACCGTCAGCACGTTGGATGATGATCTAGATCAAGCATTGGGAGGCGGTATTCCTACTGGGCATATTACAGAAGTCACTGGTGAAAGGTAGAATCGTAACACTTGATGGTCTGCATATACTGACAACATTTAGTGGTGCAGGCAAGACTCAATTCCTGCTCACCCTTCTCCTCGCTGCGCAATTACCCGCACCTCAAGGCCTCTCCAGCAATGTCCTCTACATCTCAACGGAGAGTGCGCTGCCTACAAGTCGACTCTCTCAGCTTCTACGTACACATCCAGTTCTCCTCGCAGCAAATCCCAGGCCAAGTCTGGACTCCGTCATCAGCATAGTAACTCCCGATCTCGAGTCCCAGGATCACATCCTACGATTCCAAGTCCCAGTTGCTGTCAAGAGACATGGCATCCGCCTTATAATTCTGGACTCCGTGGCTGCAAATTACCGAGCCGAGTTTGAACGTCCGGGAGGTGGAGCAGCGAGTGGTCAAAAGAGCGGAGCGAATATGGCTCAGCGCAGCTCTGAACTTGTGAAACTGGGACAGTTGCTCCGAGAGCTGGCAAGGGAGCAGGATATTGCGATTGTTGTTGCCAATCAGGTTGCAGATAGGTTCTCTGGTGGTGGTGGTGGCTCTAGTCCGGTGCTGAGGAGGTCGACACAAAGCAGCCCATTGGCAACGAGAAGTGCACCTGGAGGAGCAATGCCGGATAGCTCGATTGGTCCTACATCAAGCATGCCAATGGGAACCGATCCTGGGAATACGCCTTTCAAGAGTACGATGGATCCTATGTCTCTTGATCACCAACAGAGGTGGTTTACTGGCTGGGGCGACGACCCCTATCCTTCCAAACTGGCTCTCAAGAATCTCAAAACTCCAAGTCTGGGTCTGATCTGGACAACCCAGATTTCTTGCAGGATAGCACTGATAAAACGGCCAGTTTATGGACCGGGACTAAAAGCTGATGAGGAGAACGAGAGAGGCGAACTGGTTCTGAGGAAGTGGAGACGGTGGATGAAAGTTGTATTCGCGCCTCATGCTCCACCTAGTGGACCTGGGGTACAAGATGCCGTTGAGTTTGAGATCAAGGGCGAAGGGCTAGCGGCAGTGAAGAAAAAGGGAAAGGGTGTTGATGAAGAAGATGATGATTTCTGAATCCACTTTACGCTTCGCGCGGTGAACTTTGATCTCAATAAAGAAACGAACATTTGATGAGCCGTGGCAGTATGACCATGTGGAAATCTTTACTGACTGCACCTTCCAATCATTCAAAGAAGGGTGCTAATCACAGTGACAGCAGTCCACTCGACCTATCGACATCTACAGCACGATTGCTAAGCATCCCGAAGTATCACGGCAGTAGTGACGTGTCGGCAGAAGTCTTGCTAAATCGGGTATGTGTTAGCCGAATCGCAATGCTCAAGTGAGTAGCGATCTATGTTGCTAGGTACCTCAGCCACAAAAATCAGATGATGGCTCTCATTTCGTTCATTTCATATCGTCAAATATACAGCCTTGCTCTAGCAATAACTCAAACAAAAAGCAGCGCTTTTAGACTCCCTCTCTCTATGTGTTCGCAAAACCCCAAGTCATCAGATCATCAATTCTTCAAGTCTCCCCAATAATCCTTTTGAAGTCCCTCATCCACCCTTCCCATTTCTCCTCCCACTCTCCTTGCACCAAAGCCCTCAACACATCTAATCCCTTCAGATCTCCTACCATCCTCCCCATATTCGTCGTCCCGTTCAACACACTCACCCCTCCCAGCCCAACCACCAATCCATACAAAGCAACCGCCTTTTCCTCCCCCTTCTCCACCCTCCCCTCCAACGCCTCCGCCACTTCCTCCACAACACCACTCTTCAACAACCTAGGATTGCCACTCAGCGTCCAGAAACTCTGGAACACAATCCCCTGCTCCTGACAGAACCTCCTCAGTTCAACCTCGTACCTCGTCTCACCATAAAAGCGATTCTGGCAGAACGCTGGGTGAGGAAGGGGCGGATCGAAACCCTGCGCGGATTTTGTGAGGGATTGCAGGATAGGGAGAGTGGTGTTGGAGATTCCTAGGGAGCGGATCTTAGTCGGTACGTAGGAGGCGAGTGTAGACCAGGCTTGGAGGGTTAATGCTGAGGTGGGGAGGGGTGAGTGCAGGACTAGGGAGTCGATGTACGGTTCTTGGATGGTGAAGGGGAAGGTGAGGTTGGTGAGGGAGGAGGAGAGGGTGTTGATGATTTGTTCTTCGAGGGGGGAGGTGGGGTCGTAGGGCATGTTGTTGGGATCTTGGCCGGAGGGGGGCGTGTATTTGGTTTGGATCTGTGGGGGAGTTAGTCCTCGGATTCTGATTTGGACAAAAAATTGCAAATGGCAAGAAGTCGAATGAACTCTTCGACCTGAAGACACCCTTGCTGATGATTCGAAAAGAAGCAAATTTTCATTTTTGTGTTAGGGAAGAGCTGTTCTCTGAAAAGCGGGTAAAAAAGACGAAAAGAGACATGGAAAGGAAAACGAACAAACAGATCTTCTCTCCTCACTAATCCCTCCTCAATCGCCTTTCGAATCCCCTCGCCCAGCCCCTTCTCATTGTAATGTCTTGGCTGGGCCGCAGTGTCGAAAGCCCTGAACCCCGCTCTGATGGCTAGATACACGAGTTCGGCGGTTTGGTCTTTCTTCCTGTTGATATTGTCAGTATATTTACATTTTGCGGGATCATCGAATGTTTAAAGAAAATTTTCTCGAGTGAAACGTTGCATGTGCAAGATTAATTCTGAAGAAGACATTCGCATTGCCCAGAGATCATACGAACCACGCAGTTCCATAGATGAATTTCGGGACGCGGATATCCGGATTGGCTCTTGGTGCAAGTGGGTAAGAGAATGCAGATGTATTAGACGAAGATGAAGTCGACATCCTGATACGTGGGACAACCCCAGTCCTAATAAGTCTTAAGCTTGAGGAAATCCAGTAGGAACAAAAAGGTTGACGCCGACAGAGCAGTGCCATTCACGAATCACGATTGGCGGATGCCACAGGAAGTAAACACCCACTTGTGGTTTGATAGGCGAAATTGAAATCCTGTCAGTCACCTCAGAGACGTTACACTCTTTTGGGGCTGGATCCGCCCGGGTTGTTTGTCCGTAGTACCGTCGCCGGTCGTTCGTTTACACGAGTCGTAAAGTCGATGTTGGACCTTGCTCGAGAATGGAGACGTCACTCGAGACGATGTCGATTTAGGCTCAATGCAGGGTGCAGCTGTGAAGGCATGGCATGGCGGGGTCGTTTGGTTGGCAGATTCCTTCGGAGGACCTCTCCCACTCTCAACAACTTCAGCTCGATTGACTTTTCTTCCATTTACTAGAATTGAACCCTCTTCACGCAACCGACAATATAAACAATAAACTATTCGAGCAATTAACCAATTGTCGCCTGTTTACAACACACAATGTCTTCAGCGCCGTTCGAAGTGAAGTGGGGTATCCTTGCCACAGGTGGCATTGCAACCAGTTCGTCTCGTCCTCAACAATTCCAGCCCATTCTCCTAAAACTATGGAGGTCCAAAGACTAATTTTTACTTCCTAGCATTCACAAAAGATATCCTTACCAACCCTTCCACCCGCTCCGTCTCAGATATCAAGCACACCGTCGCCGCAGCCGCATCCTCTTCCTCTCAATCCCGTGCATCTACCTTCCTCAAAGAAGTCGGCGCCCCCTCGTCCGCAAAGGCCTACGGCTCATACGCAGAACTCGTCGCAGATCCCAATGTCGACATTATATACGTTGCAACTCCACACTCTCACCACTTTCAAAATGCAATGCTCGCCCTGAAGGCAGGGAAGCATGTCCTCTGCGAGAAGGCATTCACCGTGAATGCCGCACAAGCACGGAAGCTGGTCGAGACGGCGAAAGAGAAGGGATTGTTTCTGATGGAAGCTGTTTGGACGCGGTACTTCCCATTGAGCATCAAGATCCGGGAATTGGTCTCTACAGGTGTAATCGGGAAGGTGCATCGCGTCACAGCAGACTTGTCAATCCCAACTGCAACCGAAGACGGAGGCCTGAAGTTCCCTGACGAGAACCGTATGGTGAATGTTGATCTCGCCGGCGGTGCGCTCCTAGATCTTGGAATCTACTCCTTGACTTGGGTATTCCAGATCCTCTACCATTGCCAGCCTACAGATAAGCGGGAAAAGCCCAATGTTTTGGCGAATGTGCAGAAGTATGCTAGGACTGGCGCGGATGAATCGACAAGTATGCTGTTGGGATTCGGGGATCAGAGGGTGGGCATTGCAACGACGAGTTTGAGGGTTGCGACGACACCTGATGGGGAGGGAAGTCCTGCCGCTGGACCTGCAGCGAGAATCCAGGGCACGAAGGGGGAGATTCAGGTCATTGGACCATTATATAGACCTATGCATTACAGGGTCATTATGATTGGTGGTGAGAAGGGTGTCGTTGAGGATGTGGATTGTCCAATCCCTACCGATCCCGAGAGGGATGGATGGGGCCACGGTATGTTCTGGGAAGCCGATGAGGCAGCAAGATGTTTGAGGGATGGCAAGTTGGAAAGTGATGGGCTGGGATGGGAGGAGAGTCTCGTGATCATGGAGACTATGGATGAGGTTAGAAAACAGGGTGGACTGGTATACCCAGACTTGATTGAGAGCAGCGTGTTTGATGAGAAGAGCTCTCTCAACACTGGGAAGTGATACAAGGAAGACTGAGATATAGATCGCAATATCCTCAATTCTTCTGTAGACATACACTGGTAGAACATGTAATGAATATCTTGGATCGAAAATACAGGAATACGACAATTGAGAATGACGGGGAAAGGGGGGAGGGATCAAGGGCACAAAGTGCTAGTGATGAGTCTAATTTTCCTTATCCATGCCACATGTTGCAGTAGAAGTCGAACTGGGCGTCGCTAAGTCTAAAAATCACTAGCCTCTGCCCGCTCCAATTTAGACACCTGTAAATATCCATTTGCAAGTGCGTCAGTAGCGATATCCCAGAGTCGCAGCTTGTTCTCGTTGAATGCTGACGCTAGCAGAATCGAATCAAACTAGAAAGCTACTGATTTTGTGCCAATCGCCAGGCTGCTTGAGCTTCTGTTGTAGTATGGCTAATCGCTTGGCGTAGCCTTTTGAAGGTTGAGGGTTCTTCCACACCCGCGATCTTAATGTAGTCCAATGGCGCAAAGCCATATTCTCCATCAAATCCAATTACTATCCAATCGGGATCCGAAATATCGAAAACTTCAAGCTGAACTTCTTTTGGAAAGGCCAGTTCCACCTCGCTGTTGCTCGTGTTATCGTAGCGCGCTCGAGCGGTATGAGTTGCAACTGCCTATAAAATGATGAATATTGTCGACCATGGAAACACTCTTTGGAAACATGGAACACTCTCAATTGAAGGTATAACGTAACACCACAAGGAGACCTTCGGTTCTTAGAAGAAGGAAGCAAATACAACGTACCTTTTCGATGTAGTTACTTGGAACTAGTCCAGAAGGTCCACCAGTATTTTTTCCCGAGCTACCCTTCTTCCAGGCTCTCCACCATTCATTCCCCTCGCTCTTTTCCAATACACAGAGTATTTCTCCCTGCTGTATACACAATTCGCCGTCTTCCTCAGATTTGTAGTCATATAGGGCTCTGTAAATACCCAGGAAGCCCTTCTTTGGCGACGCAGCCGGCACCGTCAGGGGGTTTTCCTCAGCAACCACGGATCCAAGGCACCCTTCGCAAGATCATCGAGTCGGTACTTCCATTCGCGGTTCAACCTACGGAATGCATTCTCCTTCCCCTCACCATAGATAACAGGCATTGAGATGTCGAAGATGCCTAGCAGGGAATAAGCCAGATCTTCCTCACGTTTAGTCTGCCGATTTCGTGCCCATTTTACCCGATCGTCGAAGTCAAACTCAGAAAGAGGCGTGCCTTGAAGAGCGAGAACAGGAATCCCAGTGATCTTATGAAGCTGTGCTTCTAACTATTTCTTATCGCCAAGTCGGTTGCCGTTCAGGGAGAAGAACTCCACCGATGGCGGTGCAACAAGCTCTTGAAGCGTCCAGCCACACACCAATGAACCACCGGCTTTTGCTGAAAGCTGCTTCCCATAGCTCTACAGATGGATCTTTTGCCCAGACATCTGCCAGAAACACATAGCATACTGCTGCTTTACGATACCAACGAAACATGGAGTTGATAGCTTCCGACAGCTCAGTACTGTTCGCTTTGTTGATACAACAAGTGTCCACCCAGAAGAATTGTAGGCCATCTCTAGCGGCCTGCTGTCCACAGAACTGAAGCTTCTTATATCCACTCTTCAGCTTCCAGGACCCATCGTTGAAGTCCTCGAAGGTCATCTCCTCATCATCTGCTCCCCAGGTGTGTGAAAGTATCGCATAAGGAGTTGTAGGGTGATGTCGTTGGTGAGGCTGAATTCACCATCAGCCCCAAGCCTTAAAAGACGCATTTGAGCCTAGAGCACCGAATAGCCCGCGCATCTGCCATCCAAAGTAGCAAAGGTTGCGAGCAGAAGTGCTTAGCTTGGAATTCACATCCAGCCACGAAGGCTCAGATGGCGAGGGTGACTTTGGCGGCGTAGCAAAATGTGGAGGAAGAAACAGGAGGTCATCGCCAAGCCTGCCAGCTCAAGGTAGATACTTCAAGCGGCAGGCTTACGGCGCAGCCCCTGTAAAGACGTATGCATAAAATTGGCAACGCTGAATCCACCTTTACTGCGCATGTGTTGTATAAATTTGAACCATCTTTCTGTTGTAGAAGGCTCATTGTGCATGTATCTGTTAAGTGTCGAGTGGGGAGCGAAGCGAAGCATCAATTTCAAGTTTCAAAATCTCGGGATCCTTTCACATTTGGGAACACAAATAGAAACACCTTGTAATCACAGACCGCACGTCTTCATAAGCAACAAATTCGGATTGATGTCAGTGAAGAACAAGATCTCTCCACAAGACAGGAACTCTGAATTCCGACTCTACAAAACTCAATGGTATCTTCGCAAAACGCCTTCGCTGATGCAATGCTGTCTACTCCTGATTCCGCCCCCGATCAAGCTCGCTTCCTCTGGTAGAACATCATAAAGGGGTCGAAGCTGTTGGCCTTGCCGGTGGCCGCGGCCGCGGTAGTGTTCTTGACGGAGCTGTCGTCGTACAACTTCCAGACTCCGTCCCCACCAACAGCTGCGCAGACGTAATGGCCAGCTTTGACCCCCCCTAAATGCTTCACAACAGACAGAAGCTCGTACTCAACCTTTGCCTGTTTTTGATCGGCCTGTGTAGTTGTGGGCTGGAACTTGCTCATATCGAGAGTGGTTGGGATATTGACGGGAGCATGGTTGATGCTTTGTCGGCCGTTCCTATACTGAATCCTATTGATTTGTACACAGAGTACCTCCGGGAGACGAACGAGCTTACAGTACTTGCTATTGATGACAACTTTGTGGCAGGAGTCACACTTGTAATCAGTGAGTTTCTCACGGGCCAGGTAGCCATCAATGTGGCCGGTAAGGGTGGCATTCTTCTGGAGCGGGAGGTTGAGGATATGCTGGTTTCCTGGGTTTGAAGTGGCTTTGTAACCACAACCGGAGCACTCGATGATCTGATCCGATTTGATGCAGAACAATCGTTGGAGGCCGGAGTATATCCTGAATCGTATTAGCTTTGGATGTTGGAAAAATCTCAACATCAATACTCACTTGGAAGGCACTTCTTTCTCGATCTGGCTCAGAATCCAGATAAGTTGCTCTCCTGCATCCGCGTGCCCATTACCAACATCAGCGCCCCAGCCCTCTGCCAAAACGTTAGCATCAATTTTCTACGCCGTGCAAAGCACGTTTTGGAGGGCACATACTTCTCCTCAGGATGATATTCAACCGCTTCCAGGTCTTCATGATGGATGCGCCAGCCCAATACTCGGTGGTCAATTGATGAAGAATGCAGGAGACACAGTTCTCTTTCTCTTTGGCAACACAGTTCTCCGGCTTCAGATCATCCATCACCCAGTTTGCGAAGGCTGGAATGTGGAGGAGAGCTTGAATACCCCCGCTTCGATAGCAAATGCTTCCCGTCAAATTGACAAAGCCTTGCTGCGACGCTGCGGGTAATCTGTCCCAGTCACGGCGGATCTTCTCAATCAAAACATGTCAGTCAAGTAACCTGAGCGAATGACATCTCCACTTACACGAGACTTCTTTCCTGGCTTCCTGCTTGGCTTCTCTCCACTCTTGAAATCCAACCCGTTCTTGGGCTTCTCTTCGTTCTTGAAATCCTTTGCCTTCTTCGATTCCTTACCCTCCTTCGAATGCTCCCCTTTCTTCTTGGCCTTGCCATTTGGCTCATGTTCCCCGTTCTGTTCCGGGTGCTTAATGGAGCTATTGCTACTGACTTTCGGGATGACTTCAGAGGCGGCTAAATTATCGGGAGATGATTCGAACGAATCTGTTCCACGCTTGACGCGCTTGTTGAACTTGTTGGTATCGGCTTCTGTGGCATCTGACCGAGCCCGCTTGGGAGAAGGACATTTACTGATCCCGCTTTCCTCAGTGCTTGGAATAGAAACTATCTGTATGTTAATATGTTACACTATAGGGAGCACTAGACAAGTACCTTTCAGATCGATGGTTGGAGATTTTAAGCGGGGAGCACTGAGATCGACACTCTTTGGTCCAGCGGTCTTGCCTCTGGTCTTGACAGGCATGATGACGAATGACCGGGATCGAATCGGAAGTGGCTTGTGTGTATTCTTGAAATAGATAGAACGTTTGAAGCTGGGATCGAAGACTTTGGAATGAAGAGTCCGTCTATGCTTGAACTTCTGCGCTTTGGAAGGAAGAGAGTACTTGGGGATTTTTGTAAACTTGGGCGACGGGCGCACCGGACTCATGATATACTTCTTCCCCATGGCTACGGTTGCTGAGCACAATGGCAAAATGCTGGTTGGGGCGTTCGCGAAACAATGTCTGAATAGTCCTCAATTGGGCACTGGACAAGGTATTGTGAGAGGCTGCGGATCTCGCCGATACTATCTTGCTGGTGTTGAAAATAGGAGTCGCAAGTAACAGGAGGAGGGGCCTTCCTATTACCCAAACTATCTTTGTGAAGAAACAATAAACGTGATAGCCCAAGATGCACTCCAAAATTCAGCTCGCAACGGATATGGAATTGAACCCCGGTACATAAATCAGAAGGAAGCTGGGCTCCCTTAGGAGCTCAGTTAGTACTCGGTCTTTGAAAATCGACTGGTATAGCATCTGTGCTAAGTTCCGCCCAGGTGACGATATCGAAAGTTCGTGAAGTAGCGGGGTTTTGTGGCAACAAAATAATTCTCGCGCCTCGTGTCTCAATATGAGCCGGTAACACAGACAATTTAAGAGTCCTAAGTTTCCGCTGAGATGAGACAGATGTTCTCAATGTGGCGGGTTGGCACTCATTGTACCAGAGCGAGGTCCTTTTGAAATCGAAGACTCGACACAAGTCCCGGATTTTTTTTGTGTCGTCGCCTCGTCGGCTTGGCGCTGCCGTCGCCGAAACCTCGGGAAAATTGAACCAGGAATCGACAAGGAGGCTATGCCCAAAGTGATCTAGTGTCAGGGTACTTGGCTTCGAGTATTTCCACGCCCGCGCCTTGCAGTGATGAGACCTGGATGTTTTGTCAGAATCATAGTCTCGGGAAGCTACTGCATGTCTTTGCGCAACAATGCAAGCTTGTTTTGACGACATTGCTCTGAACCTCATTTGTGTTCTATTCTGTTGAAATTGACGCTGACGCTTTTTTTGAGTTGTATGGTGTGGTGTCTACGAGAGCATTCTCGAGTCAGAGGTGGGGATTAAATTGTGCGAGCTGTGCCAGGAATCCCCTCTTCGTTGGTAAAAGTGGATTTTGAAAGGAGTGAAAGGGAAGTCAGCTGGAGAACGGGCAGTATCCTGCTAGAGCAAGAGGCAAGAGGAGGTCACGCCTGGTTTGTGTGTGGAAGCTCGGTCAGAGCACAGCATCGCCAAGCAACTAGGAGTCAACAAACTCTACAATGTCACGAGAAGCTGTGCAAGCTGCCCACGAGGCAGTGCATCCTCCAGAAAATGCAAGCAGTTTGTTGAAGGAAGAATTCTCAGAAGTTACACAGCAGATCCGTGAAGATGGACGACATCACGAAATAAGCGAGACCGTGAACGACAGTCTTACGAAAGGCCGGCCAGGAAAGGATGAAGCAGATCTAAAAGAGAAGAAGGTCCTAGAAGGTGATGCGCAAGAGCAAAAGCCGGGCCATGTTCAACCAGAACGCTATGAAGAGCAACATGTCCACCAAGTCTACGAGCAAATCGCCTCCCATTTCTCTTCGACACGATACAAGCCATGGCCTATCGTAGAGTCATTTCTACAATCTCTCACTCCTGGCTCAATCGGTCTCGATATTGGTTGTGGTAACGGAAAATACCTCGCTGTCAACAAAGACGTCTTCATCATCGCCAGTGACCGGTCCACCAACCTCGTCAATATCGCTACTCAGCACGAACCTCATGCGGCAGTTGTAGCGGACTCGCTCTCACTTCCTCATCAAGATGGGAGATTCGATTTCGCAATCTGTATTGCGGTAGTGCATCATCTCAGTACGCGGGAAAGGAGGGCAGAGGCTGTAGGTGCTATATTGAAGTGTTTGAAGGGTGATGGGAAGGCATTGGTTTATGTGTGGGCATTGGAGCAGAAGGGGAGTAGGAGAGGATGGGATGAGGGCGGTGAGCAGGACGTTATGGTGCCGTGGGTTATGAAGAGTGGTAAAAAGAAAGTTGAGGAGGGGGCGGAGCCGGAGAAGACTTTCCAGAGGTATTATCATCTATATAGGAAAGGAGAGTTGGAAGAGGATGTTGTGAATGTTGGTGGCGTAGTGGTCGAAAGTGGATATGAAAAGGACAATTGGTGGGCGATTTGCCGGAAGGGAGGGTGAGAGGAGGGAAGGCTTGGCACCGAAGACCTTCCTAGGAGAAGAGGGCGGGCTTGGCTGATGAGGGAAGCGGCTGTTGTCCATCCATGTTGGTGGGGACTGACATATGCTGTTGGGTCATTCGGATCTTACTTGAGAGCCGAATTGAGGTACTAAGTGCTAGGTGCAAACGATATAACCTGGCACCATGTCTGTCGAACAAACGGTTGTTGAAACCAAACGGTCAAATTTCAAACGAAACTGTTCGACATCAAACCTGGTCGAAAGCTTCCAGACCCTTCTGCAGATCACTGATCCCACCGGATCCAACGCGACACGCAACGAGAGCGGCGACAGATGAGCCATTAAAGGTACAATTGAAGAGATTTTATTCATTAAAGCCTGTGAGGGCATCTGTTTTGATGTAGAAAGCAAAAATGGGCTTTATTTTAACAGTACAGCTTCCTAATACAATTCTAGAAAAGAAAACCCCAGACACCAATGGTTCTTCAACCCAAAAAAGAACCCTATGCAGTGTATGCTGTTCATCGGGGGATATCATCATGCAATGCCATGCCATGCTGTTCGATTCCAAAGCCAAAATCAAACACGAGAGAGCCAAGCCACTCTCTCGCAATCATCATCATCTATCCATCATATCAGCGCCGACCCAAACCTCCATTCCACAACGCCAGGTCCAACAAGATTCAACCATCAAGCAGATAGTCATTACCTTCGTCGACTCGTGTCCCTGGGGCCCATGTCTGGACTTCTTCCTCGCTTTCCTTCTGGTCGATTCCCACCCATCATCCCAATCGAAGGTAGCATCGGTCCTGGACTTGGATACCCTCCTGACATTGGCATCGACATTGCGTACGCCGGGGTGCTGTACGGGCTAACCCCAGTTGTCATCTCTGCCACGCTGGGTAGCATCTGGGCGCCGCGTCCCATTCCCATTGCCATGCCTCCACCTCCAATTGCTGCCAACGCAAGACCATCACTTGGACTCGCGGGTGGAACCGACCGCGGCGTGCTCTCCCTGCGCGCAGCAATCGTTCGCGCTGGTCCTCCTCCTGGCGCCTTCGAAGTGGAGCTGCTTTGAGCGGTCGCGGGCCTGCTGAATCGACCTGGGCCGGGTCCTGGTCCTGGTCCTGGTCCCTGAGGTCCACCCATCACGCTGGACTGTGACTGACTGTGCGAATGTCCTCGCGACGGTGACGATCGGTGGCCTTGCGGTGGTGCGTCTGTCGAGAAACTGGACAGTGAGAATGGAACTACTCCTGCCCGTCGAGCCATGTCTGCTTCACCTAGTTGCCAGTGCATTGCCTCTGCTGCTCGCCATGGAACAGCCATCTCTTCTGCAACCTTGGACCACATTTCTGGCTTGAATCTGTCCAAAGTTAGTGCTTTGTGATGGACGACAAGAGGTGCTACAAGGCTCTTCGTCTCCTCAATTGGATTCTAGGTAGGGGTACTACCTCTCGTAAAGTCTTGCAAGCTTGTTCTTGCGCTCTTCGTCCCATTCGCTCCGTCGTTCCAGGTAGTTCTGGTAATGAAGTCGACAACTGATTGCACTGCGTCCAGGGAGCCTCTTTGAGATGTCCTCCCACTTCATGCCACTCCCTCTCAGTTCAATAATTAGAGCATCCTCCTCTGGGGACCATTTACTCTGCTTTTTGGCGGGGGATTCCGCTGGGTGGGGAGGCAGACTGCGCTTGCCACCAGCGCCAGGATTGGCGAGGGCATAGGAAGAAGGCTCCGGTTGTCCACTGGTCGACGGTACGGATGTTGATCGCGTGTGGTGTCTATGGGTGGGCGAAGTTGACGCAGACTCATTAGAGTCCGGAGCCTTGAGGAGGAGGGAGATATCCACGGTGACGGTAAGTAGTCGCCGGTGCCGTACACGGCTGACGGGTCATATGCACAAAGAGCGGCTTGGGTTGTAAGGATTGTATTTTGCTGTGTAGATCTAGATTGTGGGATGGACGTAAGATGAGGCCCGATCGATAGTCAGACGGCTTTTGAACGAGTGTTTGGAGTCTGGCCGCCAGTTTCTTCGCCGCCTTTTGTCGAGTAGAGATGGGGAAGGATCTCAAATGCAAGGAGACTCTGAAAGAAAGACTTGACAGTTGAGATACCGGCCACTGACGTGAAACTAGAAAGCAACTTTGGAAAGCTTGATGGCTCAGGGCATTCGGCAGACAGAATCTTGAGACGAGGCACTTCCGATGAGGACAGCGTTCCTATTTCAGGCCCTCAGAGTTAAGAAGCGTGGCTCGCGTAGATCGTGACAGCCATCCATGTGATTGGCAAAAGGACGTCTGAGATGTAGCCAATCGCAAAAGATGAGACGAGAGGTGAGGAGAATGCCAGCGCCAACAGACTATCGGGAAAACACGTCAAGAGGTGCTGGAAGGGACAAGGAGCTTGTTCGAACTGGAGATCTTCAGGCGGCGGCGGAACATGGTTGTAGGTCTAAGTATACGGTCTGTCGGGAAGATGCGCGAGGCACATGGAAGGAAGGTATCCATGGTGGGGGAGAGGCAGAGCAGGGGGTCAACTAGTGTGGAGTGAAGTGGAGTGGAGGAAGAGCTGCTAGGGGCTTAGGGCGTGGCCACGAATTCATGCATGAACTTGAGTGTGAAGGAAAGGAATGCTTGCTCTCTCGGCTGCTGGCCCATAAATTGGTGGTGCAGGCAGTAGGTGAGGATGAGGACGGGGGTTGCCTTCGTTAGGGCAGGGCAGGGCAGGGCTCGGAAATGTTGGTTGAAACCTGCCGCGGTGTTGTTGAAACTCTTATAAGGTCCCAGACTTCTGTGCAACCCCTCGCACCCCTCGACACCGTTTTGAGCGGATGTCTGTGCGCAATCTCAACATCACAGACATCTATTGTTGCATTGTACCGCTGCTGAATCTGATTGTTACTTTAAGACGAAGCTTGTCGACCACCCTCCAACGGGCACCCATGGCATTCATGGGCCATGCTCTGGAGCCAGAAGGCATGACCAGCTGGCAAGCACATCAGATCTTGGATCGCCAGCTTGGGCCAACGAACTGGCGGTCAAAGGAGCAAGGGTGCCATTCAAAGGCCCCAGGGATCAAGGTATGATCTCCATGGCTTGCAGCGCTTCAACGAGGCTGCCATGAACCACGATCTTCGTTGTTGTTGCAGCCGGGTAGCAGTCGCCGAGTTGAGCCAATTGTCAAGCCGCCCCAAAATGCGTCGGTGGTAAGCTGGGTGGCTGAAAATGGATGCCATGCTTGTACATGGCATCCGGTTTGGGCTGCGTCTCCGAATAGAAGCCATACAGTATAGTTTTGGTGCCTAAGTAAAGCAATATACCTGTGCTGCGTTGTCAAGCAACCAAAAGGGTCACTATAATTCTCCGTCGTTTGCAAGGGGGCCGGATCCAGGTGCCCAAACGAAGGACAGACACATTTAGCGTTTGCCTGCCTCGATATTCATTGTGCCCTCATTCCCATCGGGACTTCACATTTCGATATAGCGGTGTAAGTGCGCCAGTGCTGGCAACCGACTGCCATGAGTCCATGAATGACATAACGGCAGTGCAGTCCATCGCAATGGGTAAGAGGGGAGGGCGGCCAGGTCGAAAGCCTTCTCGAAAGGAAAGGCTGGCGGGACCAGGCATCCCTGAGTAAGAAGCGCATCAGCGGACGGCAAACTGACTAAGGGGCGATGGTTTTCTCGCGGAGAAGGCGTTTGCAGAAACGTGAAATGAAAATAAAGATATCTTGGCACGCCGAGTTTCTCGAACTCTATCCCATGGTAGCGGTGAGCTATGTATGCAAACCACGAGGGGTTTTACAGTAGCTCGTCCAGAAACGCAGGATGCAGTGGCACCGGCACCGTACGTAGCTCCAGGACAGGACAGGACAGGACAGTAGTAACACTAAAGCTACCTTACCTGAGGTGTGTTCTTGCAGACAGCGACCACGAGTATCAGACGAGGTGCCTGGCCAGTGGCCAGTGGCCACAGCGGACCAGTGATCGAGCTGGCCTGGACGTTGGGCTGGGTTGCTGATGCAGCTACTACTGGCTGCGCGCAACCTCGACCTCAAGCTCACCTCACCTTACCTACTGAGTGGGTTGGTAGCGAGTCGTAGCACGGCCTGTAACCGTACCGTAGCCGACAAGGCGCTTCTGCTGGGCTGGCTTACCTATGCTATGCCGTGCATTAGCAGCCCGCATTAATGGGGATGCCCGTGCTGTGCTGCTGCTTCTACTGCCATTAATTACCCTACTGGTATTGTTGTCGCTCGAGCCAGGCGCACAAACGCACGCGCACGAAACCTGCCTGCCTCCCTGCCTCCCTCATGGCATTTTGTGACACAAGGCACGCAGCGCTGTCTGTCCTGCAGAAAGCCGTTATGGAGGCTCGTCCGTTTGCTGGAAATGACAATGGCAATTGTTGTTGGACCGTCGAGAAGAGCGGTCACGGTCACGCAGTACCTAGAGACGACACACGACGAGCAGCTTGACGTCGGCGAGGGAATGGAAGGTCGGTCTATCAGCCTAGATCTGAGCTCTAGTTTCTAGTTGCAGAACAAGTGCTCTGCAGCAACTCTCCGAATTTATGCCTTGTCACAATTCACGACCCATTATTACTCCCCTCGAACTTTGAAGCCGTCATCAGCGTGCTGCCCCGCTAAAACGTTCGCAAGCATGAAAAGAAACGGAAAATGCCAATCATGATGCTGGCTAGGTGATTTGTGTACAGAAGACAGACTACTTCACGCGATTTGCCGGGCGGGCCTCACCAATAGCCTCTTACTGCGAAGCATAACAAACGCGAATATGACGTTCGGAATTGATCACATAGATCATACGTAAGGAGATATGATTGCCCCGTCGCCAGTAGGATAAAAGATTCATATCTGATATGCTGGGATTCTCCGCGAGCAAGCAGTGGGGGAGACTTCTCTAGGCCACGGTAAAGCGCATCTTCACGACGCAACTCGCGTGATCGCCGCTCCCTTTTCAGGGCTGGAGAGTGGAAGCAACGTCTCCAAGACCCTTGATGTTTGAGCGGTGAGACTGTGATGGCAATGACACTCAGGTAGCCGGCGGCTTCTCAAGGTTCTGGGGCCATTTCGGGAGCAGTAATAACAATAATGAGCTGGACACCTGCACACAAGCCATTTGTGTCCATTCCTCATCTCTGAAGCGTTCGAGATCATCATACACATGGCATGGTCAGGGCAGAGCATGGCGACGGCCAGCCTCCTGCAGGGACTGAAGATTCATGCTGGGCCCGCATTATTGAAGAGGGGCAATAGAGCATAGGCCAATCGATATCCCAAGATAGAACAATTGATTGATCTGCAAACGGGGCCATTGACCAATAGGGGTTTTTGAAAGGGGAGGGTTGCAGTAGGCAGGTTGCGGGCATGAGCCCTTTAAACTCCGCCTGAGCGTCGAATCATGAAACCAGAGGGAGCACTGGGAGCTGAACTGGACTGTCAGACTCATGCTTTCTTTTGATCCTGGGACCACCGAGGCGAACGGAACACTGATGGGAAGGGACGATATTGACCGAGAGCGGGATGTGGACGCGAAGCAAGACAGCGGCAGAGAGAAAGCAAAGAAAGAATCCACACGTATGCTGTCAAAACTCAAGAAGGCGAGAAAAGAAGAGATGTCGTTGAGGTCTGAGGATCCGCTCGTCGGTACCAGAAAGTGCCTTCTGTGGCTGGGCAAGGCCAGGGTGGCTGGAGGCTGGAGGCAGTGGTGCGCAATTTGCAATCTCGGCTGACCCCGAGATGAAGATCGATTTAGATTTACCTTAGATGAGGATCCCGTGATTGTCACAAGGGCTGAACTTTGGGAGAGTTTCTTAGTCGATTGACTTTATGATATTGGCCGAACAGAACGATATGGCAATACTGGCTGGACAAGTGTGAATAGTACAGAATTTAATGTAAGATGTTTACAAGCACTCCCAACCTCAGAGAATGTGTTTGCGAAGAAACTCAAACGTTCTCGAAGATGAAGCGAGGTCGATGTTCCAGCTTTGAGCGCTAGTGAGATTAGATTGTGAGGACTCTGAGGACTGTTTGAAGCGAGCCAGCGTTGCCAGCTTGCCTGCCTTGACCCGGACCTGGACCTGGACCTGGACCTGGTCGTCGCACCCATGCCAGCCAGCCTTGTCTTTTCTGACGAACCCCATCTCTGATCGCATCCGTATCCCTTCGTACAGTGCAACCACTCCGTGCCGCGTGCTCCAGACATCAAACAAGGTCACCCTAATCCAGGCGTCTCCATCCCACCACGCCAGAATCTTCCGCTGACGAACTACAGACCTAAGCCGCGTCAGATTTGAACGTCCAAAGCCATTCAAGCCTCCTCCTTTTTTGTCGACTCCGGCCATCTTCCCAAATCTGATCAGTTTTGCGAGGCACCAAGCAAGATGAGCTTGCAAACAACAGGGGACATACCCCTCCAGATCACTTCCGAGAACTCCTCTTCAGAACGTCGGATCACCCCATCATGGACCATCGGCCAGCTCAAGGCAAAATTGGAGCCAGTCACCGGCATCCCACCCCTATCGCAGAAGCTCATCTTAAAGCTCGGTGGCCGTCAACCTGTTCCTATTGAAGCTGTTGACGAAGAGAACACACAGCTAGGAAACTTTCCCCTGGCGCCGTATGCTGAAATTCACGTAAGTTTTGAGTTCCTTGTTGTCGCTTTACGAAACATGGTGACACTCCTTCCCCCGGAAACTAAGTCCCTAGTGGGACCGTTGGGCCAAGGATGAGGTTCATGGAGAATACAAAACAAGGTTAAATTGGCAAGCCAATTGAGCACTTGGGATTATATCGATTGTCTCTTTGTTGCGGTTCGGGTTGCACCTTCAGTTGATGTATCAGATATAAGAACTGTGGCGCCGCGAACGATATCCACCATCCTGCAAACTGATGGCAGGAGTGTTTGATCTCCTCTTTATTTCGGGACTGAGGACGAAGCTTCTGGAAAATCGGCTCTCAAAATGCAAATTCTGGCCAAGTCGGGTTTAACTGCCGTGCGGCAAGTTCTGTTTGGTATCAATGATCGTTTTTGAGGGACGGTCGGTTTGATGTCCCCATCAGCCGCCACTTGCACGAACTCAAATGCTTGCTTCATCTCAATTTTATCGTCCCAGGGCGCGCGGGCTAATTCTCCACCACTTGCAGGTCACGGACACCCGGCCTCCTGGAATACGCCCAAACTTTACCGATGCTAGTAAAGTTGCCAAGTATGAAATGCCTTCGGAGGAGTATGAGCGGAAGTCCGATAGTGTTCTTGCATGGAAAAAGGCAAACAAGCTTGGTCGTTTCGACCCTTCCGCGCCATCCTTAGAAGAAGCAAAATTGCAAGCGATTGACGCAGAAATCAAGAATAGGGGGATCGAGGTTGGTAAGAGATGTAGAGTTGGCGAGGATGATTCCAAAAGAGGCGAAGTCATGTATGTTGGTGATGTTGAGGAGATTCCAGGTGGGCTGGGCAAATGGGTCGGCGTGAAGCTAGATGAGCCAGTTGGCAAGAATGATGGCAGTCTAAAAGGCAAGAGATACTGGGGCAAGGACGGGGATCCAAAGTTTGGTGTTTTTGTCAGGCCAGAGAGGGTCGAGGCTGGAGATTTCCCAGTCATCGACGATTTAGATGACATGGATGAAATCTGAAGCGTTGATGCTTCAGCAAATTTCAGCCATGAGCTCAAGTCAACATTGATGAGAGCTATGTTGACAGGGCGAGCCCCGTTGAGTTTCTCCACCTAGCTGCTCACAGCAGGACTTAGGAAACACAGTGCTCTTTAGCTATTGCGAGCAACCCAAAAGCAATCATTTTTGATCTACACCGTCGCCTCTAGTTTCAAGTATTCAAGAAGCCTCTCCACGAACCTCGTAAGATGAAAGCAGTCGGGTTGGGGTCCTCCTTACTATCACGTGACGTTGGCACCACACGACGTTCCATTGGTTCGACTGAGCGGAACGTCTTGCTGTGTGTTGTCTTTGAACTATAGCAAGCAAAATACCTTCAGACACTGTATTGAAGTAGGTAATAATACAGGTCGCGAATATCAATATCATCAGGGAAAATTTCAGGAGTAAACTTACTTGAACAGACTTACACAATTGAAGACTTGGCATCTGCAACCTCGTGGCGAAGTAGTTCGCAATAGTTCCACAATTTGAGCAATTATACTCTTGTGCTTTCAGGACATCTTCTTGGAAACTGATGAATTTGGAGATAGTTAGAGGAGGTATGCCAGCTGAATCACTGCCCTCAACTCTGTCTATATTATTCCATGCTTACCAGAAATCGCCCAGTCGCGAATCCTACTCTCTCGTTAGGCTGCAGGAATCGTCCAAGATATAACCAACCCACTTCAACCCAACAGCACCCACTACAGCACGCATTTCGGTACTGGATTTGCAGTATATGCAGAGTACCCATTCTGTCATCCTAACGTTGATTTCTGGGGCCCGCCAGTCCTCTTTCACCTAACCACAAAACAACTTCAGCATGGCCCCCAACGCTTCAGACCCGAAGGATCTGAAGCTGGTCCTTAACCTAGCACGACGACGCGCCCTCTCCGTTCTTATGGGCAGTATAATTGCACACATGCGCTCCCAGATAGAAACTTCATTCAACGGACCACAGACAGAAGCCGCACCCCTCTTCCTTGGAGGCAGCTCTTCACGTGACGACTCTGCATCACCCTCACCTTCGCCTCTCGCCTCGCCCTCTCTCGATCCAGAAGCAGAAGCACGGCAACGACGGCTAGAAGCTCGTCTCGAAAGATCTCTATCCACGCCTAAGTTGCAAGAATTGCAGAAAAATGCTCTGTTCTATTTCGATACTTGGGCAGCAGAAGTGCGAGGCCAATTTAGGAAGATTTGTGATGGGCCTGATGATCCGAGATCTGAGCAGAGGAGGAGAGACTGGATGGCAGCGAGAAATCCAGCACCGCCTCCATACTCGGCCGAATCGTCAGACGTGAAAGATGTAGCAGCAGAGGTCTTGGCTGAAGCAAGAGAGATGCAAGAAGCGAAGGATGTATCGCTGCTGCAATCTCTATACCACCCGATCCCGACTCGTCTAAATACGATTTCCAAAGAAGATAGAACGTGTGTGGTTAGCGGCTTAGTGTTGCTGCTTCTAAGTTTGGGGCACTATTCAGCACATTCGAGAGTATTGCTTTGTCATATCACTTCGGCTTTTGCTCTACCCTTGAGTGTCCTCACGAAAGAGGAGACTGAAATTGCGCAGACGTTGTTGCTCGCATCAAAGACTTTGACAGCTGATGCCGAGACGAAGAAACGACAAGCTGAGAATGCCTCGTCCAGGCGGTGGAAAGTCGGACTCGCTTCTGTGGCCGGAGCAGCTGTCATTGGAATCACAGGTGGGTTGGCTGCACCTATCGTTGCAGGTGCTATCGGAGGCATCATGGGAGGCGTTGGTCTGGGTGGTGTAGCATCTTTTCTTGGTATATTCGCTATGAATGGTGCGTTGGTGGGAAGTCTATTTGGAGCTTTTGGGGGCAAGATGACTGGAGAAATGGTCGACAACTACGCCAAAGAAGTTTCGGACTTCAAGTTTCTGCCTCTTGCTTCTGAATGGGGCGAGCATGGAACGAAAATAGATGCTGAGACGGAGGGGAGGTACGTCTATCCATTTCTGCCAAACACCGGAAGCAATTCGGATGCTGACGAGACCGAAAATATAGGAGGCTACGAGTTACAATCGGTATCAATGGTTGGTTGAATGGCAAAGACGATGTTATCAAACCCTGGCGAGTTCTTGGGCGAGAGAGTGAAGTCTTTGCTCTCCGCTACGAAATGGAAGCTCTGATCGCACTCGGAACGAGCCTCGAGAACATGGTATCATCATACGCCTGGTCATTCGTCAAAGTCGAGATTCTCAAACGAACCGTCTTAGCTACGCTGTGGTCAGCTCTCTGGCCAGTATATCTCCTAAAAATGGCAACAAGTATCGACAACCCCTTCGCCGTTGCGAGAAACCGAAGCGAGAAAGCGGGTGAAGTTCTTGCCGACGCACTTATCAACAAAGCGCAAGGTGAGAGACCGGTCACGTTGATCGGCTACTCGCTTGGCGCGAGGGTGATTTATTCTTGTCTCAAGTCGCTTGCGGAACGGAAAGCTTTTGGTTTGATTGAATCGGTCGTTTTCATTGGTGCGCCCGTCCCAAGTAGTACGAACAACTGGAGGGTGATGCGGTCTGTTGTTTCCGGCAAGATCATCAATGTGTATTCCGAGAACGACTATATTCTAGCTTTCCTTTACCGAGCGACGTCGATTCAGTTTGGTGTCGCTGGTCTACAAGAAATCGGTAACGTAGAAGGTGTGGATAACTTGAACTTAAGCAAGGAAGTCAGTGGTCATCTAAGATACCCGAATCTAATTGGTAAGATCCTCAAGAAAGGCGGATTCGAGGGTATACTGGTAGAGGACATGGTCATTGAGCGAGACGATGTTGCAGAAATACAACTCCTTGATGAAGAGCATGAAAGGAAGAAAGGTGCACAAGAACTAAGCGGGGGCTACGACGATGACCTAATCAGTCTGATGGATGCTCAGCCACCAATTGCTGAACTTGAAGGGGGAAGCATGAGCATGGGTCAAGGGTTTGATCCAAGATCAAGGAAAGACCTTGATACGGAGCGTGTGCATAAGGGATGGGATAACGGAATGGACGAGTTGACGTTCGGCTTAGCAGGAATGGACATGAACAGACCAGAACTAAAAATGGCTTTGACACAACCACCACTCCAGCCACAACCTCAACGGCCCCAACCAAAGGAAAAGCCTCCTCAATACATAGAAGTCGACCGCGAGCGTGAAGTAATGGATATAACGCAAGGCGTATCCGGCGTCAACTTCTCCGGCCCGACCCAAGACCGTACCTACGACTCAGATGACAGCGACGGCGGTATCCAGATGATCGACAACGATTCCGATTCCGACGGCGGAGACCTGATGGAGGTACCTGGTGTCCCAATCCCTGATGATGAAGTTTATGGACGGGAGGAGCCGAGAGATAATGGGAAGGCGGCCATGGTCTGGGATGAGCCGAAGAGCAGAGGGACGTTCCCACAGGAGAGGAATGATGGGTCGGGGTCGGGGTCATCCAACTCAAATGAGAGGGTGGTCTCAGATACACCTCCAAGTGTAGACTCGGCGCAGAGTAGATCACCTGCACGGATGGGGAAGAGAACGACAGCGAAGGATCTGGGACTTTATTGATCTGACGGTGATCTGTGATCTGTTGGGCGTTAGACATATCGGGGAGTCGGGTGAAGATTTTGCTTTAAGGTATCATGGTAATCAGGGATTGTTATTTCTACCTTTGGGTCTTATTATATATCTGCAGCCATTCTTTCCCTTGCTTCGATGCGAGACGCTTGCCTCAATTGTCATGACGGCATTCATATACTAATTTACAGTCTTTCATGTGACGTTGACACCGGCCACAGCATAACCTCGACCAATTACTAGAATACAAAAATTCCGAATGTACAAATCGCAGAACTGCATACCCTGAGCGTCGACTAGCGTTTGTTACAGTATACCGTGTAAGTACACGATGCCTCGGCTGATTCGAACATGTTTCAACAGGCGCCGTTCCCGCGTGAGCTAGCAGGAAGCCGATGCCTTCAGGTCTTTTCACTCTGCCCAGTCAATATCCCACTAACTTTCTCAAATCTGTCCAAATAATGAGGAAATACATCAGACGAAAGCATCTTGACCCTCTTTACGGCTTAGCTTACAAGCGTTTCAGAACACTACTTCTTAGTGGGTGCTGGAAGACCCGTTTAGCCGTTTCAACAATTGTGTCTAGGTTCATCTGAGCTTGGGCATTTTAGGGAAGGGAGAAGAAGATCAAAATCGCGAAAAAAAGACGGCATTTGTTGCATTGTTTGCCAGACCTTTATCACTTGTGTTACATCTACTACCACAATCTTTGCCCCTCCCTATTCGGTGCTTTTGACAGAGGTTGTTAGATAAGATCGCCAAGGCACATCGAATATAGGATGACGTTTCATACGCCACCCCAAAGGTTATTTATACTATTACAACCATCACAGTTATCCACAAGCTTCAAATCCCGGACGGCAGGATGTGAACTCTCCCAAGTCCATGTCTCCGGAACAACGAGTTGCATAATTCTCCCCGCCGCGATATGCGGCGTGTTAAGAACGAAAAGTTGTTAGCTACTTTCAGACTGGTGATGCGACAAGTCTTGCTGGACGTAGCCATACTTCTGAGCCGTGCGGTTTCAGACTTCAGTTTCGAGAACCAAACAAAGTTTCTAGCTCCCCCACAGCTCCCGGCATACACTAACGGCAGCATTGAAATAAGAACCTTGACAGCGGTTCCCTGGATGGAAGTGACAGCCGCGGTTTTGGTTATCTGGACCCAGGACTGGGCCGCGGTTTCTCGGGTGAGATAAAGTTTCTCGGAAAGTTGATGCCGTAGCAGAGGCCGGATCATTGTCCGTGGTTACCTCGGAAGTTGAGGAGAGGTTCATGCCATGTTTCTGAGCTTTCGGTAAGTGGACTCTGTCAATGTTTGGGTCTGTGTGTACATGCATGAAGAACGTCCCAAGGATCTCGTACTGGCATGCATGATCGTGAAAGCTGATTAACTCTAATGCAAAGTCTATATGGCATGTTCTTACGGCATATTGGTCCAAGATGTAGGTGCAAACATGCCGAGGTACACTGCTTCCAAGTGCATTGCTCCATGCAGCTGCTTCGTTGATCAATGCCTTCCTCGATTCACATTGTTGGGTTTTCGTGAAACATTCATTGGCTTAATTGCATGCTCCGGCCCACGTAAAAGCCTAAATATAATCTCTTTAAGTAATAACAACTGTCAATTCGGTGAAATGCAAAGATCGCGATATGTTCGAAACAGCTCACATGGCTCGTAAGCACAAGCCATCACCGCAATTGGCTTTTTGAGTGACCTTGAGCGCTTTTAATGTACTTTAAGTTAAAAGTCCTTGCTGTTGGTTGGGATCTTTGGCATGGAGAGCTGAACTCACCAGTCCGCTGGTCAAGGCATATTAATTATGTTCTCATTTTCATCAATAGGCTGGAGGAGTCAACCTCCGTGAAGATTTATTACCTAAAAGCCTAAAGTGTAAGATCTGAAATGGATGAGCACCTCCAATCGCTTGCAAACTCTGACTATTTGGGGAATGATGACTCTTTTGACCTCGCTCGCTTAGCTTATTTACATATCAGAAGGTTCGACTTCCGAGGTTACTCGATCTGAGGTGCTCAGAACTTATAGATGGGTAAATTCAACGTCACTCTATCATAGCGCGTAGTAAATTCATAACCACCCCGATTGACATGAAGGGGCGCTTCGCTTCCTACCTCACGCGACCGTCGCGGTCTCGGCTAAAAATCAACATCGCTCCATCAAAACAAAAGCAAAAAAATTCGCGACACCCTCTGTCAACGAACAGAGAAAGAGAAAACACTGCTGAAATGAATATGAATTTCAAATTAAAGCCAAAAGATAAGAACAAACTCAACGATTAGTAGTTATCTCCGTGAACAGAAAATATAGCAGGGGGTAGGCGGAGATTGAGGGATTTCTCGACTCAATCACCACTTACGCCCAAGAATAGGAGTTGGGAAACCTGCACGCAACCCATTATACACCTTGAGAACTTTGCAGTTCAGAAGGCTGGAAGGGTTTTGCTTATTTGGTTAGATATCTATGAAAAAAAAAACATTTGATGGTTTACGTGGGGTCGCTTCGGTTGCTGGGTGATATGCCGCTCACGTCACCCCCC
Organism: Cadophora gregata; assembly: GCF_030347475.1. Lineage (NCBI taxonomy): Eukaryota > Fungi > Ascomycota > Leotiomycetes > Helotiales > Ploettnerulaceae > Cadophora > Cadophora gregata. The sequence goes on from NW_026695927.1 coordinate 2,141,036, forward strand.
CTTAACCCCTTGGCCACTTGGAACAAAGGAATCGAGGCTTATTTAGTCTATGAAGCTAGTTCAGCATGCTATGCAGTCCATACGTCTCTAATGTTGCAATGTAATTCGTCGATTGAATGATATTGTTTGCCAGGCATACTCTGGAGGTTTGTTTACTTGTTCCTGTGAGGGGCAGTGTGAATTTCGGCCTCAGCAGACGTCAATACATCAGAGGTAAGCACTGGAATAGCATTCAAATCACGATATAATTTCTTCATCCAGCTACGACTAAATGTTCAAAAACACATCCACTCAAGGACCCCATTAAATCCACCCGATTGACTTGACCCCTACAAGGTTAAAATGCCAACAAAGCACCAGCTGCAAGTGCGAGTCCTTTCAATCCACCAAACACAACGTGATCGGCTCCGCCAGTGAACTGCATTCCTCCCGCAGTTGTTGTTGGCGTGTACGTGACATTCGAAACAAGAGTTGGCTCGTAGGTCTTGGAGCTGGAGCTGTAGCCGGGAGTGTAAGTTGGGGTCTCTTTGGCAGAGACTGCTGTTGGAGTGGAGGACTGGACAGCAGTCGGTGCTACAGTGGCGACTTGGGACACGAGACTATCGGTAAGGCTATAGGCTGCAGCACAGCTCACGAGATCCATACCCTGTAGTTGTTAGCATGAGAATCGTTCAGAAAGTTCTGGAGGGTATACATTAGGGCAGCACCAAGTATTTCCACTGGTGTCTGATGTGCAGAAATAGCCGTCTGAGCACGAGTCTAGAGTTCAAGTCAGTATCATGATACCGAACAGATCAAAAGTGGAGAACTTACTTCCAGTACCATCAGGGCAGCAAGACTCGTTAATGGAGGGATCATAGCAGTGAAGAGCGTCATCTGTTGAGGCACAAGTGATGTAGGTTGCACCGCATGATGAGGCACAGTCCGTTCCAGGACCACAATATGTTTGCGTGGGTGAGTATCCAGCATCTTGGCGTCTACCGAGGCCGAGCATAGGATTCTTGGAGACAGATCCGAGCTTGTAAGGAGCCGGCTCTGCTGCAACGAGTGCCGATCCCAGGAGGAGAAGCGTGGCAAGCATTTTGAGGAGAATTCGTGCGTATGATTTGTGCTGTGTTGAATGTGATAGAGAAGCGAGCGTGTAAAGAAAAATCGGCTTTGGAAAGAGAGAAATTGAGAGTGACTGATGCAAAGGGGGTAGGTGGAATGGAAATACTTATAATTTCCTCCTACAGGCAGCACTGATCAACTGTAACTTTGATCAGGCATTCTCATCTGTCCGTTGCCGTGCATCTCGAATCCTAGAGGCTGGAAGCTATCAGCCAGTGGAGGCGAAGCGAAAACCTCGTGTCCAGTTACTCTTGTTGTTTTTGCGGCTGAGGCAAACAATCTCGGCAAGTTTTTCAAAGAAACTTTAGATCAAGGGCAGTGCTCAAGGTGTGTAGAACCATGCTACAGCTCCGAGTCAGACAAGCCTAGATGCAGTGAGGCTGCAGACTGATTTCGTTGAGTTGTTGCTCGAGCACATAGCATTCAATTTTAGATATGATTCATTAAGTATTGGTCTATCGACTGCTGGTGTCGCGGCGATCTGGCGAATGAGTTGACAATATTCCAAGTACAACACATCTCTCTCAAAGCCACCTCGGCGTCAAAGACTCAAAGTTGTGCTCGTTGAGCAGTCCATAGCACGGGATCAAGATCTTGGCTCGTTCATTGTCCATGGCAGGCACCGAATTATAAATAGTAGAAGGATTTTCAGCCCTGTCGGAAACAAGCGTTGAATATCAAGTCTCTGCATCGTGATTTGCTGTGGTCGTTTGCGGCAAGGCTGATTGAGGCGCCTCATGCAAGCCGCCGGACCCTTCTGTAGGATGGGCCAATCAGCGGATAGTTGACTCTGAGCCATCGTTAGGCGACGAGAGAACGGATCTGGTTACATTTTTCGGGTTCTTCCGAAAGTAGGATGATTGTAACATCGCACTTCGGTCTCCAATTTTGTAGTTCTCGTGGGGTTGACCAATACAAAGCTCACCTTGGTAGACACTCAGCGAAGAGAATCAAATGGCCAAGACTTTCCTCATCACTGGAGCGACTGGCAAGCAAGGAGGTGCTGTCATCGATGCTCTCCTGGCAGCTTCTCAGAATGCTACCATCCTCGCCTTAACCCGTAATGTCCAATCTAAATCCAGCAAGGCCCTCTTCCTCAAAGCACCTGATCGAATCAAGCTACTAGAAGGTGATCTCCAAGATTGCACAGCGATATTTGCCAATGCGGCTTGCATCATCCATGGGGTCTTCTGCGTGTCCATTCCTGATATGGGCTTTCGGGCAGATAGCCAAGGTGAGGAACTCAGAGGGAAGGCTTTGGTGGATGCAGCCCTCACGAACGGCGTGCAGCACTTTGTCTTTACATCTGTCGACCGACATGGTTCGGATTCTGATCTAAACGTCACGGATATCCCGCATTTTATCAGCAAGGCGAACATTGAGAAGTACTTGATCGGAAAGTCCAAAGGGTCGCAGATGTCTTGGACAATCCTGCGTCCAACAGCCTTCATGGACAACATAATTCCAGGCTTTGCGGGGAAGATCTTCCCGACAGCCTGGAGAATCAGTCTTTCTCCAAAAAAAAAAAAAAAACTTCAGCTTGTGTCAACGAAGGACATTGGCCACTTTGGTGCCCAAACATTGCTCAACCCAGAGAAATATTCCGAACGCGCCATCAGCTTGGCCGGTGACAATCTGACATTTGAAGAAGCGAATGCTGTATTCTTGAAGAATATTGGCCATGAGATCCCTCAAACATATAGCTTCATTGGTTGGTTCCTACTATGGGCGATCAAGGACGTCAACTTGATGTTTAAATTTTTCGAGGACGTTGGATACAATGCAGACATTTCTGCGTTGAGACAAGAGCATCAAAGCCTCATGAGCTTCGAAGACTGGCTGAAGACGAGCGCTTTCGCCTCCAAAGGTGAGTCTATCCGCTTGTCTTAATCATCGAATCAATTAATCGCGTGGCGGCTGACATAATGGAAGACTCTTAGAAGATTCATATGCTTGCATCTGTTGATTTGCTGGACCTCGGTCTACCAGTTTGAAGTTTGATTAGCGGTCGCTCCCTGACTTTGTGCTACATCGTACCTGTGTCTAGGTTTGCTTTCGTGGTACACAGCGTATGGATTTGTCTGGGGCCGGAGATCTCACCGAGTTCGTCGTTTGATTGATCGTGCTGGTAACTATGGTCGTGCCACTCCTTGGTAATATCTAATAAAAGCTTTCGCGTAGTTCCAATACTCCGGAGACGAGTCTCCCTCAAGCAGAGGAGTAAGACCGGTCTCAACATGGGACTTGAATCCGACTCGTAGTGACTTGTGGACGGATACTTGATCATCAGTCATGTCGTACTCACTGCGATCTGCAGCATCATCATCGTGACGAGTCGTATTCCAGAATCTCTCTCGAAGTTGACCATAAATAAACCAGTCGGTCCGTGAACTGGGTAATTATAAAGGCCGGGATGGTCTAGTTGCACCACCCATGGCGTCTCTAAAGCTGGATTAGATCAACACGTTGTAGTACTTGGTAGATCTTGTGATAAACTTTGGAATTCTGGGAACTACAACGCACTGGTAACGTAGACTGGAGTTGAAAGATCGATCGTCACTTAGGGTTGCTCCTTCCAGATGGGACCTTTGACTTTCGTATATTGGTGACTCCGCTACAGAAAAATTCAAATTCCCAGCATTCTTGGTGCTTTGAGGTCCAGAAAGTCACTCTACGTCGCGGCATGGATTTTGTCTGGGGCAGGATGTCCAACGTCACAAAGGTCCTGGCCGTCTTATGCTTGCTTTCAAACATTTCCCATGTCGGAGGCGTTCCCTCTGCTCGAGCAATGCAATGTTGCGCTGAGATTGCCGGGAAAACTCGTTTAATCATACAGAGTTGGCCAACATCTCAATTCAATACTGACTACGCTCACGCAAAGTCTCATTACTGGTCGAGTGCGAATACAGACGGGACCCCTGCCTGTGTTGTGTTTCCTAGAAATGCTCCAGACGTTTCCGCTATCATTCAAGTACTCTTGCGATATCCAGATGTTGGTTTTGCTACTAAGAGCGGCGGACATAATCCAAACGTTGGATTTGCAAGTTCCGATGGCGGAGTCCTGATATCGATGTCCCAATTGAGTACCACGACATTGTCATCGGACCAGACACAGGCATATCTCAGTCCTGGAGCAACATGGATGGATGCTGTTGGTGCACTGGAGCCATATAATCTCACCATTGTTGGTGGACGTGTTGGTGACGTTGGTGTCGGAGGGTTGCTCGTCGGGTGTGGGTTGAGCTTCTTGAGCGCACAGTACGGCCTTCCTTGCGACAACAGTAAGCTGTATCTGCGAGATTCTGGGACGAACTGCTCATCTTGGCTGACCATATCCCATAGTCAACAGCTACGAGATAGTTCTATCAAATTCGGCGATCGTCAACGCGAATGCCAACGAGAATCCTGACTTGTTTTGGGCTTTGAAAGGAGGTGGAAACCAGTTCGGTACAGATTGCCCGCCGATTCGAGATGTCTATCCCTTATCATGTATCTGATGGTTTACCAGGAATCGTAACGAGATTCACCGTCAACACTGTCCCTATTGGACTGGTAAGTGTCGATTTCCCGAAGCGAAAGTATTCTGTCTGATGATTTCAGGTCTGGGGTGGGGTTCGCACATACACCAGATATGTTGCACCCCAAATACTGGCTGCAACGCAGAACTTCACGGAGAATTTTCCTGATCCTCGAGCTGCGATCATTGTGACTTTCCAGACGCTCGTGAACACCCTCGACCAGTTCTTCGCTATCTTCTTCTTTTACAACGGGCCGATTGTTCCACGTGGGGTATTCGACGCTTTCAATGTCATTCTTTCAACAGGGGACAGTGTCAAAACACAGTCATACAGTTCGTTGGTGAGTAAGATAGCCTAATACAAGAGCACAGTGCACTGACTGGTCTCTCAGCTCATCGCCAACGCAAATTTTGGCAGCATATATGGCCTTCGATATGACCTTCGAGTAAGTCAGCCACTAGAAACCATAAACAGTCTTGCTTACTTGCTCAATAGGGAGCAACGATCCCAAATTTGTCAGCACCGAACGGTACTGATCTCGTGGTCGCAAATTTCAATAACTTTGTCTCTTACGCGACAAGCAGGGGCCTCACTGGCCTGCTTCAGCCAGGCTTCATCTTGAACTTCATCTACCAGCCTGTACCAAATGCCATCCCGGCTGCCTCAGCACGAGTCAATCCACTGGGAAACATCCTCGGCCTCTCACCAGATAATGGCGATCACATGTGGATGGCAGTAACCGTTTCGTGGCTTACAAAGCTCGGAGACACAGACGCATACCGCGTAGCGACGGAGATCATGGACAACGTGGTGAAATATACGAAGCAGACATACCCAGGACTACAAGGCTCCAATTTCAAGACAGGACTTGCTGATGATGGATATCAGCCCCGTACATTCATGAACGATGCGATGGCTGACCAGAAAGTTCTTCAGGGCTATGGGAATGACACATATGCAAGATTGAAGAGCGTTCAAAAAACGTATGATCAGATTGGTTTCTTTCCTTCAAGAACTAATGGTTTTAAGCTCGACTGAGTTGGATTATTCGATGCGCACGGGTGATTGCACACAGTACTTTGACAATCTGTTATTGGATTTGCAATTGGGTTAGTTTGGGGAAACAGCTTGACTTCAAGTAGGAAATTACCTTGAACATCATGATCCGAACTCTGATAGCAAGCGAGAAGTGACTGCCCTGGAATTGCGAGCCGTACAAAGCTGAGTCGTGGTATTAAGCACATCTGAGGTTATTGAAGAACATATCGAAGCTTGAGAATCTCCCTAACTGTGTTCTAAGTCAAGATTCAATGAAGCTGAGGTCTGTCAAACCTTCTTCTTTGATTATTTTGCATTTTTGTTCTTCTCTAGCTGTTGGCCAGCAGTTCATGTATAACAATGTATCAACTCCAATGCTATGCTTTGTGAAAGTTGAGTGCTGTCCCTCCCAATGCAAGTGGTGTCTCTGTAAATACCCACCCGAAAGATACTTTCCTATTCAAACACCAGGCTCTGACTTGATTTTTGCCCGAAACGCCATCTGGTCATCCTGAAGATCTGTTAGTCATAACATGCATGGAGCAGCTTCCAAAGACTCACTTCTGCCTTTCGCTTCCCTAACACTGGCTCAGGAGTTCCTCGCTTGATTTGGGTGGTAACGTCCTTCGCAGCCTCTGCATAGCAGCTTGCGTGATAGATCCTACCACCAACATTGATAGCATCCATCCAGACAAACTCCTGCGCCTCATCAAGCCACTTCATCTCAAACTTCTCCTGACAGATAGGGCAGATACTGTTCGCGAGAGCTGGATCATCCGGAACGGGCAGGTATTGAAGCTTGGTGCTGGCAGCGGCGGCAGCTGTGTTTTGGGAAGGCTCCGAAGAGATTACACCTGATTCACCTTCGACTTCACGGGATTTAATCCAGTCCTATAAAAAAATGAGAATAGATTCGGTCCATTGGTTTGATATTGATACTTACCAGTTCATCGACATACCAACTTCGGTGCTGACCTCTGGCTTCGGCTTCATCCATGCGCTGTCTAACGTGGAAATGCCAGTCCATGTGAGCAGCTTTCTTCTTTTTGCTCTCCGGGTCAGACTGGAAGCGCCTGCCACATTGTGTACATGGGGCACCAAGACCTTCATAGAGACTAGATATGAGATGCGGTCGGGGACTATGGATGTGAGCACGGATTGCTTTAGAGAGTAGCGATAGACTTACATTTTCAAGGAAGTGGCCTTGAGCACAACATCATTAGGAATCGAAGCGAGCGGCGTCCGTGAAGTCGGAGGAGTGTTCACGAATGCTGGAGGAAATCCAGGTGGGAAGCCTGCAGGTGTAGGATTAAAAGCAGCTGGTGGCGGATTCGGAGTTGATGTTGAAGGCAGCATTCCAGCAGCCCGCAACTTGTCGAGTAGCGAGAGAGGTTCGACTGAAACCCCATTTGACGGAGGTGGTTGGTACGGTTGGGCTTGTGTTTGCGGTGGCGACCGGACAGAGGTAGCCTGCACGGGAGGTGTTTGAGAAGTTGCAGCTTGCCTAGCTAATAGTGCGGCAAGAGCACCAGGACCAAGAATTGAGCTCAACGTAGGTTGCTGAGCGGGAGCTGGTGCTGGAGCTGGTGCTGCTACTGGAGTAGGAAGTGGAATCGGAGATTGTATTTTAGGTGCAGGTTGAGGAGCTCTAGACAGCTGCGCAACTTGTTCTTTAATCAGGGAAATTTGATCAGGTGGTAGCTTTTGGCTTTGCAAGATGGTCTGAAGATCAAGCAGCGCTTTGAGTTTCGTTCCTATACTAGTATCGTGTGGATTCTGAGGCCACTCTGCTCTTGAAGATGCAATGAGCTTCTCAATATCACTGTTCAACTGTGCTATTCCATCCTCAGCTGAGCTACGACCTTGAGCAGGGCCCTGCTGCTGTTGCCAATATCCCGTGTTTGCAGGCGGCGGAGGGGAGTATTGCTGGCTTGGTGGTCGCTAATATCTGTTAGTAACTATACAACACTGGCAAATACCAGGACTTACAGGAGGCAATCCATAAGGTTGCTGGGCGTTCGGTTGGTTGTACTGCTGCACACTTGATTGGCCGTGTTGCTGTCCATTTGGCTGGGTATATTGCTGTCCACTCACAGGTTGACTGTATTGTTGTTGAGGATAGTTGGGAAGGTAGCCGGAGGGTTGTTGTACAGGGATCTGTTGACCGGGAGGATAGTTCTGCGCTTGATATCCCGGAGTTTGATACCCTGGAGCTTGGTATCCTGTACTCGGTTGGGCAGGTCCTTGATATCCAGGGGCTTGATATCCTTGAGTTGGCTGTGGTGGTGGTGGTTGTTGGTAGAGGTTCGGAGGGGTCGGTGTCTGACGATATGGAGCTGGTGAAGGACCGGGTCGGCCTCGACCAGGAGCCTGACCTCGCGTGTGCTCTTGATGGGCTTGAAGAAAGCTCGTTCTGGCTTTAATCAGAGCGTTCTCAATTGGCCGTGTTACTTCAGCAGGGAATACAGGTCGAGTGTCCATCGAACCAGGGACAGGTTCTTTCCAGGTCCTCAACATCTCAACCATCTTTGACCGGGTGGCATTGTCAACTCGTGCATAGCTATCCATAAAAACTGCGAAGATATCGCGACCGAAGAAAAGGGTATATGGTGTGCCAACATTTTTGACAATAGAGTCGAGGACATAGAAGGCTGGGAGCTTTTTGGGCGGAGCGACCTAAAACATGGTAAGCAAAGATGCTCTTTCTCCGGACCTCGCAATTCGTACCTGTTTGATATGTGCCTTCAATACCTCTGAGATGGCCAGTGCCGCCTCGGTATTTTCTCTTGCGATAACTTTTTCCAATCAGCCACTGATAATATTGAACGTGTTCGAACGTAGAGGGAGTAGCAAAAAAGAGGATGCTTCAGTCCTTAATACCACCTACCTGTCAGATTGCTGATTTCATAGCGCGAATTCAAGTTCAAGTCGAGGAGTGCATGTTTGAAGTCCTCTGCGACTTCATCAGAGGGATTTCCATAAGACATGACGGACGATGAAGAGCCAAAAGAAGATGCAATGGTTGTGAGATGTCAAGACAAAAGAAATGCTTCTTGTCCGCCGACCACGACTGGAAACAACTCTTTTCAAAGACAGCTAACTAGATCCATGCGCAAAGATATTCAACTCTGAGTAGAGAACTAGAAGTGTGTATTTGAAGACTGCCCAATCCTCCTTGCCCGCCAACTTGATTGTCAAACTGGACTGTCAGCCTTGTGCTGTTTGCCAGATCCCCAACACAACCCCTGCCCATACACTATGGTTCGCGTTCGCGCCTTTCGAACTATCGTACAGTATCGCGCCGTTTTCCGTTATTGTTGCTCGGTCAAGGTGTTGAGTCGTTGAGGCATCGAGGTAATAGAGCGATAGTTCAGTTGTCCCGAAAGAACAGAGGTCTTGATCTGGCATTGGATTTATGGCCGTAATGGTAAGGCAAATACAGAGTCACTCACGTGCTGACCCACTTTTCACCTGCCGCCAAGGCGGGTAAACTTGGGCTAACGCTGCCTACCTTGTAAATCCTTCGCCCAGGCCCCTCAGTCTCTTGTTCATCATCAACCTCTATTCAACTTCCATCCGCTCCTTCGACACCCAAGCCAAAGACAAAAGACAAGTCAGACATCGAATCGACCTACCGATACCCTAACTACTACTTTGACAGCCAAAAAATACCGAAACAGGCCGGATCCGACCAGTATTTCTCCAAACGTGTCTCAGAAACAATGAGATTCACTATCACCTCTATTCTCACACTTGTCGCAGTTGCATTCGCAGCGACTATGCCTCAGAAAGCCGTCATCATTTCATATCCCGATAACACGCCAACAAATGTAATTGATGACGCTATGGCTGCGATCAAGGCTGCTGGAGGAATGATCACACACGAATACAAGCTTATCAAGTAAGCACCCAAGATTTCGAAGAGTGTTGTGTGTTACTAACATACGGAAGGGGATTTGCGGCAAAAGCACCAGCAAAGGCTCTAGAGGCTGTCCAAATCGCTGGCAATGACTGGCACGCGGTCATCGAGGAAGATCAGATGGTTTCGGTCAATGGCGGATTGTAAATGAGTGGATACAGCGGCTGGCCCGGGTTGGAGAGTATGATAATGAACGTTGGGATGGCGTGACGGACACATGGGATGGGCTTCATTGGATTTGGCGTCAAAGTCTTTTGGGGTGGTTGGCGCATTGCATCGGTCTTCGCGGTATCAGAAAATAGTTGAAACGCATCGTTTTCTCAAGTAGGACCCTACTGCAGATGTGTCTGGTTTTTCATGAAGAGACTGTTAAATGCTCTACTCCTCAGGCTCCTCGGAGCAAGTCCTAAGTGGGATTTGTGGTGTCCAGTGACCAAGTTGAAGCCTGTGTACTGAATGAAGTGACCGATCTGATCCCCTGGTCACCAGATGGCCGATTTGCAGTAAATATATGTAGAATTGCTAGCCTCACTTTACATGTCGATCTGCTTTACAAATAACGCACAGATTTCTTATGGCAATGTTCAATACGAGTACATCTTCCCCTTCCATTCTCCTATTTATGATGTCATCGAGCAGGCGCCTCGGTAGAAAACGCTGGATTGTTAGCGATGCTTTTATTGACTTTCAGAGTAGCATGAATTTGTAGTACCTTTTAAATATCTAGTTACTTTCCTCACAATAACAATTGCAATTTACCACGAGATATTCTTATCATTTAATTTTTTCGCAGTCGTAAAGCAGTAGTTCGGTAGAGTAAATGGTGAATTGGACAACCATCGGTATCTCTGCACCCATATTAAATCGAGGATGAAGAATATTCTTGTCTTTCGTCCACTAATGTCAGCTATTCTTAGTCAGTTTTGAAAGTTTTAATATGAGATGCGAATCATACCAGCTTGGCTCCTTCTTAGACTATAATTTGTGGAAACAAAGACGGAATAACTGCAGTAAATTTCAGGAATTTGGGACAACCGGTGGCTCATTTTTCAACCAGTAAAGGGTCCATTGATGTACATGTCCAAGTTTTATGCTGTACGCGTACTTTTATCTCGACATGTCAATGGACTCCTGTTTGTCGAGGTCGAGGTAACCATAGGTAAGTTCCGGTACGGCTACCTTAGATCTCTTTCAGGTCCCTCTTGGCAGTGCATGTATGTATGCTGCCAAATTTATGTACTGCTGCTACCTTATGCTTGACATAATTTTGCTGGCTTTTTCGTAGGAGAATGCGGGCTACATGTGTAAAGAGTTAATAACTGTGACCCGTTCAGAGACGGACTCGTTGGTAGAAGACAAGAACCAATCAACCTTTCCAACTGCCTTGACTGCAGGTGCTCGTGGCTTGATATTCGGCTCAGTGGGAGCGGTACGCCAGCCGTGGTAACACCTCCGTAAAAGGGGTCGCATTAGCGCGTTTCCTAGGTTCAGCCTCTCTGAACAGCACGTAGCCTTGCGCGCCAAGGATCATGGAAACTCCATTGAAGACAACCGCGCATAATTGTGCCCAAACACCGTTCCGGCCGGACAAGATGTCAGTCACATATCAGACTAAAGCCAAGAATTTGATCTTCTATGCCTGTACAACTATTCTCTGCGCCTGAACACGATCAAGGATTCGATCAACAACCTCGACGCGATGATGCCGTACAACAGGGCAACAGAGCTGGCTCTACTGGAATGGGTATGAAGTTCTGCCAGGACCCTGAACTCTGAACATACACTGATTCAAAGAAATAGACGAACACTTTCCCGTTGGATTCTCGAGTAGAATCGGTCCCAAATCTCACCGATGGCGTTGTTTTTGCTAAAATGCTGGGTATGCCGGATACACACATACAACCTGTTGGCCGCTTCCGAATACTGATTCGACGTGTCTGCAGAGGACATCGATCCCAGCTATGCAGTGCGCCACCTTGAAAAGGATATTGGAACGTCAAAGTGGTTGGGCAAGAAGAAGAACCTTGAGGCAATACACAGGTCTTTATTGCGCTACATCAACAACACCTGCGAGGGGTTAGACTCTTTTATACTAGATAACCCGGTCGATTTGAATGCTATTGCACAGCATGAAGATGCGGGAGAGACGTTCAAGGTAAGAGAGTTATGATGTCCGAAGACTTAGAATTGACATAATCACAAGCTTCTTACCTTGTTTCTTATGGCAGCTATCAAAGGTGCCAACTTGCAGAAATACGTTTCGAAGATTACAACTTCGTTGGATGCATCTACGCAGGGCGAAATTGCAGGCATTATAAAGAAGGTTGGAGATTCTACACTGCGGATGAACACTGCCACAACTAACGATACTCCAAGGCAGATGCTGTTGAAACCCCACGGGCAGTGACTAGCACAGGCGGAGTTGCTATGAGTCCGGCTCATGATGCGGAATTGGAACTCGAAGAGAAATATGCGTATATGGCTGTTGAGCACGAGACCCTCAAGAAAAAACATGCGGATTTCATTTCGAGGTTCGAGCGATTACAACAGAACCACGATGAATTGCTAGATCACAGCAACAAGCAGGATAACAAATTGAAAGCGTACGAGAACTCGGATGATGGCGACCAGACTGACTACATACGAAGCCTGAACAACCGGATTCAAGAGCAAGAGGACCTCATTGCCAGCCAAGAGAGCCAGGTGGAATCAGATCGCATAGCCAGGGAGAGACTTTCCAAAGAACTTTCAGTATTACGACCTGCAGCACAGCGTTTGATGGAGGTTGAAGATGAAGTAAAGGAGCTCAAAACCGCCAACATTGCTCTTTCCAGGAAAGCAAATACCGTCGATCACTACCAGAAAAAGGTGGAACATTTGACTATGGTCGAGAAGGAGAACAACGCCTTGCGTGAAAAGATCGACACGCTTCAAGGAAACCAGAAGGACTTTGACAGGGTTTATGACGACAATGCAAAGATCAAGACCACTCTTAAGGAGTATCAACAGAGGTTTCACTCCTACGAGCTAACTTACGTCGAGCTATCAACTCAAAAGAAGCATATTGAGGAGCAGCTAAGGCTCCGAGATGACCAACTTCAAGTTCTCACTGCAAGACAACAACATGACGAAAAGTTCATTGACCAATTACAAGAGCAGATTAAAACCGGCAATCTGGCAGATTCCATATCCCCAGACTCGCCTACAGGAAAGCAAGGTGCACTAAACCTGGAAGAAGAATTGGAGCGTAGTGAAGATCCAACACCAAATCTCATACTCGAGATTTCACGACTCAAGGCTGAGAATCAACTTCTGAAGAGCAACACTGCAGGTACTACCAATGCTACCCTTCGCATTGATTTGGAAGAAGCCGAGCGGGTCAAGAAACGGCTGCAGGAGAATCTCCGTGATCTCACTGAGAAGTACACTATTGGACAGGAGCAACTCAGTGCAATGATCAGCGAATCAGCAGGCGAAAAGTTAGTTTATATCATACATCGAATGATCACTGTAGCCAGACTCTAACAGGTGTTTCACAGGGAAGAAGCTATCATGCACACGCGGAAGCTATATCTCGAAGCCAACCAGGAGCTTGCCAACGCCAAATCCAAGCTCGCTGAATTGCAATCCGATTTATCCGGGCGTGATCGAGACCTTGTTTCTACCAAATCAGACTGTGAGTGCCAAATTTCAATCTTCAGTGCAGAGTATCTGCTAATGCCAATCAAGTGGCCGCTGTTGATCAAGAACAAATCGACGCTGTCAATAGCCTCAAAGCCGCTCACGAGCTGATCAGTTCCTCTCTTCAAAATGACTTGCTCGACCTACAGAAAAAGCACAGGGACTTGACAACGGATTTTGATGAACAGAAAACCCAGCTTGTCGAAGCACTCTTGTCAAAGGATAGACTTGTGCAGGATCTTGCAGCAACAAAAGACAAATCTGGGTCCACGACTGATGGTCAAGCTCAAGCCCGAGCTATTATTGAAGCGGAAGAGAAGCTGAGAGAGGTAAGCAGTCAAACTTTATTTGCGCAGGAATTCCATGTTGTCTCCAAGACGACTTCCAACAGAACCTCTCGTCTCTTTACACCCCTGAAAATTCCAATTCAAGCATACGGCTCTTCTCGTATCAGTATGTTGGGAACAGTCCTGTCCCAGCACCAACTTATACCGTTGGCGATTCAAATACAGTTCTACCGAGCAAGTACTTGGGTTTTGATACAGACGTTGTCCTCGAAGCTTTCCCTTTTGAATGCTCAACACGTTGCATCAACTCCTTATAACTCCTTCATATTAAAGAAGCATGATTTCCCTTTCTCTCTCTCTAGTCTGATCCTGTTCTCCATAACTCATTCGCCTTTCAACTCAAATTATAAATGTATTGAAGAAAAGCTGATTAAAATCACAGCAACTGCACAAGCAAGATACTCTCATTCAAGATCTTCAACGAAAGCTCAAGACCGCGGAGGAGAACACTCCAGAAGCGCAACAGGCAAGTTTCAAGAACTCTCCCTTGCCGGTAGCTGTCCTCACCTCAACTCACCCTGCTATACATATCCCCCCATTTATTCGGGATACATAACACTCTTCTTTCGCTCCATCACTGCCCTTTCTATATCGTCGCAAATCTCCGACTGTCTAAGACCAAGAACTAATCATATGTGAAGGCTGCAAATGATTCTATGATCAAGAATCTTACACGCGAAAACACGCTCATGGCTTCCGCCTGGTACGACCTCACTAGCCGCTTGCAGAGCAACCATGTAGTTCTCCAGAGGAGACAGGACGCCCCAAAAAGCTGGCTAAATAAACAGCGGCAAATGGTGAATACGCCTTCAAGACGCTGAAGCTGGAAATCGGAGGGCTGGTGACAAGTTATGTCAGTATATATGCGCCTGCATTGTGAGGAGCTTTTTGAAGGCAGAGCGGACGGTCTTAGAACAGCATTACGGAGCGGGATGGCAGCATGGACATCCGGGAAAGTAAGAGGATGGTGAAAGCGCTAGATGTGTTTTCTGGATAGAAAGATGGACAGCTTGGTAGGATTCTTGAGTGTTGCGTATACCCCTTAGACATCACCTATTTACTAGCTTTTGCTTCTACCTCATTTGGCTACCATATTCCTCAGCGACACTGAATGGCTTATTGTTAGAAGTGTATCTACTTCATTCTAAGTATAGACTTCATGTTCGACGGCATACTAAACATTTTAACGTCCGTACTTCCAAATTAGGCAGTACCAGCAACAAGTCACCATCGACCAACAAACGCAAAGGGTGCCTAATCTAATCCGCTTTTACAAATTCTCCAAATTATATGCATGTTACCCGTCTTTTACCAACAAAAGTCTCATCGACGATCAGCATCGGACCAAAGCACCCGGGTCCAGCCTCGCCGCACACCGCCCACCAATCATCATTCCTCGTCTCACTCCTGACTCAACTCTTTCCAGTCCCTCTGAAGCCCATAAACTTTTGTTGCACGTCTGACATTTCTCGGACATGATGGCCGACGAATCTACACTCTCGATAATCGGACGCCGGCGATGCTCGCGGACATCATGTCCGGGGAAGAGTTTGAAAAATGCTGATTGGATGGGTAGTCGCAGCCGGGCTATCCGGAATGGTAACTTTCAGAGAAGTATGACCCTCGTGACCTTGGAGATAGATTATGGAGAGATCGATCGAACTTTCAGGAGGAGATAGATCTGAAGTGGATCAGATGGTAAGTACTCCGGCAGCGAGATGAGATTAAGATGTGATCGATTGTGTCTTGTCGGTGGTATATTCCTGGTCCGCGTGGGAAATTTAGGCGAGTCATTGTCGTATGATGTTTTGGCTTCGGACAAGTCACTTGCCCGGAAAAATACACATTTGCGGAGAAACATTCTTTAAATAGCCAGTAGATACAGAATATGCCGCTACATAGATAAAATCAGAGTCTTGAGTTCTTGGTAGTACTTCATCATTTCAGAGAACACTTTCCTCGTAAACTTGTTTTGAGGACCTCCCGTTAGAAACCGACCCAGAGCCATCACCATTACGAGGCCCCATCGGTAGTGCTCCATGTTGAAGAGTGTCTCCATCGATCCACAAGTCCACCTTGTAAGATTCGCCGCTGAGATCGATCACAACGCACATCAGATCAAACCTCCCTCCGAACACCTTTCAGAATTTGGCTTCCATTCTGGGCATTCCCTTCGATGTACTCCCATCATATTGCAACCTAAGATTACCAAAAGCGAAATTACTTGATACTCCCCGCCCCCATTTCTCATACTTGTATGCTCCGTATGGCATCTTGAAACAATGATTGTCTCCTGCCTGGTCAAGCGGTGCAAGTCGATTTTCGATCATGCAGACTTTGATCTGAGGTTCCGGTTAGCCTATGTATGATTTTATCACTCCGAGGCTGATCAAATTTATGACCGGCGAAGGTAAGCGAGGATTGGGAACATCAAAAAGACCCCAGGTTGCGCGATTTGTTACACACCTCTTAAAATACGATTGTCCTTAGAGATTTAGAGAACTAATATTGAAAAGTAGATCTTTCATTTAGTATATGTTTTGTCGGAAAAAATAAAGGGAACAATTTATAGTATAGAGTTGAAGTTCGATAATATTTCCGCTGGCGACGCCTCGCCGGACATAAATTGGATCAGCCTCGCTCGAATGTAGTATGCATGATAAAGACGGTCTTCAGCTGGTGGTAAACTCACTATCTCTCTGGTGAGAAAGACTGGCGGAAGTGGATACGGGAAAGGGCGACATGACTTCCCTTCTGCCCAATCCTTTCAACCTGTGAGCTCCACACCTGTGAGCCAACATCCTCGGGAAGTTCAAATTACTACAGAGGTAAGAAACCCATGGACTACTTACATACCCATGCAGCTCTGCAAATCTCTCCATGATAAAGCAGCTGATACTTTCATCGCGCCACCTCTCTTCAATCTCTTCCTTTCGCTGAACCTTGCCTGACTTGTCTAACGGAGCATGTGTAGCGAGGTAGGCGATAGTTGTGTCATGAACAGTTGCCAACTGGGGAGGCAGGTCGGTACAGAATGATTGCTTGATGGATACCAGGTCTGGGCCAATTGGGCGGGTGTAGGTTGATCGGTGTTTGGTGATGGAAGACTTGATCTAGTCAGCACGGTGTCCACTGATAAATGAGATCCAGCGAATGAGGAGATACTTTGGAACTTCGAGATGTACAGACAACAAATCAAGCTTTCTTCATGTTGGCTATCTGGAGACAAGGATACTTACTTGGTCAGCATTCGTACTTCTCCAAACCTTTATATCCTTGACACCATTGCTCTTCATTTGGCTGACAGCAGTAGAAGCAGTAACAGCCACAGATACGACTCTACGATGGCTCTATTACCTATCAGCTGTCTGTATCCGACTATTTGAACCAACAAAAATGTGAAATGACACAAGAAAAAGGCTTACCCCACGGGAGTGCCGACTCGTAGTGGACCAGACCTCATGAGAATAACCAGTGGAATATATTTCTTCTTTGGCTGGGGATTTGCGAGCTTCGTCAATGAGCAGCCAGTTGAAGATGCTCATTGAGGCGTCTTGCTTTGTGCTCATGGAGCGACGGTGTTTTGAGAGGCTGGTGTTGGTTTGTAGAAATATGTTAATGTTTACAAGAACAGAGAGACACGACAGAGATGGGGCTAGTTGAAAAGCAAAGCAGTTGAAATGGGGTACGCAATGAAGTGAGAGCCGGACGAGGTGCATATCAATATTCTAGGAAACATGGCCCCAGCAGGTTTCTCTAGCAAAAGAGATCATCGAGACATGCATCTCCTTATCTCTTTGCAAACGCAAGTTTCAAGCCACTGTTGCAGAATGATGCAAGATACAAGCATTACATGGAGAGATAAGACGTGTATCGACAACACAATTATTTTTTGTAACTCCCTTTGGCATCTTGCATCATCTCACCTGGCCTCTCACTGATCTCATGGAACGGGCATCAACATATCCGCAATGCAAGAAACACAGAATCCTACCAGTCAGGTCGCAGTCCTGGACACGCGGTAACATACACAAGCATGAGCATGGGAAACCGAGTTCCCTCGAAGGCCAGCCAGATAGCTGGGAGTCCGGGATGGCAGCGGTATCAAGATCCTGCACATTAATATTTTCTTCATTTCGTGATCCGAACGAATGGGAAAAATCAAACCTAATGCTACATACAAGGCCCCTTATGTGTGGGCATGAAACCCAGGCTCCCTAAGTGGTCGTACAGCTCGTGCAGTTGCTTCCTCCATTCGTTGGAGTCCCTCCCATGCCGTGAGTGATGTGAACATATCGTCCCACCCAGTCAAAGGACGGCCCAAGTAACTTTTATGGAATCTATGCAAATCTCGTTTCATCTCAACACATCCCACAGCCTAGCCTCTCCTCCATCAATTACAACTCAATTCCCGGTGATCTTGCTAAGCAGACCGCCGCTCTTGGCCTTCTTCTCTGCTTCAAAAACTCCGAGAAGGCTCTTCCACACTTGGCCAGGTTCTTGGCTGGCATCAATGCCCTTCCAGATCTTCGTCTTTTGGTAATATCCAACGACTGGAGATGTTTGCTGGTGGTAGGTCACAAGTCGCTTCTTGAGAGCCTCGGCATTGTCGTCCGATCGTTGAATCAATGGCTCGCCAGTAATGTCATCCTTCATCTCCTCCTTGGGTGGGTTGAAGATCTTGTGATATGATCGGCCAGATGCTGGGTGTACCAAACGACCAGTTATCCGCGCAACCAGGAGGCCATCATCGATTTGGAGCTCGACAGCGTGTTGGAGCTTCTGATCTTTACTCTCAAGCATTTTGTCTAGACGCTCGGCTTGTACAACTGTTCGTGGGAATCCGTCCAGGATGAAGCTATATTCAGTTAGTGTTTGGAACAAGTATACGAAGAAGCAGGAAAGAATTGAACTGACCCTCCCTTGCACTCCTTGTTTGTCTCCAACTCGGCCTTGATCATACCAATAACAATTTCGTCACTGACAAGTCCACCTTGGTCCATGATCTTCTTGGCCTCCTTCCCTAGAGGTGTCTTCTTCGCGACTTGTGATCGCAGCATGTCTCCAGTAGCCTTCGCAGAGCGTTAGCTAGGCCATAGCCTCATGGAAAAATATCGTATGAACCTACCAAGTGGCAGCAGGAAAACTTCTCCTTGATCTTGGGTGCTTGAGTTCCCTTGCCTGCGAAAAGCTAATTAGCCGGTGCCTCGACGATGTTGGGAACGTGGAGGATGGAATTCGGCGTATCTACGTACCAGCACCAGGAGGTCCCATCAAGATCATTCTTACGCCCTCAGCCGGTGAATGCTTGGTTCCGCCCTGAGCATGGCTCAGCTTAGATTCCAACTCGGCCACTCGCGATTCAAGCTTGGAAACCAGCTCGTGCAGCGACTGCACGGTATCGTCGCCAATTGGTGCCATTGTGGATGGATATGTGGAGGAAACCTGACCAAGGTACGGATGGAGGTATGGAGTCTTGTTGAGAGGGAAAAGGAGAGGTGATGAATTTTCGTAGAGCGATGCGACTGGTGAGTGAGGTTGACAATTTGAGGATTATTTCAAGTAGCATGGACCTCGCTCTCTAAGCTCGGTTGGTGTTGGTCCACCCGGTTGCGAACGTCGGTGGTCGGCCAAATGGGACGAGACGAGACGAGACGACACCGAATCAACTTTCTCGCTCTAAGGGGCCGACGGAAGCCAAGTAAGGAGACAGAAATCTTCGTAGAACTTCAGCATTGGCTTAAGTCAACATGTATACAGTTGACTTCGACTTTGGCTCCATTTTTGTAAATTCCCGTCTTAATAAGTCTGTTGAGCTATCAATGTTGTCAAAGGAGACTAGATTCCTTTCGGCTAGACGATTCTTTGTCATCGTACCTATCTGGACTCTGTGTCACGAATTTACCATGTCTTGTAGTATCTGAAGCTGCGAGTCTGTATTGCCCACCCAGCCTCCAGCCTTGTACCAAAATATATGCCTCTTTCTGGACCCTGACCAATCACTTCTCTCGACATCACGAATCCTGCAATAGTTATCACTCGCTAATGATCTCGCAAAGAGCCTCGGACACGTTTCCTCTGTACACCAACTTTCACAGCAGTCGCTCAAGGCCAAGTCGCGCCCAACATGAGATGGGTCCTCATAGTAAAACCATCGTATATGAGATGGGCTCCAGGGGTCAGAGGTGCTCGATATCTTTGTCCAGCTTCTCCCTGCGCAATCCCCCCCCAAAATAAATTCAGCCTCGCCATGGAATTCCTTGTGGAAACGACATCATGAAACCTACAGACACCCTGCTCGTGATAATCCACAAAAGACAATCCCTTCCTTTCGTCCCTCAATATTTGCCGCTATACCAAGCGAGAGACTTCCCGGCCAGCATCAGCCAAGGCCAGCACGAAGCGACTTTTCCCTAGCTGCCCTTGTAGTCACGGGGGTTTTCTTTTCAATTCCCATCGCAACCGACCAAAAGCAGCCGGAGTTTCAATATCTCCCCTTGGATCCATCAACGGATGGCATTCGACTGTTGGTTTTGCAACCAGGTAGGCGGAGCACAAAAATTGAATGCAGCTTGACATCAACCACTTTCGGCGACAGACCAGCTTATGATGCCCTCTCTTATGAATGGGGAGACGCCAGCCAGCTTCAAGCAATACAGCTGAATGGCTCGAGGAAGCTCGTAAGAAAAAATCTCTGGGATGCCTTGGATTCCTTACGTGATGAAGAGTCAGCGAGAGTGTTGTGGGTTGACTCTCTCTGCATTGATCAAAACAACACCGTGGAGAAGAACAAACAAATCCCTTTGATGGGTTTCATATATCGACGGGCCCGGCAAGTCATCATATGGCTTGGCTCACATCAGCAACCAGTTGACGAGCAGTATGAGAAGACGCTTGGATATACAAAGAATGTTGACCAAAGTGCAAAACATGCAGCTGAGACGAGACTTGAGTATTTCATGCACAGGCTAATTCATGAAGAATACTGGAAACGTACCTGGATTATCCAAGAAGTGGTCATGGCCTCTAAAATTAGAGTCAGCTATGGATCAGGATCGGAAGACTGGGAGGACTTCATCAAACTCCTCAACTGGTACAGAGCACAAAATCCAAATGATGCTGCAGCACATACAATCCTAAAACTGGATAAAATCCGTCGTTCCAAATTCTCGCAAACGGAAAACCTCTCGCTTCTAAATTTGGTCGATGAGTTCCGAGACGCCTTCTGTGAGCTTCCTCATGACAAAATCTACGCATTCATTGGTCTAGCAAATGATACATACAATAAGGAGGTACCAGTGAATTACGAGAAATCTGTATCGGAGGTGTATCACGATGTAATGAAACACCACTTCGAATCGCTTCACTTCGAGACCCAGCAGATATCCTCAATCGAAGCGATCTATCTAGCAGCGCTGGTTCGTCGCCTACTCACAAGGGAACAAACGCAGCGGCGGAGAGAAATCAGAACTCTAAGACAAGCCGTCACCAAGGACTTGAGAGATGATTACGTCGCTCTACCTGCTCAACCTTCACGGAATGTAGGTCCTGAAGAGAGGAGCAATGATTCTCGCCCATACAGCTCGTTCGAGACTAGTTGGTCTCATCATTCAACTGAACCAAGAACGCGGGTTGATTCTAAGGAAGAGTTGAAAAGTAAGAGAAGTAAGAAGGCAAAGGACAAAGAAGAGGAGGAGACCACTAAGGATGACAATTCATGGGAGAAGCCATGGCTTATTGGAATCGGCGTGGTGGTGGGAGCAGCTGGATTTGCATGGCTCATCTGGAAGCTTTTGAATCCAAGATCAACCGAGAGCTTAACATGGTGCTGGAACGAGTCTGCCGCTGAGGACATCACAAAATGGAAAACGTTGGCAGACAAGGGAGACGAAAGCTTTGTCCTGAGAGGTGCAATACTTGGCAAAGTCGAACATGTAGGGCCTTCGGTATTCGATCTCAGTTCCTCGAATGACGCAGAAAAGCGATGGAATGCGAGATTAGGGGAATGCTACCGTGGCTCGGCAGATTTGGCAACAGCGAGAGGTTCCAACGCGAAGCTCCTATCGATTCTGAGCAACACCTCAGATTTTCGGACTAGGAACATCATTCCTTTGACACAAGAAAAATCGCTAACTAGCCTGGAGGATCTCCGGCACAAGCCATCACATCGCAGACAAGAAGCATCTCCTGTGGTCTTCGTGGGCACAAATGTGACTCTAGGCGTGGCGCCAGGAAACATCCGTGAAGGCGACTTCATTTGTCAATTCTGGAATTCTAGTTCTTGTGCTGTACTACGACGGACTGATTCTGGTTTCGGCTTCCGGCCACGATTTGAGATAGTCGGTAGAGCATCTATTGTTGGTCGTGAAGATGATGTGGATTGGGAGACCCCAACGGACAAAACACGGTTTGGCGGAAATCTATCGTTCAACCGGGAAGTCGTAGACCTGCCCGCGAGTATGGAGACATTAACTCTTTTGTCATTAGATACAGTGAACTTGCCTAGCATGATGAATTAGACTTAACCCGAGTAAGAATCCAATTCAAAAAAGATATCATGCGTGTAACAT
Organism: Cadophora gregata; assembly: GCF_030347475.1. Lineage (NCBI taxonomy): Eukaryota > Fungi > Ascomycota > Leotiomycetes > Helotiales > Ploettnerulaceae > Cadophora > Cadophora gregata. The sequence goes on from NW_026695927.1 coordinate 2,163,219, forward strand.
ACATTGTGATGGACACCAGCTCCATGGGTTATAGACAGCTGTCTTCTTACATCCCATAGTCTTGAACGTCAAAACTGCAATTACATCAGTCCCCAATTCAAGCAAACAAGCTCTGTCGACGAATATGGCGTTCTGTCTTGTGCTGTTCATCACGAGCTTCTCGCTTCAATTTCATTCACGCTCAGGTGATAAACAGAACCTCCGGATCATTCAACACGCAACTACTGGCATTCTGGCACTATATGTTAGCTCCTGAGGCCATTTAATACAGCTCTGACCTCACATGAAGTGAAGAATTTGAAGAACTGGTAATCACCTCTACTTTCAAGAACAAACATGTACTACTCAATTGTTTCCTTCAGGAGTTGATTCTGGTTTCGTCATGCTTTTCTCTTCAAGTTAAAATTATAGCCTCGAGGACTTCAATAGTAAGAATTAGTATCATGGTTTAAAGAGACGTTAACCGAAGGTAGACGCTTCAGAAGCAGAGAAACAACATACATTTTAGCATTTCGCGGCTGGTGACACCCTAGCTTAAGACTTCTCTTGAAGTGTACACACAATTAAATAATCAAAATGGACCTAATAGCGGCATTTCAGTATTCATAGAGAATATGCTTATTCTATTCTTGTAACTTTACCTTTGTTGAACTCTAGAAACGAGCAAGTAAAGACAAGAGGTGAGAGATAGCATACCCTATCAGGTTAGCGCGTTTGCGGGCGCTAGTCGGGACAGCTACGACAGCGTTCTAGCAGCCTTGTCTACAGATGTCCATCAGGTCCTCATAAACAAATAACTTCCCTCCACCACAACTACACTATGCCTTCAACCACTGCAGAAACGATCTCACTGGTCTCTAGGACAGTATCTGTTGCTCCGCTAGTACTTCTTTCGGTCGCCGACCACTACGGGCGCAGCGCCAAAGATTCCAAGAAGCGCGTAGTTGGCGTTCTGCTTGGACAAAATGATGGAAAGGACGTACGGGTTTCAAACAGCTTTGCTGGTATGCGCACACATGTCATATATCAAGGGGAAATCAATGCTGACGCTGGAATAAAAAGTGCCCTTTGAGGAAGACGACCGCGACCCAAGCGTCTGGTTTCTGGATCACAACTATGTCGAGTCAATGGCCGATATGTTCAAGAAGATCAATGCCAGGGAGAAGCTGGTTGGATGGTACCATTCGGGGCCAAAACTGAGAGCTTCAGATCTGGAGATCAATGAGCTATTCAAGAGATATACACCAAATCCACTGCTGGTTATCATTGATGTTCAACCAAAGGAGGCTGGCGTTCCAACAGATGCATACTTCGCAGTAGAGGAAATCAAGGATGTAGGAATACCCAGGGAGTTTCGCAGGGTAAAGCTGACAAATTCAGGATGGAACCACCACAACCAAGACTTTCGTACACACACCCTCGATCATCGAAGCTGAGGAAGCAGAGGAGATTGGTGTTGAGCATTTATTGAGAGATATCCGGGACGTGGCGGTCGGAACTCTGTCGACGAGAATCACAAATCAACTACAATCCTTGCAAGGTCTACACCTACGGTTACGAGACATTGGCCAATACCTCCAAAAAGTCCTGGACGGATCCCTTCCCGTCAATCACGCAATACTGGGCAACCTCCAAGACGTCTTCAATCTTCTACCCAACCTTTCCACACCCAAAGCCTCGTCACATATTCCTAATGGTGTCGATGCACCGGTCAAAAATAACAGCGAGCTTGCACACGCTATGAGCATCAAGACCAACGATCAACTCATGGCTATTTACCTCAGCAGTCTCATCCGTGCCATCACCGCTTTCCACGACCTGATCGAGAACAAGATCCAGAACCGTCAACAGCAAGAAGATAAGGAGGCCAAGAAGGATGAGGGCAAAGATGACAAGGAAAAGAAGGCGAATGGAGTGAATGGAGTAAATGGAGAGGCCAAGGAGGGTAAAGAGGCAGAAAAGGAGAAAGAGGACAAGGATAAAAAGAAGTGATGAATGTATGGATGATGGCGTTTAGTTCTTCTCCAAGCGGTGTTCATGGGGCATCAGAGCGGCGGGTTGGCTGGCATATTTCAAATTATGGAGATATGCCATTGTATCATAGATTCGTAGCTTGCAGACTAATAGCAGCCACGCGATTGTCCTCATACATTCAGTGGTCTTGTCTATCTTTCGCATTTGGTGATGCCATTCTAAGTATGAAAATATATGGCTAACCTGGCTAGACTGACTCTGTCACTGCCTGCTAGATCTACAGCCTGCAAAGGTTCCGATTAAAACCTTTCCTCAGCCATGCCATTTAAAGCTCCAGAAACGCCGTGCTAAACTTCCCTCTTTCTGAACCAACTATCCTTAGTAGACCTCCATACCCAGCTTTCAGCAAGCTATGCTCATCTCATATCCCATACCCAATCCCAATATAAACTCCTAGTGCAATATCAAGCTACGTCTAAGCCTCGTGGCAATCACAGTCGAACCCTAATGCTCAACCTTGAGATATTTCGCTCATTCACTCACACCCTAACCCAGCCATCTCCTCCCTCGAAACAAACCTCTCCTTAACATACGGTATCAAAACATCCCACCTCTCCCCCAAAACACAAGCAAGCAAATGCTTACAACAGGGCACTCCCCCACCTCCTGCTCCTTTCCCATCCATACTCATCCCTCCAAACTCCCACCTCTCTCCCTCATCTTCCCCATTTCTCTTTCCTCTCTCATTCGTACCAGCTCCTCCCCTCTGCTCATCAACAAGTCCAAATCCACCCACAGTGACATCCTCCCCACCGCCAGCCTCATCCTCATCTAGATCCAAATCCAATTTCCAAGCCGCTCTAGACGGATACACCGAACTCGCGGGGAAACTCGCAAACGCAAAAGCTGCACAGCTACAATTCCAGGCTTCGAGACGGACGGTGTATATATTACCGCTTGAGTTAGATGTTGAAGAAGTTGCGTCTCTGAAGCGAGATTTGGGTGGTTGGGAGGAGCGGACTTGGTAGACGGTGTTTTTTCTTCGGAGTTGTTGCTGATTTCTGGTACTAGTACTTGGTGGCAGGGGCTGCTGATGGGATTGAAAAGAAGAAGCCTGTTTAGGCAATCGCGGAGAGGAGGGTAAGTGGATGTTTGCTTGTGGTGGGAAGACCTCTCTTGCGATTCCGGTATTTTCCTTTCTTCCTTCTCCTACAGACTCAAGAGTTGGCCCACTCCCTTGACCCTGTACCTGTTCAAGGTCCTGAGCTTTGGCCCGAGTCTCATCCATGGACTCAGACGATGCCTCCACTACCCTTTCAACCAACCCTCGATCCAATAAATCCAGTGCTTGCAGCAGCATAGGCGGGGTGAAGAGCACGTGCATGGTCGATAGCAGCGCTCTGTGAGAAGATGAGAGGTTCTTGAGTGGATTGCTGGGTGGGTCATAGGGCTCGTTGACTGCTGGAGGATTTGCTGGTTGTTGTTGCGTGGTGGCTGTGAGGCTGTTGAAGAGTGATGTCAGGAGGGTGCGGGTCGTTGGGAGGGTGGACATTTTGGGGCTCAGTCTTGAGATTGGACTTCAGATTGGCAGGCAGTCTGGATTGTGAGATAGATGATGGTCATGGTCGATCAATCAATCAAGACGTGCGGGAAAACACTGTGAGTTGATTGTTAAAGCTCAGATGCTTGGTTTGTTGATGAGCAGAGACGGCAGACGAGCGCTTGCGACGGGACAGCGATGTCAAATGCCCTCGCTTAATTGGTACCCCTTTTGTGGACTTTTGGCAAGTCAACAAAGAATCTTTCCACCACTACACGAGCTTGAGTCTGTGGTAGAGCTTTGCATAGATTCAGATTGTACATTTTCATTCTACATGTTTAGATATCTGTACATTCATACCCATTCTTTGGGCTCCCTCAGGACATCCACCAGTCGCTGTTCACGACTGCCTTTTTCTGGCTCGTACATGTATCGCCAGCTAGCTGTCAAAGGCAAACTCATGAGAATACTCTCTACTCTCGCACTGGGGGTATTCAAGCCGAATGCAGTCCCTCTGTCGTGCACCAAGTTGAACTCCACATATCTTCCTCGTCGAATTTGCTGCCACTCTTTCTCCTTCTCAGTGTATGGCATGTCTTTCCGTCTGTTAATGATGGGAAGATAAGATGGTAGGAAAGCCTTCAAACAACTTTGCGCAAATTCAAATGTGTTTTCCTGGTCCTTCTCCTTCTCGTCCAGATCATCGAAGAAGATACCGCCAATACCGCGGGTTTCGTTCCTGTGCTTATTACTGAAGTATTGATCGCACCATTTCTTGAAGCGCGGGTAATAGTCCTTGTCGTGCTTGTCGCATGCTTCCTTGATCGTCTTATGGAAGTGGATTGCATCTTCGTCGAACAGGTAGCTTGGCGTCAAGTCTGTTCCGCCACCAAACCACCATGCATTCGATGTTCCATCTGGATTGGATGTCTCGAAGTATCGATAGTTGAGATGGACGGTAGGTGCCATTGGATTGACTGGGTGGAGAACCATACTCAAACCGGCCGCAAAGTATTCCAGAGAGTGGATATCCGGATCTATGGCCTTGTGATTCACACGCATCTTCTCAATCGCAGGTCGAGGAAGAGTGCCGTAAACAACACTGATATTGACACCAGCCTTCTCGAAGACATTGCCACCCTGCAGAACGCTGGATATCCCTCCTCCACCGTTCTCGCGTGTCCATGTATCGACTCGGAACTTGTTCCCATCAACCTTCTCCAGCTCGGCAACAATTATCTTCTGCTGTTCCTTTATAAAATCTTCCATACGTAGACGCATAGGTGAGTTCTTAGTTACACCAGACTCACGTTTCGTAAGGGCATCTCGTTCAGCGATTGAGGGGAGATCCAGCTTTTGAGGTTCTTCTGTAGCCTATATATCTTGAGCTTAGGTTCTGTCTGAAGCTTGGTGGGGTAGTACCATTGAATGGATCAGAGCTCCGATGAACACGATGCCAACAGCAATTCTGGTTTTCGGGAACAACACTCCTTTCGGGCGCTCTGAAACTCGCCGATTAGGAGGCTTAGGAGAGTCTGCAAAAGATCTGCGGCTTCGTATATGCTGAGAGAACTGAGGACGCAGCCTGGGTACGGTCCTCGCAAATCCCATACATGGCTGCCGGATGGTGGACGCCATTATGTAGAAAAGCTGCAGCCAGCAGCAGTAACGAGAAGGTTTATCGTACAGCAGACATGAGACCACAATCGAGGAATTACCCGATCGAAGTGGGCGGAAGAAGAGGAAGCAGGCAAGAAAAGGAGAGTGGTGGCACGGTTATGACCTCGATTGAGTTGATATGGAAGAAGCCATCGCACCATTTATCTGCAGGGTTGAGGATTGATCCGCACCTCGGACGACGCGAGCTGCTTGCCAAGATCAGACGGATGACCCGCCAGATCTGTTCCATTGGCTCTCGAGGTCTGCTTTGGACTTACATAAGCTCAGGAGCTGAAAACAGCCAATCAAAGAATGGCCATCACTAAGTGGCAGGAACAGGAACAAAGTGACGGATGCGGAAGGAATAACAATGAAATGAAATCAAGCGTCATATGGAGCATTTACTTTGCAGCAGCTGATTCACCTCTACAATTAGTGATCACGGCGTAGAATCATCACCGAAAACACCCGCCACCTTCTGAGACCAGATTTGAAATACCATCACGTGCAAGACCAGCTGACTCACTATCTTAGCACTTCACACCGCCCGCTATCGTTAGGTGTTTAGGCTGCCCTCCATGCTGTAAGCACCTCGACCTTCCCTCCCATAAAGCAACCCCGCGACCCAACCTCCTACAGCAAGAACACCACAACACCACGCAAGCAAACCAAGTACAAATATTCAAATCAGACACCATGAGATCCAAGTTTAAGGACGAGCACCCCTTCGAGAAGAGAAAGGCCGAGGCTGAGCGTATCGTGAGTTCCCCTCCTTCATCCAGCCTCCTCCGCGACGACGCGCAATATAGCTAACATCTGTCTCTCTCCAGCGCCAAAAGTACTCCGACCGTATTCCAGTCATCTGCGAGAAGGTCGAGAAGTCAGATATCGCGACGATCGACAAGAAGAAGTACCTCGTTCCCGCCGACCTCACAGTCGGTCAGTTCGTCTACGTAATCCGCAAGCGCATCAAGCTCTCCCCCGAGAAGGCCATCTTCATCTTCGTCGATGAGGTCCTGCCACCTACCGCCGCGCTCATGAGCAGCATCTACGAGGAGCACAAGGACGAGGACGGGTATGTTGCCTCTCATTCATCATATCATTCTACATCACATCATAGCTCTTATCGAGAAGTGGGGCCGGCGGGTTTAGATACACAGCCTTGTGCCCTTCTCGAAAGCACAGAATCAAAACACTCGAAACTGTCCAAGAATCACAAGCTAACCAAACATTCCACAGTTTCCTGTACATCTCATACTCGGGCGAGAATACCTTCGGCGAGTTTGCTTCCGCTTAAGTCCACCACGCCGCCTTCGACCTCTTTCCATACTTCCTAGCATGCTTTACTCGGTATTCTCTCTTCGGCGTTCTTGCGGGACTCAACGGCGGCGAAATGTAACGACGGTTAGGATGGGTCAGGCCAGCTTCCTTCTTTGACCTCTCACGCCTACCACCTCTTGTGCAACATGAACGAAACCCAAATTCTCAAATGGCAGTTTTTACCTTCCTTTATTCCCTTTCGGCAGACTCAGAGATGATCAGTAATGGTCTCCAAGACGAATGATTGCTGGTTTCGTGGATGGGGGACTAGATGCGAGAGACACGGTGTGATGAGTCGTCTAGGCTGGTCAAGGAATGCTTGGTCGACTGCTTTCCATCTCCTTGGGCTTGGGAATAGGTACAATACGTTGCTTTCTGCCATGTCTGTGATGTCTGAGTACACGTTTTGATTGTGAGATGTGACAGTTCCTCCAGTTTGCGCTTGGCCAGCAAGTGCTGGCCTGGAAGCACGAGCTTCTATCAGATTTATATGCCTGAATGTGGATATTGAACACACAGAGCTAGCCAGCCACCTATATTGCACAGCGCAAAGTTTATCAAATATGTCAATGAGTCGCTGCGATCACCCAAAGTTTGACTATTTTACAACCTTCGTACGAAGTACATCTGGCAGTATTTAAAGCGTATATCAAGCTAAGACAGTAACGTTCTCAATACAACATTGCTAAAGCATTCGGCCATTCTCATCTACGTCGTGTTGGTTCTCCAGCTTGCGTAGTTATGTGTGGTTGGAATGCTTCTTAACGAAATCCCACATTGCTTGAGGTAGATGAGCTGTGAGGTAGAGAACTGGGAGTGATGAAGTACATAGCTCAGTAAAATGCACAGAAGATCTATCAAAGCAATAGATCCTTTATAAACAGTGACGGCTTTTCCGATAGTACTTGGTAATTCTCTTATTCAAGCAACTACAAATAACCTCCCGTACCTAAATCAAAGTCTGAGTTCAAACTATTTATGTGCAACTAACCAAACACACAATAACAAATGACTTTGAATTTGAATTTGAAAGCACAATTAGCACTTCCACCAGCTCGAGAATGAATTTCCATTGCTTTGCAACCCGTACTCTAAGCTCAAGTCGATAAACAAATAAGAGACGAGGCAATAATCTTTTCATCTCGTAGAGCCAACAATTCATTTTGCGAGCTGCAATTTCGAAGTCTGTCCACTCCCCATCCACATCTCATACTCATATCATACTCATACAGTACAGGCCTCAAACCGCTTCTGCTCTGAGACTGACCACCAACCCAACTCCAGACAGCCATGGCTAAATGCCAGGATCCCAAACGCCAATATATATGCTCCGCTTCTAGGCTCCATCCATCATAGAGAAGTTTCCCGTTCCCGCCTCTTCATCTGATTTCACAGTATCTCTTTCCCCCCTTCCCCTCCCTCCCCTCCAAATCCTACTCTTCCCTTTCAGATCCTCCATACTCACCCGCAATGTCCTTTACAATTCTTCCCCTTCCTCTTCCCCATCCCCGTCTCTCCCAATACTCATTCCCCTTCCCCTTCCCTTCCCATTCCAATTTTTATCCCCCTCCCCTACATTTCATCCTACCTCCCTACCTCCCTACCACCCTACTTTCCCTCACCCACCCCCTCCCCCTCACCCTCCTTCCTCCCCCCTCTCCAACCCCCCAACCCAATCCTCCTCAACGCACTCTCAGCAGTCTCCGCCGTACTCCTCCCTGCCTCCTTCTCCTCCCTATTGATCCGCGTAACAGCCGCCCCGACACCGATGAAGATCGCGAAGAGGGGGTCGCCGAGGCGGGAGATGAGGTGGATGGGTGCTTGCGAGGGGAGGGGTGGCATTTTTTTAATTCTTTTTTGCGGATTTTGCTTTGGGTTCGTTGGGTTGGCTTGGAGGTGGGAGTCCGCAGTAGGTAGAGTTGTCCTGGGATTGAGGTTGGCGTTGAGGTTGGAGATGTAGAGAGCTAAGGTAGCTCTTTATATGTGTGTATTGCTTTGCCTTGCTTTCGGTTGGATTGTGTAGATTGATTGTATATTAAATTCGTGCTTTCGATTTGAGACCGGGCCTTCCAGAGCTTTTGTTGAGGTAGTGAGAGGTGGAGTGGAGTGGAGCTGTCTTGAAGAGAAGAAGAAATAGAAGAAGAAGCTCGGGATGGCGGGCCGCATGCATGCATGAGGTTCTGCGGCTGCTCCCGTTGTGATTTTCCACCTTTGGACGATCCACTGCTTGAAAACCAATCGGGTGCCGGGCCAAGATGTAGTCCACCTCGATTGACGAGCCTATCGTTCTGCCTTGTGCTGCTGGTGTTTTTACCTAATGGATACTCATACTTCTTTGATCCGCTTAAGTAGGCAATCTATTTTGGACTTTGTGCTATGGTGAAGGAAACATCAATCGACTATCTCAAGATGATCATGATACAAATTTTTGCTCACCTCAGAATCTGTCAATAATATCACATACATTTGGTCACCCATTTTCATGAGTCGAGTTGTCTTTTCGCATTCCCATCCCTCATCACTGTCTACTAACGAAACATCGTGTCTATATACACATAAAAAAGAAAATAGGCATGTCCTTCCAACACCACAAAGATCCACGCCATTTGTATTAGTCTATCATCTTTCTTCCTCACGTTCTTTCCATTCCCATCCTTCCCTTGCCTTCTCGTCTTTCATAACAACAAGCACGAGCCAGATAAACGCCACGCCTTAATTGTGATTTCTTGTGACCAACTAACCAAAATCCGCTTTTTATACACTCTTATTTAGATCTTATCTAAACTCAGCTGGGAAGATGAATTTCCAGTTACTGGTAGAGGGATATCTATTTCTTGGAAAGTGCAATGTCGAATGCTGGGATGAGCGTTTGTGCGAGCCAGAAGGAGAAGACGAGTTTGGGGCCGGTCATGAGGAGCTGTAGATTTCGTGTCAGTTCAGATTTAATTCTTGGTCAAGCTTCAAGCTTTCAAGCTCCCAATTTTAGTACATGGAGGAATGAGAAAACATACCTTAGGAACCAATCCCTTGAAGAAACTAGAAACACCCTCATTCTTCATCATACTGCTGACAATCTTGAAACCGCTCTCGGGGTTCTCAAAGTTGCGGTTCTGGATACGGGTCTTAATAACATCAAGAGGAGCAGAGACCAGGAGGGAAGCAGAGGCACCGGCAATGGATGCGACGAAGTTTTGGAGCCAAGATGCCTTGTTGTAGTCTTCGAGGCCGTAAAGGTAACCTTTGGTGAATGCGGATCCTCCGAAGAGCTGTCAGAGTATTAGTGATTGGGTTGATTGTGGAGAACCTATGAGCACCTACAGCGAATGATCCAGGAGCGTTTCGTGCAGCAGTCCATCCCCATCCTCGGTACAATCCGAATCCCTCATCACGAACAATTCTCACTACACCTCTTCCACGGAAAGCCTCTGGGTTTGTTTGGCGCTTAATCTTTAGGACGTCGAGAGGGAGGAGAACGATCTCTCCAATTCCGATGATACTGTGTTTAAATCAGCCCATGGACATAGATAATAGACTCTGAGCAGTGCAGTAAGTTAAATGAAACATACCTTCCAGCAAAAGAAGACATCATAGCCTTTCCAGTCTTCTCACCAAATGTACGATCGAATGTCGTGCCGTGGTTCTTCGCTAGGTAATCGCGGACGAATGGTTGACCTCCATACTTGTATACTCTTTGCAGAACCTGTACAGCAAAGGGTTAGCCTGGGTTACTCCTCCGTCTCCATTCAGTTGTCTCTCATCCTGCTTGAAACTTCTCTAAGTCCTCAATCCCCAACTTCTGTCCACCGCCCAACATGATATCATACTCCCCAAGTTCTACTCATCCTCCCAAATCTCTATCTCAAGGCAATATCCCCTCAATGAATTATGAAAACCCAGCACATACCTTATAACCAGCCGCATATCCCAACCCCGGAAACAAGCTAAAGAACTTCTTTCCCGCCGACGCCGTGGCCTTCTCCTTGAAGATAACCGTATTCAACTGCTTGATTCCGACAATCTGTTCAATCCACAGTATTAGCCAATATTCCAACTCGTTTCGCCCTTCGGAGCCCAGATCAAAACCCAGATAGTGTTCAAGCGGAGTCCGAACACGATGTGCTGTGTGTATATTGACTCGGGACAGGACTCGGGGCAGGAATAACTCGAAATATATCGACGTACCTTGCCATGGTTGCTCATCAAACGCTTCGCAATGGTATCAACCTATCCCAGATTCTCGTCAGACATATATTCTTCATCTCCCTCCCCTTCTCTTCCCATCCCATATCAGAATCCATCCTTCCCCTCACTCCAAAACCTTATCTCCCATCCCTCACACATGCCCTTCTCCTCTCCTGTCCTTCCTCATGTAAGTCGTAGCAAACATACCGGATGAAAAACAGCCAACTCAGCAATACCAGCCGATCCTACCATCCAATCCGTCAGTATGTCCTTTTGTTTGTTCCACCGGAAAAGTTAGAAGCATACCAGAACCCAATAACCTCGCAACCGTCGACTCCCTCTTGAAATCCTTCGACGCCGACCCCGGGCTCGCGATAATGGGAGACATCTTGCTCTGTATATTGTAGTGTAATGTAATTCTTCCCTTTCTTTCCTTGCCTTCTGCTACAATGTAATCCGTTGAGTTGCAGATCAGGTCAAATGGCGCAATCCCAACCTAATCAATCAATCAATCAATCAATCGAATGCCTTCTCCAACAGAAAACGATAGATCGCCGAGTCAAGTCGAGTGAAAGAGCGTACGAGGGAGGAGTAGAAGCGTCGAGGGAATAATGGGGTAGAAAAAAAGTCGAGATAGAAATTCTTTGCAAAAGCACGCACGCACGCACAAGCTGCATGGAACAACGGACTTCGATAAACTTGACTGCACTGCACTGCGCTGCACCAAAACTTTTTTTTGGTCCCGTTTGTCAGGGGATTGGAGTGGATGGGCGGTGGAGCTAGGATCATCTTGTGGCCGGTGCGAGGGCCGAGTGCGGACAAACCACAGGCTATGTGAAGGACCCCGGATTTTCGCTTTTCCTCTTGCTCCTTCATCTGAGTTGTGAAGACCACAAGGCTGGCTGTATTTATTCATTTGTTTATTTGGCTTGCTTATAGAGGGCAATGAAGAGTGTTTTTTATACTCAGGCATTGGAGATTTGCATAATTCAGTTTAGATCCCAGATGCGTGCTGGGATTTGACTCGTGGGCACCCGGGGGATAGTATTTATTGACCGTGGCTGATTGGTGCCAGTTTGGAGCTGTACTTGTTCATATTGAATAGCAAGTGGATGTTGCAAGTTTCTCATCAGGAAAGTACGAACATATATGATATGTCACAGACTCAATCGAGTCATATCAAGTCAAGTGGTCTATTGACAAATTTCCATTCTGTTACTTGTGATATCTCCCTCCACTCCCCTCCATCCCAGAGAAAATATGATACAGGACACAAGAATCACAGCATCTCATGTCCTTCCTTCCCTCCCTCCTCCAAAATTCCAAACACAAAGGAGAAAAGCAGAGCAAAAGAAAAAAATTCATCAAGAGTGCCAAGTCCAATTTCCATAGTCGCTCCCAGTGTCAGCGAGCAAACAAGTAGCCCTGTTGCGCTGTCCATTCTTCTGTTTTTGAGTTCACGTGAGTGTGCCAAGTTTCTATTCCATCCCATTCCAACCGATTCATATCCCTTCGAAAAGCAGAAGCCAAAGTTGCAAGATATTGTCACAGGCGACGCTCTCAAGCTGTCAACCGTAATGGATCCGACATGAGAAAAGAGTCGCCGTGCAACATAATAGAGAAGAGAATGTATCAACAGTGCAAAAAGGGAAAGAAGGTGAAAAAAATGCAACTTGACAAAGGGGGGTATTCTAGTTCTCTAGCGAGCGACAAAGAGAGCAGCAAATGATGCAAAACGAGTGTTCCTGTTGAGACCCCTCAACCGCCTTTATGCAACCCGATCCACGACCCAAGGCAATGCCACCAGCCTAAGCAAACTCCCCCAACCACCTTTCCCATGGTATATGTCCGTCGTATCCAAAGTTTGGAAGTCTGGAAGCGAGTCCCAGATCGCTTATGAAGTGAATTTAAAAGACGCGCAGAAAACAAACGCTATCATGTCATCGTAAAACAGACAAAGGAGTGTAACAAAGGAGATGTTTTTGTTGATGGGAGAAGTTTGGGTTAAGCGAGACGATCAACCATCGTCATCCGCGTCGTCCTCTTCTTCATCGTCTTCTTCAGCGCTACTGCGAGCGTTGAGTTTGGTCTTCTTGCTGGGAGTGGCGTTATCTGATTCCGCCTTTCTCTTTGTTCCTGAGCCTCCACCACTGTTCTGAGCACCCTTTGCAGGCGTTTCTAGTGGCTTGTCATCCTCTCCTCCATCACCTTTGGTTCGCTCAATCTCAGCAACCTCGTCTGCTGTCAAGAACCGACCACCCGGACCTCGAGGTCTTCTCATTGCATGATTATGTCTGGATTCATGCAAATAAGGTTTCCGTCCTTTCGAGGTCAGGCGCAGAGCTTCTTCAAGCCTCTGTCTTGCTACGCGACGCTTCAGGATGCGGTGGAACTGCTTAGCATTGACATAAAGAGGCGATTCCTCAACAGCTCCGGAAACCAGTTCAGGAGATTGTGGATGTTGATTTGTAGGCATTGCGGGTACAGAAGGCCGGTTTGGTCCGTGGATGATGGTAGGCTGAGAATTCGCAATAGCTGGGCTTTCTCCAACCTGATTGCTCATTCTTCGAGGCTGTTGATTATGAACGAGCTGATTATTCATCTGCTTTGGCGATCGGCGCGATACTTCTTGCTTCACAGGTGGATTCCCGCCCATTCGTGGTGATGTTTGTAGACCAGCGTCGGGCATCGCGTATGGATATGCTGCTTGACCGGCGGCCGCGGCTGTGGCAGCCATTGCGGCATTTTGAGGTGTGATGCCTGCCATGCCATAATGCATCCCGGCTTGAGGGACCGAGTAGGTGGGCTGGTACTGGAGCTGCTGATTTATAGCGTGTCCTGCATTCTGACCAGCTTGTTGGGGCTGTGAGGAGAGAATTGGCGACGTCTGGTTATGTACTGCGTGATTTGGATGAATTGGTTGCTGCGATGGTGAGGTAATAGATGCTCCAGATCCTGGATGTTGGCCCGAATTCGGATATCCAGCTTGAATGTGCCCCTGACCATGACCGTGTTGGCCTTGCGCCGGCTGCTGGTAATGCGCGTACTCCATCATTTGTATTGTGAGCTCCTAGATATTCTTCTAGGAGAGACTTCGGTGTATTGGGTATCTGACGTGACAAGTCGCGTCAAGTATTATGGATAGAATCGCAGATGATCGAGCAGGCAGAAGTCGCAGTTTCAATGTGGTTTTGGATCCAGTCTTGTTCAGTTCGCAAATGTGTTGCTGGACCTTTCAGATGATTTTGAAATTGCGCAGATTGTACGAGCGCGTTGGTAAGTGTTGTCAAAGAACTCGAGGTCGACGACTTCCACCTAGTGAATAAGCCTTCTTCTGGTTTTGATATGCGTGGATGTGCTGGCAGGCGATGTGGTAGGTGTACACCGCAATTGGCCGCAGCACAACATATGCAAGCTGATGTAGTCGGAGGCGTTCTAGCGGGATGTAAGGCTTGCGGATCAGGCTCAGTCTGAGCTTCCACGTGAGGTAGATGAGGCGGTGTTGGGCTTTGAGGCTATTCGAGGAACTGTGGTGAAGAGAGCTTCACGGACGGTCCGACCCTAGGTAAATCTCACGAGCCACTGGAGTAACAGGGCGGCTTCTTCCCCAGTATTAACAACGGTTTCGCAATGTCTACCCAACCACAAGAATCAGTTACAATGTTTGGCCAGCAGTGGAACAAGCATGAAGAGCGATTGGGAGGTGGAAAAGTTGGGGCCTGTGTCGACTTTTGCCTTGACCAGTGTGATGCGTTGGCCATGCATACCGGCATGCAAAACTAGGCTTACCTTGTCAATCAGCTTCACCCGCAATAACCTATATTTGTCGACGGTGGCGGGAGACCGATGACAGTAATCCTAAATGAGCTGAGAGCTGATCAGGAATGCGCAGGTTGCGTTGAAGCTTCTTTGCGACGTGACGCACTGAGGTCGAGAGACACGCCGTGCCTGTGGGTGGTGGGGAAGATACAGAGTTTGATGTGCGATGCGCCGGAGCAGCTGGGTCAATGACTGTTGGCGGAGCGCAATAACAGGTTGATCCTAGTGAGCAAGTGCTCTCGAGTTCCTATGGCGCCAGCGTCAGTTCAATTCGTCTCGAGGCTCGAGGCTTAAAGCAGATGCAAATGGCGCAACGCGTAACCGCGCTGTGGGCGAGCTTCAACGTTGAATTAAATCTCCGCCGCAGCGCCAGGGACAAGACGTACCTCCAATACGCGACGACGAAGGAATCCAGTGACTCTGTCTGGATCACAGCTATAATCCTTACCGCAGGGCCGAACAATCACCTGATGGCGACGAGGACCAATGTGGTCGTGATGAAGCTTTTCGCGATGTTGATAGGGCTCCGGTGATGAGGGAGGATCTGTATGATGGTTGGGATTGGCTGTGTTCTGGGGGGCAGTTCAAGCAAGCCCTCAAAGACAGGTCTGGTCGCTCTGGTAGGTAGATAGGTACAAGCCGACAAGGGCACAGGCACAGGCACAGGCACAGCTTGCGACAGAATGGGGTATCGTGCTGTCGAGCCTACCTAGGACCCAGGTTGATGGAAATGGCTCTCGTCCTGTCGTGTTGCGCGCTGGATGTAGTCTACTATTTTCCCGAAAGCTGGTTTGTTCGTTGACTCGTTCGTCTGTTCCCTCGTTCACTGGACTGGGTTCGCGCGACTGATGGTTGTCGCTGGTTGGGGCCTTTAACGCAGCAGTTGCGGTTGCAATTGATGGCGTTGGTGATTGGTTCTATGGAGTTGAAGGAGGGAGCGAGAAGATATGAGTGGTCGGGTGGGAGAAAAGAGGGAATGAGCCTGTGCCACGCTAAGGGTGGGTTGGGGAACTTGGGAACTTGGGAACTTGGGAACTCGAGGAGGATTGGCAGGAGTGGATGCGCGTGTTAATAAGCTTGACCAACCACCCAGCCTGGTCGTATCTGCCCTGCCCTGTCCTTCCTTTCCTTGCCTTGTCTTGCTTCTTTCTTACCGAGCTTAACCTCGCCCGCTTTCTCACTCTCTGCGGATTTTGAAACGCGCCGGGTGTGGATGCAGTAAGAAAACGAAAGTGGTGTGGTGTGGTGTGGTGTGGACGGTGAGGTGTCACTTCGGAGGAGCGCAGGTTAGAAAGTGTGTGTTCGGCCTCGATGCGGGCAGAGCTGGCACAGCGGAGCGTGAGGAGAAAGAAACTGCTCCAGACAGCCTCGAACAAGGATGAACGGTTCAAGGGAGAGAGTGTGGCCGAAGGTGCAGAGGAAAGGGAAAGGGAAAGGGAAAGGGAAAGGGAAGCAGGTAAGCGAGGCCCAGCAGCAGGTGTGAAGCTATCAGCGGAATCCAAAAGATCCTGGGCTTGGCTGGCCGCCTTGGTGGTGGTGGTGGTGGTGGTGCGGCACGCAGGCAGCTGTCAGTGCTGGCCCCGGCTGGGCTGGGCTAGGCTAGGCTGGGCTGGCGAGCTGGGAAGAGAACTGATTGGACTTCCGGAGGGGATCGCCCTAAGCTCAAGCCAGCTGCTGTAGCGATCCAGTCTGGAGAAGAGAAAGCTTCAAGAGAGCTTCGGAGCTTGCTGCTTGAGAGCTTGAGCACGTTCACGTTCACGTTCACGTTCAGGTGTCGTTCAGCAGCTGTTACAGATGCTGTATCACGATCAGGTGGTGTTTGTGGTCGTCTCGTGCTTCACGCGTGATCTCCTTCTCATCCCCCGTCGGGCAAGGAATGGAATGGAATAGGTAAGTAATGGAAGGGAATGTGATGTGTGTGATGTGATGCGGCTGCACCTCTCCGTATTCCCAGGGCAGAGTTTTCGCCGGAGCGGGGGTGGTCGCAGTGAAGTGCGGCCGGCGGTGGCTGGGAAGTGCAAAAGGCTCTTGAAGATGGCTGGTGCTGCTGGCTGGCTGGCCGATGATGACGATATCGCTCCCTCTCTCGCACTGTCAGTCGTAGTCTGTACTACAGTACTACTAAGTGCTGTGGGCAAAGGCAAAGTAACGGTGAGGGAGTGAGGCGAGAAACAGCCCGACGCCTTTGTCAACGCAACGTCCACGGGAAGAGATCCGTCAGAGTACAGTAGGTAGAGGAATTGAGCGGTGTACGGGATCCAGATTTGAATCAGACGGGACTCTGGCTGGGCTGGCTGCTGGGTCTGGGTCTGGGTCTATTCCGACAGCCTGCTCCTCAAAGTCTTAAGGTAATTTATGTTTGTCGGGCAAGTGAGTGAGTGAGTGAGTGATGCACTTCTGTTTCTTTCTTCCAAACTCGTTCTCTGTCTCTTTGATATGTGAGGCTCTAAGGTTAACCGAGTGCCCATAAATGGAACTTCTACAAGGCAATAAAACATGAGGCGGATCAATAGAATAATTCGGCCTGGATACCTAACCTGGTTGGTTAGTTGTAGCAGGAGACCTCAGGAGACCTGCAGCTGAATTTTCTGACTGGTTGCGGGCATTCCATTTTGCCTCCAATCGATACCTGCAGACTGGATGAGGCACTGCAATGCGCCATTTTTGTCCGAGCACGTGCATCTCATGCCCTGCTCCTGGCCTCCATTCCTCCTCAGCCGTGTTCCCCGTTTTGGATTTGAGCAGGGATAATGTCTGGCCGCTGGAACCTTGTTCCATGCCAACAATGATGACTCCCGAGACTCCGTCAGCACCGAGCAGACAGCCAGCACAGACATGTGCTCAGTGCTCACTCCTGCAGCCTGCTCACTGCTGAGGCACGGAGCCTGAGGGGATACGGACAAGGCGAGGAAGGAGAAACCCTGGGAGGCCAATGGCCAATTTTGACGACCTCCGGCCCCTCCGATGGAGATCTTGAGATCAACATGCAAGCGACATCAGCCTGATCACAGAAAGGAACGATGTAATCTCCACTAGATGGGGTACAGTGGTGAGTGCATTGAATGGTTGACGACGACCTCTTAGTTCTGCAAGGCCAGCTCTAGTCTTATTGCCAGGCTACCAGTGAGCACTTCGCCTCTCGTTTCCAAATCTGCTTGCTGGAAGTTACTGGCAGTAATATATGCTCGGAGGCAGTGTCTCCAGTCGGCACCGTATTGACATTATCATGCTCACGTTATATGATATTTCTTATACATGATGATTACACGTCCGCCGATTCCTTTCGGTCCTGTCCAAAGTTCCCATCCTTGTTGCATCAGAATGGGCGTGGTACATCTAGCCAGAGTTTACTCTATCAACCTCTTTGCGCTACAAATATTTGCTTTTCATGTTTCTTCAACGCCTCAGACCTTCAAAGTTCACACCTGAACGGGCAGGAGATCGGGCAAACGGGGACTCTCACCAAGCTGCTCATCATAGACTCACTCCCCAGAACAAAACACCCCCGAAAGATGAAACCCCATCAAGAAAACCATCAGGCAAGCCTCACACCTCAATCACTTCCTTTTTCTCTCCACAATCGTCATCATCAATTTCCTGAAACTGCATCCCGACTTCTAGCACACGTTCCCACCCAGCCAATGAGACGCACGAAGTAGCACTTCTGCACTCTCATTCGGCGCCTATTCCTACGCAGACGCGCCGTGGTGGGTGTGATGGTGCGTGCTGACTATGGATGGGTTTCGTGTGCCTGGCGCTTAATTTGACTATTCCTCCCTTGCTGTCTTCGAGAATTACTCCGCACGAGCTGACGGTTCACTCGGGGAGTTTTATTTGGTTCGGAGAACGGTGCGAGCTTGGAGCTTGGATGGAGTGGAGCGGTGTTCTTGATGTCATGCGTCCGCCACTCCTGACAGCTGCATCGTGGACCATAGGACAATTGACAATCACGAGGTGGATGCGACATCACGCTCTCTATTATCGTTTGGTCTAGTTTAAAGTATCAGCTACCTATTGACTGACGTCCACCCAAAGAGTTAAGGACCGATGCAAGCCTCAAGCAAGGTCTCGATACAAAGATCCACCGATATGCATTACCAATCATCTCTCCGAGAAGTACTCTCTCAACGGTGATTTGGCAATTCGTCCGATGTTCAACATCGGGTGAGGGGACCTGCGAACCACTACCTCACTCCCGAAAGCAATGCTTCGGCTATTCCACATTAAGTTTGAAGAGGGGAAGTCCCGCCTCAGCGCATCTGTGTTTTGATATCATTGCCGTTTCGATATCACATGTTGCATTCACCCAATCCAGTCCAACAACGTCCAGACCAATACTCCCTCCTGCAGCATCCAAGACACTTGCTATTGTATGCGGACTTGAATCAAGGCTCGAGCGTGCATCATCCACAATATCGTGTCTCTGTCCTCTTTTTTTTGGTCATGTAGCCCCAGCCTCCAACGGTAGCCTCGCGGGAATTACCTGTATTGGCAGGAACAAAACACCGAAACGAGGAGGAGAAGAGACTATGTCTAGTCCTTGTTCCACAGTGGAGTCATTGTATGACCTCGGATTGTCATGGCGAGTATTGCTGCGTTGATTTGCTTCTTCCTCTTGATCTACCAGTCCTTCCTGCCTGATCAGCTGTCCCAGCATCGAGCCGCCATTAGCTAAAGATCATATGGCTTCATCGTGGAGGTGAAGATATGCAATGTGGCTTTGAGATCAGACCGGACCAGATCAAACGTGATGAGGCCAGCGAAGGTTCGGTTCGGTCCGATTTGAAGGCTTGAACTCTATTTGAATTTTTCGAAGAGCTAAGGCAGGAGTTGTGATTAGACCAAGACTTGAAATCTGCAATATGCTTTACCGCGGGAGTGGGAGGGAAGATGGAAAGTGAGGAGATGAGAAAGCTGGCAGGCTAGGAGGACAGACCGCCAGACCGCCAGACAGCTAAATGGGTATCGGTAGTGTTTACTTTCACCACTAGTTCATTCGTTTTTTCATTGGATGTTGTTTTGAACAGCAAAAAGAGCGCGGACAATGCTCTGTTATCATGGCCAACATCACTTTGCCAGAGCTTTAAAGCATTGATATCACTCGAATTCAAATATCACATACTCCAGTAGGTATTATTTGATAGAGAGGACTTCATTGCTTTCAGCTGCATTCTATCAGTCTTAATGATGAATGTCAGACACCTTTTAGGAATTGAATTCACAGTCGTAGATGTATGGCTCTAATCACCATCTCGCATAGACACTCCCTCGTCATGACCACCAAACCGAACATAACTCCTAAAAGCATAAAAACATCCCATCTACCCTCCCACCAAACTCCAAAGATATTCTATACCACAAGACCCCAAGACCCACGCGCGCCCAAAATCATTCCTTTGTATCCATACATAGCCACTCACCCCATCCTCACTTCCTCACTCCTCACTTCTCCCTCCTCAAGCATATTTTCCACGTCATTCACTAAGCTACGTGACGAGACAAGACAAGAAACTTGCCAGCAAGCAAATCACCATCCATACCAGCAGCCGGTAGAATCACCATCAAAAGAGCCAGCCAACCAGCCCCCTTCCTCTACCATCTCTTTCTTTCTTTCTTATCTATATCCATATCCACCTCATGTACGCAATCATCATTCTCATTCTCACTCTTTCATTGTCAAGTGTCACTACCTCTCTTTTTTTGCCGCTTACCTCCTCTCCTATAGCTACTACATAACTTACCTTATGCTTATCGATCGTCGAACAAAACAAAACAAAACAAAACAAAACCCCAATTCTCACTTCTTCTTCTTCTTCTTCTTCGCTCTAGCTATAGCTAGCTCTCTTTTAGGAATTTGCTGAGATTGCATTAGTGGAAACTTGGATGTTATTATTATTATATTATTATTATTATTATTTGGTTGAGCGGATGGAGGGAGACTTTGGTGGTTAGTACTATTATCATTTCTTGTTTGAGAGAGCTCGCCCTGTTTTGGACGTAGGTGATAATTGATAGAGTTTAGGTCTTTTGCTTTGAAGAGAGGATTGCTTGGGCGAGAGAGAGGTCAGCTTTTGTACCTACTGCTTGCGCGAGGATTTGAGGATTTGGGTTGTGTGTAAGGTGTGAAGTGTATTGGAGGGGGATTGTCATCTGTAGGAATTGCTCCCTAAAGTGATAGATGCAAGTAATGGCAAGTATTTTATGTCTATTCACTTGCTCTAGCGAGTTTCTGGTAGTATTCGTGAATCAGGGTCTTCATTCTCGAAGGTTTTTGTATCCAGATCTTTGGATCCAGGATATCGCTATCCAGTGTTTGTCTACGTAAAGCTCAAGCCAAGCCTCTAAACGACCTTCCTCTCCCTAAACGCCACCTCCCTCGGAATCCTAAAACTCGCACAAAACATCCTCTTCTTCGGCGCCACATCCCTAACCTCCACGATCCTCACCTCCCCATCCTGCAACCCCTCATAGCTCTCACTCTTCTTCTCCTTCCCTTCATCCTTCCCCTTTCCCTTCTCCATCCCCTTCCCCTCCTCACCCTTCTTCTTCTCCTCCTCCTTCTTCTCCTCAGGCTTAACAACCCACCCAAGCACCCCACTAATCCTCTCACAAATCTCCTTCCCCTCCTTAACATTATCCTCGCTCTTGGTCGAAAAACAATGGACATGCACCATCGGCAACCTCACTTCCGTATGCGGCTCAAAAAGCTTCTCGTGACCATTGTATAACCCGTTGAAAGATCCGACGAAATCGATTGCTGTGGCGGGGAGGTTCATGACGAAATGAGAGATTGTTTGGGGGATGGTGAGAATGGTGGGTGAAGGGGGTGGGATGAGTGGTGCGGAGCGGGAGCGTCGGGTTTTGGAGGGGATGCTGATGGTGTTTTGAGAGGTGGCTGTGAGGTTTAGGAGATCATCCGCGCAGGTGTAGATGAATTTGTAGCCGTCGGCACAGAAGGGGCGGACGAAGGGTTGGACCTGTGGGGTTGGATTGTTAGTTTTCATGACACTGGAGAATGGTAAGTTGATGGATGTGTATATGTGAGAGCAGGTGGCGCGAGTGTTTATTATCAGAATATAGCGCCTTGTCAAAGGCAGTCTCATCAATACCAACGTGTGGCTATGTTGACCGTCGTGATATGAATCATCATGTAAACAAATAAAATGGAGCCAAGCGAGAAAGAGCAAAAAGATGAAAAAAGGGGCTCGACTGACCTTATTCCTCACAACTGCCGCCTTCATAGCCTCATAACTTGCCGGATTCAGATCATTTGCCCAAACAAAAACACCTTTCTTCCCAGCTGGAATAGCAAATGGCCCAACTCCAGCCATAACATCACAGACCACTTCTCCTGGTTGGAAAGAATCTACTAGTCGCTTATGCTCGGTTTGCAGTCTGCTATTCCAGTACACTTGCGAATAGTTAAATTTGAATATGCAGTCTCCTTCGCTCATCTCAACTTCCATGTCGTCTGGGCCGGCGAGCACTTCGTATGCGAAAGTACGAAACTCGGAGTGTGTGCCAACGTCGTCGACTTTGTTTATTACGGTGCGAATTGTGGGGTTTTTGTCTACCAAGACTTCGGCGATGATTTTCTTATATGGAAGGTATTCATCTCGTAAATTTAGATGTGCTGTATGGAGTTAGTGACATGCATGCAGTATTCGTAGGGAGCCTCCGTACCAATATGTCCAACGATTGCGAATCCAACAGGAATTTCTCCTTGAGCATCTTCGGGAAGTATAGATGTCATAACATCATCTGGCAGCAGTCAGTCCGACACACTGATA
Source organism: Cadophora gregata (assembly GCF_030347475.1). Classification (NCBI taxonomy): domain Eukaryota; kingdom Fungi; phylum Ascomycota; class Leotiomycetes; order Helotiales; family Ploettnerulaceae; genus Cadophora; species Cadophora gregata. Next base: position 2,185,503 of record NW_026695927.1, read on the forward strand.
CCTCTTGCAATCGCTCACGTACGTACGATATGTCCAATAATTGTAGTCCAGCTTCAAATCATATGGTATGACTCCTAGATCCTCTCCGTTCACAGCTTCCTTCAAACTAGAACTCCATGTATTAGGATCTATTCTGAATCAGTGAACCTTCCAAAAAAAAGTATCGGCATCATACATACCTTCAGGCTTAACCTCCGGCTTCAAAAGCAAGCACTTCCCACCCTTCTCCGCCAAAACTGGATCCGGATCAGGTCGTACATTCATAACCCTTTCGAGCTGGATTAACTCTTTGCTCTTGTCCAACTGCTGGCGATATTTCGTCAAATTCTTTAGATTCGGAACTCGCGCGGCAGCAATAGGGATCGTCTTGGAGAAGAGCGCTCGGTCGAGAGCTGCGCTCGCCGAGCGGACGATAGGGGGTCGGAAAAGGGACATGGCGTCGAGAGAGGCTGCTATTTTTGCGTCCTTTAGAGTTTTCGTTAGTCAAATTTTCACGGAGAGAGGGGTTCAAACAAACCTCCATGGCTTCATAGCGATATTGGGCGAGTTGTAGAAGTTTGGAGTTTGGGTTGGAAGCCAGTAATTTTTGTGATTTTGGGACGAGGCTGTGCGCTAAGGCGAGGCTACCAGCCCGCTTGGACCCTAGGATCTCGTGATGTCATCTATTGACGAGGCTAGAGGTCTTACTCGGGAGTATCTAGAGTCTTGACGCGTTTTGAAAGGAAACAATGCCCAGAAGTGTTAGAAATGGCCGAATCTACGAAAAAGCGTACTCTTGACGCGTTCTTTAAGCCTCCTGCAAAGAAAGTCAAGGTCTCAGATACCGAGCCTTCGAAAGAAAGTCGAGATCCAGACGTGCAAGAGCAAGTAAGTTAACCCATTGTTGTTGTAAAGAATAAAATCCTAACGGAAATGAGGTGGAATACTCTACCCATCCAACATATCCATTTCCAATACCTCACTTCCAGTCACATATCATCAAGAATATCATATCCTTCCCATCCACGATTGGGAAAGCAATAAACGACCAACCAGATCTTGACTTGCTCTACTTTCAGCCTTATATCCCTCAGTATCTTGAGCGGCAAATCTTCCAATTTCTTCGTTCGGAGTTACCATTCTATAGAGTTCAGTACAAAATCAAGCGGGGAGGCATAGAAACTGAGATAAACACCCCAAGGTATGACTCGAAGAAATTTGAACAGGTCAAGCATTGACAATGATAGATACACAACAGTCTTTGGCTTAGACGAAACCTCCAGATTCTCTCCAGATGGCCATGTGATAGACGCCAAATCAGCGCAACCAGTTCTCAAGGACAAGAACTACACCAAATACGCACCGCGTCCAATACCCAAATGTCTGGATGATCTCCGCCTTTCAACAGAAGCCGCAACAGGATGCACATTCAACTTCTGTCTGGTCAACTACTACGCTTCCGGATCGGACAGCATATCGTACCATTCGGATGATGAGAAATTTCTTGGACCTCTGCCAGCTATTGCTTCATTCTCACTAGGTGCCAAGAGGGACTTTCTCATGAAGCATAAGCCAATCGCGCCAAACGACAATGCATCAAAACCGCCAGAAACAAAACCAATCAAGCTGCCTCTTGCCAGTGGAGATATGATTCTGATGAAGGGAAGGACTCAAGCGAGTAAGTTTTACTCTCATGTTGTTTCCTCCTGAGAAACCCTGAATTGATCTGGATGGGATTGAACAACTTGTTCCATGGCAAGAAATTTGACAATGGCTGACTTGAAAACAGATTGGCTCCATTCGATCCCAAAAAGAACAGGAAAGAACGCTGAAGATGGAGGAAGGATAAACATTACGTTCAGAAAGGCTATGGTACGAGCTGGTACAGAGAACTACTACAACTACAATGTAGGAACGGGTATCGTATACAAATGGGATGAAAGATCGAGAGAGATGAAGCCTTGGAAGCAATAGATTGATTTGGCAGGCAAATGAGCTTGATGTGATGAGCTTGTACCTGTTCTAACCAGGTTAAGAAAGAATGTTACCGAACTTTCAAAAATAAGATCTCGACCTCCTATGTGACCATGAGATTGCATCATTAGGATGAGGAGTTGTTATTTTGTACTTTGAGATTAAGTGCTGTGCTGTTGTGTTGTTTGAGAACGAGAACAAGTAGAGGAGTTGACAGAAGGCTGCAGCAGCTCGGCAAGGCCACGCTTCTTGGCCAGGGAGCTTGACATCGCGGCTTCAGTTCCGCTGGTACTTCAGAAACAACACCGTTACGCAAGAACGCGCAAATTCACCAAGAACGCACATCCAGATTTCGACCGAGCTAGGGTATATCGCAGGTCTCAATGTAGCACAACGCCATTTGCAGCTCTCAAGAGTTTACAGTCAATCAGTCCATCAATGTCGTCCCTTAACAGCGTTGGTGGGGGAAGCACGAGGTCCATCTTCCCCAAAGGACCCAGCTTCACACTCGAGAACTTCTCGAACAAGGACTTCATTGTCAGGGATTTTATCGAGGATCTAGCTGAGAGTGCTGTTCCCGTCAACCGGCGGTCTGGACCTGCGCATCAGGCATTCGATTCGAAACCACTAATCAGGACATTCGAGAGCATGTACAATACCCATGAGCGACAGGGGATATGCTAATTTGGGTAGATGCCTTATCACAACTTGCGAGTTTATCGGACGAGCTGGGAGAGAAAGAGACGGACCTTCTAACTTCTGTACGACGCGCTGAGATACAACATGACCAGACACTGGAGACATTAGGGAGGAAACTGGACCAGTCTATAGATTCATTTGAAACTCTTGACTCCTCTCTGAATGGATCCAGCAGTGCCAATGGAAATGATCGCAACGGACGGCCAGACGGAGGAGGCAATGTTGCGGTACAAATAGGAGAACGCCTCGAGGACCTGGACAAGCAGAGGAGGAGGGCGCTGGACGCAACATTCTTGATACAGTGCTGGCTGGAAGTAAGTGAGAATGGGCAACTCACGTCGCTGGAGGACATGATACGGAGACAAGGCAGTGGAGAGAATAAAGTACGGTCAGCGGTCATTGCCAGGCAACTGATGAGGATGAGCCAAAGGCTAGACCCAGCATCTTGGGCACAGACAAATGGGGCCAAGAAAGTCAATGGCATCTCCAATGGGGTCGTCGGATATAGAGGCCATAATACGAGGGAGATAATAGAGAAGTTCTCGGAAACATTGGAGAAGGATTTGCTGAAGCAGTTCGACGACAGCTATCGGAGGCAGAATTTCGATGATATGCTGGAATGTGCTAAGGTTCTTCACGATTTCAATGGCGGTTCGAGTGTTGTTGCACTGTTTGTCAATCAGCATCAGTTCTTTATTGACAGGAGCCAGTTGATCACAGACGAAGTGACGACTGATAATGAAACGTGGGAGAAGCTTGCGGATCCGGATTCCGATCCTCCAGGCGTGGAACCAAGTCTTCAGTCATTGATTGACGAGATCAGAATCGTCATGCAGGATGAATCATTCATCATCAAGCGAGCATTTCCTTACTACGAGGTAGTTCTGATCAAGTTTATCCAAAGGATATTTCAGCAGTCCATCCAGCAAAGGCTCGAAATGGTTCTGGAAAAGGCGGACACGATATCTTCTTTGGCATTTTTACGGTCACTGCATGCATCAAGAAGTTACATCAACAATCTCATTGAGGATTTAAAGGCCCATGGACTGACAGAGCATCCCGATGCCTGCTCAGCCCAAACAGCTCTCAGCCTGGATCAACAATTAGACGAGCTATTCGTCCCATATCTCGTAGGGAATTCCTATATTGACAGAGAACGGAAGAGTTTAGAGGAGTTGTACTCCTCACTTCTCTTCAAGTACACAATCTACCACTCTCGGAGGAAGAAGGTTCCTACCGGATTTATGGCTTCGCTTGCCCAACAGGGCACACAGCTGTTATCCTCTGCCAAGGATTCATACATCAATCGACTAGATTCTTCGGAATTGACACCGACTCAGAAAGCAATGATGTTGAGAGTTGCTGGGCTCCGAGACACAGACAAGAACAAGAACGAGATCGAAGTCACAGATGAAGACGGAATTTTGAGCATTCCAAATGCCAAGCGAATGTTGAAATGGTTAGCTGAAGGTGTCCGTAGGGCTCTGGAGCTGGGCAGTGGTAGTGATACCCCCAAGGATGTGTCAGCACTGCTGAATCTGCTTTTGACGAGTATGGGACAAGTATACGTCGAAACCGCTCTCGACGCTGCAGCAGATCAAGCAACTGCACAAGAAACGACCAAAACAGAGCCTGACATTGCCTATCTTCCGTCTTTGCAGCCAGCAATCACGATTACAAATATTATGTCGCGTTTTATCAATACAGTATTGATTCGCCTTGCAGAGTCAAATACGACAGTCAGGAGAGGTATGGAGATCCAAACAAAAGCAGGGGTTGAGCGGATTGAATCCAAAACCAACAACATCATCAGAAGTACGGTAACAGTGGTCCTGAACTGGGTGACCAAGCTACTTGCCAATCAAAAGAAGATGGATTTCAGACCTAAGGACAGTGAACTCGACGGGGGCCGGTATTTGGAAATGCTGCAATCAGCCACATGCCAATCGATATGCAGCTTCCTCGACCGAGTCGCTACCTTCGCAGCTCAAGCCATCGACGGTCAGAACTTGGAAGTATTCAGTTGTGAGCTCGCCTTGAACGTACGAGATTTGCTATTTGAGCATTTCAAGAAGTTCCAGGTCAACGCAACCGGAGCTCTGATGGTCACGAAAGACATTTCGAAATACGTATCGACTCTTAAGGATTGGCCGTTGACCAAAGAGGCCGAAGGAAGTGTCGAGGTGTTGAGCGAGATTGGAAACTTGTTCATTATTGGACCAGAGGCTTTGCGTGAACGGTCTAGGAATTTCGCGCCTGGTGGTGCGTCAAAGAAGTTGCAGAAAACTGACTTCAGAGCTTTCATTGTGAAGCGAGATGATTCGGGAACTGTAGGGATACAAAGTGTCCTTGCTGGACTATAACAGCCCTGTTCCCATGTTGCATTTCATTTGAGGCGTTTGGGAAGCAGAAGCGCATAACTTTGAGGAGATATCGGACTCTTTGTCAGGCAATGATGTATAATATCCATTTGGTCCATATCCAGCAGAACTTTTTTTTCTTGCACGAGTCAAACGAAGGATACTGTTTGCAAACGTCTAATCTTGCCAATTGACATTACTGGAGTTGTGATTTTGTTACATCCCAATCATCCTATTAACACCACGACCCTTCCCATGCGCCCCGGCAATGCCGCTTTTGAAATCCCAGTACTGTACAACATAACCTGACTCCCTCGTCTCTATTATACATTGGTGAGTCCCTTAAGGAAGTTGGAATCCAAAGCCCGCCATACAACTCTTGTACTTGTCGATCGTGGAGGCGCAATCTTTCTGGGGATCCTTCGCGTTGCTGAACAGCATACACTCGTCGCGAGTAGCCTTCTCCTCCTTACACACGCAGCATGGCTATGTCGATGCGTCAACATACTGCAATATGCCTTATTTGGTGATGCGGTAACGTACCTTGGGTTTCGAAGTTTCGGTGGAAGTCTTCAAGTCCGTTCCAAGGTTTCCGCTAGTGGCGGTTGCTGTAAGAACTTATTAGACAAAATCCGACTGCGAAAGACAACGGGGAAACTTGCGCATTGAGATTGATTTGGATGCCATTTTGTGTGAGATGTCTGCTCCTTGAAAAGCTTCGTGGAAGTACATTCAGACAGCGGTGTTGCGCAGAAAGGAGTGCTGGTGAATTTGTAATAAACCGGCTCATGGTATTTCGCGATCAGGAAATACAGCGGGCACTCATTCTTCCATTCCGAGCCGAGATTTAGACGAAGGTGGCGGCCCGTCGTTACCTTAGCTTTATTGATTTAGACCCCACTAACCCCACGAAGCAACAACAAACTTCTTTGCTGGCAAACTACAAAGAGTCAATATTTACCGAACAATCTCCAAGCAACTTTCCGCTAGTACCTTGCAAGTATGGCAACAAATACGAAGCTATTTTCGCTCGAGGGGAAGGGACTGAAGCTGGATACTGCGGCGGATGTCGAGTCACACATCAAGCCCTTGCGAGACAATGATGTCGAGGAGGTCCGATTTCAGGGTAACACCTTGGGCGTAGAGGCGTGTAAAGTCCTAGGAGAGGTATTGCAGACAAAGAAGAACCTACAGGTAATATTTTAAACACCGAAAAGTACAATGCTTAAATGCTAATACATTCACCAGATCGCCAATCTGGCAGATATATTTACTGGCCGTCTTCTTAACGAGATCCCCCAAGCCCTCTCCTCCCTCCTTGAGGCCCTCCTTACTCTCCCAAAACTCCACACCATCAATCTCAACGACAACGCCTTTGGCCTGAACACCCAAGCCCCCCTCGTCGCCTTTCTCTCTTCGCATGTCCCGCTCCAGCATCTCATCCTCAATAATAATGGACTCGGTCCCCACGCTGGCGTCTTGATCGCAGACGCACTTAGCGCTCTCCACACAAAGAAAGAAGAGGCCAGGAAAGCAGGCAAGGAAGTGCCTCACCTTGAGACCGTCATTTGTGGTCGTAACCGCCTAGAAAATGGAAGTATGACTGCTTGGGCGAAAGCATACAGTCTGCACACTGGTGTCAAGGAGGTCAAGATGGTACAGAACGGTATCCGCCAGGAGGGGATCTCGCATCTTCTCACAGAGGGACTCCGACATGCGAAGGGTATCAAGGTTCTGGATCTGCAGGACAACACCTTCACGATTCTTGGTGCCAAGGCTTTGGCAAGTGTTGCTCCGGGCTGGACTGACGTTCAGGAACTTGGAATTGGAGATTCTTTGCTGGGAGCTAAAGGAGGGGTTCTATTCGCCAATGCTCTTGGAAAGGGCCAGAATAAGAAGCTCGAGCTGTTGAGACTACAATACAACGACATCACTGCTAAGGGTCTTGAAGCTTTCGCAGCAGCAGCTAAGGATGCTCTGCCCGCACTGAAGAAGATTGAATTAAACGGCAATAAATTCTCCGAAGAGGATCTCTCACTCATGAAACTCCGCGAGTTGCTAGAAGCACGCAAAGAAGAGCTTGCAGGCGACGTAGTGGTTGAGGACGACTGGGGACTCGACAGTCTCAGTGACCTTGAAGATGATAGCGACGCCGAGGATGAGGACGAGAGTGAGGAGGAGGAAGCCGAGGCTGATGAGCTGAGAGAGCGACTTGTGAAGGAGGCAGAGGAGGCTCAGGAGGAGCCTGTTGCACAAAAGCAGGACAGGGATGTCGATGCCCTAGCTACTGAGCTCAAGAAGACTGAGATTTGAGGTGGCGATTTGTGGTTGATTGTTGGTGGCTGTTGTTGCGGATATATATACCCGGGCGTGGAGATTAGAGTCGTTTTATAGAGAAATGCACATGATACCTACTGAATGGTTGTCCAGGTGTCTTCAAGCTCTCGGGGTTTTGACAGCCTTTTGCTTCGCAAGATTCGTCCACATGGCAATGCATAAAGTACTAGACGGATATCGCTATCGTATCATTCATCAGCGATTCCGTAGCCTCGATGCCAATTCGGGCTCGTCTCAAAATCTTCATGTGATTAAGACGCAGAAGTCAGGCGCGCTGTGTCCTTGTCTGTTACTGCTGGATCACCGTCAAAAGAATGGAAGATGTGGCAATTTTCCAAAACATCTGCACTTCGAGGCAGGTTGGCCTGTAATACAGAAGATGTATTCTAGGATCTTCCTGGATTGAAGCTCACCACTATGTGCAGTTCATGGCTTTTAGGTGTCACGGTGTCTTGGAATTTAACGAGACAACCATGAATTTAAAGCATATACGGCAGTAACAAACACTGGCGAGTGTGTAGCATCCTATAATTACAAAGTCAATTTACACATTAACCAGAAGTTTGTCACATAAAAATCCTGCTTATATACATTCTTAGCTTCCTTGGAGGTCTAGCTGGTCAGGAGAAAGATTTATTTGTGGATCCTCGTTCCATCTTTCTCCGAGTCCCTGCTCCGGCTTCTCAAGTTCTTGCCTCAAGTTCTCACTCTCACTTCCTTTGCAGTCTTGCCGTTCGTTCTTCTGCTCTGTTTCGGCCTCTTGTCTTGCTCTATCAGAGTCCCACCAGCGACGCCATTCATCTTCAGTGTAGTCAGTCTGCTCGATTTCCTTCGTAGACGTAACACCCCATAACCCCCTGCAAATTCTGTTTCCAATTATCATGTGACAATATCCGTACTTATGTGTCTGGTGAGTTGGTCTGGTAGGGACAAGCTTCTCATATTCCGGAGATGGGAATATATATGCAAAGCTTTCATCTTTTCCGTGATCCTTGGCAGTCATCCGGTGTTTCAAGAAAGCTGGCCGAAGAAATGGCTCGAGGTCGTTGAGGATGAGATTGAGTTCGTCTTGGTAGATGAGAAGATGTGAGTCGCGGTGTTCCACGTCCTGGTCCACGATCGAGGATATGGGGTTGTAACGCTCATCGAATATGAAAGGCTCCAGATAGAATGCTAAAGCCCGCGGATGAGCATTTGTTCGCCATATCTTGTCACGGTTCCTTATTTTATCAGTGGGCTGGCTTCTGTGCCAGAGAATCTGCTCCAATGCGTCCATAAGCATCATGCCTGCATGCGATAAACTTGGAGGGTATTGTACAGTATCCCAGACCGAATCTGTGGCATCAGGCTGATGATTAGGGTGGTACTTTCGAGGCTGTAATTCTGGATGTAGATTCGGGTATCGGAGGCGATAGACGTCGCAGGGTTTTTGGCCTTCTAGGTCGATGACACTGGAGCCTGCGTAGACAAAGTTATTTCGAGAGAAGAGATCCGTACACCATTGTTTTGCCTTGAGTTGAATAGTCGGCAAGTAAAGATGGATCAAATCTTGAAAGCTGGAGCGGAAAGCGTTGTCCATTGCAGCAAGAGACATTGTTTCCAAGATCTGCAAGCGGAGCTCGACTGGGAGACTGGACACGCGATCCACAGGAATTTGTCGAACGATATCGAGCCACCGAATCTTACTATATCTCTCAAGCGGTCGAGAGAAATAATTGAGAGTCAGGTAGCATAGTTGTGTGTTCAGTCTGTTGGCAGTGAATTGAACACTGGACACTTCTAGGAGAGCATGTTTTGCTGGAGACTTTCGGAATCTTCGTAGTATTTGTTTCCTGGTAGTGGATGCTAGAAGTTTTCGGTATTCCTTGAGAGTTCTTGAGAAGTCCCGACTGACTTGGTGGACACCGAGCTTGCCTAACACGGTAATGACCTTCTCTTGGTCTTGGTCAGGGACATGGAATGCGCCTTCGTTGAATTGTGGTGGACTCTCGACACTATCATTAGATTCACCGCTAATTTCGTAGTTAGTCTTTTAGCCACTTGGGGAAAGCGCTTGATGAAAAATAACTTTTATGGTGGGCAGGCACTTACATGAAATAGTAGAGTTGACGAATAGTTTCAAGTCCAAGGAACTCCCAGCTTTCATCGAATCTCTCCATACTCTTCAAGAGCAGCTTCATATCCGTGGTGACACGGTTGACTGCTGGATTGGGAGTCCATCTCCCAGATGTATCGAGGATCCACTCTCTCATTGCACCTGCTTCGTTATTGGTGAGCGTCATGATAATAGACACTAGTAGAGATTTTGTTGACGAGAGGACTGGATATTTTAGGCGAAGGAGCAGTGATATTGGTGTATAGTTGAGTATGAATTAGAGCTAATATTACTTTAGCTGAGAGAAGATGATTGAATGCTGGTGTTCGTGATGGAGAGAAAGTTGTAAATTCAAGATACGAGGACGGTGTTGAGATTATATGCCCACGAAGCGCGCTAAGAGACCAAGAGACAGATATTCAGTTCAGATGCCAATATTCAATTCAGATATCAATATTCAGTTGGATTCGAGCCTGGTGTCATTTTTCCATAGACCTAGAAGAAGTTTGGTAGCGACGAAGACGGCGCGGAAGTTACAGTAGCACCTCTGGTGTACCGAGAATGAACCAGCACTAAGCATACTTGACATCGGCGAGAAAAGACTGAGTAGCCGACGTGACTGAAGTGATAAAAGATCACTAAGGGAGAGATTACCCATAGAAAAGAGCTGTCCAAATAAATTGACTTTCCAGCGATTCCAGCTACGTAGCGTCAAAAAAAGTGCTTAATTATTGTAGCCTTAGACCTCACTTCCCTATGAAGAAGTAGTCCACTCTGCTTATGTAGGTACCTAGTAGCAAGTGGGAGGCACTTGCCTAGTCATAAGATATAAGAACTTGCAGTGAACAGTGACGCAGAGTACACAGATTAGGAGTTGAATTTATCTACTCATGGCGCCTTTTTACCATAAGTGCACCCATGATTTCATCATACCTAGTACCCGAATTTTGCCCACAACATCGCCGAGAACAAATGAAAAAGTTTGAATGAATAACACATCTGAAGAAAATCGTCGTTGGGAATCGTTGTTCCTTGCTTTGCATGTTGCTCTCTTACTGTTGAAAAAATCATCCAACATTCAGTTCTATCGTCCCAGTCTCCCTCCATTCCATGTGGTCTGTTTTCTACTCCTCCATGCTGAAGGATCAAAGTCGTAGCGCCGTTATTTAGTCCGTAACTCTCCAGGTTTCAAACCATTTCATGTAGCTGTACTCCTTATTGGGTCCCACCATTCCCCAGCAGATTGGCATGAAGAAGATGTAGAGGCCGATGGTAGCGGCGTACAAAATACCGTAGACGATATATTGGATGTTTCTGATCTGGTTTCTGGTCATCCAGTCCACGATGAAGCCAAGATTGAGGATGGCGAAGTAAAGGGCAGGGTAGTAGTGATGGACGTAGGTGACACGGCCCATGCCGACGAACGGAATGTAATGCAGGAACCAACCGAGGACAGGATAAAGACCAGCGTAGTGTATCTGGTCAATATCCCATTGCTTGAGCTCGGTGTAGCCTCGTTGCCATCTAACGAGGTACCAGGCGACCAACAGGGCGAGTCCGCCAAGTGCTGCGGTTGATCCCCAATATACGAGTGGGTTACCGAGCAAGAAGTACTTCACGATTGAGTCATCCCAACCACACATGCGGAGGCCGACGTTAAGAATTGGCCACTGCCAGAATGCGGAAGCGAGATCGTCTTGCTTGTCAGGATCTGGGACCAAGGCATTGTTCGATGTCATCATGGCAACGTTCAAATGGATGAAGTCCTGGAAGAAGGGAGATTTGTATGCTCCAGCATCGGCAGCGGGAACTATGCATTATTAGCCAAAAGAGTAATACAAACCGGAATATATACTTACGTTTGTCATTCCAGTGTGCCTCGACGTTCCAGTGCGTGTAAACATCCTTGGGATTGTTTGCCTTGTCGCAAGTGACTTCAATTTGCTTGAAACCCCACTGTGGCAAGTTGACGTTACCAGCACGAAGATAGCACCCAAGAACGGTGTGCTTTAGTCTGAAAGAGGTAGTCAAAGTTCTGATCTTGGTTTTGTCACCGGGACCAACATCGCGGACGACCTCCATTGTCCAGTGATCCTTCTCATCACCAACAGTGGTATTGCCATAACATGAAACTTCTCTATCGGCCTTGGTGACGGGAGCAGCTACCTCGTGGGAGTGCAGGTTACGACCGGTTTGGGAGTGGATCAAACGCAAGACATCGCCGTCAGCCACGAATTTGGGTGGCGCCTCTCCATCATATTCGGGCTGAGCACGATTTGGGTAGAACCACCATTCGTTGTTGGCATCTTTGTGGTGGTAGCAGGTGATTTGTTGTTGAGTCGATCCCTCAGGGTAGGTCTGAACGTGAGAATGGAGAAGACCACCACCATACCCCATGTTCTTGATTGTAGCTCTGGAGCCATATGCGATTTCAAGAGGGCTATCCTTTCCGACCTCAGTACCTCTGAGATTGGCCTGGAACAAGGAGCTCATCTGTGCGTCACCTGGACCACTGTTCTCGAGAATGGCGAAGTGGAGAACGAAGGAAAGCATGTAAATGCCAATTGGGATGAAGATCAACCCAATCACTCGAGCTACAAGATGGGTAGCAAGATCAACCTAGACTACTGTTAGAACAACTCGGCGCTGACCCTTTATGTAATTTACCTTTGGCATCTTGACATCACCGAATTTGTTCCACAAATCCTCGATTGTGTAAAGTCCAACCATAGCCGTGACGAAAAATCCGACCCACTTGACACTGTCCACGAGTCCAATGCTGATTCCGGTCATAATAAGCCAGGTGAACCACTCGACAGTGAATGGCTGGTCCTGAAGCCGGTGGAACTTTGCCCAGCACAAAACAGTTGTGAAAGTGAAGCATAGGAGCATAGAATCGAGAAGGATGAACCTGCTAATGGTGGTGTACGAATTCTCGCAGAGAACCATCAGGGTAACAAACCAAACGGCTGGACGCTTGAAGTTCATCTCGCGGGCGGTGTAGTAGGCCAATGGTACGCAGACAGCTCCAAAGAAGGCATTGAAGGCACGCATGAAGGTGTAGTTGAGCTCATCGGGATATTTCTCTCCAGATTTGAATTCAAAGGAACCGTTGTAGCCTGCCATATAACCTGACAATCCAACCAGCATCTTTCCAAGAGGAGGGTGTACATCAAAGTAAAACTCTCGTTTCAGGTAGTGGGATCCGAATTTACCAAAACTATAGTCGATGATCAGTAAGGGGTTATGCAAGGCTGATGAGGTATATTCGTACTGTGCTTCGTCCCATGTCACAATTGGAGATAGACCAATCTTGTACATTCGAGTGAAGAATGCAAAGAATGTGAAGATTACTGGCGCAATAATAAACTCCCATTCGTCCAGGAACTGCAAAAATGTCTGCTCGGGCTGATAGAAGCAGAAATGTTAGCAATCATCCTAGGGCCAATCTCCAGTTTGAACTCGCAGGTTGCGAGGTGCACAATCGCTCACCTTCTTTTTCTGCATCTTCTTGTCATCAATCTCAATTCTGTCGACGAGTCCTCCGTTGGCCGAGTTCGAGGGCACATTGCGCCTGCGGGTAGCCTGAGTCTCAGCGTCCAAGCCTGACGCAACAGCTCCCTTCTCCGAAGCCATCTTGAGCTTTATCCAGTCGTGATGAACGGTAGAGTGGTCCTGGCAGCTTCAATATGTTCTTGCAGGCAGAGGACAGATGGTCGAGTTCTGCAGAGTACGCCAGCCAGAGACGACGCGGCTTCGAAGCTTCGTAAACGAGGGTCAAGAAAGTATTAAAAGAAGTATGAAGCACTAATTGGAGTTCAACATGTCTGCACAAGAATCTGCAGTGGGAAAGTGAACAGGAAGTGGTCGAAGAGACTCTGTTGTTGGCTGAAGTTGCGAAAGACGAGGACAGGACGAGATATTCTCTGAACGTGTTGTGTTCAAGGGGTAGAGGCAGAATGGCGCGGGAACCAAGCAAGGCGTTTGAATCTATTTCGGACGATGCAAGGATGGCTAGGTACGGCTGGACTAGCCGAGAGAACACGTTACGAAGTTACGACAGCTTGCACTGATAGGGATTTGATAGTTGTGAATTCATGTATTACTTTCTGTATTTCTATCAATTATTGTCTTTTCGGTTCAATATTCTTGCGCTCGCAATTTATTTTGTTGAAGCAAATATCTTAACACTACTAGTCTTGGACAGCCAGCAACATGTGTCCTTTAAGGTTATCTACCAGCAAATATCCACGTGATATCAGCCTAAGAATCCATTCTTCTTCGCCTCCTTTCCAGCACTAAAGAAGGGGCTTATTGTTAAGGAGGTTTCAATGGGGCCCTCCACAGATCAAAATCGCCTTTTGGATACGAGAAAGAGCTCTGTTCCACAAACAAAGTTGGGAATGTCTCCTCAACACGGATATTTGAGCCATTATCGACAGACAATTAAGAGGACGGAATGACTATATTGGGCACAGTCCATGGCTTTAATTTAAATTCAGACCTTCAAAGACTCAGTCAAGCATAGAGAAAAGACTGGCTGGTAATAAGTCTGTATCACTCTGATTTTAGTCGATGGGACAGTATTACGATGCACTGTCCAGCTCACTGCTTAGAACAACGGAGAACAGAAGTTCCCTTTGAGAATCTATTTGATAAGCAATTTTATATCTGTTTCCCTAGCAGTTTCTGATATTTTTGCCCTATTGGATTTGAGATAACATAACTTGGCTTCTTCAAAACAACATTTGCTCAAGATCTGGACAAGCCTAGCTCAATGTGTTTACCTGAAGTCGACACCAAACCTCTAGGCCACTGAAAAAAAAGGCTCTAGAAACGTCAAAAAAAGCAGTGCTAGATAATGGTATGGCGCCCGACTATGGGACCGGAGCGATGTAGTATTTCATACCTTGCGTCATTATGACAGCCATTGAAGCACTTCCTTATCTTCCTAGCCCAGACTAACACTGCCAGAGATTGATATTTCCCAGAAGGCTTTTGCCATCTACTGCATTTCCTCTCACGCTCTTGCATTTCTCGACAATCCGCTCTGGTAGACCGGTCGTGGTAAACCCACATATCGAACTTGTCTATGATGACAGTCAGGCCATGGCATTATTGTTTTAAGTACCACGGTGGCTATTTCTGGAACGATTCATTTGATCACAATCTGCATCACTTGCCGTGGGCGATATAAGACGGAATGCCAGCATGCGGCGTCAAGTAACACGGTTGGTCGACCAATGGAGCAACAAGATTGAAGAGAATCACCATGAAGACGGCTACGACGATAGTATGGCACATTCGAGGCTATGACCACGTCAAATGCGACATTCTCGAGTTCTCCAAGCTAGACACAGTCCTGGTATGTTTCCACCCTTATCTATGCTGACAGATGTCAGACCGCGAATATCCCACTTAGCCATAACCATCGACCACTGCTCGACCATCTCCACCATTTACCAAGCAGTCTTCTTCATGCTACTGCGCGAAGCGGCAACACAATAGAAAAAAGCAACCTTCCCGAAGAAGAGGACAAATGATAAATTGTGCCAGTCGACCGAAGCCGAGTACACCCCGTTGTGCAATGGAGGTACCGGTGAAGGTGTTCTAGATCTCCTTCCCGCTAACCTTTGACATGCCGGCACCGCCGATGAAGAGGAGTGGAGGAGAGCAAAGACGAGAGAGAGAATGCTTAGGCTTTATTTGGGAGATTGGCGCTACTGCACGGTAAGCTGGATTACAAGTTGCTGTTATGATTGTGCTGGTTTGGCAAGGAGTTTCTTCTCTTCTTGGTGGTACTGAGCTGGGTGGGCTCGCATGACAGTGAGGTAGATTGAGCTAGAAGAGGAAGTCGTGCTGCGGATGGCTTCAAAACTCGACAACGGAACACAAAATGGACCATTGAGGGGATCTGGAAATAAAATGAAAGGAAATGGAAAGTGGGGATCGCCCAGGTGCGGCCTACTGTGCAGTGCAGATTACGTGCTCGAAGCAGAATGAGAAAGAAACTAGTTAAGGCACGTGGAGATAAATCATTACCTACGAACCATACCGATGATTGTCAAATCTTCTATTGTGTGGACAGACTCTGGAGTCATAATGATGACGATCGGCACAGAAGTTCCTAGCATTCTCGCTTCCAAAAAACTCCACCTGTTTCCCACATCAACAATGAAGCTTGGCGGTCGAAATAAAGCACTTGTCGCAGTCGCCTACCGAGAAAATCAAAATTGATCACTCGTCCAGCTTCTCCAGGATAAATGAAGCATCGGAATGGTCCAGCCTTATGTGGCTAAAAATGTGGCTTCCAAATGTGTCTTGGCAATCGAGTCCTATTCTCAGCTTTTAGCCACTCGCCGCCACTTGATTCTGGTTACAATGTCATAGGCTGTGTTTCGTGAACAATGTCCGTACAACAGCACGCATAACCACTATTGACTTTTCAGCCGCACTGCAACCAACCATTATCACCAGGCTGAGGATAAGAGAGATGGTTTTCCAGAATGAACTTTTCTCTTTCCCATCGTCGTCGGCTTCGATTGTAGCATCGAGATGGATAAAGCTACTTACCACTCAGTTCACGAGCATACCTTAAACAGTAACTATGGGTCGGCTACCAGTGCATCACGTATGCGTGGTCGTACGGGCGATATCCTCTTTGCCTTCTCACTTATGACTATTCCCATGTCTATCTTCTCGGCTCTCCTTCTCGGACTAATATTCTATTTTAAAGTCACCCCCAACGATTCGGCATCACCAGATTTTCGACTGGGTCAACCGAGCCAAGACAGTGTTATCTATGTCGACATCAGCGCTACAACTTTGACGACCGTCGCGTCTTGGAGCAGTACGATTGCTCCTATCCTCGTCGGATGCGCGATAACACTGATCTCCTACCCGGTTGCGAAACAGATCTTGAGAGCAGGGCAATCGGGCAAAACAGACCGACTACCTACGCCATTCCAGCTGTCGCTGATGCTGAAGATGATTACGAGTGGTTCGCCCCGGGCCCTTTGGAACTGGTGGCAGTATATTTGGGGCTGGCGGGGAAAGAAGGAATCTCAGGGAAGGCCGATGAGATTGATGACCTCGGTTCTTATTCTTGCGCTGTTCCTCAGGTGACTTAAGTATTGGAAACCCTGGTAGATATGTACTGACTGGCGAACAGTATATTGGTCTTTGCAGCTGATACATGGTTTCACTTTACGACAAAGACCATCAACTTGACCCAATTTTATCCTGTGACGAGCGCGTTGAACACTAGCGTAGGACTGATCCCTACATGTATTGATGTCAATGAAACGACTTCACTGGGCTGTACTGCAGATCGAGCTGCAGCTAATTGGTTTCTCATGAATGGTCTTGACGCTCTGTCAGTAATGACGAACATCTCCACTACGATGAGAATCAACACTTTGTCGTCGGCAAACGATATTTTTACCTATGTTGGCAATCCCCCCAAATCTGCTCTCAATCCTGTCGACTACATGTCTCATACGTGGGGGATTACAACGAAATGTGCCCCGGTCACCACGCAATGTGTTGATCCAGAAAGAATCGCTGGAAGCCACTTTCCATACAAATGCCCATTTGCCATGGAAGGAATAATGAACACAGACTCAAACACAGCATCTATCAATCAGTATAAAATGAATTACTTTACGAACTCAACCGGAGAATCCAATAGCACATTGTCAACGAACCTCGCCAATCCTTACTACTTCGCGACGATTGCGGCAGTGAATCAAAATTTCGGCCACGGGCCAGCCTTCACAGCTGGCGATCCAGAGGTTCTCAGCACTGTACATGGTGCGGATATAATTGGTCTGTTCTGCAACACCACAGTCTACGATGTCGAATACACCTCTATCAATGGGACAGTCACGCGCTTCAACGCCACACCTGCTAATAGCACCCTGACCAACATCATCCAGGGTTCACAGCAGTACACCAAGGTTGGCGATCCCAGCTTGATTCAAGGTGCTAGCACTGGTGCTTTGCTCAGCACGTCTGCTCAAGGAATAGCCGATTACTTCGCTTTGACATACAGCCAGATTGCTCTAGGTGTAGCGACAGCGGCATTTACTCCCCAACCTGCCATACAAGCTCAACGACGTGAGAACATGCTGGTGGCTAAGGTACCTATCGCACCACTTGCCTGCTTGCTGATCGCCAATCTCTCGCTAGCACTGTTGGGGATAATCTTGGTAGTCATTGCAGCTATAGCAGCGAAGGGAGAAACGAGAGAAGTGCAAGCGAGATTAAGTGTCGTGGGCCTTGTCGCTGCACATTTTGAGGGGAGGCGGGCTGAGAGGGGCGTCGAGAAGGTGGAGGATCTCTTCGAGGAGAGGGGTGGTATCAATGGATCAGGACCGAGGGTGGGCGTGGTAAGAACTGAGGGTGGTGGATGGGGCTTTAGTATTTGGAGGAGTGGATGAGCTGGTGCAGAGTGAGGAATGGCTCAGTGAGATTCGGTCTTTTGTTGTTTTTCGCTAAGCGAGAACTTTCCGGAGAACGCTGTCTTTATCTCCCAATTGCTTCACGATAAGTGGGTAAGCTAAAGAAAGGTTTACTGTTGACTTTGTGCACACTCACAAAAGAAGTTGTTATTGGTACCCTAGCAATAGTTGTTATTTCTGACTTTCAACCCCATTAATTAAGAAAGCCTTGGTGCTAACCCTGTTTCAATGTACCCCGGTGGCGTCGGCATCTTCACTGCTTGGACATAATTCCTCGTCGACCCCTTACAATACTCTGTCAACCTCCAGTTACTCCTTGCCCAACCACTCATGTTCTCCAACAGCTGTTCTCTTTCCATTTTCAATACACCGCACTGACATCCTTCCAGACACCAGTCGTCGCAAAGCCTTTCTTGTTCTGATTTCACCACATCATGGAATATGTGGCATAGGTGGCCATATACACCTGCACAAGGCCATTCTTCTCATCTAGCATTTTGAGGTTTCCTGGTGTTCGTGGAGACTATGCTCGTTTAATGAGGATTCTGGGGAGCCGAGTACTCATGGAAGCAAACGGGAGTATTATTCACATTGCACAAAAAGCTGAAGGAGCAACAGACTCAGCAAAAGGAAATGGGAGGTGGGAACAGTCCCGAAAGAGAACATTTGGAATTGGGATTGGAAAAATTCCTGATCTATTCGCCGCAAGTCGTGTTGACTCGAACCGGATATTTTGGCTGGTATTGTAGCTTTCCTTCAGTGCGTCCTGGATATAATGCAAACAAACAATCTCCTAAGCTTTGGTAGCCAATTTTGCCTCTCTCAGCTTCTTCAACCTTTTCTTCTCTTTCTTCTTCAATTTCCTCCGCTCCTTGGCGTCCATGCCATCCTCCTTCTTCGAACCTGCGGCGACCTCTTTCTGGCTGGAATCCTCAGCCAGGCTTTTTGGGTCCTTGGGTTTCGTTTGGTTCATCTTTTCCGTGAGACTTCTCTTTGGCTCGTCAATTCCAGTGTCATCAACTTCACTCGAGTCAACATCCTGCATCTGGTCCTTCTCCGTATCGCCAGACTGTGGGCTCTGTCCTTTCTGCACTCGACTGATCTTCTTGTTTTGTGTGCCAGCATTGGTGACTTTTGTTTTGGGCTCTTCCTCCTCAACCTCCAACTTGCGTTTCTTGGCATTCATTAGATGCTTTCGTTCGTCTTCGTCTGAGTCGGAACCAGCTTCCTGCTTAGCTACCAGGACGGATGCTGGCTTTGGGCGACCCTTGAGTTTCTTCGCCCTTCCCAAGCTAGAACGACCTTCCTCTTCGTCGCTACTTTCTTCCCTCATTGCCCGCTTCGCACTTGCAGCTTTTTCCTCCACATCTCGAGCCTTGCTAGCTTTCAGGCCTTTGGTAGTGAGCAGTTTGGCACGAAGAGCTTTCTTGCCCCGTTCGGATTCGTTGGCGAGAAAGTGGGCAGGTATTGCAGCTCCTACCCCGAGATATGGTGGTGCGCTTTGGAAAAGAGCAGCATCTTCGGCATCTAGCTCCTCCTGGGTCTTCTCTGGCTCGGTGCGCGAGGATGAGGCTGTCCAGGACTTGACGAGTGCTTCCCGCTTTGCCATTGCGATGGCAAGACGGTTCGAGATAACTGCAAGCTCATCTTGAGATGACTTGGCAGATTTGAGGGCTTCATCAGGCGCCATTCTATTCGGAATTGGAGTTGTCACAACGGAGACTTTGTAATTGTACAAGTCCTCGAATTGGCATTTAGACTTTCGGTCGGGAAATAACAGTTCCACGTGCTGTGAAGCCAAGTTTTTCCGAGCCCGAACTTCTCGGCTGCCGTAGCCAGAAAGCTCTCCATCCCGTCTCAATCCGAAAAGACCAAGAACCTCTCGAATCCAATCCAGATCCTCCTTTTTCTTCAATTGACGGCCTTGTGTTCTTTACACCTCCCGTCATTATGTTCAAGCTCGCACGAAGCAGGCCCTTTGCGGCTGCATTTAAGCCAAGCAAGGTAAACAAAGCCTTGGTCCAAAAAATCCCGTTCCTGGCAAGCAAGATGCTAACAGCTCCAGGCCTACTCGCCGTCGCGATTAGCTGGTGTTGCACAACAAAAGAGAGCTTTGAGCATACACGAGTACCTATCTGCGGATCTTCTGAGACAGGTATGCGAATCGATCGTTATGGAGTGGATGAGAAGCTCATACAAAACAGTATGGCATTGGTGTTCCCCAAGGCTCAGTTGCAACCACTGCTGCCGAAGCTGAAGCCATTGCGAAGAAGATTGGCGGAGATGATATGGTTATCAAGGCACAAGTCCTTGCAGGTGGACGAGGAAAGGGGACATTCGACAATGGATTGAAAGGAGGCGTTCGCGTTATCTACTCTCCAACAGAGGCCAAGATGTTCGCAGACCAAATGATCGGCCACAAGCTTGTCACAAAGCAAACAGGTGCCCAAGGACGTCTCTGCAATTCCGTGTATATTTGCGAGCGTAAATTCGCACGTCGCGAATTCTACCTGGCAATTCTGATGGATCGCGGATCTCAAGGACCAGTTATCGTGTCCTCATCGCAGGGAGGTATGGATATCGAGACCGTTGCTAAGGAGAACCCAAGCGCCATCACGACTACATTCATCGATATCCACAAGGGTGTTACAGATGATATTGCCCGAAAGATTGCTACAGATCTTGGCTTCAGCGAGCAATGTATCGAGGACGCCAAGGACACCATCCAGAAGCTCTACAAGATTTTCATGGAGAAGGATGCCACCCAGATCGAGATCAACCCTCTCTCGGAGACATCTGACCACAAGGTTCTCGCAATGGATGCTAAGCTCGGATTCGATGACAACGCCGAGTTCCGTCAAAAGGAGATCTTCTCGTGGCGCGATACCACCCAGGAGGATGCCGACGAAGTCAAGGCTGCTGAGAGTGGCTTGAACTTCATCAAGTTGGGAGGTGATATTGGCTGCCTGGTCAACGGTGCTGGTCTTGCCATGGCTACCATGGATATCATCAAATTGAACGGAGGAGAGCCAGCCAACTTCCTCGACGTCGGAGGTGGAGCTACTCCACAAGCCATTCGCGAGGCTTTCACTCTCATTACCAGTGACCCTAAGGTTACTGCCATCTTTGTCAACATTTTTGGAGGTATCGTCAGATGCGATGCCATTGCCCAGGGTCTCATCAGCGTTGTTGAGAGCATGAACCTCAGCATCCCAATCATCGCCAGATTGCAAGGAACAAACATGGAGGCAGCACAGAAGTTGATCAATGATGCTGGTCTCAAGATCTTCTCTATCGATGACCTGCAAAACGCCGCCGAGAAGGCTGTACAATTTTCGAAGGTCGTCAAGATGGGTACGTCTCCAAAACCCCTTTTCTTGAACGTTCACTAACGAGAAATAGCTCGTGATATTGACGTGGGAGTTGAATTCTCTCTTGGTATTTAAGCGGTCCTGCCATTTGGTGCGTTTCCTTGTGTATTGATTCCCTCGTCCTTAGATGACTGGCGAGTATGTATAATGCAACCGTTCTTGTGCCACCACCAATCTGCGATCTTACTTAAAAGATAATTTCACTGTGATTTGCATACAGTTGGCAGGGTACAATGCTCCATTTGCATTTGGCTTGTTTCCTGCGTATTCCGTATCGTTTGATCTTCTAACCACTTAGGTATGCTGTGAATGGGCTTGGGAAAGTTGCCATGCACCGAAGCTACTCTGAATCTACATGGCTTTCTGTCTAATGAGGAGCATGTTCAAAAGTGGGAAACAAGCTGGCGAACGATTCTACGTGCAGGTTTCCTGGACGCTAATCACGTGCCACTTGTTTGACAGCTCAACCCTGAAGTTCGACAAGGCGGCGCCGCATCAAAGCTTCAGGGCGGAACGCCATCTAATCTTACAAGACACTCCATGACTCATTCGTTGTCAAAGAGGTATGCAAGACACTCCCGGGCGTGGCGCCGTCTAAGTATCACATGACGACCTATTTAGGCATCACCCCCTAATCGAGCACAACAACAATGCCCGATTATGAGACATACATGCTAGAGTTAAACGACTTTCATTTGGGAGAAGGAGTACAAAATGACACGAGTGTGCCCTTTTCCGTGGTATTATTACTGGAATCGACGGGACGGGTTTCAGTGGGTCTCGGTTAGTATTGAGATTCGCTTTTCTCATTGTTGACGGCCTCCTATTATCTTTGATAGGGCCGTGGAAGCGAGCTGCAGCTGCGCAACCATGCCGATATGTTTTTTACAAGCTCGGAGGTCTCTCTTTCTTTCTTCTCCGTACGAATCAGTCTCGGAGTCTTTCAATTCTTCTGCAAACCCGGATTCTGAATCATCAGACACACCGTTCCCAGTATTCTCCGTTTCAGAATCACAACACAATGGAGATGTGCGGCGATGCCTTGACTAATGCCTTCAGTGGCTTAGAAGTTTCGTCTTCCAGTTAACCTCTTCCTGATCACTTAATCACCTTCTTTAATTCTCTCGGCTTGTCCGACCATAACCCCAGCTCTTTCAAGACACAGCGACAACACGGCCAATACCGACAGCCTCACCAACTCGTTCAACAGTACCTCTACCAAGGTTTCCGGGCTTCAAATCAAGCTTCAGCTCCAGAACTCGCTGATACCATGGACTGGGAGAGAACATATAATCCTTACCATCCGTTCGAATCTTATCTTCTTTATCCTCGCCAATCTCCTCCATGCAGACCCATCAAGCCAAAGTGGACTGCGGAGAATCCAAGTCCATACTGGCTGGAGCAAGCTCCGTTCTACGAGCCACCTACCAGGTCCGATCCGTTCACACGACCGGAGGAGCTTCCGGCACCAAGCTGCATCGAAATCGCCTGCAATACGGCATGCTACCTACTCTCACCTATCATCTCGAGCATTGTCACCACCACCACTACCATCACCAACGCTGTCGCCATTCTCATCACCATCCTTCTCGCTATCATCAAGCTTACCATTCACTGGACTGTAGTTGCTCCGTGGGAGGCTTGGCGCAGATTCTGCGAAGAGATCGGCTTCGTTGGGCTTGTGGCGTGTTGCGTGGCCATATGTGTTGTGCCGCTTCTTCCTTCGTGGGGACGGACGGCCGTACAAGTTGTCAGGGAGCCGGAACCTTTGTACGTTATATTTGTCGCTGGACGAGACGCGATCGGGCGCGGGCCAGTGGTGACCTCTGGTCAGTTCTGAGCTGGTGTGGTTGAGGTGGCTGGTTTGTTGTGTTTCTGTGCTTTGGGGAAGGGGTTCGGAGCGTGGCGTTCTAAGAGGGCTGTTTCAAGTTTCACTGCTGCCTTTGGTCATGTATGTTTGTGCCGTGTCTAGGGAAAATGGAATTGAATGGACCGGATGGGACTGGGACTGGACTGTGCTCTCCTCTCACCACTTTGACAAAGTTTATGATGTCTTGTGTGAGAAACGCTGTTCTTGAAGCTCTTTGATTTGCTGTACAAGCCAAACCTACCGCTAATTAAGTACATGCTGGTGATACCAGAATATTGCCTATAACAGTCAGCAAAGCTCTCGAAACTCAGGTCACAGAACTCACCTCCATCAGGGTACACAACCTGTCCATTCAAGAAAACTCCTCCTGGACCAGCAAGGAACAGAATACAAGCCCCCATATCAGTATCATGTCCATACCTACCTGCCGGATTACTCGCCTCACTGTCGAGCTCACTCTTCTGATGCTCATCACTCTTCCCGGCTGTCATCTCCGAAGGGAATACTCCCGGCGCAATAGAATTAACTCTAACCTTTGCCTCTAAAAACGTCGTAGCCATCATCCTCGTCAAATGCAAGAATGCGGCCTTGGATGAAGCATAAGCGAATTGTCCGTTGCTGCTGCCTTTCATGACGCCGGAAATACTCGTGATATTCACGATGCTGGGGGAGAATCCGGGTGTGCTGTTGAGTGACTTGGAGAGTAAGGGTAAGAAGGCTGCTGCAACGAAGAATTGAGAGGTCACGTTTGTAGAGAATGTATCTGCCCAGGCTTGGGGATCGGACTTCATGAGATGGTCGGAGAGGGATTGAGCCGACTTTAATTATTAGATCTGTCTTCTTCTCAGATTGTAGAGGTAAGAGCTTACCTTGAAGTCGGGCTTGCCGTTCGAATATTTCGTGTTATCATCTCGTGCAATGCCGGCATTATTGACTAGAAGATGGATTCCCTTGGACTCCTTGGACTCAACTTCCTTGACGAGTCTCAGAATATCATTTTTCTTGGTGATATCTCCAGGCAGACTAGATCATTTCTTAGCACATGACTCAGGACTTAAAGTCAGAAACTTACGGGATAATCTTGCCTGGCCCGGTATTGTATCTCTCAACAACAGTTTTCAACGCTTCCTCACGGCGTCCAGTAATGTAGACTTTAGCACCATTGGCCACCAAAGTCTGCGTAATCATGAGCCCAATACCAGAAACTCCTCCTGTAACAACCGCCGAGAAATTGGAGACATCGAATAGCTTATTAACTCTCAGATCCTCATTGTTTGCAGCACCGGTCGCCATGGTTCGAATGGGAAGAGTTGCGCGAAGGAAATTGCTCGGATATGTGACTGATGAGATTTTTGTTCGCGAGAATATTTTGAGCATGCTTGCTTGACTCGAATAAATGAAAGCAGTGCAAGGGAATAGAGGAGTACTTAGCAGCACTTACATTTTATATGTCGTTGACGCTTGGTTGAAGTCATGACGTCGCGACTTTCGGGGTCCAAACCCCCATGAGCCAAAAGTCGACTAACATGATCATGCCTGAGTTACACAGAACATAATGAACAGGCTCAAAACGCCCCAGAGAACATATATATGGGATCGAGCTTACCGCAGATCTCTGAACAATTACTCATGGAGAGCAGCTGAATATCTGGGTCTCTTGGGAGTCACGTCTATTTCCCGATGACCCAGTATCACGTATCACGTATCATATCAAATCTGGACAGAAGATCTTGTCCAAAATTCTCCAAGGAAAAAAAAGCCTTTTTATCTCCATTCTGAGTGCGAGTCGTTGTTGAGATTCATGATGGCAGCCTCGCGAGCCTTGTGAAGTGCTGCATCTCATGTGCCGAGGTCCATCCCAACAAAGTTCCCATCCACTCTTTAGAAATTAACTCCGTGAAGACCGACCTAGCCCTGCCCCACCCCCAATGCTCTACATACAATTCCACATCACCATGCCGGAAGAAGCAGCAGATACCAAACCACCAAATCTGATAGAGGCCTTCCAGGAAACCCTGAACGGGCTCATCGAAAACCCATATCCACACGTCAGCAATCCCGAGGGCTGCAAAAAGAGGGCCAGCGTCGCTCTGATATTGCGAGTCCGGCCGCAGTTCAATAATTGGCCAGAGCCACAGACTGGAGAGAGAACCAAAGATGAGAAATGTACCTTACATGAATCTCTAGATCGCTTCTTTGCACAGGATTGGGTACAACATGGCGATCCTGAGGCTGTCTTTATCAAAAGAGCTGCGCGAGTAGGAGACCGATGGACCAGCCATGTTGCTCTCCCAGGAGGCAAAAGGGACCCAGAAGATGAAGACGACAAGGCCGTGGCAATCAGGGAAACCGCTGAAGAGATAGGGTTTGATCTCACATCTCCCCATGCTCTGTTCTTAGGCAACCTTCCGGAGCGGGTGGTCAGCACTTCCTGGGGAAAAGTCCCGTATGCAAGACCCCCTTCCTGCCAATCCCCATCACTAATATATTTGAGTAGGATAATGGTACTTTGCCCATTTGTATTCCTCTGGACTGAGCCAGAGCTTCCGCCGTTCAAATTACAACCTGGCGAAGTTGCGTCAACACATTGGGTGCCTTTGCGAATCCTCCTTTCTCCTTTGTCTCGAACATATGAATATGTGGATGTATCAGACCGATTCGCACGTCGAGGCGGAGTTGTATCGAAGTCTATCATAAGATCCATTCTAGGAAAGATGCGGTTCTCTGCTATAAGATTGGTTCCTTCGGAGTCGTTGTATTGTAGCTCTACGGCCGAGTTCTTCCCTCCCGAGGATTCAGACTCCGATACGGCCCCAAAGGCTTCAGTAGGAAGTAGGCTCTACACTTGGTATCTTGGAGATCATGCTGGATCGGCAGATAAGGCAAGACCGTTGTTATTATGGGGGTTGACTCTAGGGATGCTGGCCGATTTTCTTGACCAGATGCCACCACATAATGCTGTAAAACTGTGGTCGTATCCAACCTTCACGTCCCTAGACGTACGATGGATCATCAATATTCTGACTGCGCCGCTCAAGAAGAGAAATAGGCAACGTCTACAAGGTGCCAGGGTGGAGAATCAGACAGCAATGGATAGCGAAACAGAGGCAGTAGCCACAGGCGATAATCCGTGGTTTATTGGTGGGTTGAGTAATGGAATGAAATCACCGAACAAGGGGATAAACCAGACAAAATCTTATGCTGTTGGCGTCATGCTAGAAGGCTACTACGATACGGCGAGGAAGGGTATCTGGATAGCAGCCAGCTTCCGACTGCTTGCGGCCGCTGCGCTAACATTCCAGCTGGTGCGAAGATATAGATCGTTCAGGAGTTCTTAATGGCGACAGCTACACTTTCTTAATTCAAGTTGAACAATGAAGAGGCAATATCAGGAGCAATGTTCTATGCCACGATTAATAAGATCTTATTTAATCAATCGTCCAGTACGAGCAGGTGGTAAGTGATGTCTTTCTCGTCTCTCTTCTAATAAGTGCCAAAATTTCCCAGTCTAATCCAAAGAGCTTTAGCTCCAGCATTGTCGGCGTTACATCGTGGAGAGAAAAGACAGAAGCTACAACATCAATATCAAATGAGCCAAAATCCGTCAGGCACTATCATTTTCCTCATTCCTTGACACGGTAGCTATGCAAGAATTGAGATGCGTTAATATGGCTCGCGCGGTTCGTTGACGTATATTTACACGAATCCTGGCAACAGACCATCATCAACAGCAAATCCGAGCACTTAGTGAGACTATCTCATACACTCAGGACATCGCTTCAACCTCATATTTGTCCTCTTCTTCACCCATATCTTACAACTGCAGAGTCAAGACACCAGGACGGTAAGGAAGTTTATCATAAGTCTCGCTTCCCGGCGCACGTCCTTGATACAAGAACTGCAAGTTACACACATCCACGGCGAACGTCTGGTCATTATTCGTACGAATCAAATCACCCTGCGAGATATCGTTCGTCCATGTCGCACCACTGTTTGCTTTCCCAGCAAAGGGATACGCCTCCGTCGCCGCATTCGCAGTCCACGAACCGCTGAGGGAAGTCGCAGTGAAAGAGCGGAAGTAGTGACCATTGGTACCAATAGCTTCGACGATCATGAGGTACTTTTTCCGTCCTTTCAGGATGTAGACTTGCACGGCTTCGAAAAGGTTATTGGTGGTGTCGCTCATGACGACGGTTGATGCGGTACCGAAGTTGCCAGGGAAGTTTCCAATGGGCATGCTGGCGCGGTGAATCTTTCCGTTGTCACCTGCGAAGAAGAGGTACATGTTTGTGCTGTCGCCGATGACTGTTTGGTCGATTGCTCCCGTAGAGGATCCATCAATCTTCCCGGAGAGAAGCGGTTGTGCTGCTGCCCACCCGTTTGCGTTAGATGGGTCGGTTGAGGTTCTGTATGAGAATGTTGTGGGTCCCCATTGGTATGCCAGGATCCAGATACTCTTAGGCGCGAAGTAAAATACTGTTGGTGCAACCGCACTGGAGCTCATGGTATTTTGGCTCGCCGAAGCCATGTCGGACCAGTCGTTGAAGAGACCAAATACCGTAGAGCCGTAGGAGATCCCTGTGTCGTGGGTCGTGGCGTAAACGAGGTTTTGGCCGTTGTAGAAAGTGGTCGAGAACTTGGGTTGAGCTAGTGCGCTGGTTGATGTCCACTTGTAGGTAGTGGGGAGAGCGCAGACACGAGCACTTGTGGCTGCGGCTTTCGAGGTGACCAGTGTCGTCGTGACCATCGCCTTTGTTGTGGTCGTGATGCCACTGCCGCCTCCAGCACATGGGAGACATTGAGAATAATATTCATTGTACGTAGTACAGCATGTTCTGGAAACGCAACTTGTTGCTCCTACCCAGCCAATACCTCCGCCTGCAACTAGTTAGTTTCAATGAGTCAAGGGCGAACTTCTTTCTTACATTGTGCGTAAAGTGCTCCTTGGGCAGAGACAGCTGGGAGGAATAGCAAAAGAACGAGAGCCAGATCTTGAAACATAGTGATTGAATGGTGCTGACCATCGAGGAGCACAGAAAAAGTCACAGACCGGCAAGACAAGGAGGGAACGCAGATACTTACCTCTACTATTTGAGTCTCAATCCACGCTACAATTTCCTGACCTGTCACCAGGTTAATCAACGCACAACAGCTAGTCTATCGCCAAAAATGCGATCTCCCGCCACAATTGCAAGTATTTGTGATCTCCAGCTCAGCCGAAACGGAGGGTATGTCTCTTGAAGGAATAGTCATTAGGATGAACTTTCATGCCAGGACAGACCCCCGCACTCGCGCAAGTTTTGCGAGACGAATTGAGCTCGAGGTATTAACACGGATGCAAAGAGTGGTCAGGGTGGCCAAAAAGCTAATCAGTCAGCTATCAGCTAAGCAACTTACTGAGCTGACCGGCTTAGGTGTAGACCTACAGCTGAATGGACTAAGCTAAGCAGCTTAAAAGCTGCTTAATAGCTGATTCTAAAAATAAATATTTATAAAAAATCCCTCCTAAGTTAATTAGATTATATATTAATAATATGTATATAAAAGAGGTAATTATAATACTTATAATACTTACAAATAGTGTTTTAAAGGTTTATAAGGCTATTTTATTAATATTATAAAGAGTATTTAAATAAAATAAATTTATAACCTTGTTTAAGTAGAATAATACTAAGTACAAAAAATATTCTAGTATCCTACTAGGCTTTACCGCCTAACTTTTACTATTCAGAGGTAGTTTTTCCGCTCCGGGACCTCTATAGTAGTGTAAGAGATAAGTAATCGGCTCACCGCTTGTTTCTGCTAGATATATTCTATCTAGTGGAAACAAGTAGTGAACCTACGGAGGTATATACTTTTATTAAAATTAACTCCTTATATACTAAAACCTCACTCCAAAATCGTCTAAAAAAAAGGGCTAGCTTTTAAGCTAGCTTATAAGCTGACTATATTCGAGCTGACTAGCTTACAAATATCTTTGAGCTGACTAGCTGACGTTTTTTTCCCAGCTGACTGATTGGCTTAAAAGCCGGCTGACTTTTTGGCCACCCTGAGAGTGGTGGAAATGAGGAAAGCTAGAGCATTGGATAAAAGGATAAAGTCAAGGGGAAAGGATAATTGAAAAATGAGGAGAAGATTCAATCCTGGACACTCTTCCAAATTTCATGCGGAAGTGGCCCGAGATTGTGAAGAGGAAGAAATCAAGCCGTTGTATGGTGTTGTTGTGCCGAGCATCCCGGAATTCTCGATTCAAATACAGCACCCCTCTCTGCACATTGTTTCACGATTGGCGCGCATCGAATACCTTGTCATCTAATGTTAATGACAAGCATCACATTAAGACAGGTGCATTCTCCGGACTCCGGGCAGCGGGGATGAGAAGATCCATATTAGGAAGGATTCTAGTCGCCACTGTGCAATTCACAGCTTCCGTCCCCTTCGTCAGGAAACAAACTCAAATCGACCAGCCAAGCTTTCCAGGACAAGCAAAAAGCATGTTTGGCGGGTACCCGTGATACAGTCAAACTTTAAACGGGAAATGCCTCTTCCGATCTGGGATGTAGAAAAGCTTGTTGAAGGTTAATTAGACGACTGGTAAGGTCATCAGAGACGAACAATTCAGGGTAAGCTGAGCAGTCAAATACCGCGTCGCCCCATCTCTGTCCTCAAGCTTTGCACGACTTGACGATAAAGCAACGTGTAAGATGTTGTTCTGTCGTTTTAAAGAAGGCGAACTTACTGTCACTTACGAAGGAACTCCACTCTACCAAAGCTTGGCGACTATTTGAACTGATATCCTAGAAATACATATTCTTAAACGAAAGCATGACTGCACAAATTGTTTTTTTTTTCCAGAAAGGGTACGAATAGCAATATCAGATTTCATTTTCCATAGATGAAGAATACCGGAGATCTCTCTATTTGAAATCCATAGACCCGTAGGTTCGTATATGATACCAAAACTGGGCAACGAAAGGATGGCGCGTTGATCGAAAAATGCCAAAGCTGGCATTAAATACACGTGTTCCCGAGTACCTGCCATTATCTGCAGTCCTGAACTATTTTCAATACTTATTGAGTGATAGGTTCTTGCTATGGAGTGCCATTCTGACAAACATGGCTCATAAAACTGCGACTTTTTTCCTCGCTTATCTTGTTTATGCCACAAGCGAAGGCGCATCAGCGACACATCCTTAGTCAGCGGAAGTCAATGTACAATCATATTCCATCAAGTCATAACCGCTACCTCAAGTACTTGCGAGTCGAGCAGAAAACTTGACAAAGACGCGACATGTTATTCATAACACTTTGCTCTCTGTTATTGGGCACCTTGATGCTTATTCGATTCAATCGCCCGGAGGACTTCACTCTATTTACGTACGCTTGCGATATTACACGCTCACTGGCCCTGATTAAGATCAGACTCATTTACGGATACCCGAAGAAAGCTCTGTAAATAGAGAGTATGCTAATCTGATCGAAGGAGTCAAAGAAATACACCTACACCATCACATCTCCGAACAGGCTCAAGCGCACTTCAAAGGGCAAATTCGCCATTCTCCAATACAAGAACACGCGAATGAATGTCAACAATAGAAAAGAAATAATCATCATGGCTGAAGCAGTTGTCTGTATCTTGTGAGTCCAAAATGGAGCACACTCTCTGACACTTAATGGCTAATAGCCTCGTAGCTGCGGTTCAACACCAGGAAAGTCACCAGCACACTTTTGTCGCTGCCAAAGGCACCTGCTGTATACTTTCACGAGTACAAAATCAGCCTGGTGTGTGGCGGAGGAACTTCTGGACTGATGGGAGAGGCAGGTCATACCTTGGTTTCTCTCTCAGGACCAGCTTCAGTGCAAGGAATCATCCCAGGCGAGCATACTACATCAAGAGTACTCAAGTCTGGACCTTAAGAGACTGGTCCATCAGGAGATGCAGTTTAAATGTTTCGCGACTTCCCAAAATTATGACTGAGTTACAGTACCAACATGCTGAATAGCTCCTCTGATGCAACAAGAGCAACAAACAGACCGGACTACTACTGCCACCTGCGAAGGCCGTGAGACTGCTGTCCCGGATGAGAATACCTATGGCAGACTATGATTGTCAAAGACATGCACAGCAGAAAGCAAGAAATGGCGAAGCGGGTGAAGCAAGGTGGACCTGGAAGCGCTTTCGTTTGCTCTTTCTGCAGGCTATGGAACAATGGAGCAATTGATGGAGATAATCACCTGGAACAAACTGGGCATTCATGACAAGCCAGATGTAATCTTCAACGTCGAGGAATACTATGATGGGATTCTCACGTGGATCAAGGCGCTCTCGAGGCAGATTTCATCGACTGCAGCCAAGCAGACATCGCTACCGTAGCAAAGACTGCTTAGGAATGTGGGCTGAGTCTGCGATGGGAGATTGAAACCAGAGTGAGATTCCTGAAATGAGACAATAGCTGCAGCCAGGGGAACCGTTACAGTCGCTGGTCAGATGTTGCTCTGTCGGGGGACGGTGGGGGGGGGGGGGGGGGACATGTCTGCGGGGCCGCTGGGGAGAGCTTAGCCGGCTTTCTGAGTGGGACGGATTCTCTCTATGGTGGTAGTAATTCTTCCCAGACCCAGCCGGCCCCGCGCTGGCACCGGGCCTCGGAGTTTTGACTTTCCATCATGGTGCTTAATTGTCCCCGGAGTTCATGGTCGGTCATCCTGATGTGGGGTAAGTAAACATACACTTAACCAGCTTTTTTTCTGGAAATTCAATTCAACGTCTCGAGCATTTTTGGAAAAGCACAGCAAAACTATTCTCTCGCATCGCGTGCTTTCCTGCCCTGTTACGATACCCTACAGCGATGAACGGAACAACTCTGAAGTCCACCGAAGGTGGCATTGCCCAAGATAGGCCACTGAAGGTTCTGATAGCTGGGGGAGGTATTGGAGGTCTCTCAGCTGCCATCTTCCTGCGACACGCTGGACATACCGTCGAGGTGAGCAAAAGATAATCGAAAAACTCCTTTGAATGCTCCTAATTGTCCATAGATATTTGAGTCTAGCCGATTCGCTTCAGAAACTGGAGCAGCAATTCATATCCCGAGCAACGTCAATGGGTTACTGAGGAGAATGGGTATGATCCCAGAAGACAATGGAGCAAACCAGTGCGAGTGGGTTTCAGAGTACCGACCAAAGGGCGAACAAGTCTTTCTCAAAGATGTTCGGATGCTGTCCAAAGTCTTCCCATATCCTTGGCAATTGATCCACCGAGTTGACTTGCACAATGCTTTGAAAGTCCTCGCGACTTCTACTACAGGGAAGGGTACACCAGCAATTCTCCACCTGAGAAGCCGAGTTGCTAAGGTGGATGTCTCAAGTACAAGTTTGACATTGGAGGATGGGACGACACACACGGGAGATCTCATCATTGGAGCGGACGGAGTGCACTCCAAAATTCGAGGCTCGTTGATTAAGGACCTATCACCACCTGAGACCTCAGGATCCAGTGCTTTCAGATTTCTCATTCCAGTCGAAAAGATCAAGTCCGATCCAAAAACAGCACATTTTGTTCAGCGCCCTGGAGAGCTGCAACTCTGGTATGGTGAGGACCGAAGAATCGTGGTGTATCCCTGCAAGAATAACACACAATTGAACTTTGTTGCCTTGCATCCGGATGAAGAGTCAGAGGCTAGCGCAGAGGAATGGGACCAGTCTGCTTCGAAGGAGACAATGTTGCACTGCTTCAGGTCATATCCAGAGGCCGTCAAGGCAGTTCTCGCCAAAGCAGCTCCCGAAGGTATCAACTTATGGAAGCTTCTTGATCATGACGAACTTGGCCGAGAGAACTGGGTCCATGGAAAAATCGCTCTTCTTGGAGATGCAGCTCACGCATTCTTGCCTCATCAAGGGCAAGGCGGCGCTCAAGCTATCGAGGATGCCGCTGCACTTGGAGCATTACTTCCTTTGGGAACTCGGCCAGAAGATATTCCCAAGCGACTTGAGTTGTACATCCAAGCCCGCTACGATCGCGCAACATTGGTGCAGGATGTCAGTCGCCAAGCAGCTTTCAAGACGTCTCGTGGAAAACATGGTGGCAAGGTCATGGACCCAATGCAGTTTACGGAGTTGAATTTCAACCATGATGCGTTCGATAATGCTCACGCAATTTTGCTTCGAGAGATGAGAAATGCCGCGGCGTATCGTCGGATGCCACTTTCGTTTGGTCCAACCCCAAGTCCACGGCAAGACTTGAATGGCAGAGCTCGAACTATGGGCAAACACTCGTACCAGACCAGCTTCGTGACTTTCAAGACAAATAAGAGCTATCTCAACACATTTCTTCCCAGCAACGATTTTGTAATCAGCAGTCGAGGCGCCTGGGCAACTGCTACATTTTCTGTTTCCAAACTGGGGAACTTGGACTGGCTTGGTGGACGAGGCTATTCGTTCTTCGGACTTTACATCCACGATGTTACACACACCGGTGCCGCGGATGCGAAAGAAACAAAAGGAGACTTTCTGCCAGTCCTGTTCGAAAATATGGCCGATCCTATCATCACTGGACGGGAAGAGATCAACTTCCCCAAAGTCTTCGCCACATTAGACGAGCAGGTATCGGCCTCATCATACAAACTTAGTGCCGGCTGGCAAGGAACGGAATTCTGCCAACTCAGTCTTGATGGCTTAGTAGATTCTGCGGACGCTCAGTCTGTCTTGCAGACTCCTGTATTGACTGCCACTTCGACACTGTCGAATGACGAGAAAGGAACAGTCGAGACGCTGAACTGCTTCTCGAGCCCAGCTCTTCCGGCGCAAGAGGGTGAGAAGAGACAGAAGGCTGCTTCGGCAACCGTCAAGTTCACAGATCTGGAGGGCATGGAACTGGAACGTGCTTTCCCTACGCTTGCGAATATTGTGAAGGGACTGAGGGGTATTAAGGTCGTGGAGGTTTTGGACGCGGGAGTTCGGGCTTCAGAGTAGTTTGCAGATTGATGAAAAATGTACTTTACAAACGTTTCATACATAGTTATCCGTCTAAAGCGTTCGATCACCATGTATCTGTGTCGGAAGCACAGAATAACCTCAAGACTCGCCTCCTCGAGCGTGACCCGTTACGTCATTTAAGGACATTCATATCACAATTTAATATATAAGACAATTTGTTCCAATAGCTCTTGAATTTGTGCTGAGCCCCATTAACGAGCAGGTAAAACCTTCCCAACACACTCTCCAAATCCAACACCATTCCCACAGCTTGCAGAAATTCTAATACTATCACCGTCTTCCAAAAACTTCCTCTTCAACCCACCTGCAACATCAAAATCCTTCTCACCACCCTTCGTCAACTCAAGCAAACACCCATGACTAGTATCCGTCTCCCCTGAAATAGTACCGGTCGCCAAGATATCTCCCGTATTCAGATTGCATCCATTGCTCGTCTGATGCGCAAGCAGGTCCCTGAAACTCCAATACATCGTCCTCAATTGAGACTCGCAGATGGTAGTTGCTTGGCCGTCAGCCACCAGCTCAGCTTTCAACTCAATGCTGTAAGTGTTGTCTGTTTTGGAGTCTGCCAGGTACGGTGCGACTTTCAATTCTCTGGCCGGAGCTGGACATTGAAAGGCCTCCAAGGCATCAAGCGTGACGACCCAAGGCGAGATAGATGTTGAGAAGCTCTTGCCATTGAGAGGACCCAGAGGCACCATTTCAAGCCCTTGAATATCGCGAGCTTCGCATATCAGTCAGATTGCTCACTTCAAAATGAGATGAGGAGGCTTACCACTCCAATCATTCAACAACACAAGTCCAAAAATATGCTCATCAGCATCGCTCACGGCGATACTATCTCCAAGCGCATTTGGTTTCCCAACAATACATCCCACCTCCAGCTCATAATCCAATTGCTGAGACGCACTATAGACCACCTCACCCTTCGCATCCCGATACTGACCTCGCGGTCTCATGACGGGAGTTCCGGAAACTATAATTGAAGAAGAACGTCCTGTGTATCCGACTGGGAAGTGCAAAAATCCAGGAGGTAGGAAGCGCTTCTTCATTATTGCCTCGCCGGCATTGAGGACGTGCTCTTTGGAGCAGGAGAAATCGGTGAAGTCGCCAATGGAGACGGGGAGGTGCATGGTTACATCTTGGATGGCGGCTGTGCTTCCTGATGGGAGATTCTTTGGGTCTTTGAGAAGCTCTTGAAATAGATTTCTCGTTTGCTTTTGAATGGGTTTGGGGAGAGCTGCGAAGGTGTTGAGGGTTGACTGTTTTGCCATTAGCGAGGCAATTCTGACAGTGGTTCTATATTCTTTTAACATACCTCGGAAAATGCTTTGGCTACTTCTGATGAGAGGGAAGAAAAAGCTCCATTTTTTGCGAGCTCGTCAAGAAATATCACAGTATCCTCAATTCGTGTTGCGGGAGACTTGGCTGGGTGAGCAGCACTGCTGGCAACGCCGTATGGGATATTTGCAATTGAGAAGTGAGAGGCGTACATGATTGCAATGGAGCTTTAATGAATATCTTCGATGTCAGAATAGACTTTATTCCGATTCTTGCTACCTATTCTTGAGCTTTCTCATGATGTTGTTCAACGGTTTCAAGGTCCCAAACCCGACTTGATACCTGCCCCGCCATGTGTCCCACCTCCACATTCCGTGCCGAAGGACCCCTCACCTGGTACCTGAAAATACCCTTTGCCCTCCCACATGCCGCCCGGCTTCGAGGGGGAGGGGGAGGGGGACTTCGGAATTCGCAGAAAATACAACCGCGCGAAATCGTCCTATGTCAGTATTTCGTCACATCTAAGCAGCTCTCATATAGTTCTATCTAGCTCTATCTTGTCTTGTTTTCATTGTCCATTCTGTAAACAGCACAAACATAACCAGGAGTCTGTGTATCTCACTTCAACCTCACGAGCTTCAGATTCCCCAGACAACACCATGACCACAAACCAGATCCGAGACCTCCACGAGGTCACCGAGGACAAAGAGAATGGCCTCATATTCGAGAAGAACGTTTCCGTGCCTCTCAAAGCCAGCAATCTCCCAGTTCGATGCAATGTCTATAGACCCATTGCTCCCGCTGATGCCAAATTCCCCGTCTTGATCACTTACGGACCATACGGAAAGGACATCCCATATGACAAGTAGGCGCTTTCGTTCTTGTCATCAATTGCCGTTTTCCTTCATCATAAGTCAAACTTGATACTGACAGACTCAGTTTCTTCGCCAAGTCATTCAGCGAGGTCAACCCAGAGCACAAGAGTAAATACAGCGCCTGGGAGACGCCCGATCCAGTATTCTGGACTTCGCAAGGCTACATCGTCGTAAGAGCCGACGAGAGAGGGCTGGGGCAATCTCCTGGACTTCTTGATACCATGTCTCGAGGAACAAGCGAGTGTTTCTTTGATGTTGTTGAGTGGGCTGCGGATCAGCCGTGGTCAAGTGGAAAGGTTGGTTTGCTTGGCATCAGTTATTATGCTGGTATGTATTTCAATCATTTCGAATTCACGTGAATCAGTACTGACGAAATTACAGGAAGCCAATGGCGTGTCGCAGCCCGTAGACCCAAAGGTCTTGCAGCCATTATCCCATGGGAAGGCATGACCGATTACTACCGAGACCGCTGTCGCCATGGCGGTATTTTCTCCAATAGCTTCATCAAGTTTTGGTGGAACAGACAAGTCATCACCAACCAATACGGTAGACCTGGACGTGCTGCCTCAAAGTGGGGAGAAGATACTATTGAAGGAGATCTTCCCGAGGATGTCTTGGCAAAGAACAGGAATGATCAGAATACTGATAATGAGAAGAATCGTTTCTTAGATGACGAGTACTACGCTTCGAAGGAGTTCAATCTGGAAGATATCGAGGTCCCTATTTTGTCAGTAGCGAACTGGGGTGGTATTTTGTTGCATTTGAGAGGTATTTCCTTGTCCTCACTGAATTTTGGAAACATCTACTAACAGCAACATCAGGAAACGTCAACGGCTATGCCTGGGCAGGCTCCAAATTGAAGTATCTCCGCTTCATCACCGGCAGACACGACCTCCCCTTCTACTACAAAGAAGAAGTCGAGGTCCAAAAAAGTTTCCTCGACGCCTTCCTTAAAAACGACGACCGCGTCGGATGGTCTGTCCCCGGCAAAGTCAGTCCAGTCAGCGTGATCCTCCGCAAAGGCGACGTAGGCTTCAACAACCCCGAAGCAGAGTCGAAATACATCCGCAGAGAAGAACCAGCCTGGCCAATCCCCGGAACAAAATACACCAAGTTCCACCTCACGCCCTCCAACACGCTCGAGACCTCTCCAGCCGCAGTAACGACAAGCACCTCTCAGACCCTCTCATACCAAGCTCTCGGCTCTCTGGAAAAGCCCCAGGCAATCCAATTCACATCCGCGCCCTTCGAGCAAGACACCGAGATCACCGGCCACGTCACCGCGCACCTCAACGTATCCGTAACGCCAGACTCCCTGTCCACATCCCCAGAGAAGGACATCGATCTCTTCCTCACACTGCGTTACATTTCTCCATCTGGCAAAGAAGTCTTCTACACAGGAACAGCAGGTGATCCCGTTCCCCTGACCAAAGGCTGGCTTCGCGTCTCTCTCCGCAAGATCGCAAGCGACCATCCGAGAAACTCGCCGTATCAACCATACCGCGAATACCGCTCTACAGATGTCCAGGAAGTCAAGGCGGATACCGCGTATGCTGTAGACGTTGAGATCTGGCCTACTAACGTGGTGGCTGAGAAGGGGGGACGTATTGTCTTTGAGGTTGGCTCGGGTGATACGCAGGGAAGCGGAATTTTCACGCATACAAGTGAGGTTGATAGGTATGTTACGATCTTGTACTTTTGCGAGGTGTGGAATGATACTGACTTGTTCTTAGACCGAAGGAGAAGTTCTCGGGGAAGAACAATGTTCATTTTGGGGAGGGGTTGGAGAATTATGTTACGCTGCCGATTGTTCCTGCTAAATAGAGAAATAGAGAATGAATTGATTTTGGCGCAAGTGTTTCTGAATCAAATACTTGTATACAATTCTCGATGTGACGAAGCCCCTAGAGAATAAAAACAATTTGGGAGGAAGCTCAGGTTCATATTAATCACATTCCCAGGGTAAGGGTTCGCACATCACGATAATTTCAAGAGCACTGAAACTCAGATATGTGTAATCATTCCAAGTACTTTCAATTATCTTGATAGTCATAAAGCTAACCAAATCTCCTCACCTACCTACTCACTCTTCTTCACACCCTCCATCCCTCCCAAGTCCTCACCCAACGTCTTCCCATCCACAACCGGTGGCTTCGCCTCCGTAAGTACATACAGCATCCGCGCCCACTCCGTCTCACTCGTATTCCTCCACGCATGATTCGTCGCCCTCTGCACACAGGTATCGCCTCTCTTCAGGACAACCTTATCTCCACTATCCAGAACCAGCTCGACATTGCCCTCCAGCACAACGCCATAGTCCAAACTCGTCGTGCGGTGCATCGGAGATGTGAGTCCAGGCGCCATGTCTACAATTCGGAGGACGGAACCGCCATGGATTACCAGCCCTGGTGGTGAGGCGAAGAAGGAGCTGTAGGTTGATATGTCGGTTGTGGAGGTTAGGTCTGCTGGGAAGCTGTTGGTCGCGTATCCGAGGAAGAAGTTGGCTTCTTTGCCGGTGGCAGTCCATTTTGCTTCGGAGGGGATGTCCTTTGATAGAATTGCTTTTCCCGACTCGTCGTGAGTGGTGATGTAGCGGTTTAGGCTAGGGAGAGGGCTTGGTTCAACGTAGGGAGCCATTATGAAGATTGGAGTGTGGAGGGGTAGATGGTTGTTGAGGTAGAACTGAAGACGAATTTTTTGAATCGAAGTTAAGCTCGAATGATTCTTGAGTAAGTTGATTGGGATGTGGCATAAGTCCAAGCTTGCGGAGGGGTCGAAGTATTCCGGGTTAAATGTGGAGGTGGGGTAATCCCCCACGCCGGAAAGTCAAGACCCTTGGCCAAAGACTTGACCTACTCTCAGCCACCGGTCCTGACAGGCAGTCGTAGCGTATTGCAACCAACTGCCGGTCTCACAGAACCTCGGCGTCGGGCATTGTTTAGTAATGTGAAGCCCTCAAGTTTAAAGAATCTTTCTCATCTGTCAGCTGGACTACCACATCTCGAGAACCGACTGTCTGGTAGGCTATTTAGATCTCTCATTAAATTGCCCATATTTTCGACCAGTGGAGGTAGCGGCCCGTCCATGACAGGAAAATTGCTTCGATAGATGTCCCGAGCGATTTTTAGAGCGGCATTAGGATCTGCAAGCTTGATTATGGTGGCATTACTTCCACCGAAACCCTCAATAATGGGCTCCACAGATTTGATCAATGTCAGAGCTGTACTGTCTAAGTGACCTGATAGGAAGGCTCGTGTTTCGCGGGTTTCTGGTAGTTATAATTGTCAGCATTTCTCATGACAAGACTTGTTTAGAAGTAGTGAATTCAATTGGTACATAGAAGTTGACGAGGTACTCAATCTCTGACAAGGAAGAAGGTTGGAAAGTAACTCACCTTCACCATCGATAATGGCGACCGAACTTGTGTCTTGTAAGTGTGATAGCCGAGATTTCGGCCTTTCAGAACCATTTCTTGAGCTGGACGGACACAAATGACTGTAAGTCCATATCGTAAGGCTTGCAAAATATACGGCAATTGCGAGAAAGTCTCGTAATCCAGCGGGTGGCATCTGTACTGCTGCGCGGAAGACTTGGCCTGCATGCCAGACTGCCTTTCTCGCATGTGCCGTTGATGCCCACTGCTCTAGCAATGGAACGACCTGAACGGCGGCTTCTTCGCCGCCTTTTCCTGCAAACCGTTGGAGCTCCTCTGGTGAGACATAGAGGATCATCAGAAACAGCTCCACTGTTAGTACAAGGTCTGGGGAGTTCTTTGGAACCCTCGCTAGATTCAATTTAAAATTCTCAATATCGCGACAAAGCTCTCTGTGCTGGGTTGTAAGCCCTGGGTGATGGTAAATTAGCATCCAGAGGACTCTATGTCTCGATTTTTGGTGAGAAATTGGGGAGATGTCACTTACATAGCTGATGTGCAGAGTCCGGATTATGCCCAACAAGGTGGAATTTGCAACCTTCCAAATAGGCCCAAACCTGACCCCAAAACCCGTGGACCAATGCCATGTAACAGAGACTGATGTCACACTCATCTTGGAGATCGTCTAGAACTGTGAGGTCGTGTAGAGCATCTAGAAGTCGAGGAGGAGCACGCCACTTCACAGAAATCAGCTGTGCTATATACAAAGGAAGGACTGGCATCGTAAATGCTCGGAGATCGATCGAGCACATAACTTCGTTATCGACATTCTGTATTCTTGAGGGGATTAAACTAACGGATTCAACATACCATAGGAGTCCTATGCTCCAGATATTTTGCTTTCCATTCTGCAGCCGAATTGGCCAGGAATAATGCTCGAGATGCTGGAAGAGAGAACGACAGTTCGCTGAACGAAATGAGTGCTCCTTTCTGCAATGCTACCGAAGCACGAGTA
Source organism: Cadophora gregata (assembly GCF_030347475.1). Classification (NCBI taxonomy): domain Eukaryota; kingdom Fungi; phylum Ascomycota; class Leotiomycetes; order Helotiales; family Ploettnerulaceae; genus Cadophora; species Cadophora gregata. The sequence goes on from NW_026695927.1 coordinate 2,226,183, forward strand.
TCATGTAAGAACAGATGAATTACAAGCCTTGACACTTATCAGCATCGTTGACTATCCTTGATTGAAGACTCACCTCTTGAACGACTCTCGTTGACACCATTTTCTCCATTTCACCTCGAGGACCTGTCCCTCGTCCGTTTCTCTCGGGACTAAAGCATGGGTGTCAAGAGGGGGGCTCAGAATACCACCACGTCGCATCATCTTTTAAGAATTAGTAAGTAATGCGATTTCTTTGGATTCAGTACTAGACCCTCGTACCGTAACTAAAGGTTGCGCGAAACTCTCGGCTATTTCCATTTGCCTCTGGAAGCCGCTCCACAAACCGGTATCCAGACACAGCATGAATGCTTGCAGAGGCTGTAATGATCTGGTGTTACTGTTTTTCTTCTCCCACTGGAAAGAGTCAGCACTTAAGTACGACAAAACACATCACTTCACGTACTAAATCTCCAATGGTTATTCGAACCACATCTTGAAGGACTAAACCCATCTTCCATATTGCCGGCACCGAAATAACCGTGGAGCCAGCAGAGACGAGCCCAAGTAGAAATTCAGGATGAGAGTCCGCTGCTGACAAAGTAGGCACATGGATCCACGTGTCAACTTGGTAGCTTTGCTTGACGAAAAATGCTTTGATGACGTGGTTCAAGATTTCCAGAGATGGAAAGTCTGGCACTCCCTGAGTGAACTTATTCAAATTACAGACCAAGTAGAACATCCGATCGCGCAAACGGGCATCGATCGTTGGGGACTCGTAGTTTTGATATCCAGGCAACGATCCTGTTGACCCAGGAGTCAGAGTGGTGGATATATTTTCCTCATCGACAGCGAGACTAAGATTAATGAGTTAGATTGACAGATCCTTCTAAATACTATTTCAGAAGCTAAATTCTGTGACAGCAAGGCAGGCGAGGGCAAGCTGTATTTTGTGGGTTCATAATGTAAGGAGTGATGAACAGGAAAGAAACTTACTTATCTTGATCAATCAAAAGCCGATCCTTTTGAGCCGGTGTCCAGAGCCATGGGGAGCGAGTAAACGCTGCATGCACTTGAGAGGCATCTCTAGGCAACGACCTCGACACCTTTCTCTTTGATTGGGTCGTATTTTGGTCACTCCCGGGGCCATCTTTGTGATAATTGGTCATGTCCAAATGCACCTCGTCAAAGTTAAAGTCAAGGAAACCAAAGTCCAAGTTTTGATTGTTGAAATCGGCGGCACTCGAAAAGAAGAGCATCTCGTCTGTCATAAAATCTAGATGTGGATCAGAAATATTGCCGTCCAAAGGTCCGACTCCGTATGGTTGACCTGCTGGTCCAAAGCCGTGGTCCAAGTTCCGCTGAGTGGTTTGAATGTCGTACAAGTTAGGTGCTGGGGGGTAGGGAAGGGTACCCAGGTGCTCCGACTGTACAACAGCATCCGCTCCATTTGATTCTCGACTTGGATTCGTCACATGTGTTATGCGAGAACTAGGTATTGATGCTTGCCTCGAAGACGAAGGATGGGTTTGGGAGTGTTGGGTATTATGAGTAGAGTTTTGAGTCTCACAAGCGATTCCTTTGGTCTGGCATCGTCGACATGGTTTCTCGTCACCGCACCTAGCTTTAGCTGCCGCACAAGCAATACATGCTTGCCCAGCTCGATCCGTTCTTCGTATGATCGGCTTGCCTCCATTAGTAGGTCTCTCATGAGTGGACACGTGACGATTGAGGAGGTCAACTCGGTTGAAGCTCTTCTGGCATTGGCTGCACTGATAAGGACGGGCATTCTCGTGGGATTTCAAGTGCCGATTGAGGTGGTCTGCCCTTTCGTATGTCCTGTGACATATGCGACATTGATGGCCAGAGGACGAAGTCGGCGTTGAGGTCGAACCATGACCAGGTGCAGCTGCAGGTGCTGGTCCAGGCACAGATCCAGAGCCATTATTCTCTGCGGACAGGAACGATTGCCACTCTGGTGGTCCATTGCTAAAGCGCAACGTGGATGATTAGCCAAGGATCTCCTATATGAAAGCCTGTTCCTGTTCCTGTTCCTGTTCCTGTTCAATGTCCCAAAGCAAACTTAGAACATTCCCGGCATATATTAATCACACCAGAATACAGGGGCGACACAGACGCACGCTGGATGTGGGCGCAGAGCAGAGCAGAGCAGAGCAGAGCTTTGAGCCAAGAACCCACTTACCTCAGAGGCGATAGAGTTGTCTGAGAGCGAATCTGATGGGCTTCGGCACCCGATGCTGCTGCTGTCTGTTCCATAGCTAGCGGGCGGACTCCTGTTGATTTGGCTCAGCTCAATGTCGCAACGCAACCGGGTACGAGGGAGCAGTCAGGTCAGGATGACGGGGAAGGCAAGTGGAGGGCCTGGGGGAGACGAGGATATTAATGAGGGGTGAGATGCGACTTGCGAGGAGGTGCAGGCGGAGAAGGATGGGGAAGCGGCCCCTCACGGGATTCGCTGCTTGGCCTGGCTGGGCAAGTCACCACCCTGCTAGCCGGGCATACCTTGCCCCTTAAAGACTCTTCGAGAACGCCGAACATAGGTATTTACAATTTACTATGCCAGAGCCCAACATCCGCCCTGAAAAATACTACTACTCAAGACTTTGGTGCAAGATTGACCACCAGACTTGTTTATCTATTTGATGCTTGCGACTCTTACGAGACAAACTCCAGAAGGGTACCTTAAGGCGGCCTTATTTGGCGACGCTGTTGTGTTGTATTGATGCGCGAGATGCCCCCTTTAGGCCTCGCTTGCATGCTCTTATTGTGACAATCATGCCTCCCTCAATGGTTACCTAGGTACCTACCTACATTCGGAGCTGATCAACACTAAGCTTAAAGTTTCTAGGCAAGCAAGAGCATTGAAACAGGTGATATAAGGGGCTTGAAATTAGCTGTCACTTTGTGTCAAATACTTGTACTTCCATGGTCAAATGTCAACCGTTAGAGCCACGTTGTGCCACTGCCATCAAAGTGCACGATTGCACCAGAACTTCCAGCTATTTCTTTGAAACCGCCAGCAGATAGAGTTTGCTAGAGATTTAAGTAGGAGTTAGTGAGCATCACCTACTGTAGGTTTTGGGTCTCAGTTTGTACCACCAGAGCATCCTTTTCCCGGCCCTAGACCGCGGCACAGCATCTCTAATCACCGGACTCAGCTGCCGCTCAATGCACAGTTCTCAATTGGACAACAAACTTTTAGCTACATCTTATTTGAGATGCCAGCTATGTAGCGGGGATATTGGATCGGTGGAGATCCGGGGAAACGTGGAGTAGCTGGTGCGGCTGTGGTCCACCTCGTCCACTTACCGCGTTCCCTACTTGAACCCATGGGCGCCGCCTGCATCTTTAAAAATTAAGCATCGCCCGCTGGGACTCGGTACCGCGATTCGCATGCAGTCTTGCAGACCTCCTTCACGTACTGCTAACTTCATCTGATCCCAATTGCATCTGCCACCATGGCGTCTGCATCATTTTCAACATGCACCGCTGGTGATCCAAAGGTAATGATCATCCCTTACCAGCAAACGCGTCGTTGCTAACGTTCTGGACAGTTCTGGCCGGCCTACATCAGGCACTTTGTCCTTTTCAACATTTGTATCTTCGTGTTCCTGGGAAACATGTATACTGCGGGCATTGCGACAGGGTTCCCATCCCTGGCCATGGAATTCCACGTCGACTTCTCCAAGCTGCAAGACCAAATATCGTATCCCGTCCTCGCCCTGGGTGTCGGTAATATCATCTGGACACCGACAGCTGTCTGCCTCGGAAAGCGACCCGTTATCCTCGTCTCGACTGCTCTCTTTCTCGCATGCACGATCTGGAGTATCAAAGCGAAGACCATTGACAGCCTTCTGGCATCCAGAGTCATTGCTTGCTTCGGTGCCGGTAGCATCGAGTCCATCGGCCCTGCCATGATTGCAGACATGTACCGCGAACGATACTTTGCAACAGCTATGGCATTGTTCTCCCTCTTCCTGTCCGGAGGATCGCAAGTCGGACCCATGATCGCAGGATTCCTCATCACCGATAAGGGGTGGAGATGGTTCTTCATCCTCTGTGCAATCATCACTGCCGCCAACTTGGCCATGATGATTGTCTTCCTTCCCGAGACAAATTATCGACGCGTTCTTTATGACGGAGAAACAGCGCAAGAGGCCGACAAGCAAGCGGACGAAATGATACAACATGTTGAGAAAGGACAAGTGACCACAGTCGGAACTGCGGACACGCAGCTTAATCGCCCTTATGCCGGATCATATTGGAAAGACCTGGTGGCGTTCAAAGGCCGTGGAACTGAAGAAAGGGGATTGTTGGCGCTTGGCCTCGCCAATTCTCGCTTCCATTCCGATTTATCCTTGTCCCCCATGCACTCTTCGCTGCAGTCTCTTACGGTGTCATGCTCTCTGGGTACGCTCAAATCCCCCCTACTTGTAATGTTGTGAAATTCATGAAGGCTAACATCCGCATAGTGTCGTTATGATCTCCACTCTCGCACCTCAATTCCTCTCACCACCTCCTTATCTCTATAAGGCGTCTGGACTCGGTCTATTCTCATTGGCATCTTTCATTGGTATCATCGTCGGATATCCCATTGCAGGACCTCTGACAGATCTCCTCTCTCGTGTATTCGCAAGGAGATCTCGGGATGAGCACCACGTCCCAGAACATCGAGTGCCGGCACTGATTGTTCCCTTCATCGTCTGCCCACCGGGTCTCATGCTCTTTGCCTACATTATTTCAGAGCATAAGAGCGCGTACATCGCAGCAGTCGGCTCTGCACTACAAATCTCTGGACTTGTTTTCGTGCCATCAGTCGTCCTGTCTGTTGTCGTTGATGCTTGGCCAGCGAGCGGTTCGGAGGCTGTTGTGCTCATCAACGCTGGAAAGAATGCGGTTGCGTTCGGTATTACTCTTAGCACACCCAAGTGGCTGATGAGCGAAGGGTTGGTGAAGATGTTCTGGGAGATGGCTGGAATTCAATGGGCTGTTCTGTTTTTGGGTATTCCATTGTACTTCCTCGGTCCTTGGTTGAGAAGGAAGACGAGCGTCTTTGTTTGAGTGTATACAGGCTTGAGGCAAGAAGTATCGCATCTTTTTAGAGATAGTCCAAGCATCTGATTTTGATACCAATTGAATTATTCTTCAGAACACAAGATAAGCGCTGTAATAATGTCAAATGCGGACGGCCATGCCCTGAAGGGTAGCGAGATTCCGATAAGAGAGTGCCGTTGGATCGCTAAAATCGAACGAATAGGACAGGCGGTCACCCATCTCAGACCAACTGTTACCTTTTAGAAACCAACAGGACAGCAAGCTAGCATAATCCAATAATCCAGGAATTCATTCTGGCCTGATCTTATGTTCTTCAATTTTCCTCTATTCTTCTCCTTCGCTGTAGCACCATGCGGGCACAAGCGAGTCACCGCACATGGCGACTCTGCTTTCTTCTTGTTGTTGTTAGTGTACTACTTGCAAGAGCGACATCTTTCCATATTCCATCTCAAACATTAGATATCAGACCCACATTCAGAAGATCGTCTGAAAATGAAAATGTGAGCGAAGGACCCTGGATTGATGAATGTTGTTGGCCAGATGATACATGCCCCGAGCCAGACCCAACAACTCGCATCGCTTTGGACATTCTCGGCAGTCCCAGAAGTACAATCATGTGCTGGCCCAGCGTTGGTGGCATGATCATCGTTGACTACATTTCCAGCGTGGAGTTTCAGTACTTGGACCTGGACAAGCTTGAAATAAACCAAAGATCCTACAATTCCACGGAGGAAGATAACTTCTGCCGACAACTGCGAAGAACCGGCGGAAAGTGGTGGAAGAGCTATGACGACTGGGGCTGGGCGACCCAAATATCTTTGCGTCGTATGTCCCCAACTGAGAAAGAAGTACTTCACATAGGATGGCCGGAAACTGGAGGGGTGTGGCTGTTACGATTCGAAAACAAGTATCCACAAGTCGTCCGAAGAGGAACTCCAACAGAGCAAATGTACACAGCGATCATTCACAACGCAACGACAATGGAGGAACGTTGTAGAGCGATAGAAAGATGTGGGGGCGAATTCTTCGAAGATCCGCGAGACTCTCAGTACATCAGACCGCTATTAGATGGTTTCGGAGAACATGACGAGGAAGACAACGCCGAGTTTCGAAGAACGGAACGGGGAAGACCCTCAATGGTTGGTATGTTGAACACGTCCATGCCAAATTTATTCGCTAATTAGATACAGTTGGATTACATAGCCACACTATGATGCCTGTTCGAAGTACCGTCAATCTTCTGGCCAGTCTACAGATGAGTTGCGAACAAAACCCACTCAGCTCTCAATGTGCGGAAGATCAAAAACCAAAGAATGTCAGGAAGCCTTCATGCCCTGCCATAAAGTGCTGTAGTTGACTCGCCGCCCGACTACCAAACACCTTGACCTGCCTGAGAATTCTGGGCAGATGTGAGGGTCAGTATATACTTCCGGAACTCCCTTCACCAGATTCTCCAAAAAGTTGAAACCTAAGAATTCTAGGGCTTTCATTGCTATGAAAATGTGAACTGATCCAAAGATTCTTTCATGAAAGATCCAAGCACGCTATGCAGACACACACTCCACCTTTTCAATCTTGCTTCAGACCTTTGGGAAAATGTACTTTCCCGCCGCAATAGCAGACTTAATAGCCGCATCCTCTTTCAAATAGCTCCTCACCGCAGGCCCAATCTTACTCTGCGAGATCAACCCGGCAACCATATTCCCAAACACCACTCCCGCCGCCGGAGTCAAATGCGTCGAATCTCCCGCCGCCAAATCATAAGTCCTCGCATTCGCCTCTCCAATGCTATTCAAGTACTTCACCGAAGCAGCGTTCAGGTCGATGACAGCCGAGCCAATGTCGGATGCTGCTGCCAAGGCGGCTTTCACTTGATCCACGAGATTGTTCGTGATGGTTCCCGAGGAGAAGTGGCGTCTGGAAAGCGAGGTGACCAGGATGGGGGTTCCGCCTGCTGCAGTGACTTCTTTGGCTAGTGCTTTGAGATTGGCTGTGAACTTCGCGACGCTGATGTTCTTCTCTGGCTTTTGGTCGTTGTGGCCGAACTGGGGTTTTATTGGTCAGTTTGTTGAATTTCTTTGTTAAGGAGCTTGGTCGCCCGCTTGTGAATGTGCATTGCATGATATTGGTTTTGAAAGAGCAGACAAAGACATTCCGCAACATACCTGGATAGTGACATAAGGACTGTACGATCCCTTGTTCTTCTTGACTGCAGCAATCACTTTGGCCCAGTCACCTCCCGAAACAAAACTCTCAGTGGTAGCTCCGTTGTGCCCAAAATTTGTGCCGATGGCACCGCCGGTAAGTGTTGTCAAGAACCCATTCCCCCATCCGCCGCCTGAGGCGGTAGTTGAATCTCCGGCTAAGAAGAACGCAGGTGGTTTGGACTGCTTCTTGACTATGGAAATGGGCGATGCTGTTGCGAGGGCGGCAAGGCCGATCTGGCATAAGAGGGAGAAATGCATTTTTGCTAAGGGTAAAGAATGTCCGAGGGATATAAATGTATTCAAAAAGGTAAGATTACAAACACGGAAAGAACTGAACGTGGTAAGCGACTCGAAATTCTGAGCGGAAGGTCGAGACTATGTACAAAAGATGAACGTGGGCCGGACTTTTGAATACGAGTTTGCAATTGAATTTCTTTGCGATGAAATATGAAATACAAACTGCAAACTAAAATATACAAGTCATCAGTCGAGGAAATTAAATATTAATATAAATTTCTGAAGCAAGATCTGAGTTCACCAGGGAAGATCTTCCCATTGGCGGATTTGCTGGGAAACATATTTTCTTGGCGATGTTGCAAATTGAGGGGAAAGGTAAAGAAGACCCCGCGTGCCGGGATTTTAACGATCTGGTCGATCTGCTGGGCAGCCAAAGCCGAGACGCCGAGTGGAGAATTGGGTTGCGACATGGTATGAGATGAGATGAACTTTGGGGGAAAAATAGGAAGAATTTCTCCGGGATCAGCCGTGGCTGTTTTCCTCACGCGGACTATCGACTCCCTCTTTTTAGCGACAGGTAAGGACACATGATCTCTTAGCGAGAAGAAAACAACAACAGGTCATCGGCAAAATTAGAAATGAAGTCACCACAAGATAATGTGGGGCCGAAAATAGCGCTGTTTATGTTTCAAGAATCTGATATATTAAAATCAACATTTACAGTTCGAATTCCTCTTCCTTCTTCAACCAATTCCTCATCCAGTCCACAATGAAACTTGAAATCATCACAGTCACGACCAGCGTGACTTCTGAATCCATGCTAGACACCATCAGCCCCAAGCACCACAAGGTGAAAAGCATGGTGATGAAGATGATGATCCATTTCAGGAACTCGACCTCCATTGTAAGTTGTTGAGGTTGTGGCTGCGGCTGCTCCACTACTGGAGCTGAGAGCTGTTTCGGTTGTCTCGAGCTGGCTGTGAGGTGATCCTCGTAATGCATGTCAAGTTCGGGCACCGGACTCTTGGGTATACGGTAGTTGAATGCTTTGAATGTTTGCTCGCGAAGTTCAATTGCGTCTGTAGCCGTTGCACTCAAGACGAGGCGAGCTGGGTGAAAAGCTCGCAAGGTGGAGAGCCTTGGATCTATGAATGTAGAGCAAGGCGACGAGGGGCCATTACAGCTGCCAGATGGAGATGTAAACATCGTGATAATTCGTTTCGAACAACGGAATATTCCGAAGAGAACGAGGCGACTAATCACAGTAACAAGTGAGCGTGAAGTGATAGTTTTTGACGCCGGCGCCAGTAAACTGGAGAATGGACGTGGAAGAGGAAGGAAAGTCGAGTGAGTGTAGTGAGTGAGAACAGGGAGCCGAGAACTGGAGTTGTACAATCAAGGGATTATTCTGTGATCAGGACAGTACACTCGATATATAGGCAGATCTTTGTTGGGCCTCGAAATAAAGGGCCCATTGTTGACGATGGTGATAAACGCATTGTCATCTCGGCGTGAAAGAAAATGCACAAAGAAATGAGCAGCCAAAAATAGCACAAAGAACAGAACAAGAGGACTGCAAAGGGTAACTTTCTCCATGGAACAACACAATGGCATGTCTATATGTGAATGTAAGACTCCAGTTCTGAATGACTACCTGATCATCTATTTCACTTGGACTGAGCGTCTCAACTTGAACAGCTTTGCGAACCTCGTATATCAACGCAATATACCCCGGGAATTATCTCAGCCACTCTCAATCCCCAAGTTCATCACTGGTTCCTTGTGTCATTCCTAAGTTGTGATTTCGTTTTCCCGCCTTCACTATATAGCGTTCTGACTTGGAGACACAGATTACCGATTGATATACCAAGTCTAGGATATGTGCCAGATCTTCAACTATTCTGTATGTGGACACAGAGAAATCGACAAGACAGGCTGTAATAAGCCTGGCCCCAAGTCCAATTTCTGCAATCCAACACTCTATGCTCTAAAGGGCAAGTGTACCGATTGTCGACAGGAATACCTTGAACAAGTTGCGAGGAGACCAAGTGTTGATTTCCACCGGGCAACTCGCATAGCACGGGAACAAACAATGATTTCGCCATCTCGCCTCGCGGCATCTCCGAATATCAAGCAAAAGTTCACCAGAAAGTCACGTAGAAGGGTACTTCTGAACAAGCCACTCCCGCCGATCCCAGAGAACTCGAGTCCAATTGTGAGAGAGGAGAGAGGTTGGAAGGTCGGTGTGGGAAAGCCGCTTCCTAGTCAGCCGTACCCAATAAAGGCAGTGAGAATTCCCAACTGGGAGACTTCGAGTGAACCTGTAATGTCAACATCCAGCGTGCACGGTAGTCTCGCAGTCGCTACCACTGCGTACGTGACGAGATACGCTCCTCCTCATAAAATAGTGTCGATACCGCAGCCGAAGGTGAGTGCTCCTTCTGCCCTGAAGACCAGCATGCCACAGAACACTGTAAGAAATCCCCTCCAGTTGAGCGAAGAATCCAGACACCCACTCAGACCTCACCCTGTGCCTCCTGTCACCTCTGTATCGCAAGATACGGCGATAGACGCACCAGAGATCGAGCTCACGATTCATCGACTACAGTCCTGGGAGACTTTGAATATAATGAGAGCAGCCTTCGATGGTACCAAGGTATTTCACATCCCAGCTGTGTCGCCGCCAAACTTTGGGCGAAAGGTTCTGCCAAATTATGTAGTCCCCGCCTATATGACACTCCCCTCGCAGGTGGCGGAGCCGAGAAGGGAAGTGGACGAGGCGTGGCAGCGACTACAGGCTGAGTGGAGCCCGAGATCACCAACAACACAAGAGGAGCTCTTCCTGGAGGTATCAATAGGGGCATCAATGAAGGAAGGCACACTGAGCCAAGGTGGGCTGCCCTCCTCTCTGACGCCTCCAGCACCACAGGGGAAGAAAAGTCTCACCCGAATCTCAACAACGTTCAACCGTTTCAGCGTGACAGGCGACGAGCTGTCGCACCGTGGTGATAGCCCTGCGAACAAAACCTACACCGCATACCTTGGCGCAGCTCCAAAAACAAAAAGCACTCCAGAAAACCCGCTGATGTCCTATGCTGCCCACCAGGCTCGTCGCACAATGACCGTGGGGCTCGACAGTCGCAACCAACCCGCTGCTCCCAACTACAGAGATATCGCGACTTTGAATACCGTACTCAAGTCCAAATACACCTCGCGAGTCCAACCACACTATGTGCCAGATGAGTGCATGCCTTCCACACCAAGAAGAAGTAGATTCTTCACAACTGAGGACAGCCAGTCAAAACTTCTGACAACGTACAAAATGACTCCTACAGCAAGTCGCCAAGCATCGAGTGGCTTCGTCAGTGCTAACTCAAACAGAAACACGTCCACCACAATCAGCCAGGGAAACGGAAAGGGAAGGAGCATCTCAGAGCTCTCAGAAAATCTTAAATTGGCCGTAGCGCCATATGACGGAACACTGATCGAGCTTGAGGCGCAGGTGCCCATGACAATTCTGACACAGGAATGTAAGATGTCTGCGCGGTTGACCACAGTCGGTATTTACGACCGCTGGGATCTAGTAGAACCTGCGCCATGCGTAGTCGCTTAACTGCCAGGGACGAGCGTGGGGAGAGAACCAGTAGATGTCAATCCATTTGTCGGCAATGAGTTTCAACGTATAGTCTTGGGGACAGCCCTTCGAAACTCGTAAGACAAGGATAGTGGCACATCATTTCATTAGAGGCGTCATGGATTTCGATCGCGCTGGCCTGGCGGCAGTGCTTCGAAATCTCAAGAGGAGGAAAAGCGAATATCTGGTCTTGCAACCTGTGCAAGCGTCAACTAACCTGATCGACTTCCAATGTTTGTTTGCCATCCATTTTTAGAGCACCTAGTGCGTCGGGAGTTCGATCTGAAATTAATACATTGGATATTAAGACCCTGCTACCCATACTCCTAACTCCCTATTGTGACATACTTCAAATTTATCTATCCTTCTCGGCTGTTGCCTCGAGTTGTAGTGGTACAGCGTCGCTTGTTCTCAACCATTCACCGTTGAATGCATTTATGAGCCAATTATTAAGTTCTAGAAAGTAGTTAGCACTGGCCCCACATTCCTCGCGGGTAGCTTACTATCATATACGATTCGGTTGGCGTTGTGGAAGTAGATCCCGTGGTCGCTATCAGGGAATACATGCACATCATAATTCTCAACCCCAGACAGATCCAGGCGGTCCAACAAGGTGAGGGTATTTTGCATGTGCACATTGTCGTCTGCAATACCGTGCATGATCAAGAACCTCACATTCTGGTGCAGAGCAGTCATGTTACTAATGGTCGAATTGTCATATCCACCGGGATTGTGTTGAGGTGTATGCATATATCGTTCGGTGTAAATAGAGTCGTAAAATCTCCAATCCGTGACAGGTGCAACGGCCATTCCATACGAGAATGTCTGTCCAGCATCCTGCTCGAGAGTCTTCAGAGTCATGAAACCCCCATATGACCAGCCCCAGATAGCCATTCGCGATGCATCGACATACTTTTTCTTCGCCCAGATTTTGGCCGTTTCAATCTGATCGCGAGCTTCGTAGTATCCAAGATTGCCACGGATGATGGTGCGAGCCTTTCGTCCAATAAATCCGGTGCCTCGGCCGTCCACAGTGACGACAATATAACCCAGATTAGCCGCCACATACGCTTGAAAGTCAACACTGAAAGTTTTGGTCACTGTCTGAGATCCAGGCCCGCCGTAGAGATAGAATAGTACCGGGTATTTCTTCTTCTCGTTGAAATGGGGTGGCCTTCTCTCGACAACTTGAAGCTCAAAGCCATCAATATTCACGGTTGAAAAGATCTTGTGAGGCAGTTCGTATTTCTTGGCCATGTCAGCGAGCCCTAGGTTCTCCTCAATCACTTGCGTGTAATGATCGGAATTACTTGGCGTGCTGATAACTTCTTGCCAGGGTATGTTGGGACCGTCATAATCCAGTAGAGCATAAGCTGCACCGCTGGAGAATGAGACGCCGTAATGCCCTTCTTTCGACGTATCTGTTAGAGGCTTGAGATCTGTACCATTGAGAAATACACTGTAAACGTGGCGCTGGATAGGCGACTCCTTTGTCGCAACAAAATAGACCAAGTTCTTCTTCAGGTCAACAGCTGAAGGAGCATCAACTACCTCCCAGCTGCCCGATGTGAGTAGAACTGGAGTTGGATTATCCAGAGGTGTAAAGTATCCAATATGATCGTAATTCTCGTGAATCACGGTGTCAATGTAGCCATCCAAGGGGCGGCCATTCGCTGGATCCGCTGGAACATACTTGGTTTTCTGGGATACCTCAAACCATCCGCCATCAAGCTTCTGAACATCTTCAGTCCGTACAGTTGACCCGGCTCGAGTAGCAACATCGACAAGGACCACACGAAGAACATCACTCTCTCGGTTTGTTTCTCGAATCAGTGCTTTCCCAGTTGATCCAGCCCAGACCACTTCAGTGATGAGCAAGTCATCTGGCGCAAAGGATCCGGCGACTTTGACTTCGAAGACATCGCCCTTGGCAACATCGTAGAATTGAAGGTCAACAGTTGGATTTGGGGCACCAGCTTTCGGATATTTGATCTCCCTGACTTCTGGATAGTTCTCCTCGCCTGGAACTGGTTGAACTCCACTAGGTCGGGAAACAAAGTATTGAATTGGATATTCTGGGACTTCGGATTCGTTGGTTCGTAGGAATGCGACGTACTTTCCATCTTCAGCCCACCATGTTGCACTGTTCCCTTGGAAGACCTCTTCCTCATAAACCCAGTCAGGAATGCCGTAGAACAGATTTGGGCCGCCGTCCGTCGTTAATTGAGCAACCTTTTTATCGGATAGTTTTCGAAGAAAGAGATTGTTATCTCTTGTGAATACCACAGCATCACTCTGAGGACTCCAGCTAGCCAATTGTACCCGGCCATCGAGATTCTCGGGGTCCAAAGCTTCCGCAGATTGAGTCTCAACATCGAATATCCAGTATTTTGCGTAGAAAGAGTGTCTCCAGTTAGACTGGTAGTCGGTCGCAATGAGGACTTTTTTCAAGTCCTTGCTGGGAAACACTCTGCTGGGGAAAAGTGACCGATCCCCGACATTGAATCGGCCACTCTTCATCAATGTCTTTGTTCCTTGCGCGCCTGCCTCTGCACTGGTGCCTCTGACATCCTCGACCACCAGGTACTCCTTTCCAGCAGCATTTTGTTCCAGGAGCAGTCCATCCTCTCCATTCGCGCCCTCAATCCAGCTTATCCCATGTTTTGTGGCTCGCCATGACCCGCCCATGACCTGGTCCAATGTGACCTTCTTCCCTGTACCTGTAGTCGCAGTTGCAGTCGGATCGTGAGGCTTCGAGGAGACATGTCGATAGGATTGTTTTCCCAGAAACATAACCAAGGCCAGCAGCCATGCGCCAATGAACACTCCTCCAACAATCCACAGTAAGCGTCTAAACTTTCTATCCACCGTCTTCCCAGTCGCGTTTTTCAAAAAAGGCCCAGTTTCGAGATCATAATCGTCCTTCTCTTCGTCATCGTGGGAGCTTGTCCCATGCTCATTGTCTGCGTAGCCTCTCGACTCGCTCCTCGGAGGAGGGAATTTGGGGGTCACCATACTTTTCCCATTCAGTGCCTTCTCGTCGTCTGCCTTCACTCTTTGGCCAATGCGCTCGAATACCAGACTTGTCGTCGATGCAGAGGAGATGGAGTCTTCAGACCTGCGACCAGTTTCGAGCGGAATGAGGTCTGCTGTGTCTTCGTGGTGGTGCCCAGCCATGATCACCGATAAGAGTTTCAGCTCCCGTTCGAGCTGTCAGAGCAAATAGATCCGTGGCAACATGTGCAGTCTTTCAAGGTCCTTTGTTACCCATGGCACAGAAGAAAGAGAGATCGGGGGGTATTCGTTGACCAATGAAGCTATTGAGAGCCAGTTGAGGTATCACAAGAGAGGTGTTGTCTTTGTTGGTTGGCTTGGCGCGAATCAGCCGAAGTCGAAGTCTAAATTTATCCCAGCCAAATCGCTTCCTTTCCGTCCAATGAATCCTTCTATCGAGTCAACTTGTAATTACAAAACACACAGTCTCTGCGCTTGTTAGGAAGGTTAGACTACACTGCTAACTACCTAACTACCTTTGGAACATCATTGAGGGACATCGAGCTGATTTAGCCTTCGTGACCTTCGGGCCGCGACTTAGAAGCACACTGGGTCCAACAGCAAGGCTAGCACGTAGCCATCGAATTGAACCAAGAGTTGTCCACCACAGATACTAAAGGAGAGAAGAATGTTCTCTTCTAAAAGTTGTAGAGCACACTCCATGTTAATTATCTCTTCCTGAAGGTCTACTCGACCTCCTGTTGAAAACATGGTATATCCCATCACGACCAGGGCATGAACGCCAGGCTCTCTGGTAAACAGGTCTTCAATCAAAATGCTGTCCAAGTTCAGTGCCGTTTTTTTGGTTTGCCATGCTACCTTACTCTTGGAGTCCTATCTCTCGAGTACCTTGAGCTCCTCTTCACATGGGAATCTATCTTCAAGCTGCAAAGCGGGTACCTCCAATTTGGAGCCTGTCCTACAACAAGTCAAGGTTGAGCATAGCGGAATAGGCTGATAAATAGAAGGAAGCAAGCAACCTGGAGTTGTGAGTGGGTATTCTATCATGTATTTTTCAACGTACAGCTCGAAGCGAGCTCAATGAGACGTTCATGCAGGTCACATTGCCTGCCTAAAATACCTATCAAATACTGGCCTCGCCACCTCTTGTCCAACAGACCCTTCAAACCCAACTTCTAAAAGCTCAAACAGATTTGCAGAACTGAGCAATGCTACTCATCGATCTTTCTCCAGAAATTATTAACCTCATAGTTCACTTTCTGGGCCTGTCAGGCAAGCCACTTGATCTGTGTGGTCTGGCTCTCTCATGCCGCTTTTTGTCCGTTGTGGTCCGACCTGCCATCCCAAGTATTGTAGACCTTAAACTGCCTTCAAGCCGGTTATCCCTTCTACAAAGATCTATCGATGAAGACCCATCTTATGGTCATGGAGTACGATCAGCCACACTCCAACGAGACAATCGGCGTGGCAGCGTCGATGAGACTGAGACCCGCGAAGCTATCGAGACATTCCTGCTCAGTACTCCCGCTATAAGGGACTTACACCTGAATGAGTTCTACATGCCTGGAGTAGCGAGATTCGTTCTTTCTACGAGTCTAACTCTGTGGACGACTTTGAGAAAGCTCAAGTTGGCTGATCCCCAGATGAATTTCACAGAACTGGTGGACCTCCTGTCACGGCACCAATTTCGCCATCTCGAGGCTGCACACTTGAACATTATGGAAGTCCTTGAACCTCCCCGTGAAACTCACCCACAGTCTGGTCTGACGTATCTTGATCTTCGGAAATCAAGAATAGAGGATTATGTACTTGGCATAATCCTTCGCCGTCTGCCCGCTGTTCACACAATCCGCTACCGCCTTCCACGCAGCGTTGAACGACAGGCGACGGCCACTGCTGCACAAATGAACGCCAATCATCTTATATTCCCAAATCGAGTTGAACTAGCCCTGTTGAAAGCCTCAAAGACGTTGACAAGACTGGATCTCAGCATACTGTATCGAAGGGGCCGTCTTGTTCCAGATCCTGCGAGGATTGATCTTAGTGGAATGACCGCACTCAAGGAGCTCAAAATATCTGCTTTGTATTTCTTCTTAGTACTGAATGGTGGTAGGGGTGTTTTAACAGATCACCCCTCTCGGAACGGCTTGTACAAACTGCTGCCACAATCTCTTGAAGCATTGCAGGTTAGGTAGCCCTTTCAGCCGTCAAAGATTTTGCTAAATTTTTGGTATGCAGATGCACTTCCCAAACGAAACAGAGATCTTCTATCCAAATCCTGGCCAGGGATCACCTGAACGAGACCGCTTTGTTAATGGCGACATGGACGCATCTTCCTACGAATGGATATTGGAACTTGCAACTTTTCTGCCATCACTTCGCTATATTTTTATGAATGAAACCCATTACAACCCTGGTCGACCCATGAATTTCGATCTGGAGAAATGGGATGCGCCAGGCCCAATTAAGATTCTGTTCGAGGAAGCTGGTATTGACGTGGACATTCGTGTAAGGGTGCCGAGAATGATTGGGGTTGGGTCGGCTTTGAGGGTGCGTGGCTCAAGGCTACGAAACTTTTGACATTTGTTAACACTTCGATAGGGAATATCCGACCTGCCGGATCTATTTGATTGATTGTCCTTCAAAATGATTACATGTAGCCACAGGGGAAACAACAAAGCTCTCGTACAGTGCTTAGGTGGTGTGAAACTTGCCTCATCGGGCGAAGTCATCGCCTCAAACAACGATAAGAAGTTCTATGCATACATTATTGGTATCATTTACCGTCACAGAGGCGAAGTGTAGACAGTCTTCTAAATTGCGGACGCAATCTGGTTCAAGACCTTACCAGTTGGTATAGGTTGATGTTGAGCAAGGCTTATGATGCCAGTTCGCATTCTCATATTGTAAGAAAGCAAGATAGATTAAGTTTTTAAAGTAACAGTGAGATCAAATCAAAAAATACGATTAAGACCGAAGCCCTTTCTGAGGATTTTACCTGTCTAGGGACATGCTTTTTGGAATCTTTCCCCGAGATCTCTCCAAGCCACGACTTGTGGTCATGTGATTTGAGACTTACCGTTTCTGAATGATAGCAGCAGTAACATAAAAGACCCATCAATCTTCCAGTCAGAATGGAAACCCTTTCACTGCGTCTCATGTTGAAAAGAGTAGTAGGAAGTCCTGAAGGGGTTCCAGCCAAACCATTGACGCTCTCTGGCATGGAACCCCCACTCTCCTCCTTGGCAAGTACGCTAGAGCGGATAGGTTTTCATTCTGAAAAGTAGCAGAATAACAGCATTTTCGACATCATCACACATGACAAGGCCCGCTTAGCTCAGGGGTAGAGCGCATCACTTGTAATGATGAGGTCGCTAGTTCGAATCTGGTAGTGGGCAGAAGAGCCTTGATGTGTTATTTTTTTGTCTTTTTTTGCTCTGGCCAATCAATCCTCCTATTCTAGGTATGTACCAGAAGCACAAGGTAAGCAACAGTTCACTATTTTTTCTTGAGGAATATATTTACTCTTGCGATCACACCGACTCTTAAAGAAGAAGAAGAAGTATTATATGTGTTCTGGGGTTCATTCATCTGGCCTCTCTTTGATTGTTTTTTACCTCCGAATTCACAGAACTAGAGACCGCGCCAAGGAGTGCGTGGGGCAAGATTTCCTAACCGAGTTCGTCTGACTGGGCCACAGCTTAGGTCTCCAGGCAGTTATCGAGTGCTTTGAAGGCGCTCCCTCCTAAGTAATTCAAGATTGATAGTCTCATCCTCAGTACGCACACCCTTCCTCGGCAATCATTTTGTATGAGAACAATATTCCTTTTACCTCTTATCTTCAAATATTCAATGAGGTCTTCAGACTGCTCCCTAGGTCCGTTGAACCATGGTTTTCGGCATCTTCCGCCAAATCTTATTCAGGCAATAATACATAGGAGATTTATCTTAAGATCCAACTGTTTTAACTTTATGACTATGGAAGAAGGCAAATACCTAGGCACCTAATGAAAGCTTTCAAAGCTAGGGTACATCCCGATCACACCTATCAAGCCATATTCACATACCCTCCATCAACAACGAAAGAAGTGCCATGTACATAACTCGCAGCCGGACTGACCAAAAACAAAATTGAATCCGCAACCTCGTCAACGTCACCAATTCGCTTGAAAGCTGTGCTGTCAGTGGCAGCATTCCTGGCCTCCGGGTTTCCGGAGACAGCTCGTTCGAGCAATGGTGTGTCGATAGGTCCTGGACAGACGGCGTTTATGCGGATCAAAGAGCCTCCATATTCATTGGCTGCGAGGAGGAAGATCAGTACGGGGCTTCGCGAGGGGCTTAAAGATAAGGAGACGAACCTGCAGTCTTTGTGATACCGAGAGCAGCGAATTTTGATGCATTGTACTCGACTGAGCCTTGGGGTGGAATAATCCCAGCGATAGAACAAACATTCACGATAGATCCACGACCGAGTGTACGAGATCTGGTGGTTCCTTGGACGACGATGACATTTTGTTTGAGCATGACTTGGAGGGCAGCTTTTGTGTGGTACAAGACGCCTCTCGCGTTGGTGTTTTGGATATTGTCGTATGCTTCTAGGTCATTGTCGGCAATGTTGCCGAGGAGGGAATAAATCTGGATATCTCGTGTAAGTATATGCATACGTTTTGAGAGAAGACGGATATCTCACCCCAGCGGTAGTAACGCTGTAGTCGATCCTTCTGAATCTGGTAACGGCAGCTTGGAAGAAGTCGTCAACACTTTCCCAGCTCCGTACATCAACGTGAGATGCTGTGACAGCGAACTTGGGGTTTGTGGCAACTTGTTCGGCTTGTTTCGCTGTTTCTTTGACTCCTGGAGTGTTGAGATCTCCCAATGCTAATCCTTGAACACCGGCGCGGGCGAAAGCGAGTGCGGTTGCTCTTCCCATACCACTGGCTTCAGGCAATCAGCACGATCGATATTGGTAATTTGAACTGGGAGAGAATACTCACCAGAGCCGATTATTATCGCCGTTCCTGTCAAGTTGAAATTGGACATTTTTGAGTGAAGGTAAACTTGGAAAAGAAGATGAGTTGTATTGACCAGAACTATTCTTGAAGAGGTGCTGGAGATTGGATCCTTGTGTATAGATTGAGCTATTCGTCTTTCAAGCTATGGATAAGAAGACTTTTATATGTCTATTATTATTGAAGGCTGTGCAGTTGCAGCTCTGGTGCCCGCCGTAGGTACCCGCCATGCACATCATAGCGCTGAGATTCTTACGGCCCAGGAAGTTTGGTTGGTCGTGTTACAAAGAGTAAACGACCAAATTTGAAAGTTAAGAGCCTTGCAGTTCCGAGGTAAGGAAGGCGTGGTCAGAATCGCTGTGAGGCTGAGAGACCAGTGCCACATCTCACATCAGCCAATCAGTCTTTTCAGAATACCAAAAGTACATTCTGCAACGATTCAGTCAGATGAGATGCTATTCAGACGAGCTCGTTCCCTATGAAGGAACCTTGTCTGACGAGATCTTGATCACCTGGTGCGAATCGTCAGATTGACAAAAGAGAAGAGAAAATGAGCATGTCCGCGCCTCTCCTACCCTCAGCTCCTACCCATGCGAAGCTGAGAGCAGGGCGACAATCGTAGAGAAGAAGACCCACGATGACACATTTTGTAAGCAGCATCCCTTCTAAAAGTTCCTTGGAACAATCGAGGTTGGGGTTGAAGCTTTCCACCCTCACATTTCCTCGTTCAAAGGCGAGATGAGATAACTCCGCCAAAAGCTCAATCTCAGTATAATCAGGAAGGGAAAGAATGGTGAAAGTCGAAAATAAGTAACATAAAGCAAGTCGAAAAGAGAACAAAATAATGGATGATGTATCAACAAGTCTCGTGGCGTTTCCGACAATTTCTTGACTTGTCCAAGGGAATTCGCAACCGCCCAGCGGAACTTGGAATGACCAGGCATCAACACTGTATCTGCGCTGGGAGTCAGGTGAATACAACGGTAATATTCCGGAATAAGATCAGACTACGATGACATTTTGACGTTGAATTTGTATCACCCTGGCGACTGAGGCTGGGTGACCGCATATTTAAGGTCTTGATATCGCGTCCTTCAATGAGCCTTTGCCATAGGATTGCCTTGATATCACTGTCCTTCAATGAGCCTTGGCCAAGGCAATCCTATGGCTCGATACCGACTGCAACAACTTGTTCGTATATCTGTTGAGTCCGAAAGGCGTAGATTCCCCTTGCAATAAATAATCAAAATTGTCACACGAGCCTAGCTGCGATAATATCGATGACGCGATCCTGGGTTGAAGCTTGAATGAGTGTACGTAGGAAGAGGCACATTCCACATCTTTCGAAGATATTCCGAGGATATTTAAAATGCATGGGGGCTTCGCCGTCCATCCAGAGTAACGGACCTGACACTGTGTGAAGGATGTTGTTGATGGAGTTCGACATCTAGCTTCCATGGGGAATGAGCTGCATGTGCGTTCTGAATACTTCGCAGGTTCTTCAAGACCTAAGTATTTTACAGCACAAGGCACCAAACCTCGCTTCTTTCTAGTCCGAGGAACTGGCACTCAACTCTCAACTCCCCCCGTATTTCTGATCTTGAAGCAGCAAATCCATGCGCTTCAAAGACATTCGTATTGATTCTTACACAAACTTTCGACTTCACGACCCGAAAATACCGCTCTGCCGTTCTTTTCAGAAGCCGTATGGTAGCCGGCAGCATGTTTTGATTGGCCTCCGGCTACTCAAAATCCGGGGTTGTGAACATCTCAGGACATGAGCCCGACTTGGCCAATACCCTTTCTTGACTCGTATGTAGATAACGCGCGAATAAAGATCATATTTCCGACCTGAACAAGGTACAGGCACAGTTTTCCGGCTGCTGACGGCTATCGACCATATCTGAGCTCTCGCCTGTTCCCCTTTTCGGTCGTTCGCCTCATGCGGAGCCAGTCCCTCCGCATCCCATCACATCCAATTCGAGCTACAGCTACCGACCCAAGATCGAGGAAGCACCACGTTTCGGTGAGATAGCTACTTGGCTGCAACGCTGATCTTCTGCTTGGCATCTTTTCAGTCTTGTCTATCCAACCAGACGCGTTGTTCTGAATCATTCGTAGGCATGTCAGATTCTTGCCAAGCTGTCACTATGCTTCTCTGTTTATCCGGGGCCCAAGACCCAGTCACGAACATGGCCGGAAGTTTAACGAGGCGCGGGGTATCACTACCCCGGACTGGGGAACATGTTGATACAATATCCACTCCGGACACTATAAGATATCCATGGCCCACGTTTCTTTGAGTTGGGCTTTCTTCGGTGTCCGTCGTCATTCTAATCATCAACATCGAATTTGATCCGCAATCATGCCTATCCTCGATCTTGGTCATGAAGCCGATCCCGTATTGACTCGGGTTGTCGATGAAGATAAGGTCAGATGGTGGGTATTTTCCGACTTTATGCACCATTGAGAAACTGTCCAAATATGCATTAATCTTACCCAATAAACTGCTGATTGCGAGATTCTAGGTGGAAGAAGAAGAATCTGCGCTATCTTTACTTCCTCTTGTACCCCACTTGCATGGGTATCGAGATCACCAGTGGATTCGACTCTCAGATGATCAATGGACTTCAATTCATCCCCACCTGGAACAAATGTCAGTCCTCCTAATCGTAGGCCCTGCAGCATTGTACTAACATGTATATAGACTTCGGCGAGCATTCTGTTGATGCAACAGGCAAAGATGTTTGGGCAATCGCAGGTCCTTTGCTCGGCATGATCTCTGCATCCTATAACCTTGGCGCCATCTTCGCAGTTCCTGTTGTCCCTTGGGTTGCACAAAAGGTTGGTAGACGTTGGTCCATCTTCATCGGCTCGGTATTTCAGTGTGTTGGTGCAGTTATCCAAGGATTCTCACAGCATGGTTAGTCAATCCACTCCTACCAAACATATCTGATACTGACGTTCTTCAAGTGGGCATGTATATTGTTGCTCGCATGATCCTTGGGTTCGGCATCGTCTTCTGTCTTGTATCTGGCTCATCCATGTTGGGAGAGCTTTCATATCCCAAGGAACGTCCATTCATGACATCCATGTTCAACGCTTCTTGGTTCGTCGGATCTCTCATCGCCTCGGGAATTGTGGTCGAAACTGCCAAGATTTCAAACGACTGGGGCTGGAGAATCCCATCACTGCTGCAATGTGTTCCCTCGCTCGTACAGATTGTTCTCATCTTGTAAGTTCTCTGAAGCCGAACTAATTAATTTGGCGGTTGCTGACGAGCAAAGCTTCATCCCTGAATCTCCTCGTTACCTGATTAGCAAAGACAGAAGAGACGAAGCCTTTGAGATTCTCGTCAAGTATCACGCAGAAGGAGACCGCGAATCAATTTTCGTCAAGGCAGAGATGGTACAAATCGAGACTACCATCCAACTGGAAGCCGAAGTAGCTAAGCAATCCTGGTGGGACATGGTCGCAACTCCTGGAATGAGGCGCAGAACATCTCTCGCTGCTGCCATGGGACTCTTCACTCAATGGTCCGGAAACACCCTCATCTCATTTTACTTGGGCAAGATTCTCGTCATGATCGGCTACACGGATACACACACCAAGACAATGATCAACCTCGGCAACACAGCATGGAGTTTCGTCAACGGTACAGCCATTGCCCTTATCTCACCGCGCTTCAAGCGCCGAACTATGTTCCTCACTGGAGCTATTGGTATGCTGGCTGTGTACGTCTCATGGACAATCGGCATGCAACAAACCATGAAGGGTCTGGAGCCAGGGAACAAGCCCAACAAAGCTGCTGGTATCGCGGTCCTTTTCTTTATCTACTTCTATTCACCGTGGTACAACATCGGAAATAATGCACTCGCATACAGTAAGTCACTTGCTTCCATCATTTCGTGCTCATACTAACCTCTTGCCAGCTTACATGGTCGAACTCTTCCCCTACGCCGAGCGTTCTCGCGGTATCGCCGTTGAGCAATTCTTCGTCCGAGGTGCCGGCTTCTTCACAACCTTCGTCAATCCCATTGGCATGGACAACGCGGGCTGGAAATATCTCATCATGTACATCGTGATGATCCTGCTCGAGATCTGCACAATCTACTTCTTCTACCCTGAGACGCAAGGTCGTACTTTGGAAGAACTGGCGTTCTTGTTTGAAGATGAGGCGGTTGCTGAGAAGGCTGTTATGGCGGTCGAGAAGACGATTCATCATGAGGGTGGAGATTATAGGGATGGTGGGGAGAAGGGTGTTGATATTGTAGGACATGTGGAGGAGACGACGCCGGAGAAGAAGTAAAGTTGGTTATTATGGGAGGAGATCGATTGATCTCGTTTCTAGGCGGAGATTGTAATTAGTGTGATTAGGACCTTTACTTTCAAGGTGTGTACAGGCCAAGTACTACAGATTGATAGTCCAATTCATGATTGTTGTTGGCTCTGATACATGACTGCACATCGATCGACGGGACTAGGGGACCCGTACCACAATGCTGGAACACTTATAATTGTCCCACCACCAATGTACGCAAATCTTTACCTCCAAAGGAAAGATATGCTCAGGTACTAGATATGCATTGTCGATCTGTACATCAAGAGCTACATGGAGATCGGCATCAGGGTCCAGGAAGTTGTGGATACATTACGTCCTTTACGACAGAGGACAAAGGACAGTCCCTCAAGGTAAGAAATCAACTACACCCAATACTTTGTATAACTGGTTGTACACTTCCAGTTCACACATTGATGCGGAAGGACATTTTTGCCTCTTGTGAAGTTCATTAACTATACATTCCCACTTGAATTTTGTCTTAGAGGCTTAGACTTCAGCAGTTACAGCACCATTTTAAACCTGACAATTCTCTCCCCTCAAAAACCCCTGTCTCATCTATCATGTACTTCCAGCACTCCCTCCCACTCGCCCTTCTAAGCATCGCCACCCTCACATCTGCCCTACCAAGCCCCTCTCCAAATGTGGATCTGAAAGTCACAATCGCTGTGCCCGTTCGTTCTTCCTCCCTTTTCTTTCCGTACATTAAAGAGAACGTGTTCCCAAGTCTGACGCATAGATGACGGAATCCCAGAATCACCAGCATAACTTTCCTCTCAATGTAGAGGTAGGGAGTGAGCAATAATGCTCGGCTCTGCACTGTACGTCTTCCTTCCCTGTCCTCTTTCCAAACCAGCACCCAGAAATCAAGTCTCCAAGATCGGTTGACTCAATCTATCCCTCTCCAAGACGATGTCTGAATGATACAAGACTTCAGTTTTATCACTCCCAGAATGTATAGTAACTATGCTGATCTAATTTCCTTGCTTGCTAGATGGATGTCGTCAAGATAGCGACTGCTGCAAAGGCATGTCTTGTCAATCTGGGTACGATGAGGATGCGGGTGGGTATTTGGCTTGTGAGAAGTGAGATAGGTTTGAATAAGGTGAGTGGGGATGAAGGGTTGGATGGGGAATGGTTATTGTGAGTGACATGGATGGTGATGGAGATGCAAGGGAAGATGGAACTGGATGGATTGTCGGGTGCAGAGAAGTGAGATAGGGTATGCGTAAGGTCACGCGAAGAATCAAGTTGGGGCGCTATTCTTGGACAGTGTGGATGGAAAATCAACGCTTCGTTGTCTCGTTCTCTCAGTCCCTCGTGCTGCCGTGGCTTTTCACTTTTCACCTACACTCGGTTGCTCGTTACCAAAATCCAAACTGTACTCCAATCTACCTCCCCTCACTCACTCCAACATCTCTCCCATCCTCCGATTCCCTGACAATTTATATTTACTTCCTCCATTTGCCTTTTCCCTTCCGTCTGCCCTTTCCCTTTCCCTTTCCATTTCCCTTGCCCTTACCCTTGCCCTTACCCTTGCCCTTATCCTTGCCCTTGCCCTTTCCCTTGTCCCCAGACTTCCCAGCCTTCGCCCCAGCCTTCTTCCCACCAACCTCAACACCCATCATATCTCCCATCGTCCCTAACACAACTAACAAATCCTCCTTCTCCACCGGTCTCGCTCTTCCTTTCTTCACCACCTCACCAGCCATCTTCTTCTCCTTCTCCTTCTCCTTCTCCTCCTTCTCCTCCTTCTCCCACTTCTCCGCCTCCGCAACTCCCTCATGTACCAACGCGCTCACCACCGTACTCTGCACTTCCATCTGCTTATTCGCTCGCTTAACCTCCTTTCTAAAAACCTTCGCATTCTTAACATCTCGATACAGATCCGCCACATGAGCCATCGAGACCTTAACCTCCTTGAAGAAATCCATCTTGTGAATAGCCTGGACACGGATATCCTCTCTGAGGACGCTAAACGCACGGTCATGAACATCTTTGTTGATTTTGAGGAATTCTCTGATCCGGCCGGTGAATGTGATTGTTCCTGGTCCGGTGGGCTTGGTGGGCGTGTAGACGAAGTTGGACTTGTCGGAAGGGATGAGACCGTCCTGTGCCATTCGGAGACGGAGACGGATGATGGAGTAGGAGAGGTTGTGAGTGTAGGAGTCCTTGACGGCTTGGGCGTCTTCGGTTGCTTTGTTGTGTTGGGGGCTATCGTGCACGCGTTCTAGGTGGTAGTTGATGGCTTTGGTTTTGGCGATAACGACCGAGTTGGCGAGGCTGGTGTTGTATTCGGCCAGGTTTGTGCGTGCTACTTCGAGAGCGGTGAGTATCTCCGTCTCGGTGTTGGTCTCGGGCTCCTCCTCCTCGTCTTCGTCCTCGTCCTCGTCCTCTTCCTCTTGAGCGCCGGTCTCAACGCCGGTCTCCTCCTGGTCTGGGACCAATGTCGTGCTTGATGACGAGCGGGATCGTGAGCAGGAATACTCATCCCAATCATCGTCGTCGTCATCAGAATCTTCGGAATCGTCCTCGAAGACGACGTCCATATCCTCCCACTTCTTTCTCTCCTGCATGATGCGCTTCAGATCCTTCTCCAAGCATTTATCCCAGAACTCCTCGCAAACTAGACGACGGTCATACTCATCAAACGTCTCCTCCTTTTCTCTCCACTCCTGTACCGCCTGGATGAGGTCGTCTTGCTCTTCCTCACGCCACGCGACATAGTCTTCGAACCACGGGTCCGATAGATCCTGGAAACCTTCAATGAGCTCGCAGGTTACTCCCGAAGGATTGGTGAGGCGGATTGCGGGGGGTTGGTTGACTGGTGGTGGTGTGAGGTTCTTCTCGGTCATTGCCATGGGGCGGACTGTCCAACTGCACTTGTAACCGAGGGTTCTAGGTCGCATGGCCTCAAGCACGTTGTTCATGTGGACGTTAGATGAGGTGTAGTAGAACTCATAGCGGTCTTTGAGATCAGAAAGGAGAGTGTCCACAAGGGAGATGACCGCGTCGGTCTCGGTGACGACCTCCTTGGTGGTCTTTGTTGTGGTCAAAGCCATTTCACTAGATGCTTGGTTTGTTGTGAAATTGGTTTGAGTGGTTTTTGTTTCGACTATGTTGTCGAGATGTGTTTTGAGTGTGGGTGTATGGTAGTCGAGAATTTCAAGATGTTCCTCGAGATTCGCAGATTTTATCTGTGGGATACCACTTGATGAGGCTGGCGAAGTCGTTATAGCTTCGTCCTTGGCAACGACCTCGCTTATTCTAACCTGCGCGACATCGACATCGTCGTATAGGTGACCGTAATCCTCGTCGTCATCCTCTTCCATATCTGAGTCATCGGTATCCGAATTATACTCTTCTGGGACGTATTTGGTTTGCCGCCATTGCTCTCGATGCTTGACCATTCTTTCGTGTCTCGCCTCTTGCTCCAAATCTTCGACCGCCTTTCTGAGTCCGGCCCATTCCTTGATGCTCCGACCTTGCATTTGCATTTGATCCTCGATGGAACTTCCAAGACACCGATCTTGGTCGTTTTGGTACCATTGCTCTTCCTTCGTCCCGTCCTGGTTCACAACCGTAATTGTGTCCTCATGGCAAGATCTCCAAAACAAAGCATCCTTATGTATCTTTTCGCATAACACGTCCACTGTGTGTTTGTCATAAACCCACGCATCATGATCTTGTTGAATCTGGCTCAGGGATTTCTTCGCCTGCTTATATCTCTTTACTTGAGCCATTCGGTGAGCCGTATTCTTTATGGTTTCCATGTAGTCGCCGTTCTCAACCGTTATTCTATCTTGTTGGTATTGGCGCTGGTTTAAGCGAATATATGCGTCGGATGCGTGACCCAATGCTGGAGAGAAAGCGGGTGTCGCACGCTCGTAGGCTCGTGTCGGATTTCTTAATATTGAAAGATGTGCTGTAGGCGATTGCTTTTTCAAGAAGAAAACAGTATTTGGTTCTTGGGTGACTCTCCTGATACCTGTGATTGATTCTGCCACGCTGATGATTTTAGCAAAGCCGTTGATTAACTTTTGCTTGATGGTCAGATGTTCTGTGTCACGTGAGGTCAACTTTCCTGCTCGCTTCCCGGCAGTGGGTTCTGATGTCGTTGTTGATGTAGCATTGTTGAGAATTCTCTGAAGGTCCATTTTTGCGTCGTGGATGATTTGCTTGGCCATGTTACAGATGTCGTCGGTCTTCTGAACCTTTTGGGCGTCTGGGGAGGATCCGTAGTTGCTGGATTGACACATCTTGACGCTGTGCATGAAGTGACGTTGGAGGACCCGAGATGTTCACTTCGAAGACGGTTCAGTGACTGGAACCTCCACCTGGTGAGTGTTCCAAGTGCGACTTGCGCCGAATGGACGGTTTTCAGTTGTTCGTGGAGTTGGGGTTGGTGAGACGGTTGCGGATCTGGCGATTTAGTGGTGTCGATTGATGTCCAGCGAAGTGGGCGTAGATGTGTGGATATAATGACAGAGTGGATCGTAGAAGAAAAGAGTTTGTGGGAAGGAAGAAGGGAGAGGGGACGGAGAGGGCACGAATTTTGTGTACCTTGGCTTCAGTCCAGGTCGGTCGTGGTTCAGTTCAGATTTAAACCTTAGACCGTGGGTTATGGTTTAGCATGGAGACTTCTTTGGGTAGCTCCGACTTGATGACTTCACAATGATGCCCGTCAAATGGTCAAGTAAGCATCATCAGAGACGGACATAGCGCCCATGAGGAATTGGCGTGAAAATATGAGAGCGATTAACTGCTTGAAGCAAAATTGTGATGGATGGTGCGGACCCGTACCGTAACTTCCATAGGGTTGTAAGTTCGGCACAGCTAGACTTAACTGCAACCAGACTTGAAAGCGGGAAAGAAAAATTGAACACGCGCAGAATCACATCCAAAGAAAAAGCCAGCGAGGGGGGGGACAAAACCAAATTCATTTTCTGAAAGAGCTTCTAGATGCTCAAGTCATTTTGGAGGCCGGTCTGTGGCTTTTGCGTCGCGTGTCTCGAGGTTGAGAGATCTCCACGAGTGATTATGTTCGGGTAGAGCCGAGAACCGAACATGGCAAGTAGAATGTGTCGGGTCCAGTCCAGATGTAGTCATAGTGACGGACTCTTGGGACATTTGGTTGTAGCCACCAGCCCAAAGGAAGCTTCTAGTCTAGCTGATAGATCATGAGCCTTGAAGACATCTGCCCAATGATTAGTCAAACACCCAACTCTACCGCACAGGTATTCAGTAGCAACTAACCCGAGGAAATCCTCCTTGATACTGGCAATTGCGAACATTTGCCCAACTTCCGCTCTCGTACCAACGATCTTCACGCGCACATGAGTACCAATCTCGATGACCGAATCTTCATTGTTAGTATACTGAGGGGGTGTAGCATTTGCATCAAATTTGATGTCTGAGGGAATGAGCTGCTCATTATTAGCATGCTCCTCGGTGTTCCGAAGCATAATTTACTAACATGGGAGGATATGAAGACGGAGAGTGGTCCAGCAAAAGCAAAGAAGCCGACCTGGTTGACGGATGAAACGACTGCATCAACCTGTCAAATACGTGAGCCTAGCCCAGCGAAAATCCAACTTTGTGTATGATTTCCTCACAGTTTCGCCTTTGAAGGGTCTCCAAACAACTGCACGATAACCAACCGTAAATTCAGCGAGCCCACTGCCTGGGAGAATGCGGCCCTCAGAGATGTTAAACGTGTCCATGATTGTGATGATGTAATAACGACCAGTGCAAGTTCCCTCAACATCCTTCAAAAGCTTTCCCGTAACCAGCTCGTGCATATTTCGGCCGAAGTAGGAGGGATGCAGAGTTACCTGCCGCTCGAGGTTGTAAAGGAAGAACATGGTGGGTGATGAGAACAAGAAAGAGAGCGAGTTGCTGGCAAGGGATACTCGAAGAGGACTGCGACCTCGAGGGACGCGCTTAGAAGGGCTTATAAGGCGGTAAAACGGAGCTGATGAGGCAAAGGTGAATTCTTATTGAGGATGCCCGAAGACAAATGCGACGCGCTGCACTTTCGAATGCGCTCCTATACGCCCATCAATATGTTCCCCGTGATCGCAAAAGTTGCTCTAAGCCTGCAGGTAGTATGCGCTCGATGTCTTGAGGAGTCTGGGGGCATTAGTCCGATGCGCAGCAGAGTGCTGGGTTAGCTGGCAGAACATACACTGCTCAAAAGAATGGATTCGCAACCACTTGACGCTCCGGCACTGCTCTGGAGGTTTTCAGAGATCGCGCAGGTACTCGTCCGAGTCTGTGCGGAGTCTTGGTCTCGAGAGAGGGACGGTGGACTGGGTCGTTGCCGTCGTCGTCGTCAACTTTCGATGTCAGGACCAGCACAGAATGATGTTGTTGTCGATTGATATGCGCCAAGGATCTGCAGTCTTCATTGTTAGTTAAGGACCAAGTATTCGCCGCAAACGGGTAGTCATGGAACCCGGTATGTGCCAGGCCGGGCGGGCTGCAGCCAGCCAGCGCAAAGGGTTCCGATCCACATGCACAATGATCCGGGCCGTTGTTCACGGTCTTCTGGCTGCTCTGCGCATGCTGTCATTAGAATTAAGCCACCAGAAACAGAAACACCTCAACATCATACATTATATATTTCTCTCCTACAACATCTATTCACAGACACGGAGCCACAACAAAGGGAAAGTTGACCACAGTCATCTTCCCCACCTGCTCTGTCCTGTCGCGTCACGCCATTCCAAGAGTGGTAATGGTTTGGTGGTAATTCGAAGTCATCCTTGACCCTCACTGTCCACATATCCTCCGAAGCCCCCGCCTTCTCAACTTTCCCAACTGTTCAACACTTCTTTGGCAACTCCATCACCTGTTGCCAGAATGTCTCTCAACCTTGAGAAGCAGCTCTGCTTCGTAAGTAGATGTACGAAGCTCCAGGGGCATTTGCTAATCCAAAGGCAGTACGGAGCATATCACCACAATCCCACCAACATTGGAATACATATGATATGTGTCCCTCTGATCCTAGCGACTTCGTTACTACTGGTACGCCCCTGACTTATGCTATATGGGGTCTTCGATGCTGAGGAATATTACAGGCAACGAACAGTCCGACCATCATCCCTCTCCCAACATGGCTTACAATTCCCAACCTGCCCCTAAACATCGGTACAATAGGAGCCATTCTTTACGGCGGATTTTACATCCTCCTCGAGCCAGTCGCAGGTAGTATACTCCTACCCATCATCATTGGATGGACTGCATTTGCGAACCACCTCACAGCCTCCGCATCGAGCACTCTCGCCAATCAAGCTAGCATTGGCGTCTTTATCGTATCCTGGATCGCACAATTTGTTGGACATGGAGTATATGAGGGCCGGGCCCCTGCCCTGCTGGACAACTTGGTACAGGCATTGGTTCTTGCTCCATTCTTTGTCTTCATGGAAGGACTATTCAAGTTCGGCTACAGACCAGAGTTGCAGAAGCGAGTCGGCGACGCTGTGGAGAAGGAGATCGAGAAGTTCAAGACCGAGAAGGCACAGAATGGAAACGGCAATGCCAAGAATGGAAAGGCGAACTAGGAACTTCTCCGACACAACCTGACCAGAATGAATAGGCAAGAAGCCCACAAATTGAACTGGCGATAATCGCTGCGGCAGAAATAAGCCCATATCGAATTGAGAGTGAGAAGATTTGGGGGAAGGCTCGGCCAGGAGCAATGGGCCAGGCGTATGAGAGGGGAAAGAATTGACCAGGATACGAAAAGTGGTAGAAGAGAAGAAGTATGCAGTGAGAAACCGTTTCATTTCTTCACTTGCTTGCGTTCCGTCGATTTTACTTTGCATGCCATGCGTTAGCTTTTGGCGACTAGAACGAGCACGCTCGAGTTGGGAGTTTGGTTGTAATGATTTGACGAATAAGTCACAAAGGCAATTTTGGGGAACGAATGTCTCTTTTGTGTCGTACTTCATGTACAATGACTCAATATATTGCGATTTACAACTGCCACTGGTCTATCTGCTTACCCGATCGACCGCTGCTGGGGCCAGCAGACTACAGGCGGTGGGGGTGCTATAGGTGACGACATAGGTGATACATATCGTGATACATATTGTCGATTCCAGTCGCCCATGGCAGCATTTACCTGGCCACCGACATCAGACATCATGTCCTCTACCCTGAGTGATGCGTTTGATGACATTGGTGACACACACGGCGAACCATGTTCCATACTCCGCTCTCTCGGTAATCGATCTGGCTTCGTGATTGGGACTGGTTTTCGAGCGATCGACTGGCCATTCTGCGCTTGTCCAATATTCAAGGGCCGGATAGGTAGCGGTGCCTTATGCTCGGGTGGTAGTCGACCATGGGAGCCCTGTATCGCTTCGGACCACCTATTCCAATCAATCGGAGGCTCCTTGTAGAGCGGCTCGTGAATCGGATGACCCATTCCAAAGGTCCGCGGATCACCACCACCAGGAGTCATAATGCACTGCTTGTTGAGCTCTGGCTCCAAGAATGAGTCTCTTCGCTGACGATCTTGGCCATATATTTGTGCAGCCTTTCTCGTATCCGCCCGCAACGACTCCTGTCTATTCACACGCCGCAATCCAGGCCGACGTGCCTCCTTCTGCGCCATCGGTATGGGTTTTCGGAGGTGGTCACCCTGACTCTGCATTCGAGGAGCCAACGGTAGAGGAGGAGCTTGCACTTGATCAACCCGCCTGTTCTTCATCTGTCCTGTCGCAGCTGGCTTCCGGCATTGTCCAGCTGGTGGTTGAGGAAGTGGCTTCGACATTCCTCTCTTTTGTTCCCTCTGTACTACTCCCCTCACAAGTCCAGCCTGCGGTTGAGAAATAGGCTTCTGTGCTGCTCTCATCTGTTGCATATGCTCTGGTAACCTCGAAACGCCGACCCGCGGCTGAGGAATCCTCTCCTGCTTTCCCTGCTCCCTCCGAACTAGCCTCCGTGAAGATCCAGCATCTGGTCGTGGAATTCGAGTCTTCTGCGGCTCACCATACTCCACCAACCCGTTCGCACAACAGAGTCCGCCATTCGCTTCCCTAATCATGATGTCCGGCATCCTTCCTTCCTTGGTACATCTGGAGCACAGAAACTTCTCGCGTTCAGCCTTGGCAATCTGGTCTGCTCTTATTGCATTCCAGTCCTGGTCCTCCTGTGCTTGCCGTATCCTCGCTCTGTCAGCGCGAGGTTTTTCGAGTTTGCAGTTATGGCAGAACTCTCCGGCCTGTCCGGTACGGATTTCTGCTCGTTCGTGACACTGGATTTCGATTGGAGAGGAGGGGAAGAAACAGCTGAAAAAGCCGAGGCTTCGTTGCCTCTTTGCTTGCTTGTAGCGCCGTCGATACTCTTCGCACTGATGTTTGGTATCGCGGATGAAGTCACCACACTTGCAAATTGAGATTAGTTGGCACATAGTCGATGTGATGTGCTATATCTTTCTGTGTTTTGTTGTGTTGGGATGCTCTTTTCCCGTTTGCTTTGGGTTATGGTTCTGGTTGCTTCTTTGCTGTTTCGCTTCAAGTATAGGGTCTTTCTTTGTGTGTTCAGATAGTAATGGAGTTTCCCAGGAAGTGTCTGGGTATCTATAAGAGAAGCTGGGTATAGTGAAATGGAAAATGGGAGAATGTGTAGGGTGTAAACAATGTGCATTGTGGAGTGGATTTATACGTTATGGACACTTTCTGTTCATTCTTTGTGCTTTATCTGTTCTTTATTTTTATATCTGTACTTCAATGATGAGGTAAAGAGAGGAACAATCGACCTTATTGTTTTCCTTGTTGTTTTCCTTGTTGTTTTCTAGGTTTCGCTTCTGCCCGTTCTTTGTGGTTATTTTCGCTAGTGGCGTGGGGTCAGAGGATATGATAATGTCTTTGTATGGTCCGAACTTTATTTGGATCATAGCGTGAGTAACTGAGCTTTCACTCTTCGAAATCTTAAAATTAGAGGGTGGCCTTTGTCATGATTCAGATGTCCCTGCCTTTCGCTAAGCTGGGGTAGCGGTTGCACTGCGTCCCAACATGACCTTCCTATTACTTCTGATCCAGAAATATCCGCTATTTTGATTGTTTGGAAGTGGAGCAGCGAATTTCAATGTCACATTCTTATCCACCACCATTCTTCATTATGTACATTGTATTTCTCATAACTTTTGCCATCTCGATCCTCACTTCAATCCGAACCAAGCCTCGGACTCCGCCAAGTGAGCCGGACACGAATGCCCAACACCAGTGGCGTAAATCCCTTGCACATTCTGCCCATAGTTACTTGTTTTGTAATTTTTCTCCGGGGTATTGTCTTTTGAGTCTGTCGCCGTCATGCTCACACCGAAGATGTTCGTCCATTGCTTCAACTCTTCCTGATAGTTCTGCGGCGCAATCGTCCCGTCTGCCGAGCCGTGCCAGATTTGCATCCTTGGGCGAGTGCCATTGTATCCTGGGTACATGGCTCGTGCTATGTCACCCCAGGCTTGTGCAGTTTTGGTACTCTGGCCGTTGGCACATGCGTTGTTCCATTGAGCCACTCCTGCTCCGACGTAGCATCCTGCTGCTACTCCTGAATAGACTGAAACTGCAGACATCAAGTCTGGATACGCCGCAGCCATCACGTTTCCCATCATGGCTGGATCAAAGTCAGCACATTTACAATCGGGAGCAAGAATGAAGGCGTCATACCTCCAGAAGATCCTCCAGTGACGAATACCTGAGTCGCATTGACCTTATATTTGTCCATCGCGTAAATGATCATGTTCGCAATAGCATTCGAATCACCGCCGCCACTCCTCACAAGTGTCGACTTGCTCGAAACATCCCAACAGCTTTGCGGAGCGCTTGGCCAGATACTGATGTAACCCTTGGCATCTGATCCTTGTTTCCGAGGAATCTTACTATTCTGGAAGTATTTCTGTGCTGAAGACTCGCAAGAGTGGATCGCTACCACAAGCGAGGGGTTTGGTTTGACATTGTCTGGGACGTACACCCACCTGTGTTTCTGTGAGTATTGGAGCAAGTGAAGAAGGTGAGTCTCACATCTGAGCTTTGGAGGTCGCTTTCCCTCCATAATTACTCACTTGCGTTAAGGCTGCGCCATAAACACTCGAGCAAGCCAGTGCTACAACAGCAAAAAATCTAGAGAAATGCATCTTGGACTTCAGAATTGGAGATGTTCCCAGTATTTACCGCCCAAGAAACGGCCAAGCACCAATCTCGAGCGAAACGTTTCCATTTTGTATTCCATTGAACCTCCCGAGCCCCACACGATTCTATGTCTCGCAGTCATACTCTTAGACGAATACCGTCAGGCTGATTAGAAAGTGCCGGAGTCAAGCTTTTCCCCACAGGCTCATCCAAAATAGCCGAATCTGGGCAGCCATTCAACTCCACAGTTGCGGATGAGTCTGCAATAAGCAAATGAATTCCCCGCAGGAACACCTTTATTGCTTGAGGGCTGTGAAACATTAATTGGAATGGACGGCTACATTGGGATTGTGGGAAGAGTTTTGGGGTCAGGTGCTCCACGGTGCTCCGCGTATGATTGACGGGTGATGTGGGAAGGATAAAGTGGATGGAGATCTTGAATCCTGCCGATACCTGGATATGTCGTTAGGAGATATCTTGAGAAGCTTGAGATGTATGCCTTGGAGAATTTTTCTCCTCAATCGTGATTGAGATGCTCAGCAGAGTCAAGGTGCCTCGAAAGTATGGGCTGTGTACTCATTCTCATCGCGTACCTGCTGGATGTTGTTGTCGCACATGGAGGAACATCAAACTACACCGTCAACGGTATTGACTATGCCGGGTATCTCGCCACTTCTCCCATCAGTCAATGAACTCTCCTAACACTTCACAGTTACGACCCAAGCATTCCACCATCCGAGCAAGATGGCCAACCCTGGCTCGTCCAACGCAAATGGATAACGATCGATCCTATCTTCGAAACCACTAACACTTCCCTCGCCTGCAACTTCCCCGGCACCCCCGCCGTCTCCTTCATCCCAATCCTTCCCGGCGACAACATCACCGCCGTCTACAACTACTGGCTACACACCGTCGGACCCATGACCGTCATGATGGCCGACTGCGGCGCCTCATGCGAAACCTTTAACCCTAATGAAGGGAAATGGTTCAAGATTGCAGAACGAGGACTTCTGAGTGGGACTGTGAGAGAGGGAATGTGGGGACAGAGGGATTTCCAGCATTGGGATGGGATGCCGGATTTGTGGACGGAGATGATTCCGAGAGGGTTGAGGAGGGGAAATTATTTGATCAGACATGAGATTATTGCGTTGCATATTGCGCATAAGCCGCAGTTCTATCCGCAGTGTGCGCATCTTGTTGTTGGCGGTGGGGGTGAGGAGGTACCTGGTGAGGAGTACTTGACGAGGATCCCAGGGGTTTGGGATATGAGTCGTGAGTTGGCTGGCCATGAGGGTTTTGTGGTTATGGTTTGGCTTGCTGACTGATGGCAGAGCCGGAGATCAATCTTGATATTTATACGGATGATATTGGGGATGCAACCGTAAGTCTTAAAACCTGGGTGGAGATCTTAGGATAGGGCTGGCTTTGCTGATGCGTTTAGATTTACAAAATCCCCGGTCCACCGGTTTGGACCGGACAAGCTGCTGCTGGTATTAACAGGCTCTCCTACGGATTCAAAGGGCCCAAGTAGAAATTAATGAACATTTTCTGGGATAACCCAATTCATCCTGCTGCTCGCTGAACCGAGCAGGAAATCAGGCTCCTCTGCTTGGATGGTCTTCCACTATTGAGCCAACTTGCTGAAAATCAAGTCATGTCTCGGTTATCATGGCATTTTATTTTTTGGGAGAGGCAGAGAAGCTTTCTTCACTTTCTCTGAGGAATTTAAGCGAATTCCCTTAGTGGCATTGCCGGCAGCTGTTCCAGGCGCTGCACGGGAAGGAAATATGCAGACATTCAGTCCGTAGCAATGTAGTTTTCTTATACACGTTACGTTATGTTTTACTGTAACAAACCCCGCAGTTCCCAAGCACGAGAACAAATGATCAGCTGTCTTTAAGCAAGTGCGGCAGACCAGCCTCAACCTTTCAAAATTGCGTTTCAGGGCTGCTCATCTCTTGCAGTATGCACACTCTGTCAAACCATCTTTACACATATCATATTAGCAAGAAGTTTTCGATCATGCTCGAGGAGGAAGACTGGAACTTACGAGCACCGGCCGTGGGGCAGTTGTCATCAGTTCTATCAACAATCAGTAACAGGATCAATCCCGCCTCAAGCAAACTCACCGTCCAGCCCAAACCCAGCAGTCATACTCATAAGCGTAATCCCATCCACTATATAAAATCATCAGCATTTCTTTTTTCTTCAACTAACATCACCTCCATCGACTTACCAAAGTCCATCTACACACTCTCCACTTCGACACACGCAATCGAAGTTATATTTCTTCCCATGTGTCAGAGTCTTGACTGATTTACAGCTCTTCTTGTCACAGGTACGGCAGAAGGCATTGCCATCACCGACGATGGCGCAGGAGTGTGTTTGGAAACCGGTTTCTTGTCGTTTGCGGAGGACGTAGGCGGGATTTTCGGTCATTTCTTTTGGGAGAGACACAGAGACAGTGAGGGTCAGGAGGGTGCTGAGGGTGAGTGCGAGGTACTTCATTGTGACTGTGACTTGGAGGGTCTTATGGTAAAATTTACGAGGGTGATGTTTGATGTGCCGCGAATGTTGAAAGTTCGTGATCTTCCTGTTGAGCTTTCTCCTCTGCTTAGGACTTCGTCGCCACTTATATAGACATGGCAACTCCAGAGCCTCACCAAAATCACTAAGGCCAATTCCAGATGTTCAGCTCGGTTGAGTAAATAGATTAAAATACCTACGTAGGCGTACAAAAGAACCCCCCGATTCCTCCTGCTCACCATTCACAACCACTCATCCACCACCCAAACGCGGGGTTTGTACGACCTCTCTCCCGCAAATCTCAAAATGCGGCACAACAATCTATCCATCTTACGGTGTTATGTCTCCACCCGCATTTGTGGAATTGCAAGCATTTATGCTGAATCCTTCGACGAGGAGCTGAAAGGCTGCCAAGCACGCACCTGCATCCAACCGAGAGCCTCTCTGGGGTATCGGGAGCTGGGCAAGAAAAGCTTGTCGCTATTTTGAGCGGTGGCCTATCGGAATTTGGAGACGGGATGCGTTGTACTTTAAAGCTTGTTTTGATGAATTGTTGTTGTACGGAAACGGGACGTGCCTTGAGGTGAGAATCCTTCTGCTTGCAATGAGGGGTGGGCGGCTGTCGTAGAGGTTTTCGCTCCAATCAGCACTTACTTATGTTTGTTTAGCGACTCGTGTGTTTATTGATGGCGTCCAATTGAGAGGAGCTATCAAGATTAGATATACTATCAGGCTGCTTAATTCCCTGATTCGGCAGTGACTTCAGCCTTCATACAAGCTTCGCCAAGGACCATGCGCCTCGTCCGAGCAGGTCGCAGGACTTTCATAATTGATTCTGTTTTCAACAAGGGCCGTTTCAAGGGTATCATGGTCAAGTAAAAGTCATTGGACAGCACGTTACAGCCAGCAAGACCCCGTGAATACATTTGCACAATGTCCTTCGGAGCTTAACCTCGAGCCTGAAGGTGGCCAGACTCGAGCTCAGCTCATCGTCACTTTGTTGTCCCGGAAAAAATCCTAGATCCTGGAAACCAGAAATCTAAAATCCTTCACAGATCTGGAAGCAAACCATCCTCAATTGATGTTTGTGATCGTCTTGAACAGCGGAATCGGCGTTGTACGAGAGTGCTCGAAGAAATCACCAAATTAAGCGAGAACCCCTCACAGTTGCGCTGGAATGAGTAGGAAGCTGGGCTAGTTGCCTTGTCCCTCTGTTTGGCCAGTATTTTATGGTCATTGATAATATTAGGGCTCAGGTTTCCGAAACCAGATTTGATTTACATATATCACTTGGAAATTGATAAGAATAAAGACCATGTTTAACTACGGACGGACAACTTTGTGAAGGTAGAGGCTACTGCTTCCTAGTGTTACAGGAGAGGCCTACTCGTAATTTCCAGAAATCCCAGAGGGAAACTTACAAGGAAATCATGATTCATCTCTTGACAACACATGGAATTTGTGGGGGCACTAGTTGGGTGAAATCAGAAGGAAAGGTCCTCCTCAATATCGTCCCTCTCATCCTCAAAAATCGGCACACGCTCGTGAAGCTCATGAGGCTGCACGTTGATTTCTAAGATGAGATCACTTGCCTCCCAGGCTGCGCATGCAGAGTCTGGATCAGTGTGTAGTCGTGGCTCTTGTTCTTCTGCAACCAATCTCGAGCGTTCACCTTCCGAAACACCAACAGCAGACCAGAACTCTGTCTCATCATCACCGTCAAGGCGGGTGAAATCGAATCTCGAATCTAAAGTCACCGATCCTGAAGCTGTATTCGCAATTCGCGCATCATATCTTACGATGTCAGAGTCACTCACCTCTCTTCTTATATCGTCTTCCCATACGATATCGTCCGAGTTCAAAACTTCGTTGAACTCGGCGAGTCGTCCTGGTTGAGTGCTCCGCAGCCAGATGTGAGGATGGCGGTGTCGGAACGTGAGCCCCCCACAAGTTAGGACGATACCATATTCCAAGCTCATTCCTACTCGCGAATGACCTCTGATGAAGTATGGGATTGAACTCGTAGGTACAGACTCCGGAATTGAGAAGAAGTTTCGGACTTCTTGAATGCGTGCAGCATTGTCTGGCCGACGAGACTCTGTAGAGGAAGGAGAAGCTTGCATTCCCGAGTCTGCGGAGGGAGTATCCACCAGTCTCAGATTAGAAGAGTTGACAGCTCTTGGATTCACGTCAAGCCGTATGTCGCCCTCTTCAGGTGACCAGATGTTGACTCGTCGGCAATTTGTTCTGGCTTGGCTGAGGATATGCAGGCTGCTGTCATTTTCCTCATTGCTATCTGTGGGAACATTCTCGAGAACAAGAGTGACACCTTCAGAATGAAATAATGAACTTTCATCGTCACGTTCGATGACTTCTGTGAGAAGTGATGCAAGAACCTCATCATCATCATCATCATCATCAGAGGAACTGTCATCCTCGCCTTCCGCGGCAAAGCCTCTTGCTTCCTCCAAGTCTTCATCCTCGTCATCTGGGTCGAGGTGGGAAATCAACACCTTTATTTGATGAGATGGGATTTCGATGTCCATCAAGCTGTGTGCTAAAGAGGGGCGGCGGAGAACTCTGGAGCTTGAGGTATTTGAATCATCGCCTTCTTGCTTATCAGAATGAGTGATTCTTTGCTTCAAGTTGCTCAAGCATCGGAAGATACTAGACTTGCCAGAAGGTTTGCAGTCTTGCCGCTGGGCTAGTTGATTGTCCAGTACCCATTCGGATGGGATTTTACTGGCTGCTACTTCAGGCTGTGACAAATCTTGCTGAAAATTTGATACCCTGGCCATGCCTGGGTTTATACTATTGAAAAATCGCTTCAGCTCCCACATTCCTTGCGGATAGCAGGTGGTGCATACCTCTCCGGATATCTGAGATTGCCCAGGACTACGCTGCTCCGTCCATTCTCTGACACAGTCGCAGAGATAGACCCAGTTAGGGCTATCGTCAGGCTCATCGAGGAGCTTTTCCTTACTGCAAGTTCGCTGTTTCTCATCAAGCGAAATGCAGCTGCATGGCCCTCTCGGGACGTTTGGGTCAATTGCTAGGAGACGGTCGTTTGACGAGTGGTGCTTGGTGAGAGACTTCTCACACCTACGACACTGATAGATCCAGGTATATTGGATAAGTGGCGTGCCTGACATCTTGGAAAATTGTTTGGATGGTAATGACGTTGATCTCGAATAGGTACGGAGAGAGACAATGGATGCTAGTGCGAGGCGCCGGACACGTACGTATCGCCCATTACTCCCTGACTTATATGCCTCTTATACAGTTATGAATCCTGTTCTTGAGGGATAATTTCTTTGTAAGTACGGGAAGTAGAGAGTGCAAGTTTCAACGTGGCATACCTCGAAGTGACTAGAAAAGTTTCCCCCTGAGACACAACCTGAGAATCCATCTCTTGAAAGACCTATTAATGGGTGTCTTTCAATATCAAAAAGAACAATGGCCCTGTTGGGCAATGCACCAAAGATGTCTTTGTTGGATGATTCTGATGGCATAGCGTGGACAACAACTTGTTGGCTTGGAGCCTGACCGAATGTGGGAGTGTATGTCGAAGGAAAAGGCACGCTATAGATATAAGAGTTGTTGAGCAAGACAGCATTCTGTCCGAAACGTCGGTTGCCTAGTCATTTCGCTGTAAACTGGTAATCTGCGCTTCACTTTGCACTGTCCTCATATCTTCTTGGGAAATTTGAGACACTCAGCAGAGTAGTGTCGTTGGTCCAAGCAAGAGACCACTTCACTACAATAGCCGAGACAGATCTCGGGTAATTTGAGCGAATCTATCCGAATTTGTATGAAAGTGTCTGTCCCAGAACGACGCACAGAGCTTACTTAGTAGACCAGGGATGTGAGTCCATTGCC
The DNA here is from genome assembly GCF_030347475.1 of Cadophora gregata. Lineage (NCBI taxonomy): Eukaryota > Fungi > Ascomycota > Leotiomycetes > Helotiales > Ploettnerulaceae > Cadophora > Cadophora gregata. The sequence goes on from NW_026695927.1 coordinate 2,267,222, forward strand.
AGAGAGTTTTCCAACAAAGACGTGAAAGCCGTGATCAAGCAAAATAACTACCTGAGCCTTCGCCAGACTACTCAGTGTGTCTGGAGAGACAAGTATTCTACTTGGCGAGTCACAACTCGAGCAGCTCACCAATGAGCATACCTTTGACTCATATACTCTTTCAGACAATCTTTGTGCTTGAACAATGATGCTCGAGCCCCTTTTCGTTGCTTTGGCTAGCCATCCTATTTGAATCCTCAGCCTGCCAGTTTCTAGATTCTCCAAACATAATCTCAGAACACATCTTCAGATACCAAGAAGTTACCAGACTCTCCATTTTTTCATCACAACCTAAGTCATACATATACAATGAAGTCTCAACCCGCCTTTACACTCTTCCCACAGCTTGCGTTTGAGCTGCGCCTCCGCATTGTAAGCCATCCCATTTTCATTATGTCGTTAAAATCCTCGAAATCAAAACTTTAGAACGGAGATCTTTCTCTGATAAAAGTCCAAACAGATGAGCTAACATAATATATAGTGGGAAGCTGCATTCCCGGTCCTCTCCACCTCTTCTGTCACAGTTCCGATCCAAATCGACCGAACAATCCACCTACTCTATACCACGTCCACAGTGGTTCCCGCTCGAATTTACTACACCTACAGACTCAGTGCTCCCTTAGCACCTCTTCCTCCACCACATACCAACCGCGAAGTGTACAACGAGTACCAACGTCGTTATCCCGTGATTCTCGACCTTCTACCTGATCTCCACGACCCAGCTAGCTCAACAAACAAAGGAGCCAACTCAGCCAACGCAGGCGCACAAAAGATCCGTTTCAACCCCGACAAAGACACAATATTCATCGACTTGCATTCCTTGTTTTCGCTGTCAGACATCTTACAGAGCCCACCGAGCCTGAAAACATTGGCTCGTTTCAGCGGTTTCGACCAGATCCGTCACCTCAGCACACCACTGGATAAACCGAACATATTTGGCTTATTCCACCTTACGCGCTGGCTGTTCACTGGTCTGCCATCTACGCCGGCATCCGCCTCTACCTCTAACCCTAAAGACACCCTCACATCTCAGATCCAGTCAATAGCCTTCGACATCTCCTTCCACCCCTTGTCCAAAGGAGCACACGCGACGGAAGTGGATGGTCCTCACGTCCATCCCGGCGAGTCCATGATCGACAGACTTTTGTTGAACATCTCTAGAATAAACTCCGTGGATGAAGTGTTCGCGGATGAATTAGATATGAAGTTGAGGCCGTGGGAGCAACGGAGGATCGAAGCCCATTACCCATCGAGGGACGAGTATTTACAGTTGCGTGCGGAGCGTAGGAGTTTGCAACGCAGAATCGACGCACAGCTTTCAGACTTTTTTCAGGAGGTGTAGGTGGCGGATCAATGATTTGGCGTAGTGAGGAAGAGTATGAGAGGGTTTGGAGAGGCGTCAAGGGCTTGGAAATGCTGGTCAAGTTCTGGGATATGAAATGGCTTTTGGAATGAGAGCAGATGCGTTGAAATCCGAGGTATGCCACCTCTAAAATAATATGCCATATTCTGTGTTTCAGTGTAGCAGTTCATCCAAGAAGCCGTCTTCCATTGGCTGATTATTTTTGTAGCTGCGCTGTAAGTATCCCTTTAATTGCCGCATAAGATATACGTTTTACAGGGAGTGCATAGCCTGTAGCGAGTACCTGCAATTGAGCGATGAACGCTGGAACTTGAATATTGCGTTGCCCGTCCAGGCAGCCTTAGCGCCTCGCTTCAGCGCTGTACCCTCCAAAAGTGTGTTTTTACCAGTTGAGGAGATAGGTACTCATGAAGTAAATGAGAATGCCCGTTGTGTGAGCGTCCCTGTCAAACGTCCCGCTGACCGATTCCGATCTTCCACAAATCTTTTGATTATCTCTTCCCACCCCAACTTCTAGTCTCACATTCACCAATACATTATCCCCGTTTTAAATCTGCCTGAAAAGTCTCGTTTCCACGAATTCTCCTTTCCTCCATACAATCTTACAATCTCCTAACCAGAACCATGCACCTCCATCACTCCTAAGCCAGAACTGAGATCCGTCTCAATTGTGTCCGAGTTTAATTCGACCAGGAGGCGGCGGATCTCCCTTGTTGAAGCTCAGATGAATGTAGCATTACTTGCTTTCTCCTAATCCGTATCCTTGTTTTCAAAAAGCAAAGGTCAGACTCGAGTCCGTAAATGTAGACATCTATTGGGTAGCTATTCTAGATAGATGATTCCACAGCAGTTTGGGAGGCCATCTCGGTTCTGGTTTGAAATGAGTATATGTGATGCTGATTCAGAACGGTTCGTAAAGAATCGCGATGAGTTGACGATAGCCAGCGAAGGAAATTGTGCCGGCAAAGTGGTTGCTTAAATACCTCATTGAATCCATAATGAAGACCTCAAGGAAGAGGCTCAAGGAGCAATTCAAGGTTGCAAGCAGGATAAGACATCATGAAGATTCCAGCTTTAATTCCTGCCTTATTGTTGATATCATAAACAGCACGCGCTAACATACAGACAATGATACCTCCAGCCTCAATCCAACCATGATATGCAGCGACTTCACCGCACATTCGGTGCTCCGCATTCCAACGATACTCCGCATATACCATTCCAGTCCATATCCACAAAGCGCTCGCTCGCTTGTTCTAGCTCCACCCATCCAACCATTCAACCAACCGGATATCGTACTCGAAACAAGGTAAAGAAACAACAAAGAAAATGCAGCATAGCAAAGGACAAGTAGGAAAGTAGCAAGGAAAACCATCGTCGCGTTAGCCGTCAGCCATCCATATTCTTGTGTGCAACAATAAGAAATGCAATTTGTGTTGATGCTGATCGTAAACCATCGTACCGCATTAGGCATTATTCACAGCCGTGAGTGTTTCTGATCCTCCAATTTTCTCTACCAGTGGACAATGTAGCTTTGATTTCTCCCTTTAGAAGTCCCAGAAATCGCCGCCAGTTGCTTGGGCTTTGCCTTGAGTCTTGCCGGTTCTGTATTTAGATTGGGTGTTGACACCACCAACCTCTTCACCGTCGCTCTCGTCACCGAATCCCCACTGTCGACCGGCACCCTTCTTTCCTCCCATTCCGTCGCCACCGACAGTTATGCCCTTGGAGCTGCTGTCAAGTTTGCCGGCACCTTTGCGACCACCCATTCCATCTCCAGCAATTGTGATACCCTTGTGTTGCTCAACTCTGTTGCTGGAGGAGTTGGTGTTCTCGGCAAGAGGACCCTTGCTGGAATTTGGTCGGGGACCAGTAGGCGACCTGATACCATTCTCCTTTTGGTTTGGTGATTGATCGTATGCAGCCCAGTTTGCATCCATGTTCTTCAAAACCTTGGCTCTATCCTCTGGGATTCGTTGAGGCCCTGGCTTTGCGGATGGAGAGTCATCGGTCATGGCAAATTGTGGGTTGAAATCCTTGCTTCTCTCCTTGACATTGGCAAGTGTTGTCTTGACTGGCTCAGGGCCAGCAGCAGTCGCTTCCTCCTCGTCAAACATATTGTTCTTGTAAATGCCCATGCCGTTGTTTGTGCCTGCTCCGCGTGGTCGGCCAATCAATCTAGGTCCATCTGGAGTTCCGTCATCTTGGAATTCGAAATGTGTCTCGGCATCCTTCCGTGGCTTGTCAACCTTCTTGATCTTGACCGGGCTGTCTGTAACTTCGTCGTCGCTGGTACCCCAGTGGCGAACATCATTTGTACGGAGAACCTTGGATGGGACAACTCGCTGGGGTGTGTTGAAGTCATCAAAGTTCCATTGACTGGAGTGCTTGCTGCTGTTCACTTCCTTGAGTGGCGGTCTCTTCTCTGCACGATCTTCACTGACTTCGCCAAGGTTGAAATGTTGGTATTTGGTAGGGTTGCTCTTCTTGGCTGGTGATGCAACATCCTCATCTTCGAGGTCAAACAGGCGAGATGGATGGTAATTCTTCCCTGCACCGCCCTTTGGTGCGATACTTGATGAGTCGGATGCTTCACGTGGGAGTTCTGGGTGTGTTGAGACGGTTGGGGAGCCCTCTTGTCCTACAAACAGGTCGTGGTAGTTGCGTGGTGCTGGCTTAGCAGACGACCGAGTAGCGACAACAGCTGGGAGGGAATCATTGTAGCTCTGGTCGCGAGGTTGGAAAAGCGAGAGGGATGCGTGAGGATCGCGAGTTACGTTTGTGGAGTTTTCTCTTGATCGAGTTGTGGGCTGTGCATCGCTGGGGTCGACCTTTCCAGTCAACTTGATACTCGAGGTTATCAACTTTATCTGGTCCTTGCCATCACGAATAGGCCAATTGCGCCCAGTCTTGCCAATAACATCGATCAACTTGAGGAGCGAACCTTGGTCCCAGTTTTGTCGGATTTGTTGGATCTTTCCGTCGGGAGTGAAGGAGACGATGTGGATCTGCGAATATCAGCGGGGTTCCTTAATGGCTAGCAGGGCAATACTGACAATTGGGAATGTTACAACACGATCCGCGAGGAAATTGTCATCCAGTCCGGGTAGGTAGGAACCACCTCCTGTTACGAATTCCAATGTTGTGTGCACCTCTACCGCGAGAGCATCTGCAGACTCAACGGCGTCCAGCAACTTCTCTTCCTTCTTCTTGAGCTCATTGCTTTGCTTGCCGAGGTGCTTGATGATCGCAGAAGGGCCGTTCAGAGTGACAAGTGTGGTAATATAGTGGAGAGACGCGTTGCTGGCCAGCGCGGACTCCTTTGGCGCAGCGAGAAACTGCTGGTAGGCGGCTTGAAGAGCCATTATGGATCAGTCAGTCGGATCGTCGAGGATTGCTTCTTCTTCTTTTGCGCGATCAGTCGCTGAAGGTGCAGGATGTCGCAGATGCGGCCAAAATGTGGTGATTGTATTGTGGAGGAGTGATGACTAGAAATGACAGCTGTCTCGAAGGGGGAACTGGAAATTGTTTGCTCGGAAGGGGGAAACAAAGGAGCCAGCAAGCATGGACGTTGCTGCGGGAATGCGGTTGTCGCGACTTCCTTGCCTTGTGGGACGTGTCTGATTCGTGGGCAACGCGTCGCTACGAGAACCTGATATTGCTTTTGAGGCGATACAAGAAGCAAGTTCAGGTCAATATTTGCCGGTTGGTGAGGAATATTGAGAATCTTAAGAATTCATCTGATACGATGTACTCCCAAGGGGCACGCTCATGAGAAGCTGTGGTGGGGTTCGTTGCTTTGGGCTCTCAATCCAGCCAGGGCTTGTTTATTGACATCCAGCGAGTGCCCCCCTTACGCGATGGGGTTTAGTTCATGTTTGGAGTGGTTAAAAGAAGACTAGCCATCCAGTAAGGGCAATAGTGGCGAGTCAACTGAGCGAGAGGCCGTTTCACACTTGCAGGGTGGCAGCGGGATGGACGGTGATCAGATAATAATAGCCGTGCCCTGCAGCTTCGTGTATTTTTCATCACAAGTATCTCCAAAGCTCCGCTCCTCTGGTGAACATAGGATGAGGCCAAGCATCATCACCGCAAGTAACAAAATATTTGCCAGAACACAAGTTTGTAAGAGAGTGATAGCAGTCTTCAAGTTAGCAGTCATCGGAATCCGCCACGAGTGATGAGAGACGCCACTAATCACTGAGCGTAGTCTTCATCACTTGGCTGGCTGATTTTATTTACCCCTGAATATCTCGGCTAGAATTCTGCATTCGCAAGACCCAAAAGACACAACCGACAACCGAACACAATCGAGACAATCTATAAAAGTAAAATCATGATGAACTCAAATCTTCGGGTCACAGCAAGAGAAGAATCTGCACATCGTAGACTTGCCCCAGATTTCCATTCTATCATCCAGTCCTCCTTGAGTCAATACCGATATAGTCAATAGTCGAAATCATCGGAACCTGTATGCCCATCCCATTTCGTAGAGATGGAACTCAGAGAAGGAAGTCTCAAGGTTGGTGGTAAGCCAGGACATGGCCCACCTCTTACACACTGACCAGCCTAGTCCAAGGTTCGAGAAGATGTGGAAGCAGTCACATGTCGGAGGGAGTCGAAAGAAGGTCGTACACCGACTGCTTGCCAGAAGACGAAGAGTAATTTGTTGCTGGCCAAAATTCAGCGCTGTTTCGTCATTGATAGGCTTGTACCCGAGGCCACCTGCCCAGGCCTCGCTCGAGTGAAGTCGTTCTCGAATCGGCATACGAATTCGGATCATCTTCAACGTTACGGAGTCGATGGGCGTTTCTCGATTTCAACCCTCGCACTCTAAGTTCCATATATGCTTCTTGAAGATTGCATGATAGATCGAGCAACAAATTGACTTTTGCATATGTGACTAGGAATTCATCCCCACCCCTGCTCCCATTCCCCCTCCCATCCAGACGACTAGTAAGAGTATATCTGCATGTCAATACTCGTAAATTACTAGCCCACCCCCTCCTCGCTTATTTGTTAGCTCGAAGATAAGATTTTCGTTCGCGGCGCGATGTGGGCGTTGACTTTGGCGAATTTGGTACAGCAGAATGCGAGTCAATGATACAAGTGATATGATATCTTGGGTTGTGAATAGCTGCTGTAATGTGTGGGGACTTGATTCTACTATTCTCTCTTCCTCCAAAAACTTGCCACTTGAAAAATGTAGCTGAGTTCCGAAGAAGTAGGCAAGTTGACTTGACGCTGGGCACTGTTGGTGAGGGCAAGGTGCAGGACCTGGCAGCGTGAGACTTGAAAGATATCTAGACTAGAGGGAAATAAACTTTTGTTCTGTGAACCATATTCTTCACGGTCTTCTTGCTTGATCGCATGCTTAGAGAAGGAACTCGAGTCCTGTGGAGTCAGTGAGTTTTGGGAATATCCGAAGAGCGTGGCGTGGGGTAATATCCATTGGCTCGCTCCACATTAAAACTAGCTGCGGCATTGCAAACAGTTTCTTTTATGTTACAGTCAAGGTATTCGTAGGATATTGCCTTGAATAGAACAATATGTTTCACTATCATAATAAAGAGAGGTTAAATAGAGAGCTCTCTGGATATTACCACAGAAGCGACAGTTCTCTCCCGCCTTGTTCACGATACAACTCGCTAACAACCTACGACAAGGCAGAGTTTAAATCTAGCAGGTTGATATGTCTTGTTCATTACGACTCCCACCATCGAATGCTAATAAAGACTAGAACTCAAAGCAATATGAACTCAAGGCTGGACGAATTCATGTCGCCGACCTCGATACTTTTCCTTGCTTCACTCGAAAGTTTTTATGCACGTCAGCCAGTCCGGACATCCCCAGAACCAAACCGTGCGCCACCAACCACAAACAGCGTCGGACCACCACACCTGAATACCCAAACCAAGACCTCAATCCTCAGCCTTTACTTCGTTGCGAAAGCTACCCTCCCACCAGTAAGCGAATTACTATTGGTTCGGATATACATGTTTTTCGGTGATGGCGATACCACGACACACAGGATGGTGGCTTGCCTGGCAGGTTTCAGGGTTGTGATACGGTTGGCGTTGTTTCTTCCCCTCTCAGCCCTTGACGCAGCTCAGCTGCAGCTCTGTCCAGTCACCTTTGAAGGATGGCCTGGGCGTCCACTGACAGGCCAGCTTCCTATCTCCCTTTGAGCCTCACCTGGATCATCTTCTTGTGTTCATTGGTGCCACTGACTGCTGCAGCTCTCAAGCGTCCCACTGTTTTCCGTCCCAGACTGCCACCATGCAGTTCCCCGCTACACACTATGCAATCGATCGTACGTTCAGTCGTGTCCACGAACTTAGCTCTATCTTTTAAGTAGCATGGGTCGCGTCCCTCGTCAGGTCAACTGAACAAAACATCTCTCACTGTGGTTATCGCCATGGCCTCACCTGGTGCACTTTTGCGATCGTGTCTGGAGAGCTTCAAATCAATTCTGACATCGCAGGAGTTCGGAACTGAATACGAGCTACTCTGTACTGAACTTTCCGTGCAATGGCTTAGAGTGCAATTGTGGGGAGAGTCGGTATGTCACTAGACAGACCCAACTGATATTGAGCAGAAACTCATCTGGTCTAGGTTGGTCTCCATTTTGATACAAACGGCTGCCTTGAAGAGACCCTATCGAACAGACATGATATCGAGGCAACAATTACGTCCTGTGTGAACAGCATCGCATTCATTCTATCAGAGATTGAAACAATTCGGCGGAAATATGAACTCCGACCACCACTTGAGCCAGTTTCAGTCAACAGTCCTTCCTTGGAGAAGTCGATCCGTATGTCAAAATCACTCGGCAAGCTTTCCGGCCTTACCGCCGTAGCTTCATTACGACAGCGAATGAAAGACAACCAAAAACAAAAGTCGTTCCTAGCAATCACAAAATGGACAATTTGCGACGCAAAGAAATTCGATGGCCGAGTGAAAAGACTGAAAGGGTTGATTGATGGTTTGGAGGATGTATCAAAGGCAGCTGGAATCAGTCGACAGCCTGCGCGGACTCGGCCCCTTACCATATCTTCCCTGGAACATCCACCTCCCTACTGTTTTACCCCACCACTAGGTCAGCGAGTAAATGATACAGCACCAGCAGTCGCCTCAGACTCAGATCGGCGACGGATATCAACAGCACGGCAAGAACGGGAGCTTCCAAAACACTACGAGAACTTAAAACGACATGCAGGACGGACATCGCAAAACGAAGAAGCGAGACGGGCAAGAACGCAAGAGAAGCTACGTAAACTTACGAATAACCAGTTATACGAATTGAGAGTCGATGTCTGCGACGAACTGTACCGCCGAGAAAAAGGAGACTCAGCTCCATCTTTCCTTCCAGCGAACCCCTCATACCAACCGAAACGGAACCAGGCGCGCGAGAAGATCTCACAGCTTCCTCCATACCGTTTCCGGGATTTGACCATGGACCTAGTCTTTGAACTTGAACGACGTTTCCCACATCTTTGGTTACAAGCAATCCCCGAGCTTGAACCAGCATCACACCAGACAGATCCATTCTCGATCCCTCGGGATGCAACGACACGACGATACGGATGCGTTCTTCCCCCAAATGCTCCCCCACCACTTCTAAAATACCGAGCCACCCAGCGGAGGACCCTTGCCCATGTGCCAGCAGCAGCACCGAACTTCTCGAGACCACCTCTTTCATCACGCTTCAGCCACTGTGCTACACTTCTTACCCCCACAACTAAGCATGAAGAAGACATTCCAGCTTCCAGGTTTAGCAATACCTCGGCCGAGATTTTCAAGTCTTTCCGCGTCAGTATGGAGGATCCATGTTGGAAAGTCCTCCCTGCGGCCTTGAAGAAGTATAACATCAACGCTCCCTGGGAGCAGTATGCACTATATATAGTATATGAAGATAAGGAGCGTTGTTTAGGGATGGAGGAGAAGCCTTTGATCTTATTCAAACAGCTTGACAAGATGGGGAAGAAGCCAATGTTTATGCTACGAAAGATTGCTCCAGTAGGCTCGGGGGAGAATGTGGTGAAAAATACTTCTTTTGATCCCCCGGGGGGAATTATGTAGATGTACTCTTGGGGTGTTTGCTGCAGAATCTTTCGCTGCGTTTTTTTTGGGGGGGGGGGGGATGGAGCCTTTTGGGGGAGAGTGGGGTGTAAGTAACTCCCGAAAAATGCCAACAGCTCAGCTCTGACCATAATCCAGAAGGCTTGAATCCTGTAATGTTTCCTTTCTTACAGCCTTTGATACCCACTTTTTCTTTTCTTTCTTTACCATCCAAAATCTGGGCATTGTTGGGGGCATTGGTTTGTCGGTAATTCCGACTGGCCGGTGTATGGCGGGGTCGTCGGCAGTATCTCTGTGCGCGAGGGATTTTCTTGTAAGTTCAACACCTCGAAGTCGCCCTCGAGATCACCAATTCTAATCCTCAAACATCAGCACAGCTTTCGGATTCTTTCCTTTTCGACTTACTGCTTTATGGATCCAATCTCCTCGAACTGTCTTGAAATCCAAACAATGTTTAATAAATCAAATACCACACAATGCGACAATGCGTCGACCGATTTTCCTTCTTCTTCCTCCTCCTCCTTCCCTTCCTGCACACCTGCGCATGCTGATGTATGCTCGCGGATACTCTGAGGGCAGCAGAACAAGGGCGTAGACGTCCATTGGATCATTGCCTTGAGGGAGTCTGGGGACGATGTCTTCTTGGCGCTGGATGTGCGACATCATTCGAGCGCAGATGGCTGACTCTATCTGAAAAGCTCAGAATGCCAGGATAAGTTCCGATAATCTTCATTCTTCTTCTCATACTCCTGCACTGCACTCACAATTTGCCTGTCCAACATGCAGCAAGTCAGAGCTGATATGGGGAGTTTGTTACTGATGGAAGATTTAAGCGCGTAACCATGGCTGCGAAGCGGATCAGTCGGGCGCCATATCCTTGGTGAAGGATGCCTTCACTCAAAAGCAGGTTGCATGCTTCTCATAACGGGTGAGTTGTGAAGAGCAACAGCATTTGATGTAATGTGCAACTCACTGTCGCAATTCCGGATACCATTAGTTGTCTTGGATAGGATGTTCTCGATTTCGTCGGCGGGCGCCCCCAGTCTGAAGTATTAGCCCACTACCATTTGGATCAAGCGACTTCTCGTCTGTCATGAAGTATATAGATTTCGACACACCCTAGAATCGAGCCTCAGCGCAGGAGGCAACTTCAACATACCTCTGGAATGTATTTGGAGTCGACAGTTTCCATTGAAACGCAGAGTGTCTGTCTTTCCGAGACCGAGAGCAAGACATCTTTGGCATCGTTGACTGGAATGTTATTGAAGTCTTGCAGTAAGTCAACTGATATTTTAAAAGGGGATTCGCGCTGACCCTGTGTATCCCGCAGTCCTCGAATCGATTAACAAACCGCACCTTGAAGAGCTACCGCCAGTCTCCACTGCCGCGAGCACTGAACTTCAAATCGACCCCTGGCACGCCTACGTCTATGGATCGCACTCTGATTGAGAATACCGGCATTTGATGCTATTTAAAATCGGACCAAAGACCTCTGACCAGCAACCAAGTCTCTGCCACGTCGTGTCCTCCCGAATCCCGAAACTCCAGAGATCTGCCAAAAGGTTCCATGGCCATAAAAGCACTCAAATAGAACAGAAAGCACCCGCCTACAACAGGAAAATCCAGCTCTAACGCTCGTTGCCAAAATTACCTGCAGGTTCCATACCTTGTGTCGCCAAGATACTTCAGTACATATGGGGACGGACTGGATAGTACATCAAGATAAATAGAGGAATCGCGAACCAGAGGAAGGTCTGTGACCTAGGGAACCCAAACATGCCCAAGATGAGAACCTAATCAGCACAACTGAAGCATTCTTGCCTTTCACCTTCACCTGCTAAGTGGAGGATATCCAAGACGTGGAGGATATCCAAGACGGTATTAGCTCTAATAACTGCACTCGCTCCCATCAGGCTCCAACGATGAGAGGAACTTCCAAATACCAGGAATTGCGGCAATAATGAAATGCTCAAAAGCACATAGAAAGAGCCCGAGCCAGATAAACCCAAGAAGCCACTAACCTAACCCAATCCAAAACTGTCAATAAATCAGAGCGAAATAAGTAAACCAGCTCGTTGAGGCTGTAATTTTCCGTTGAACACGAAGTGCCCACGAGAGTACGGTGATCAGATCACGTGAGCTCGGTAAGCTTTTCTCGCTTCTCTCAACAACAACAAACAAAACAAGGCAGTCGGCAAGCAGAAGCACTCAGCATCAACGACACTTTGGTACTAATTTGGGAGGAATATTGGGCCTTCTAGCCAGTCGGAAACTGCGTCCAGCTAAGATTCAGGGTCGTACTCACTCCCCGAATCCTCATCCTGCGCTGCATAGCCGGCATCGACCTGGCTGGGTGGGACTCTTCCTTCACATCGAGTCGCCTTCGCCCGTATGAAATGAGCTGACTTCTCTGCTTCAATCTGGTCTTTTTGAAACTCTTCATTCATGGCTCGCAGTCTGCCCATGGTGTTCATGATCTCTCCACCGAGATCTCTCTCTCTCTCAACGACTTGGTTTGTTCGGCCTTCTTGTCCGTGATACGTCTTGCAGCGGAGAGGCGGTCGATAGTTTTGTCGAAGTTCAATGATTGAGGGGACGAATCTGTGGGTTTATTGTTGCTATATAAGTTCTGGGATCTTGAAGGAGAGGGTGACGGGTTGGCGTTGACGTCGGGGTCGGAATTATATGAGGGGATGCTGAATGGCTGCCTCTGATTTGCGGCAATCACCACTGCTCCTTGGTAATTTTCTCCGGCCATTTCTCTGCGGTATCTCTCTTGTGCTTTCAACACGTACTCTTACTTCATTCTCGCAACTCTGGAATTACTCTTTGTCGCTGCAGCAGGAGTTACCAGAGACACGCAGCTGGAGTCGATGCGTGCTTTCTCCGCAGGCAGAAGATCGCTGCTAGATCTCACTTCACGGTTTGAAGACATGGCTGCGCTGTCGTGTGGACTACTAGCGTCAACTGGACTGGGTATGAAGCTAGTTGTGACTTGGGGCACTTGCGTACCACGAGTAGCACCAGGAGCCATGGCTATGTTCATACCTTGTGATATGGGCGGGGAATACGCTGCACCCAAGTCATTGAATGCAGCTGCATAGCTCGAGGATTCCCTTTGGTCGTATTGAATCGAATTTCCCCCTAGTGCTTGCGCGTATGCTCCCTGTCTGCCGGTACCAAGGCTATAGTTCGTGCCCATTCCATCCCTCATTCCTTCATTCACGGCAGGATATCCACTAGAGCCGCTGACCGTATATGTACCAGCTGTACTATTACTGGGCGCCCTGCCGGGGAAATCACTCTGTTCTTGGTCTGCGCTCGAACCTTCAGAGGAGTCTCCTTGGCCATCGACTGCCAGGCTGTAGTCCGTGGCTGGTCGTGGTGCCTTTTTGGGAGCGCTTCGTCTATTCGGAGGAGGAAGGACGCCGAAGCTGCTGGCCACAGGTCAAATGGCTGTGACACGACGCTGAGATCCACCAGGCAAAGCAAACAGTCTTGGGTCCGTATTTAAGAGGGAACCTCTTTCTCGAGATCCTGGATCTTCAATGTGCTGCTTGTGGCTTTGTGGAATGACTTTGAAAGTCTCTGCCGGGAATTGAATTCGAAAGATTCGTCGCGAACGATTGCCTGTGACGGAAGGTATTAGTTGAGTTCATCACTCCAGGTGCTCTTAAGTTCGATAGGAAATCCACACCGGGAACTTGGATCTCCGGCCTCTCAGGAGCAGTCAAGTGATGCGCTTGCGCAATAGCAAGAACGAGTACTTACAATGTTTTGGAGCTTCGGGGATGCACTGATGATGGGTGGGGGTGAGACTTGTCTGTTTGAGTCTCGAAATCGAGGTTCTTGTGGCGGTGTTTGGGTCGAGGTCGCTTTGTCGAGACAACGGACATCTCAGTCTGTCGTGGTGATTGGTGAATGAGCGGGATGTGGGCAGTGCCTCGCCGAGACGGTTACTCGAATATCAATCGAGGTTTCCTTAGTCATCCTCAGCCTTGTGTCTCTTCGGACCATTGCTGGGTTTGGACGGGTGGTTTGCGAGTGTGGAAGATTGCCAAGTGGTGCAACTAGTGCGGCACATCGAAGGGGAGTCGGAAGAAACAGATCAAGTTGGCCTGGAAGGCGGACTATGCAGAAAATGTTGCCGAATACGGCTTTTGGTTACGATTACGTTCTAAGGATGTGAAACAAGTCAAATAGGAAATTTCAAAGGAGGATGTGCACAGCGGCAACTCAAGTTCTTCCCCGAATTCTGTGCTGATGAACTTGGCTGCCCACAGAGCTCGGCAGTCGGTCAAGTTTGCAGTTGCAGCATACCATCTAGAGCCAAAATCAGCCTTTCGAGAGTATACAAAGCAGACTAAATCACTCCAATATATATAGTTGAGGAGAAACAAGGCGAATGGCAGAAGCTAAGATAAGTCGGTCGGCTTTCGAACCAGATACAGGAACCTGGAGCCTGTCCCTCAGCTGATTGATCGGAATACATGGGGACTTTTATGGTGCTATCGATCACAGTTGCAGGTCTTGCGCCATCTAGAACATCTTCAAAAGTATCGCAAATCACATCTGTTACTCAACAAGCACCTTAGGTTTACCAAGAAACGTTTCTGTACCAGTTCTATGACAGAGCTCGGGAGACTATGAACCATCAAGACGAGTAAAGTATGTATAAGGTAGCTTTCAAATTCCCATTAGGCATCCAAACGAAGATGTTACAGTGGTTAGACCAGAATGTACTATCCAAGATCACCGTCCTCCAAGCACTACCCTGACGCAGCCGCATAGCCTTCATCATTAAAACCTCCACAGCCTCTGGTACTTTGTCATTCTCCGCAGCAAACACAGCCGATATCCCTCCAAGCCAGTCGTTTGAATCACAAACTTGATCCGGTTTTGAGCACTCACGTTGTTGACATTCTGGATGGTGAACAAGGTGGAAGGTTTGTGGAATCCTCTGAGGAACGAAGATCAGCTGACATCAAAAGTTGTGATCGAGAGACAAGCTAGCATGAATTTGAAGGTGTTTATCGAAGAGTCTCCCAATTACCACAGTCAGGGTGGCTGCGGGTGATTGTTGGACGAAACATGCTTGAAACGTGGAATCCGCCTTTACACTCGATCAGCTGCTCAAGAAGGTCTCTCAAAGCGTCGAACGTGGTAGTTAATACCACTCATGGACGGAATTCCAAGCATGCAGAATTGACCCGCTCTCGTCGCTGGTCTTCCGGCATTCTGTCCCAGAGACTCCGAATATACCTTGCCAAGGATGTTTGCTCATGTCGGTACCATCCAATTGTCCCATACGGATAGTCGTCCACGACCTCTGGTGCTTCCTCTTCGACGTCTATCTGGCCAGTCTCTCCATTTTCTTCCTCAATGCTGTGATTAGCTTCTTGCTCGCCATCTTCTTCGCCACTTTCAGTCTGTTGCTCCAACTCCTCGTCAATCTCTCCTCCGCTGCCAGCATCGCCGTCATCTCCTCCGTCATCTCCATCGCTTTGGTCAGCTCCATCGCCTGCATCGCCTGTATCATCCCCGTCGTCATCATTACCATACTTATCATCTCCTTCACTCTCAGAAAGGGAATCAGGGAACATGTGTCCCGATCGGAAGCCAATGCACTCCACCCTTGCTGTATTACACCTATGACATGGCTTGCCACCTGTGCAAACCTTGTGTAAAGCGCTGCATCTTTCGCATCGGTGAATGTAGTCCCAGTCAACGGTGCGTTGTTGCTGGGCAGGGGTGGAAGCTAAAAACGCAGCCTGCTTTTGTTGGCGGGCGAGACTGTTCATTTTGGACACAGGTGTCTGGTAGGTATGTCGTGTGGATGATTTTGATTGAGGGCTTCGAGGAACGAATTTGCTGTGCGATTGCGAGCACCAGAGTCGGAGAGACTTTGATAAGAATCTGCAGCAGATGTCGATAGATTTGCAGCCGGATGAATCTGTTGAGCGAAGCATCAGTCTCTAGTGACAGAATGTGGGTGAATCGGCAGGAAGTTGAGGAACGGGATGATTAGACGGCCGAATTTGAGAAACCAGTACTTTGAAAAAGTACAAAGAGTATAATCAAGGTGTGAAGAGGGCGACTATACTTACGGCTTGTGGCGAGGTAATTGTGCTGCAGCCCGATAGAAGTGTTGTACGTCGGGACTGGTATCGGCAGGCTTTGAAGTGGGAGGGGTTGCCACAAGAGAAAGATTTGAGATCTCAGATGAGAACAGATACTATTGCTCAAGTTGCGTGTGGTGGTTTCTGATGATGCTCTTCTGATCAAATTAGCTATGTTTGTGGGCTGTGTTTGGCGTTCGAGATTGTGGTGGGACAAGGAAGAGAATAGCTGTTCGGGAGAATTTATGGGAGGCCAAGGTTCGATACAGAGAGGCTAGGCCGCTTATCAACAGCCGATGACTCGATGGAAAAAAGCAGTACCAATGAATTCTGAAGTACTGGAGGGGAGGAAGAAAACAGATTGCGGCAATTGGAAATTGTCCGTTGATGTTGCAGAAGCAGGAAGAGTGAAATGTAGTTGGAAGGCGAAGTACTTAGCCGGTTCGGATTTGTATGCAGTCAAATTGGCTGTGGTATGGGTAGTGTCTGCACAGTTTGAAGTCAATACTTTCTGGCAAGAATGAATGCGGCTTGAAGAAGATAGGTGGAGCAAAGTAACCAAATTAAAAGCACCAGGCAGTTATTTCATGCACTTCCTACAGTAGATTTTGACAACGTCGCAGGATCATATCAAGTAGGATCTACTCTGTAGTCTGCTTGAGTTGCAACTTGCCTAGGTCCCCGATACTCAACATGTACTTGTGTGGAGGTCTATGAGGGAGCGGGATGGAGGAGGGAAGCTGTAGACAGCTTGACGATTGAGAAATATAGCAAACATACAATCATCTTTGCAATGGAGAGCTGGTGTGTTTCGCAGAAGATACAAAATTCTCGGAGTTCTCGTCGATGGTGGAATGTTTGAAGAGTTGTTGATCGTATCTTTGCTCAAAGCTGAAAAGGAGAGGATGTCAGCAATTTTTACTTCAAACGATATGACAGGGACAAGTATTCGGCTAGCAAGCCTGCGATTTTTGTGGTATCAATGAACGGGTTTTTGGAGTGCGTACCTTCTTGTGCGTTGTATGGAGCTTTTTGGGGGGCTGCTTTCTGCTTTCGTTTCTGTGTTGTCCCTTTTGAGGACGGTCAATCACGGACCACGGGTGGATTTCTCAGCGGAAAGTCGAAGGTGTCCAAAACATTACACCTCAGAAAACGGCTCCTCTTGTCTTCCATCACATGGAGTGACTTCTTGATGTTCTTTTGGGGGAATGGCTTCAGGCGGTATTGGAAGTATTATTCATGTCGTTATATCTTTATAGGTTATTTCGCCAGGAATAGCAGCAAATCTTATTTTATTATGCTTTACATCATAGTCTACATGTATAGGTAAGTAGCCACGTCACATCAATCAGGTGTCTTCTTGTGCAGACATGCGCTTGGCGGTCGGCAGGTTGGGGCTATTGAAATGTCTTTGTATTTCAAGTAATCATCAAGGGCAGTAAGGGACTTAATGTAGATTAAAGCTACTGCTGAGAATAAGTCAATGACGCTGCTGGCATTGAATCCGACGAGCCGCTAACCACCAATGACATGGGAACGCTGACTATGACCATTTTGGCCAAACAAACACAACGAGTAGGAAATAGAAATATAACAACACAGGCTTCAAAAGCCTACCATGAACGCATTTCAGTTCTCCAGGACGATCAAGAGAAAGAGGAACATTCGTGCGATTGCTCCAACGAAATATGGCTATAATGGCATACTCTCAGCAGCCACACCTTCAACGCCCGATAAATGCCCCCTTCAGGACAAACTTGAGTCAGTTCTTCTCAGATGATCATATTAAGTGAATTGGTCGTCGTGGTTGATCTCTCGAACTTCCGTAGTCTTCAGGCCTGTTCATCGGAGTCACATGTAGACCGGGGCTCTCCCGAGTCCGTCGAAGTCGTTGGCAGAGTTGTAGAGACCAGGCCCATGAACGTACCGGAAAGTGTCTTGTGGATACCAATTCCAGCCCTCAGGGAGCTCGATAGCTTCGGAGATATTCACTCTCTGTGGGGTAGCTCGTGGGAATTGTGGCTGAAGAATGAGACCGCCTCTGTCACGAGCTCGAATATGGCGCATCTCGTCTTCGGCTCTCGAATGAGTGGGCTGCAAGTATGCTGCTACTCAAAGTCAGCATATAGTGTCAAAGGTTCTTCCCCACGGCTTGTGGATCACTTACGAGCCGGTTCGAGAAGGGGGGGATAGTGATGGAACTGTGGTATATCATGTCCAAGCATAGCGGCAAGATCCTCCTCCGAGTAGCCTCCAGGCTCTTGACCGTCCTCCTGTCTAAGAGGATCTTCTACCGGTCTGTCATCTTCGCTGGTTTTGTTGGTTTCGTCGAAACCTACTTGCGCTCCATTGTTGTGCGCCGCAACTTGGTTCTCTTCCGCTTGGGAAGTGCCTGGTGTGGCGAATGGAAGCCTGGTCATGACATTGATACACACCCGTCCGTTCTTCTCACATCCATCGCAGGGTCTCCCGCCAGTACAAAGCCGTTTCGAATTCGTGCAGTGCAAGCACTTGCGGGGCTTCTTGTATTTCGCCAAGTATTGCTCATCGTTCAGAGGTTTCTTCGGAGCCCGCATGATATGATCGTTGGAAGACATTTCTTGTTTTCGAAGTTGCTAGAGCGTGGTGTTCTTGTACAGATCTTGGTTTTGTATCTCGGTATTTAAGGTTAATATTCGAGATTTGGAGGTACTTGTTAATGACGAGGCTGATTTTAAGGTCACTGGGAGGAATGCCTGCTCAATGAGCCAATTACCACGTGCCTGGATCGCATGCCTTCGATGGTGAATCCCTGGCTTACCGGATACGACAAAAAGCAAACCAGATAAAGTATCTTTCTGTCAATTATGCTGTCTATATAGTGACATGTAAGTCTCCATATCTATATAATTATTCCTGTCAATGGACTCCTTGAGGCTGGTGGCATTCGTGCCACGGCGATCCAGATTCGAGGCACAGGCCAGCACCCGAAGAATGAAATCTAAAAGCGCTTCGAAAGTACTGCTACTTAAGCATATCAAGCTGAGTTCAAGACTCAACTCCAGATATCGGTGCTGGCATGCTGGATGGTTATTTGGTAATGACTTGGCAGGTGGATGTTGACCTCGCTTAGTATTCCACATTCGGATAAGTATCATCATCAGGGAAAACTAGAAGCACAATCTGCTTCACGCCGCAGACTCTTCGAGGAAATGCGTTATACAATTACACTCTGAAGACAAACTTTTATCTTTGTTGGCTTCAGCCGCCTCTGATCTGTCTTGCCATCCTCTTCATGTCTTGGTGCGCTTTCTCCTGGACTGTGCATCTTCACTGTCGTCTGTCCCCCGCTTTCTAGGGCTCGAACTGGTCGGGTTTGGCAGATTTAATACCATGATAGGAGCTCCGTACTATTTCTTATTTAATTGTTTTATCCAAAATGGAATTTGTTGGCTTCAGGTGCTAGAAGCGCACTTCCAGGCAAACTGGGCGAACAATTTGCCGTGGCTTCGGGTGCCGAAGTTGAATCTTGGTGTGATGGCTTAGATTTTGGCAAAGAGTGATCCTCATATGGCGATCTATAGGAGATTGAACTCTCGCTTTGGGAAGTAATGAGAAGAAGAAGTTCTCGACGACCGCTGGAGAATATCGAGCCGCTGCCATCCTAATAGTTTCGCGACGAAAGTGAGCTTCTACCTTCTGAGTCCATGCTCCCCGGTCACGACTACCATGGATCCGCGAGCCCGTGCTTGTTAAATGGCGGTTGTGTGAATGAGATGCAGATCTTGCTGTCAGAACATTGATCCCATGCTCATTCCCCGTATGGACTGGTTTGATTTCACTCCTCATGCTTGGTGATCGATTCACAAAGTGTGGACGCTGCCTATTGTCTGGCGGGCTACTCGGCTGATACCTGATTCCGCACCTATCCCACAGCGTGATGTATCGCTGATTTACATCTTGTAGACCAATGATCACGGTCGGATGCGCAAACTTGCCAGAAGTACATTATCGCTTTCATACCAGTTTCATTTCCTCAAATTGCATATTGCCAACTAAAAACATAATTATATGAGCCTCTATGAGCAGAATGAAACGTTGTGGACTCAAGAGGTAAACCCCCTTAATTCCTCGGACGCTCATTGCTGAACTCGAATAAAGCCAAAAATAACCTGGTGCCGCAAAGAAATAGGAAACCATATTCATGGCATCATTCTCAAAGCTAACAAAAGAAAAGTACTCTATGCAAGAGAAAACCAGGAAGAAAAATACGCACTACCAACAGAGACGATCGCAACTTCAGCTCCACTGCTTCGTCTTTCTGCATCAAACTCCTCGGAACAATCTGCTCCGCCTGGCAGAACGCTTATCTTCGTCATCATCACAGTATCTCTTACGATTCATCTCACTA
Source organism: Cadophora gregata (assembly GCF_030347475.1). Classification (NCBI taxonomy): domain Eukaryota; kingdom Fungi; phylum Ascomycota; class Leotiomycetes; order Helotiales; family Ploettnerulaceae; genus Cadophora; species Cadophora gregata. The sequence continues at coordinate 2,287,215 of NW_026695927.1, forward strand.
TGAGACTGCTTCTCATTCTCTGCCTTCAATCCTTGCTCAAGGTCATGCTCAAGCTCCTGCATGAACCACTTCTCCTGCTCAGGAATGACTGTCACGCATTTTCTGAGTCTCGAAGAAGGAGGACATTTCTTGTTACTGCTGACTCGATACTTTCCAAGTACCTTATCTTTCATTAATCGCATCTCTCCCGGGCTGATATCAGTGGTAGATGTGCGGAAGTCGTCTTCATCAAAATCATCATCTATAGGAGATCTTGGTGTGCGGGAGGATATCGGCGATAAGGGTGAGACTTGGTCTTTTAAGATGCGAGGTATTGCCAGTTTATTTCCTAATCGGATAGAAGATACCGGCTCAAATAATGTCGCGTATCTTGGAAGACCTGACTTTCTTCCGGCAGACTTTGCTGAGTGGCCTTTTCTGGTGCTGGGAGCTTGAAGATACGACAATAGAGAGGCTTCGCCACATAGAGGAGACTGGGAAAAAGAAAGGTTTTTAGATTGACTCTCACTGGGGCTACTGCCGTTGAGTAACTGAGGGTCGATTGTAGGCGAAGCATCTGGATTGTGGCAGTGATACTCGCTTCCAACACGGCGGTTTCCCCGATATAGCGCAGCAACAGGTGCTACTGGATAGTTTGATGCCTGCTCCTGATACAGGCTCGGCTCTGGCTCTAGATAAGTAAAGTGGTCAGCGGCTTGGTGGACCATTGGAGGAGGTGATGGATATATTCCTAGATAGTCCGTCTGATGCGAAGCTGCTTCCAGATCAGGGCTGGAAACGGGGTAGACTTCTGGGAAAGCTGCGAATGCTGAGACACCCTCATCAAAATACTCTGCAGTTAATCCCTGTACGGGTTCCGTGCAGCCGAAATCACTGTCAAAGTGATACTGTTGTTCGAAGAGGGGCAATAGATATTCATCAAAATCTTGCGGCTTGTCGTTCTGTATAGTTGCCAAGCTAGTTGGCACAGCTTGCGTCTGGTCTTGGACCTTGGGTAGGCGACCCAGACCTGGTATATGTGCAAAAATATCTGTCTGCTGAGTGACGGGTAGCTGATGGTCAGGAGTCGGCGATATTGAGTCAAGGTTGTCAGGATATGGAGGATTGAGCGTGATCTCCTCCGCTGGGGCTGGATTAACAGGCATAATCGAAGACAGTTCCGACGATGGAAATGAAGCGAACAGGGCTGGATCCAGAAGTGCAGCATCAAATCTACCAAGCTTTCCAACATCTCTGGAGGATGAAGTGCATTGTCTCTTTCGGCTTGGTTCTGGCTGTTCATCATCCTCTTTGCTCCTCTTCTGCGTTGTGGTTGCCTTGGGTTCGGGAGAGGGAGGTGGTGGCAATGTCTTCTCAACCCCAGAGCGTCTCGGGTCAGTACGCTGCTTCTTCACAGCTAGTATATCATGGTGGTCATCGATCTTTCGTTTCTTGAACGATGTTGCTACTGGGTCTGCAAACGTGCCTCCTGAGTTTGCGGTGGATTTGCACAAGTCTTTGGGAACCTTGTTCAGCGATATGGACGCCTCGACCATATCGTGCAACCTTGTTTCTGTGCGGGCCTTTTCAGATGGCACAGCTTGGACAAACTTGCCACTATCCTTTGAATTGGTTGTGGTATGGTCCGTAGTGCTGTGGAGACCCGAGGAGATTTTGCCACCAGCTACGTTCGAGCGCTCAAGACGGCCAAGCGCTCCGGCGGTGTCGTGTGCTGGGCAATGTAGTGGTTCTGAAGAAGCAGCTGCCTGGTTGACTTCAGAATCTGTGTCATTGGAAGATGATGAGATATTGGATTCGAGAACTTGCTCACGGGCATTCTCCCTCGGGACTTGGTCAGGGCTGGACGAAGATTTGATAGACGCGGTTATGGTCTGCCAAAGAACTTCGATTTCTGATTGGGTGGAGCAGAATTGTGTGTTAATATTCTGGTAGAGTGCAACATTTGGGTGGAGTAGGAGGTCGCCATTGGGCTAATACTTGTTAGCACTCAGTGCTATATGCACAACAGACATGCCAAAGAGTAATTCAGAGCATTGGAAGATATGTAAGCATCAAGTCATGAAACTTACTTGGACAGGAGGGAATGAAGTACTCATGCGTTGAACACATGCCCTCATGGCGCCAATGAATTTCTTAGCGTACATCCTGATTATAGAGCTTTCGTCACTGTGGAGTGAGATAGTGTGCCGAAAGACGCGTTGCGGAAGGCTTTTTGCTTGGCAAAGACTGCTTGGATCAATTGCGGTTTGCAGAAATCGTCCAGGCGCGCTACAAAAGTCTAGCTAAGTGAGTCGGAGATAAACAGACTCTGATGAGGATATCGATCTCTTCTGGCGGGCTAGCTCGATACGGATGGCGCTAGTGTAAGGGGTTTCGATCGAGGTGCGACATTCTCCTCGCTTCACTCTTCAAGTAAACATCACGTGATATGCGACACAATTTTCGGTGTGCGTCATACCGTCTGCGTCTGAACAGTAGTGAATAGGTTGTGGATGATACTAAGTGCAGTTGGTATCTTTTCATCTTGGAGCTTTATGTAAAAAGGTTGTCGGGTCATCACAAAGAGTTTCACAAGTGATGTAGTTGGAATTCCTTAGAAGCTCCCAGCAGCGCGTTCACACTACTTGTCACCTCAGAGCAATTGCTGTCTCCCTTCTGTCATAAACGCTGGATAGAATGCGAAATCTCCACGAGAGTTCATTGCAGTGTAGGGATTCTTTTTGGTTTCAGTTCGGGGTTTCAAGCGATAATTATCCATGAGCTTCTCTAACGTCCATAATAGCAGCAATGAATGGACTCCCATGTATACAGCCGATTTTGCGCTGGTTTGGACTGTGACTTTAACCCTATATGGTATGAGACTTCTCTCGAATTCTTGATGCGCGACTGTCGAGAACTGCAGCTGCTTGTTACTATTGGAAGATGCTGGCTCAGCCGACGCGAGGCGTCTGCCCGCTTACGACTCAGCGGCATTTGAAAAATTGACGGCACATACTTACCTGTAGATATATGTGTATAACTAAGAAGTCACCTTTGTGATTTCACACGTTTTTTTCCCCGGGCTAAAGTTCGCATGTTCAAGCTGACGGCAGAGATATTTCATTGACTGCATACAACCTAAATTATGGTTCTCTCGCAGCTTCCCAATGCACCCTGAATACAGCCCTGAATGCAAGAGGCGTCCAGAAATTCGAACCCAATACTCGATGGATGAATCTCAGAGCTGATCAACCTCATCCAGACATTCCATTTCGTTGTCTGCATCAATGATATCCGATTCTTCCTTTCCTTGCTCAGAAGATGTCTGGTTGTGGTGTGAGGTTGGGCTATCGACTTCTGGCAAGGCTGCTGTTAAATCGTCTTCCTTATCATCATCTGCCATTACTGTGTCCTCAGTTGAAGCCTCGAAGTTGACTACTCTCTCGGTCTGAGCTGCAGAAACATTGCCTCCACTATCATCAACATCCTTCTTGACCCCATTTCCACCATCCGGCTCAGTGCTGTCCCTTGGTACTTCATGGCCATCAAATTGGAGATCGCTCCTGACAGCGGACTCTTGTATGACGCCAACCATTTCTGTGTTTCCATTTCTCTCGTCCGTGTATCCCTCGAAGTCGAAGAACTCGTCAAGCGCCTCATCAGGCATAATTTTGGTAGCCTCGATGAATATCCTGTGGTTATATCCGGCTGTGAACATCTTGTGATTTTCGTGTTTACGAGGTAGTGGAATCAGCTGGCGGTTGTTGTTTGCGGCAGCTGGTTGTGCTGGGTTACGAGCGAAGGTTGACTTTGAATGACTTTGAGTGAGGTTTCCAGCAGGAATAGGATCAGCTGCTTTCGGATCAGGCGACATAATTTGAGCTTTTGTATCGAAGCAATGACTCTGAAATCCAACGGAAGAGTTTTTCGTTGGTTGGGACAAGGCGGATGATGGATTTCCAGTCTCAGGGTGGATAGAGCATGACTGATCTATGGGTGTTCCCGTTTCTGACTCTCTCTGATTCGACGAAGTGAATCTACCCTCACTGTTGACAGTTTTATCCCCAGATATGTAATCATCGCTGGCGAGTGTAGCTGATAGATCGACTGGATGGAAGTGCCCTGCAGAGGTGAATGGAAGGCCTTGAGTACTCTCAAGGCTTGGAGCTTCGGCAGATGGCACAGAATAAGTGACTGGATGGGAGGGAATAGTCTCTTGAGACTCATATGCGACCGAAACGTTCTCGACAACTTCGGATGAGGCTTCCGTGCAGGCTTCTGGAGTTGTTGAAGATGCATCTGGTAGGCTTGAGATGGTAGATCGGCGAGCAATCTTTGTTGTCTGTGATGGCTGGTCATCCATGGCTAGAAACACCTTAGGATCGACCAACCACACTGTTTGTCTTTGGCAGAAAGTTGTTGATCTGTAATCAAGTGCAAAAGAATGGAAATGAAGGCAAGTGGTCACTCCGATAGGGTTGTGGCCCAAAACGGGAGAATGGGTATTTCAGGCACAACTTTCAGTCCTTCGAAAACTTGCAGTTAGGCATGAGTTTTCCAATAATGTTCAGTATACTAGCCACAGTAGGCTCTCATCTCTTGTCAGGTTTCCATGCAAGAAGTTTGTTGGAGATCGGATTCTGTCGGACCCACCGCCAATCTCATCTATCCACCAAAAAAAGCTGTAGTAGTTAGGCATGACATTTCACTTTGGAATTTTAACGTACAGATGCTTCATTTAGACTGTAATCAGTTATCTCACTTGACAAGAGTGAAAAGCTTGATTTGCCCAAAATAACTTTTGAATGTTTGACCACTAGAACATCGCCAAACTCCTGCAAATACAAGAATGTGCCTTCAAAACATCAGTTTTCAACAACTCAGGATCTTGGAACCAGCCTATCGGTCATGCCCACTCCTCCCTGATCTATCTACATTGGGCTTCCGTGCTTTGAAAAAATAACGACCAAACTTCTCTCATTTCCTGCTCGTCTTGGCACGCTTACTGCGAGTTCCTATCTTGGGCTTCGGCTCCGCGACCTCTCTGGCCGACTTCCTCGTAGAAGGGGCCTTAACCTTTCGCTTCTTGCGAGCAGCACCTGAGTCTTCCTTCTCCTCTAAGTCCCTCTCGTCTTTTAAGTCTCCTTGGGCTTCCTCTCTCTGACGCTTCCGGCTGTTGCGGCTGATGTTCTGGCGCGACTCTCTACAAGCTTCTTTCGGCTGTTTGTCATCATGAAGGTTTTCCATTACCTTCTTGACAATCTCCGCAGCCGTTGATAGAGGTTTCGCATCGAGATTCCTCGTCTCACAGGCAACCCAGCATTGGAGAGCTTCGAGGTCGAGCGTCCAGTCTTGCTTCTTCTTGGATAGTCCCTTGTTTTTGGTAGTCAACTCGCAGTACGCATCCAGGACCCCGAACTTGAAGATCATTTTTGAGTCATTCTCGTTCCGATCAGTGAAGGCCATGTGAATTTGGAACATTGTGAAGATCCGGTTAACGTTCAAGTCAGCTCCGCTGTACATGGAGCAGAAGCTATCCATAATCCAGCTCCATTGTTCGCGGCCTTTGATGGTACTGCGGTCGATCGATTTCTTGGTTTCCCATCGATGTCTGTAGCACCAGTCTAGCTCGACTTTGTGCAGTATCGTGAGATCTGGGAGTGCATCGTCGGAGGTGCTTCCGGCGATGAGGATGGTGGGATAGTCTTCAACAGCCATTGTGGCTCTGCCTAATTCTGTTTTGTTCGACAGAAGGTGGGTCACAGTCTCGAAGACAGACTCTTTGAGGCTATTAGTGTTCACACGTGATGCATGAGGTCTGAGAAAGGAAGTACTTACGGGCTTGCTCGGGACTCAATTTGTGTTCCATATGATGGTATGTGTTTCACTCAGTAGATTTGGAAGGGTTTTGTTGAGAAGAGGATGAGAATGGATGATGCGGTGCGCGTCGATGTCTTTGGTGCTTCGATGAGGACTTGAACTATTGAAGATGCAATGCTTGTTCTTGGTGGGTTTCTTGCAAAGATCGGTTGCAGATGCAGAGAATTTACTTGCTTAAGTATCACAGTGAAGATTGTGTGCTGTCGAGATATACTCTAGATGTGAGTTGGTTGACAGTACGGTTCATCGACAATGCGATCGATTAACAATATAAACGCGCCATCAGGTCGCTGCCAAGTCCTTAAGCGAGGAGTAAACAGACCATACATTTCCGCACAAGGCTTCTTATTCAAGCCGCCGGACCACGAACAGATACAGCATTGTGCTATCACATACTAAGCTGACTCAACTTGTTTCACAACGATATTTGGGGTCTAGGAGTCTAGGAGGCAGAGAATATACCTATGACTTGTACTTCAGGTCACATGACGTGGGCTTCGAGGTGGCCCCAGGCTGCAATTTGTGATATCCCTGGTGGGCGCTGAAGTGAAGTCTGCTCGATAAGCAATTTGTACTCGAAGATCTTGGAAGATATACGTTTCCATCTTATTTGCTTTGTTCTGTCTTCGGGGCATGTGAAAATAAGGCCGATGGGTAGAGGGAAAGATGTGGACGGCTTCGTTGAGAGACTGATTTAGGAAGTGACGACTTTTCTTGCAGGATGTTGAGAGTTTGAAAAAGATGGAGCTGCTGTGATATTTATTTCTTGGAATACTTCATACATCGTCAACTGAACGATATCTTCCTGCATTGGTCGGACTTGCCATGCATATCCCCATGCGTAGCCATGACTTCCGCACCAGCCAAAATGGCGTCGGCTGAAGTCGTGTACAGCATTGACCACATCCCAGCTCCGAGTGTGACCAGTGAACTCAACTGCCTGGCTCAACTGCCTGGGACAGCTGCTGAGATATCGAGAACTTTGATTCCAGATAAGTGTATCGTCCCAAAGTTGTTCACGAATGTCTATATGATGCATCGTAGTGGTACATCCTCTTCATCCAGGTCGTCATTGTGCCGCATCGCCATCGATTGAGCATGCCAGCAGCTGTGTGATATCCAAAAGCTATCTAGACAGTTCTCCAGCGCTCCACTGATCTGTCATACAGGAACACTCCACCTAGCACGAGTCGGCCGCCACTTGACCAGCACATAAGACCAAATCTATGCCAGAGAGGTGGCAGAATCAAGTAATGGTGAAGTACCAAACCAGTCCCGCTACTCCTCTATCAACAACAGTACTGAAATGCGAAAACGGATCATCTTCCCTTGAGATGCTGTGCAGGCTGCTCAGGGCCAGCTGTGTAGAAACGACTTTGATCCGCCATTTTGTTTTCAACAGAAGGTATTAACGTATTGGACTTTCAATTTTGAGAATGGGACTTTCCAAAGGGCGGTGTTCGGTCATTCTAATTCGGCTAAGGAGAACGCCAACGAGAACCACAAGGAGACATGTCATCGATATTAACATCCATATATTGAAGTTTGATGTGAAGAATTGAGTAGCATTATGGACAAAATGTGCAGCAGTCATAACTACTCGATAAGCAATGAGCAAGCGGTACAGAGTAAATGCTCAGTAACAGTTGCTAATCTATCATATCGGCTTTTCCGTGTCCCTCTGCCTCTATCTTTTCAGCAGGGTCTAAAGGTTACGCTACCTACCATGCCAAGGGCGTTCCCCGCATCACCCCCATGTTCACCTCACATGCCTCGGTCTGTATCCCGTGCCCAGCCTCTTTCTCGTCACTTCAACTTTTTATCCACTTCAATCATTATCTTCATCCTCGCATGATTCGTACCCCGATATCAAAGAGGCTGGACAACGAACCGATTGGTCAATTGCACAACGAACAATCAATTCCTCCGGCGCCATGTAACAAACCATGACCCAGGGCTCTTGGCAGGTACCGTGGCAGCTTTCTATCCCACTTTTCCCCGCAGTCGGACATCTCGGTGAAGCTCTCGGCGATCTTCCTCTTTGCGATACGGAGCCGTGACTTGAAAGAATCATGGAATCCCCTGCCAGCCCGACATCTCCAACCATTGCCGGTGGTGACCGCTCACGATACCCGGCCCTACAAACTTTCAGCGCTCTCCAGGCTTTCCCAGCATGCTGGAATTTTGACGTCTTGGCAGATCAGCGCCGGTAACACTGCACGAGTAAGGTAAGCGACATGGACGAATAGCCTGTCTAGTCCATGGTCCGAGAATGGCAGATTGCCCCGATTGTTGTGCGGAAAGCTACAAAGACAGGAAAGGTGGGGGCAATTTACTTACCTATTTGCCTTCCAAGATAGCGAGGATGAGGGGTTGAACGGGCGGTATGAACTGGTCGTGGGTACCTCCGCGAGTATTTAAAGGTTAGGACTTTTCCCTCAAAGTAGATTGGAATCCAATGATCTCCCGAGCTCCTTGCAAAGACAATAACCTGCACAGCTCCCATCATGTTTTCCCTTGTGAGAACCATTCAATTGGCTTCGTTGCTCGCCATTCCAGCAGCTTGCCATCCTAGCCATGGCCACCACTCCAGTAACTCTAGTTATATCAAAAGTCTTCCAAAGTATGCTCAGAGTCTAATGACGGAGTCGATGGATTGGCTAGATGGGTATTATGATCCTTCGGCGGGGTATTTGTTTGATATCGGTTCTGCTTCCGCGTTGCGACATGAGACGAGGAGTTCTGCCTGGTATGCAGTTGGACTCCTGGCGAGAAATGAGGGAAAGGACGTTGAGTATGCGATGGATATTATCACCAATGTCATTGCTGGGCAATTCAAGGATCCAAAAGATCAATGGTGTGTTTTCCCCTCGCTTTTAGTGGCAGGGTCAAGACTAACAAGACCAGGTACGGAAATTATCAGCAAGAGCCAGAAGAGCCAACAGTTGGGACATCGGTCTACCCTGCGAAAATCTACAATTCGTGGGATCCAAATTGGAGAGGCTTTATTAGCACTGCGTTCATCGTTGGACTTGAGGAATTCGGTCACCTGATAACTCCAAATGTGACGACTTTGCTCCTGGAGTCTCTTTACAATGCTACGAAGGGTGACGAGTACCGAGTTGGTGGGGTTGATTCCGATAATCTTTACCCGGCTTACACCAACCCAGTAAGTGGTTCCTCCCCCAGCTCGCAAATACCAGCTAACATTTCTATAGTCTATCATGCGTGCCTTCGCAGCTGGATGGACAGGTCGTCGCCTCAATGAATCCAACATGACCATTTCCGGCGAGAACTACGCCAACGAGATCCTCGACCTGTTTAACCGCGCCGACACACTGTCCGAGTTCAACAGTGGAACTTACACTGGAGTCTCACTCTGGGCTCTTAGTTTGTGGGCAAAGTACCTCCCAGATGACTCCGTCATGAAGCAAAATGGTGCTCGCATGATGAAGAAGACTTGGGAAGCTGTCGGTGAGCTGTGGCATCCGGATTTGAAGAACATCGCTGGACCTTGGGATCGTTCGTATGGATTCGACATGAACAGATATTTGAGTTTAATGGCTTTGCATTTCTGGAGCATTATCGGCAAGGAAAATTCATCTTTGATTGAAAAGGTAAGGCATTCTCCCCTCGGTTTTTTGATCGAGTAACTAATAATTTAGGTTCCTACCCTTTCCCACGTTGCTGATTTCGGTTGGGGACCCCTCTTCGCCATTCTGGCCGAGTTTCAAAACTCCATCATCCCTGAGGACGTCGTTGAGAGACTCACCAAGTTCAGCGGCGAGCACACCTTTACCTCTTCAGCTTTCTCGCCTCCTTTCGATATCTACCCAAGAAATATCACTTCTTGGTTAGCACCCAATATCAGTATCGGAGCCGAGACGTTCAATGAAACTGTTATTGGTGGACCAGCTATCAACCCTAATACCTTCAACCCCGCAGTTATCCAGTGGAACACTGGCAGTGAGATTGGATTCATCAATGTAAGCTCACCTAACGCAGTAATCAGATAGCTTTACTGACATGAAATAGCTCCGAGCCACCGAGTCCTATGTCACAGCTGTAGCCACACCCTACACCTTGAATATCACCTACCCACTCGGAAACGCATCTTCAGTATTCTCATTCGTGGTCTCGGCTTTTAAGGAGAAGACAGATGTTTCGACTTGGGAGGATGTTCAAGGTCTCTCTGTCCATGTCTCCGGGAATGTTAATTCCACTTATGCTGTTGGATGGGCTGGAAGTTACGGTGGTGCTTATAAGCCAGTCAAGTAAGTCCTCGCTCAGCAAAGCCCTGATGGAATGGGGAAGAATTACTGCTAATGCTAAGCAGTGATTTTGAATTCTGGAACTTCACATACACCATGCCAGTGGGATTCGAGGGTGTACCCAGCTTGTTGCTTGAGCTTGAGTTCAAGTGACGAGATAATGATGTTTAATGATTTATGAGAAGGGGGGGATGGAATATAGACATGACTGCAAGAATTATAATTTACACAAGATATTGATAATACATCATCCATTTAAAACCACCAGCATTCAAGTTGGTTACACCAAGATAACACGTCATGTCAGTAGATAGGGTCAGAGAACCACCGGCAACGTTCCCGTCACTGCTTCCTTATTTCCGGCAGCCACATCCGCCACCACCACCACCCCCTCACTGACTCGGAATACGGAAACAACGGCTTCTAATTGAATCAACAAGTCAATCCAACAACATGTACTACAAATGAAGGAAGGTATCGCGACAAACTGGGGCCTGTGGGATGGCCGTCCATCCAATCATGCAACGCGGGGGTAATTGCGGAACTCCCCCGCATCTAACAACCTCCGTCTACTGTCGAGCTTCTTTACTTGCTGGTCACTGCATATGTTCCTTTGGTCCAACAACCCCTCATCATGTAAGCTTGGAATGGAGGAGGGGCAAGACGAGGGGGCTTAAATAAGAGGAGGTTGCTCCTGGTGAGAAATGGGTGGTCTTTCCTCAATTATTCCTCCTTTTCAATCGCAACTTTCTTCACTTCCGCTTTCTTCAGACTCCTTCCCATTTCTTCTCCTTCAGCTACACTCACAGCACCGCAACAGTCAAATCCAATCAAGCTTCACGATCTGCAATGGCAAGCAAAGGGAAGAGCACAGCCGTGACCAAAGATTACGGCAAACGAACAGCAATTGTTACGGGATCTGCACGGGGAATGTATGATATTCTCACCTGGTTTCACAAACGAGATCTCTCGAATATCAGCTGATCATTTCCAAACAGTGGAAAGGCAATTGCAATCAGACTAGCTGAAGATGGCTTCGACGTCTGCATAAACGACATTGCAGCAAATAAGGCCGGGATTGAAGAAGTACTTCCTCCCTCACCCACTTATCCCAAATCTCCAAGAGTATTCTTCGAAACCAGCAGACTAACCTCTTCCTCCTCTAAGACCGTCAAAAAAATCCAGTCCCTCGGCCGCTCCTCCTACGGACACGTCGCGGACGTCTCCAAACTTTCTGAAGTCGAAGCCCTGATCGCAGCTTCCGTCAAGAACCTCGGCCCGCTCAACGTCATGATCGCCAACGCGGGTATCGCGCAGGTGAAAGCACTGCTGGATTTGAGCGAGGATGATGTGAGGAGGATGTTTGAGGTTAATGTGTTTGGCGTGTTTAATTGCTATAGTGCGGCAGCAAAGCAGATGATTAAGCAGGGTGGTGGAGGTAAGATTGTGGGTGCTGCGAGGTAAGGTCCAGTTTGGTATTATTCTGTCCTCCCGTTCCATCTTGGGAAAACCCGGCCATTTCTTTTCGAGTTCTGGTCCAAATGGTTCTGACTCCCCCACAGTATCGTAGCATTCAAACCCTTCGCCATGCTCTCCCACTACTCCGCATCCAAGTTCGCCGTCCGCGGCTTCACCCAAGCCTTCGCCATGGAGATGGCCGAGCACAAAATCACTGTCAATGGCTACGCGCCAGGTATCGTCGGCACAGCCATGTGGGATCTGATTGATGAGGAGCTGGGCAAGAAATCAGGTGTCAAGAAGGGTGATACGATTAAGAAGTATTCGGAGGATTTGATTGCTCTGGGGAGAACGAGCGTACCCGAGGATGTGGCGAAGACGGTCAGTTACTTGGCGAGTCCGGATAGTGATTATATGACGGGGCAGACGCTGGTTATTGATGGGGGGATTATTTTTACTTGAGGGGAGGATTGTTTTTACTTGAGTTTAGATGTAATATGGGGGAACTGTTGTGGAGATTATTTTGGCTTGGAAAGTGTTGGGTCCGAGTGGGAAATCATTTTTGCTACTTTCGTTTCAAGGCGCCCCCCAATTTTGTACCACTTTCAAGCTCTTTTCATACTCTTTAAGCCATTGATCATCAGTTCCATTGGTAGTTGCCAATGCCCTTTTTACTGCCTGGCCGGTGACTTCGATAAATGCGAAGCTGTCGCAACTTATATTGGAGTGCTGACTGCTGATGTCCGAGGGAGGAATTTAGAGATCAGACACGACCTCCAGAGTATGGCCATCCTCATTCATGATTATCCGTTCAAGTCACTTGTCACAGATATCGTCGAGCTTCAGCGCCATGGTGTTCCCAACCAGCAGCCTTGAGATTTTTGAGGGTCTGCTCAAAAGCACGACCCTCGTAAAAAGGGCAATGCTGGAGTCCTTCTGACTTGGAGAGTTAAGCGAGAGCCGCTGCCCCGCTCTTCCGAAGAAATGAAATGACTTCCATTTCCGGAGAATATAAAATACAGTTGGTGTGAAGTTCTTGACAATTGACAATGTCTTCAATGTGTCGTTTTCTTGCTCTTTGTCTAATTGCTCTTGTAACTTGGGCGATGCGACCCAGGTAGAAGCAAGTGATGAGTGCACAAAGTGTGCTTGTTTACTTTCCGACTAGGGTCTTGACCAGCTATGTTTGGTGGCATACAACACAATTCTGTGTCCAGTCACCTCCTATACCACTATCTTAAAGACCTAAATGATTAAGTAGGGGAACTTGGGTATGCTCCATGGCTAGTCTGACTTTGAAATTAGAAGTGGACCATTTGTGGGTGAAGCTGGCTGGCTGAACATAACATATCAATTTCAACCATCTCTTTCTATACTACTTTCTCAAAACCTACATGCATAAATCTAACCAGAAAAATACAGTAGCTTGGGTTTTGAGTATTTGGCCATTAAAAACTTCCCCAACTTCATGAATCTGCTCAAGCCTGGTTTCTTTCGCGTTACCAGGAAGCTCAATCATCCACGTCTTCAGAGATCACACGGAAGATCTACCCCAAACAACTATTATCATTGCTAATAATATGCAAGAAGTATACTATTAAGTCTGATTTCAGCAAGGCTATCCCTTCAACTACATTAGTATCGCTCAATCCTAGGGCGTGTCCTCGCGGGACAGCTCACCTAAGCCCAGCCGCTTTGGCATCCGTTCACCTCAATTCACCTTCCCGAGATCGCAACCCACAACCCCCATATCGGCCTCCAAGCCTCTTCTTTCTTGTTATTATTCTCAATCAACAGTTGTTAACTCAATATAACCTTGATTAGCCTTGATTAACCTTGATTATATTTATCTCACAAGCAATTGGTTTCCTGAATCCTAGTTACAACCAACCCTTTGCAACCAAGCACACATCAACAAAACTTACAGCCATCATGTCAACCAAAATTCTCTCAGTCACCAAGCTCATCCCTAACAAAGGTTCCATACTTCAGGGAAGAACAAACCTTTCCCTCATTTCAATACCAATCCTAACCATTCACAGCTCCGTGTTGCGAGAAAACCCCAGATTTTTGCGGCAAGCACGACCGACTCGGATTCCACCAAGCGATGCAAGAAGATACCTTTCCGACGTGCCGATGCTGCAGCAAAATGGGTTGGAGAGAAGGTCCGCGCGGTGTTGAAGGCAAAGCACCTCATCGAGGTCCGCTGGAACGAAATCGACGATGAGGTATATGCCACTGCGGAGAATGCTGCGAAAGAACTCGAACGAGTCTACGTGGCGGAGAGCACCACCACCGATGAATTCCAAAACCTCATCCGTACCATCAAAGTCTCGCGAGCCAACCTATCGAGAATCGAGCCAAAGCCCAAGCCAATCCCTTACAAGGTTCGACCGGTCGCAGAGACAATGAGCATTGCCGCCAGCAAATGGCTTTCAAAGATGATGATGAAGCGGGACAAGCCAAGGGGTACGTTGAAGAACAGAGATATTGTTATTAGGGCGGAGTTTGGAACGAAGGAGGTCAAAGAGTGGACTTGGAACGATGACACGGAAGGGGAGAGTTGGGAGGACTTTGGAATCGAGCAGCAACATGCAGAGATTGGATGGGACGAGATATGCTACAGAGAAAAGCCATCCGTCAAGGCTGTTTCGTGCTTTCAGCCATCGCGCCTTAGATGGTCATTGACCGTTCGTGAGGAGCGAGCGAGAGCCGAGTTGGTTGGGTAAGAACTTTGTACGAACTAGGATAGTTCCTCAATGCAAGCTGAATACGGTGAACCCATCATCTTCCAATTCGTGTCACATGTATTTTGCGTCAACGTTGTCCAATTTTGGTACCTTTTTTCGATTGCCGCTATATTGGCGCGTTGTTGAACCAAACTCCTACCTTCCAGTTCAAATAACAATTCTAGGCTATTGTTACGTCGACAGGGCTAATTTAGTAGCATCACATATCATGTACAATTTTATAAAAGCTTGGCTGGTTCCTTCAACTGTCTTTCTTCTTCGAGCAACCACTTCTCACTCCCATATACTATTCTACCTCAGTTAACCATATATCCTCACTCTTGTCTCACATCTCCACATCCACTTTCACTTCCTCCAAACCCACACCAGACATACATCAATCAACAACTTTAACTTCTGAGCCTCACCGTTCTCGAGATGTCTGTCTCTACCAGCATCAGCAAGAAGGCAGAGTGCGAATGCCCACCCGCTGCCATGGGCAAGATACCCGACTGGGCCGACTACGAAGAAGACGTCGTGGAAGGCAGAATCAAGGACATGGATGAACCATTGCCTTCCCGTGAGCCTGCGAGAGACGAATCTTCTCCAGAGCCACAGATTGGAGATGACTGCTCGAATTCATCTTCACTGTGCACCACTATCGCACCAGCCAACCCCGACTACGAGAGACTGACGGCAATGTTGAGGGCTAGCGCTGCTGCTAATCAAGCATCGCTCCTGCCACCACGCGGACTTAACCCGACCGCTCCTGCCTTCGTGATGAGAGTCACACCTCCCAATCCACTGATTCAAGCCAAGGAGAAGGAAGTCGTAAGTACCCATCGACTTCACGAACCACTCAAAGCTAACAGAACAGGACAACAAGCTCCCACAAGCAGACAGTCGATGGGCTGAGTGCCAAGAAAAGGTACGGGTGTGGTAGTTATCATGTTCAACAAAGCATTGCTGACACATTGACTAGGGAGATATCCAAGGTCAAATCGACCTCATTGTGGCAGGATTTGTACCACAATCAAAGGAGGACGACATCCAGAAGTGGATCGATTATATCGTCGATATACCCTCTCTCAAGGACCGCATCTAAGCTTGGCAGGTTCAAAAAGGTTTCGTACTGCTTTCCTGTACGATCCTGTATTCATCTTTCCTCGGGAATGAGGATTATATGATGTACGCCACACTTGGGACCACAGAACGAGAAGGCGTCGAAGTAATGATTTATTGGAAATGTGTTACTGGATGAAGGCTTCTGGTTTAATGAACTTCAGATTGATCATTTGTATAACTCGAAGTTCCACCATGTTCTTAAAGTGCCTTGACAAGTCTTTTGGTCTCTTAACTTCCCAATATACTTCCTTGTCGACAATGTCAACAAAGCCCATCTGCCTAACACTGCTCGAAGCTGCATTAAAGCAAGAGAGAATGCAAACGTTGAAGATATACTTGAATGTTCACCGAATTTTTTATGCCAAATTGACGGAATTTCGGGAATAGCTGGTGTGCGTCACTCTCTAAGCCCGCCGTTTTAGCGTCTCAAATATTCAAACCCTCGCTTAATTTTGGAAGCTGCGAACGCGAGGACATCGTCAGTGTGCCACGTGACCGTCCCGGCCATTGACCGCTGACTCGGGGTTAGGGCCAGGGCATTCATTTGGTGGTGGTGGTGTTTTGAAAGCCAGCATTGCAGAGTTCCTTTCCTGAAAGCTGGTTCAACAACTGTGAAATCTCGGAACTGTACTGTACCAAGTGAAGGGGGCCAGGTCGTGGCGACCTGCTGCGAGGCCCTTATGCATCCGAGGTGAAGGCATGCACGGATGTTTGGTAGGACTTGCCATTTCTCTGCCAACTGGCTACAAAGTCTTAAACCTGTGACTGGATTCAAAGTATTCTGAATGCCCATGAAAATCAGGAACTCTCCAAATACTTCAAGACCGCTTTTTCATCTGACTCCTCCCCAGCTGTGCTTGTTAATGAAACAAGAAGCCATACAGAGATACAGAAACAATATATAGGTCAGCCCAGAAACCAAGCGCAACACCACTAAATTTCTCGTCCAGCTGTACCAGCGACAGTACCTGGACGTATCTGAACAAGGTCGGACGATTACCCATATTGTAGCCTGAATCTCCCGTGAAATTCAATCCACACAAAGACTGGCAAAAGTGAGCGTCTTACTATGATGTGAAAATCAGGCCAACATGTCCTTGAAATTCACCAAAGAGTATAAATTGCCACATCTTCGAATTTCTGAATATCCTCAGCGTCAGCGACACCTCTTGATAACCGCTGAATTCGAAGAGCAAATATGCGTCGCAGCGCCAGTAACAAAGAGAACATTGCCCCCAAGGCACTTACTGAGCAACCAGACAATCCTCGACAAAACAGGTGTGAGACAGGAGACTTTGAGAAGACCGATGGATTTGTGGAAGTCAGTCCTGCTTCTGGCAACAACCAGATCGACCAAAGTCCAAGCTCAAACTCGAGAGGCACGACAAGCACGATCATCAACAAGGGAAGAGACGTTGACAGAACGGACGATATACAAGACTTAGAGATGGCCGAGAGTGATTTAGATGGTGTGGGAAGCATGGAGAGTATGCATATGGTCGGTCTTGACGACGTTGGCTTAGAGGAGTTGTTGGAGATCGAGGAGGAAAATCCTGACGACCTTGGGCCGCTTGATGCACCAGATCGACCAATTACACCATTCGAAGGCGAGTCATTCAGAGGTCAACCACTCGCTGAAGTTGATCCTAATGATCTTCCCGCTCCACTGAAAGTCAACAAGTCTTCTTACTTTTCGAAAGACAATCCGATGAAGGCCGAAGCACAGTTTGAAGACGTTCCAGATGACTTGGATGACTGGTTCGAGGAAGGTGAGGTGGATGAAGACGGGATCCGACGAGAGGAAGTCGAAGTGTCTTTTGCGGAATGGAATCTTGAAAGGCACCCTAGGTTTGGCAGATACCGAGTCAAGACTGTCAGCGGTCTTCGTGTCTCCTGGACCATCGACGACTACTACACCGATTGAATTGGTTTCCAAGCTCGACAAACATCACCTGTTCGAAATTTGCAAAAGACACGAATTAAAGCAAGCTGACGCAATGGAACAACGTAGGGCGGATCATGATGGAAAGTTGGATGTGCAGAACGGAAGTCATCGATGGATGTTTCGGCGTCATATTCATCATACTGGGTTATTTGGAATAGGAATGGAATACCCTCGTTGCGCGAATGTCTTACCTTTGAGACGTGAAGTGATTCCAACTCCATTATTTCATTTACATACATGCAAGCTGGGACGTATTGAACCAGCTTTAAGAGCATGCCATTTCTTTTCTTTCTCATATAATTTCATAAGCGCGAAATTTTATTCTGGACCGAAGCAAATAGTCCGCCCTCATTAGTGTGGCCCACCCAGAATCTAGCTTCATGGACCACCAAATCTGTGGCCCTCAGTCCAGAAGCGAATCGAGTGCACAGGATTTTTCAATTTTCCTGTCAATTGTTCTTCATGATAATTAATCCATCTTTCTGACACACAATCTCAGAAGTATTACAACGATAACAGTACAATGGCAACCAACCGTCCTGGCTCATCCGGCTTTGCCGATGATTTCTCTGAAGCAACCAAGTCAGCCCATGTCGATAGCATGGACTTTTCAAGGCTAAATACCAGCGAATATCCTGATCCCGATTCAGCGTTCTCCAAAAATCCATATCCTTATAGAAAATCAGACCGCCAATCACCAATCCCCGAGGCTCTCGTGGAAGCATTCGCTTTTGGAAGCGACAACCCCACTGCCGACAGCTCTGAGTCCATCGAAGCAGAGGATGATATCTCGGTCGATGTCACCCATGAAAAGAAATTCAGGCTTGAAGAAGACCCTATGTATGATATGGAGTATTCCGATAGCAATACTGCTGCTGAGCTCGCGGTAGAGACAGAAGACAACTCTGGTGACCTCAGGGGAGCGATAAAACCCAACTACAGGTGGGTTTATGTGAACTTACTCAAACTTACTTTAGCTAACCATCCATGACAACAAGATTCTCCTCTTGGACGAAAGGCCTCTATGCACATATAGACCAGCAATACTTTCGCTACTTGGATGGCGCGGGGGCTGTCGAACAACCACCACCCATGATTGGCTGTCACGTTAGGTACCCATTTAGCTATGGCCGATATCTGGAGCAGCGAAGAACACCATTCGTCGCATTCGAGGTGACACATCTTGTACTTCAGCCTCTCAATGGAAAAGAAGTCTCTGAGATGAGAAAGCACGGCATCAATGTTTCGAGGGCTCGAGTCAGCTGGGGTGAATGGCAACTTGTGCGTGACAAGAGATTGAATGCTCACAGATGCATACCCAGTAGCCTTCGCAAAGCCTGGTCGATGGAATGATTTGGTCACTGGTCGTTAGAACTGGAGGCAATTGAGCTGCACTGGAGATAGGTTTCCCTTCTGCGCTGAACGATTGGTGCCCACGTCAGCTCGCTTAATTGTTCTTGTCAACATTCGGTTTCGCTCTGGACTGTTCGTGCTGATTATGGGCAATGGAGGCCAAAACTTGATGTATATCCTCGATTTTATTATTTTTCTTGATAGTAATTCACTCTTCTGACAGTCATCAATTAGAATAGTGATTGTGCGATGCGTGCTGCTCACTCGAGAATTCGCCCCGCTTCTCGTCTAGAACGTTTTAGCGCCACCCAATGAGGCTGAAGGTCGACGAGGAACTTCTCCCGGCGAGAATATTTCTCGACTTCATAGACTTTGTTATAACTTCACTCTTATCGAGAGTAGATCTGCTATCCTGTCATTACATATCTCACCAAAAGTATCAACTAAAGCTCATCCTCGACCTTTATCGCAACCATGGGGTACTACGACGACTGCTCACCGAATATCTTAATGAAGGCGTTTATGGTTCATCGTGCAGACAGAGCGATTCGACTTGTTAAGGAAGATCAGGAGCATCAACATGTTTTGGAACAAGAACTTGCTCTTGTCGTTGCCAGCAGAGATCCTGATACTACCAAATGGGCCGCCAAGATCGGTAAGAAAGAGAAGAAGATGAACAAGAAGGAGAAGAAACACCTCATCTACGAAAAATTCGGAATCGAAATCGATAAAATGCTAGAGAATGGTGCTAGTTTGAAGGAATGTACCGACTTTGCAATGGCGAACAGCAAAAGGGGCAAGATACCAGTTCCAATTCAGATGAAGCTGGAAGCTGCATTCCCTCCTCCAGGTACTCCGCTTCAATATGGTCTCATTTCACTGATACTGATCTATCCGCAGGAAAGGAATCGTTGGAAGTCCGTGAAAGGGACAAAATCTCCGACCCGACGGAAGCGGTGGTCGATGATCTTGATGGGACTGCGGAGATCGCTGAGCTGAAATCCATTCTCCTATCCTCCATCCAAGGCCCGCCCTCATATATCTCATATCAACCACCACCAGTTACATTATGTGAAACACGACGTGAGCAATTCGGCCCAGTCCCGACCAACATCGACCTGTTACGTAAGGTATATGAGCGACGAATATTCCGGCCTCCAAGCAAACCATCCGAGGAAGCAGTGAAGACGTGGGCAGCAGATACCTGGGAAGTTCTATACTCATCAGAAAATGTGTCTGGCTGGGCTTTCGAAGTTGCGCTGGGTGTGCATGAGTTGTATACGAAGATGGCTGCAGCGCCAGAGATCTTGATTGCCAAGCGTGCTGAATTCGGCCTTAGATATGCAGCAGAGACGGCAAAGCACCATGGAGAGATGTGTGCTAGATGTGCAGCTAAAAATTCTTCCGCAAGAAGCAACTCGGTCATCTCCAATGATCTCATACCACTATCGCAATTGAGTTTGGAGACCACTTCCGACAAGATCGCTGGAGATGTGGTAGTTCCGAGTAACAGCATGTCTCTACAAGAATCAGCGTCAGCCTCTAATCAAAACTTTGATCACGAAGAAGCAGGAGCGTCTCAGATTATGGCTGGCAAGGACGAAAAGACGGTCGTGGGAGAACGAGCAGGCGCTACTGAAGAGCCTCCTCCTCCTGTTCCTATGACTGATAGGGTGGTTACGAGGTATTATTGCCATACTGCTGGTGAGCGTACTTTGCAAGAGTTCCCACAGTTCAGGAAACTTGCCCGCTCCAAGGTTTTCAGCGAGAGTTGTTTGAGAATCCAACACTCGTACAGTGCTGGAAGGATTTCAGTGGCTGAGGATTGCGCAATATGTGTGGTAGAACCAACAGCGGTGAGGAACTTCTGAAGGTACAACCCTTGGCTGAGGTTGAATAGATGGTTATGAAGATACGTGATATAACAGAGCCATATCTGGTGTGGGCATTATGGACAGTTATAAATGATATTGTAGACAGGATATGCTCTCAGCAGAAATCAGGCAGGTCAAATTATTATCAAAATAAGCTTCATCAGCTTTCTCTTTGTCTACTCCAGCAACACAGACGAAGAGAGAAAAATCACGTGGGTCAAATTTCAACCATCAATTTACTTCATATTTGGACCACATGCTTGACAAGCAGCTACCCTGTCTGCTAGACCAATATAGCGTATGTATCGATCGCTTCAGTTCCAGATCAATCCTAATCCACAGTCCAGCAATAACCAGTATAATGAAATTTCTCGCAACATGCCACGTAAGCTCCAGTGTCGAAGTTTGAACCATCTTTCGAGCACTGTCATGGTCAGTTCAGTACGCGAGAAAGAACGAGAGCGACCAGGACGTACCTCCGCCGCTTTAGCGAAGTAATCCATATCAAGAAGGGCTTTTTACAGCTCGCAGCACCTGTTCGTGATCCGGGGGTGGTTCGCGCCCTTGTAATAGCATCCGCAGTGGAGGTTGGAGGCGAAGATGGAACTGGACATTGCCAAGACCGAAGCTACCTTGAGGAGGATTGAATACTGCATTTCGTAGAAGTTCTGAGAGTTACTGGTGACTTTAAATTGAATATAATGATGAGGATATTGAGTCTGCTTGCGAAAAGGACAGAGGTATTTATAGTATGCCAACAAGTTCCTGTGTCTGCTACAGACAAGAGAATACGAAATGATCGTCCCTTCGGCATGGAACAAAATGTAGTACTGATAGGACGATCCGTATTCATTTGAAAGAACGGAGGTCTGTGGAGCTAGAAATATTGCAGGATCCGATGGCTGGACACGCCAAGTTCTGAAAATAACGGGCTGCCAAAATCTGCCATAAAACAACATTATTGATATTGGAATACGATTGATATGGACTTTGATGTGGACATAACATTGCAGCTCCTACGATTATCCTCAGAAACAGCAAGACTGGTATTCAGCCTATGCTGACCTCCACTTTGTGCTCCTGTAGTAACTCGTTGGAGATCGCAATTTCTGTGCAAAACTGTACTATAGTGTACTTACAGCCACAGTAAATCTTTTCCTCGAGAGTGCCAGTTGAGAGCAATGTCAGGAACACAACAGACTGAACGATAAGCAGAGGTAACCTCCATCTCCCAGCACTTTTTGCAAATGGAATTGAAGATAGAGTGCCAGAATGCCGTGTGCTGAAGATTAATATAAACACAAATGAGAGAGAATCCACAGATGAATAGATCTCCAAAGAATGAGTAACAAAGATTGACCGCATAATATCAATTGATGTGGGAAAACGAGGAGATCTCAGTCACCGATTTTGGGAGAGGACTGTTTCGGCATACGATTTAGACGCAGCGAAATCCATTTCCAACGATCATGGGTATTCGGAAGGCGATCAAGAATCGGCAGCCACTTATGTACGAATAGTCACGTACGAGTTGATGGATATCGGATCTGGTATTGAGAGTGGGGAGAAACCACGACCACACGAGAAAAGGGGTTCGGCAAGCAGAGTCTTGGCATGTGCTTCAGTGTCGTGATGTCACCAAGCTGGAAGGCACTACTACATCGCGAAAGCCTCTCAATGCCTCAACTACTCCACGTCCAATACAGCCCGTTCCAATGCCCGAAGAAACGCCCAAGATGACACAATCGACCAAGGATATCCTGTTGAGGGTCAGGAAAATGGTTCCGCCAATGCTCGAAAAGTTCCACAAAGGTACGAGGTATTCTGCTGTGAACGCTGCAGTACTCGACCGAGTCTGACAGCACAAAGGACAGATGGGGAGAGTAGCAGTAATAGGAGGCAGTGAGGACTACACCGGCGCACCATACTTCTCTGCCATGGCCAGCGCACGACTGGGTGCAGATATGGTGAGCAGACCTATGCTCGTAATTACCCCGCCATGGACCCTACTAACAGACATTGGCAGAGTCATGTAATATGCGAACCTCAAGCCGGACAAGTGATTAAAACTTATTCCCCGAACCTGATGGTACATCCATTGATGCGGCAATCGACGCACGCTAGCAGCTCCGACTCTGCTTCCTCAATCGCAAAGGGCATAATCGATATGCTACCCCGCCTCCACGTTCTGGTTATTGGGCCTGGGCTAGGACGAGATCAACTGATGCAGGATACGTGTGCCAAAGTCCTTGAAGCTGCACGAAAAGAGAATATGCCCTTTGTGTTGGATGCTGATGGGCTGAACTTGGCACAAACCAGACCAGAGTTAGTACAAGGCTATCGGGAATGCATATTGACCCCAAATGTTGTGGAATTCGGGCGACTTTGTAAGAGTAAAGGGATCGACACATCTGACTTAGAAGGTGGAAAGGGAGCAGAGAAGCTGTCCAAGGCATTCGGCGGCGTTACGATCATACAGAAGGGCGCAAAGGATTATATTTCGAATGGTGAGCAGACGTTTATTAGCGATATTGAGGGAGGCTTGAAACGGAGTGGTGGGCAGGGGGATACCTTAACGGGAAGCCTGGCGACTTTTCTAGGGTGGAGAAAGGCATACCTGGACAGGCTATGGGACCACGATGGGGACCTGGACGCTGCAGAACTGCTGGCTTTGGCTGCCTTCGGGGGAAGCTCTATCACAAGGGTATGCGTGCCCCATCCTGCACAATACCTCTGCTGACACAGTACAGGAATCCTCACGGCTAGCATTTGCGAAGAAGGGTAGGAGTTTGCAAGCAAGTGACCTGACAGATGAAGTTTACGTCGCGTTCACAAATCTATTCGAAGGCCCTGGACCGAAGCTATAGATCCGTCAGCGGAATATAAACAGAATGTCAACTCCAATACGATCGAAGATTGCTGCCCAGCACCGTCTGCTCTCCAGTTCCGAAGCAAATCTCTGGCACAAATAAATTTCATTGGCAACCTCGAGAATTATAGCCAATTGCGCTATTAAAGAGAATCAAAAGCAGCTTGGTTCAATTTAAAGCTATTTCCTGAGGACAGTGATGAGTTCAGTGTGTCTCGTGGCGCAATGGGGGATAAATCAAGGGAGATCTGACTACTAGCATGGGGACGGATTGTTTGCTAATACTGTGCAGAAAGAGCACAGGTAGAAGGACTGGGAGTATACACCTTAGGCTTAGGAAATCGATCTGCCTGTTGTGTAAATGGATGGATACAAGAGAGGATAAAGCTTAGCTGAGAAGCGGCCGAGGCGTGCATAACATCCAGTCCGATATGCCTCCGTACACGAAAGTTGCGTCCGCGTATGGGACAGTACATCTAAGATTACACCAGGACACATGATTCGATTCGTGACCTCAATCCCGTACAGAGAAGACCTATTAGCCAAAGACAAGTTTCATTGAAGGTAGTGGAGTCGAGTAAGATTAGAATCTCTCTTACTTCTCATCACAACCAGATACCCAAGAACGCCTGTAGGACACAAAATCCGTAGTCCGGCTGCTAGGCTGATGGTGATAGACCAAACTCCTTCGCAGCACCAATGATAACTTCTACAACCTTTTCCGGCATGCTCAGCATAGGCATGTGTCCAGCAGCACATCTCTCCATCCTAGATCCTGCCAATGTTGCAAGTTTTGTCTGGTTTTCTTCACGTTAGCATGGATTCGCTTCAAAGTCTGAAGGTCGGATTGGGACACTAAGCTTCGACTGAAGAACTTGAGCCTTTGCATCCGGGTTGTAATACTGCGCGATTTTTCTAGGGAAATATCGAGAAACTGCTACCTGCCACTCGAATGGAACACACTCATCCTTCTCACAGATCAGATACACACTTGGTGCATCCCGGAACCCCGCATACTCAGTAGTCAAACCCCAACCTTTGGCAGGTTGGCATCGTAGTTCCTTTATCCACTTCGCCGTACTCTCCTCATCCATATCATTGAATAGAGTGCTTTTAGGATCAATGCAGTGCGTTTCTCCCGTATCATTCTGCGTCGGTTAGATCAAATCTTTCAATGATCTCCTCAAATCTTGGATATGAGTACATGCCCACTTACATTCACAACAAAAAACGGCGGATCCACATGCTCATAACCAACCTCCACAAACGCTGCGCTCAAGAACACATACCCCACAACACCACCCTTCATTCCTCTCTCAGATCTCGTTTTCTTACTCAAGTCCTTGACGGCAGCTGTTCCTAAAAACCCACCTGCGGAATGCATCACCATGACAATGTCCTTCTGCTCGGTCTCGATAAGCTGTACAAGTTTGCTGCGGATGAATTCTTCGTCATCGTGCATGCTTGGGTTTCCGGGAGATCGGCAGCCTGTACTGCGCAGTGGGATGGTGGTGGTTGTGTAGTTCTGAGATTGGAGATTGGAGGAGACGTCAGAATAGACTTTGGGGCCAACCCAGAGGCCGGGGATGAGGACGATATGTGGTTTCGGGTCTGACATCGTGGGCTGTATGGTCTCTATGTTGGAAATTATGACTGAACTTAGATAGGTTGCTTGAAAGTGTACACGCCTACATGTATGGAAAACTCCTCCGGTATTTGAATGACCGAGACGTTCGGGATAGGGCCTTCGGGAGGAAGCCACAATACATGCACCAAGCGTTGGTAAATCCAGGGCTAGTATTCTATTCGATATTGATACGAATGTAAAAGCCCTAGATTTCTGGAAGCCGAGCCTGGAAAGCGGTGTGTAGTCTTTTCACCTGAAGCGGCTGAGATTCCGCGCGAGCTTTAGTGCTGACCGACAGGTCTGCTAAGAACGCCACTTGCATATCACTTGCAAAAGGCTAGCCTGCCCCGTGAAGCAGTCTGCTTCAGTGGTTGATTTGTGTTACTGAAACTACTTGATCTGTCTTAGTTTAGGTTTTTGGGTTTACCAGATGCAGACCTGCCTGTTACTTTCCTTTGTTGACTCTCGCTTACAACGTTAGGGGCAGATCTTGGCATCATATGCTTTCCAAATAACGGTCCTTGAAACTCTAACCCGGGCAGGTGGCTATCATTATGCTAAGATTGGACATATGTCAAAGACATAATAGGAATACAAAAAATCCTCCTGGAAATGAAGCAAGCCCAGTGGCCCTCGTCATCCAACACAGAGAAGCTTGGGTTTTGACAATCAGAATCGCCATCTCAAGCATTACTCTTCTCTGCTCTGACATGTGCCGATATCCCGACCTTTGATCGATTCAAAAGATCTCAGAGAGCGTATAATTGGAGAGTTGTTTTAGCAAAAGCTTGGAACGTCTTGGAAAGCTTACTTCGACACCGTTGCTAGACTTTACAAGCCTATAAAGAATCTTCCTTCAAGCTCAACTCATTCTCTATGCCGTTGCTGGGTGGGCAATAGGATAAATGGTCAAAATGTTGTGAGAATTTTCCCAGGAAAGTCTATAAGGTTTCGAAGATCCTGGTCGTGGATTTCGCTAACGTTTTGAGTGTGGAATGACATGCGTAAAAGAGTGGATCTTGTGGGAGGAGTTTCCCTTATGGAGTGGTAAGCCTCAATTCGAGTTTGATGAGCCTGATCGCAGACCATATGTGAGACAGGCTGGGGCGTACTGATGGTGTATTAGAAGTTCAATGTTGTTGCCATGGGGTTCTCCCGTAGAGTGAAGTGGAAGATATTGCACACGGTTTTTGCTGAAGCATACCTGACAAGCGATTGGTGGCACTTCCCTAATCTTCATATGGGCAGAATAATTGTTCTGGATGGTCACTATCTCGTGTAGTCAGCTTGTTTCGATTTTCATGTGGCTGACGATCCGCTTTGTATTTCCCGACACACAAAGTTTCGAAAATCATCATCAGCCAGCCAATCACAGTCCTCCACTGACTCCCAAGATGGATTATGAGAAGTCGTAAGCGAAACTATGTGGTATTTTCTGTATGATGAGCGTCCAAATGGTCAGTTATAATGATGTGAGGTATGGGTTTCTTAGCAGAAGTGCCGTAGCAAGATCTGAAGGAAGCTGGGATTACGATGTCGCGTTTTAAACTTGGCGATCAACCCGATCCGTGGTCTCTCATTGCTCTGTTTAATCCCAAAGCTATCTTTAACCACAAAACATTGGCATTGAGGCTTGATACTCCCTCATCCCAAACAATCCAGAGGACGTAGACGTTTGACTGATGCTCTGACTTGTGCTATCCTTGGCTGCGCTTCCGAAATTATGGAGATAGAGACGAAAGGCTTCGTCAATGGGCAATTTCAGACTTCTCTGCTGTAGGGACATGCCGTGGAGTATATAAGGCTTCGCCATCTCCTCTCTCAGATAGTAATTTGGTATCACTATCTGATCTTCTCATCAATATTCTATCCTTGACTCTTCGGCCGACCCGTTTTTCCTTTTGCTTCTTCTTCCTTCAACATTTTGTTTCTGCAACTCTTCTTCCTCGACTTCGAACTCGCCAGAATGCAGCTCTGCAGGCTTTTCGTCTCCTTACTCCTCTCCACAGCTGTCGTTGCCGGGGGTGGTAACAAGACCAAGGCCATCACCGACAAGAGCATCTGCAAAGACATGGCGCAAATGACGAGGCTCGTATCATTGGCTTCAAATGAGACCAAGCTGGCGGAGAAAACCAATAATAATGCCACAGAAATAGCTTCAATCAAAGCTAAAGCTTCTGAAGCCGCCACTATGCTTTCCACTATGGAGTCAAACGCCACTCTTGTGTCTACCTGCGCTGTTATCTCAGCTGCTGAGGCAACCAAGGATGAATGCAAGACCATGTCTAAGTAGGTTTCTTGGAAAGATAAACTTTGATCGCAACTAATCTGTACTCCAGGCTGCAAAAACTCATCACAACCGCCGGTAACGAAACAAAGCTTGTAGAGAAGACTAAGAACAATGCCACGAAAATTGCTTCATTTAAAGAGAAGGCCACTGCTGCCCAGACTGAGCTTGACACAATGATGTCTAACACTACATTGATGGATGCCTGCACTGCTATCACTTCCGCGAAGGAGGCATCAAAGGCTGGTGGTACGTTCTCGCACACTTGAAGCATGGATTAAGAAATTATTAACACTGTTAAAGATTCTCAAAAGGCTGCTGCCTCTGCATCATCTTCGTCTGCCGCTGCTACATCGACTTCCAAGTCTACAAGCGGTGCAAGCTTCTTGAATGCTGGAAATGGACTCTTGTCGACCATCGTCTTAGTTGCTGTGGGTGTTGCGATGTTGTAAAAACAAATCTACATGAGAAGCTCAGAGTACTGGAGGGGTGGTTGAGGAGATGAGCAAAGATTGCCGGTATGGTTGAAGGCTTGTACATCTCACCTAGAACATGGAGCTGCTCCGACAATAAGTCTGATGCTTGCAATCATGTATCCTTTCCTGGGATGATATTGGGACAAGCCGCAAATGGTGGTATCATGTACAGTGGATCCAAGAGCCAAAATATCCAAAATTCAGGGTAACTTGTGTTGCACTCTCAGCCATGATATTC
This sequence comes from Cadophora gregata, assembly GCF_030347475.1. NCBI lineage: Eukaryota > Fungi > Ascomycota > Leotiomycetes > Helotiales > Ploettnerulaceae > Cadophora > Cadophora gregata. Next base: position 2,315,326 of record NW_026695927.1, read on the forward strand.
GATGAAGGACCAAAATCGACAAATGATGCTTTTCTACGGTCTAACATACGTTGATTGTAGTGTCCACCAGACCCAAGCATCTCTGTTTGGCACTGATCAAAGATACATATAGTGGAACATTTTTTGACATTTTCAGGCACTGTCAAGGGTGATTGGACTCATCACATGTTTGATGCGGTCGAGCTCCTCCATATGCTAGCGCGTGCCGAATATCTACAAATGCTCCCGGCTGCTCCTAGTAGCTGATGCCGGATCCGAGAGAGGTCTGGAACTCCAAGGTAGGATTCTCTTTTCGTCAAGAGATCTTCGATCAAGCCGCAAGCTTTTGAACGAGGTGTAGAATGAGCAAGCGCTGGAAGCTATCAGATGCTGTGGTCATGATCAAAGACGAAGCTGAAGACGAGGACCCCAAGGATTTCGAGAAAGACGTAGAGCTTGTTCAAAGAACAACACATTGATTCGTCTTTCGCTCGGCTCACCCGTGCTGCCAATACCTGCAGTGCATGGGAACAACATCTATGAAAGGTACCCGTCCTTCACGGGGATAAGTGGTAATTCAGGTGCTGGCATGAAGGTGGTTCGCATCAAGATGGTGTGGTTGTCGTCAAGCCAGTGGTGAATCGACTTGAAATCAATCCAGTGGGTGTTCTATTCAAAGAATGCCATTTCAAGCACGAAGCATCTGCCCTATGGACTTTACTTGCTGGCCTCGAAGGTATCGTCTTTGCCGTCAGGAGACATCCATGCATACATCATAGTGCCTTCCGGGCCTCCTCTAACTCAGACGATTTGGGGAATCTTTCTTTGAAGAATCAAGTTGTTTTAGGATCTCATTGCTCGTTCGTGGCTGTTCTTCGAGCAGATAGTCCATCACAGATCTCCTTGCTCTCAACATCTGGCTTCGAGCCTTGGAGACTGATAGCCCTTGGTAAGCACAACTGGAAGCACTCTGCACTGATGTCTACTGCTCTTGTCGCTCATCACATGTGTAGCTTGTTGCAAAGTCTCATCAATGCAAAGTTCCGAACGCCTTCAGTAACATGTCTTACGCACTCAAGCAATTTCGCAGCTGTGAGACGGTTGTGGTGTTTTGTCAATCTCAGTGCTGAAGAGGCAACTCAGCTTTCATAGCATCCTCTTAGGTCTAGGTGCTGCTCACCAACTCTATCCTGAGATACGAAATCATATCGGCATGAAGCCTCTCGATCTGGAATGCAAGAAGAGAATCACGATATCTTTCATAGAGATTCTCAAACAACGAAATACATTTTACATATGCAGTCGCTAAGTCAAGACACATCTGGCTATTCTTGAATCCGACGCCGATTTTTACACATCCCAACTAACGTTACATCGCCCTTATCTCCAATTATCCTCTATTTCGCAAAGTGAAGATCGTAGCCTAGCCACTTTCTGGCGTTGACTTGAGCAACATCAAGACCTGGGAACCCGTAGGTCAGAGGTAGGAAATAGTACCATCCTCCAATAACGATTGTGAGGATGACAACGACTGCGGCCCATGATGCCATGAGGTTCTGTCCGACGAGCTTCTCACGAGCTGGGAGGTGCTTCTTGACGGGTGCGCCAATCTTCTTGTTGGCGGGAACATCGTCGATGACTGGCTCGACGTTGAAGATGAACTCGAGTAGTGCTCCGGTGACCAATGCTGATGCGAGATGTGCTGGAAGATAGTGGTGAAGGAACAATTGACGACCCATGACGTAGAAAGGAAGGTAATGAGTGGCCCATGCAATGAAAAAGAAACCAGTAGAGTTGTAAAGACGAGATCGGGTGCCTAAATATGTCAGTATGGAATGAGAATGGATCCGGTGAAGACTTACGGGTATCAAGCGCATCGACTCCACGGCGCAGAGACAACTGATCAGCGGCGATAATGCCAACATAGACAGCCAAAAGACTGCTAGCCAACCACCATCCAAGAGGGTTTCCAAGGAAATAGATTTGCTGACGGGTATCGTTGTGAGTCCAGAAACTGACACCACGCAACAAGAATGGCCACATGAATGGCTCGCTGGCATAGGGATGACTGCTGGTCAAGGCATTGTTATGATAGAACATAGCTCTCTGGAGTTCGAACCACTTCTTGAGGAATGGAACACTCTTGACTTTACGCTCCTTCTTGATCAAACGCTCGCTGTCGGCCGGGATGGATGGGATCGAGTCGACATACCAAACGTTGGAGCTCTGGGCAAGGTTCTTGTTGCCGTTGATCTCTTGCTGCTTGTATGCCCAGTCTGGAAGAGGAGTAGTGTGAGTCCACATGGCAACTTTGCTTGGGTTGTGGATAAGCTTGAATTGACCAGAAAGACTCTTGAACTCTTGATTTGACTTGCCATTCTCGATGCGGATCTCGAAAAGGGTGTCGTTATAACGCTCAGTCACAGCCTCCTCCATTGGGACGGTAGTGAATTCCTGGTTGGTTGGGTAGTATGGAGATGCAACATCGTGAGACAGGAGCATGGTGTTGGTAACAACATGTCGGAGTCTGACAAGCTCGTTGTTCTTCACTGGCTGTCCCAAAACCTCATTGCTGTTAAGTGGGAGGATTTGCCAGTGGTTGTTGGCATCAGCAAATGGATATCCAGTGACTTGCTGACCTTGACTGGAGACTCTGCCATCGTCGTATCTAAGAGGATACTTGTCTGGGTGACTGTGGAGGAAGCTAGATGTCTCCTTGTGCTTGATCTGAATGTTGTCATAGTAGTTGATAGTAACAGCATTGGCAAGCATCACGTTGTCGCTCAGTGTCTCCTGGAATTCGGGGGACATGAAATCATCTCCAGGACCTGATCGGCTGAGAATCGCAAAATGAACCTGGAACCAGAAAAGGTAGAAGAAGAACGGCGCGATGATCAGAGCAAATGCTCGGGCAACGAAATGCTTTCCGAACTCGGGTAGGGTCAGAGCACCCTGGCGGCGCTTCGAGTCCAACAGATCCCAAAGATCAATCGCAACCGCCGCTCCGATAGTGACGAAGGAAAATGTACCAATGTACTTGATCGACATGATGCAGCTGAGAGAAAAGCCAGTGAGGAGGAGCCATTTCCACCACTTTCGACCGAACGGCTCATGTCTAAGCTTATAGAATTTGACGTAGCACAACAAACTGCAGGCCATTGCGAAGATAAGTCCGGCATCGAGAAGGATCAGTCTGGTCTGTCCAATGTGGGCGTTATCAAAGAGAACCAAGCCTGCTGAGAGAATACAAGCTGGCAGAGTGTAGCCAGATTCCCACATTATGTCAAATACCACGGGAACCGTAAGAGCTCCGAGAAAGGCAGGCATAGCACGGAATGCTACGTATGGGACCTTGTTATCGATATATGAATCGCCAATGTTTTCAAAGTGGAAATGTCCGTCATATCCAACAAACCAACCCATAAGGGCAAAAAGTAGCTTTCCGAGGGGAGGATGAACATCGAAGAAGTACGTTCGCTCGAGATAGTAAGAGGCAAACTAGAAACAAAATATTAGCCACGTCTGGGCAATTTAGAGCTTCCTCGATAGATATACCTTGCCAAAATGGACCTCGTCAAATACGACCTCATTTGGATGGCTGATGCCCCAAAATCTGGTTATGAAGGCCAGAATTGTGATAATTGTGATTGCAATCCGATAATCCCACTCAGCACCTGGTCCCTTGATCTCGAGCTTAGCCTTCACCAGAGCATCAAGCTCGGCATCTCGAGGGGCAGCTATGCCAGTCGAGAAGGCATCCTTTGCTTTTGGTATAGCAGTAACATCTTTCCGTTTCCGCACCGAGCCTTGTTGGCCAGACATCGCGAAGGGTAGGTCGAATCAAAGTCTAAAAACTGGTCCGAGTATAGTGTCAGCAGAAGCTCTGGTGGAAAAGGATAGCTCTCGACCTGGAAGCTCGGGACGGAGGTCGCCGCCGGGCACTCACAAGAAAAGAAGCAGTCCTCAGCTGGAGTCAATGAGCGTAAGAAAAGAGCATTGACCGAATGCGATCAAGAGGCAGATTCGTGGTCGTGGTCGTGAGTAACGCGTTGTTGGAAGAGACGAGCTCCTTGACCAAAATATATTGGCAAGGTGTTGCTGCCGCGAAGGCTAATGTGTCCTTCCCAACTCCCTTAGCGTCCCTCGTCAGATGTGGAGGAAAGGGGTAAACTGCCACATTCCGATCTTCTAAGTGAGCACTTACAGTTGTTTTCACTTTGTTTTCAACACTACCGTTATATTTTTCGATTCTGTAAAACTACTTCAAAATTAACTTCAGAAGTGTCTCACGGGCTTCTGCCTTTAATAGAAAGTATCGCGTCACGTGGAGTGCATGTGCCAAGAGGTACTCTGCATGCGTGGTTCTTGTTTGTTATCCATCCCAACTTCAAAGGTTTCGAGTGATCCCAAAATATCGTTCCAGGCTCAACATGTCGACGATTCGAAGGATCGCACCTCGGCTTTCAAATAGCCTGAGTCTTCCAATGAGCCGATCCATAGCTTTTCAATCAAGAGCTCTACGAACCTCGTCAAAGAGGTTGTCAGATATCTCTCCAATTTTGACCAAAAATGCTATGCCTCGTCAGTGTTCTACATCTGGCTGCTTCATTGGAACTTACTAATCCAGAAATTTAGCTGTTGGACCATATGTGAGCATTCGTTCCAAGGTTGTAGTCATTAGTCAGGCCAAAATTGACATCCAGTAGTCACAAGCCATTAAAACACCACATGCAATCTACTGCTCTGGCCAACTTCCAGCAGATTCTCAAGGAAATCTAGTTGAGGGTACCATGGGAGATAGAACGGCCGCGTGTCTGAAAGCTCTCTCGGCTGTCCTTACAGAGGCCGGATCTTCGATTGATCGCATTGTCAAAGTGCAGATCTTTCTCACGGATATGAGAGACTTTGGAGAGATGAATGGAGAGTATGAGAAGTGGATTAAGCACAAGCCAGCAAGGAGTTGTGTTGCTGTCAAGCAGCTACCTAAGGGTGTGGATATTGAAATCGAGTGTGTGGCGCTGCCTTGAATTGAAGTCATGTCATGGAGCCTGACATCCATTTGGCAACTACATTATTTGATGTTACTTCTAGGTACTACCATTCTCTTACTTCTCCTCCAGGACCAAAGAACCCAGGAGACACCCATGGCTCAGTTCCAGCTGATAATCGTCGAACTTGTTCTTCGTCAATCTCGATTCCCAATCCAGGTCCAGTCAGCAATTCAATATACCCATTCTTCACATTCCAAACCTCGGGATTCTTTGTGTAACTGGTCAAATCCTGTGTCCCTGCGTTATAGTGTATACCGAGACTCATCTCCTGGATGGCGAAGTTGGCACTGCAAGCATCAACCTGGACACAAGCAGCAAGAGCAATAGGCCCTAGTGGGCAGTGCGGAGCCAACGCAACATCATACGTTTCGCACATTGTTGCAATTCGTCTAAGCTCTGATATGCCACCCACATGACAAACATCTGGCTGCAGGATATCTACTGCGCCAGATTCGAGATATGGCTTTACGTCCCAGCGGCTGTGGAGTCTCTCGCCTAGGGCGATGGGAGTTGAGGTGTGCTGTGAGAGGTTCTTGATACCCTCAATGTTCTCGGACAAGAGTGGCTCTTCGATGAACATCGGCCGGTGAGGCTCTAAGAGTTTGGCTAACTGCTTCGCCATCGGTTTGTGGATCCGGCCATGGAAATCGATACCAGCATCCATACCTAGGCTCTTCACGGCTTTCAATCGCTCTACGCAAGAATCTAGAGCAGACGGTGTGTCCATCCATCCCACATCTTCCGTAGCATTCATTTTTACCGCCAGGAAGCCTTGGTCTTGTCTGCCTTTGCTGTGTTTTGTCAGCCCCGGAGTTTATGGGAGACGAGTACGCCCACGCCTGGATCTCGACATCATCTGGACGGTCGCCTCCAATCCAAGCATACACCTTCAATTTACTCCTAAGATTGCCGCCAAGAAGTTGATGGATTGGCACTCCTAGCTTCCTGGCCTTCAGATCCCACAAAGCAATGTCAATCTACACCGCGGCATCAGCATTGTCTCGGAATCAATACCAGATTGAACTAACACCAGACAAGGCACTCATCATTACCGGCCCTCCACGATAGAACCCGAATCGATAAAGCAATTGCCAGATATGCTCAATGTCACTTAGTCCAATTAGCCATATCCCTTTCCTCGGTAGTGAGATACTAACTCAGCTTCCATACCCACAATGCGAGTCGTGTAGGCATCGAGACAACCTTCAACTGCCTAGCCTTCTGGTCAATACACTTTATCCTCCTAAATGTATAATGAAGAGAAGGTACCTCAGTATGTCCCTCCAATGACCCCTCACCCCACCCTACCCCGCCATCTTCATCTGTTATCTTAACAAAGAGCCATCTTGGTGGCAAACGAAAGTATTCAACTGTTTTAATCTTTGCCATTTTCCTTTTTGTTACTGATATTATTGAATTTTCTGTCTTTGTATGAAATTAATTTAACAGAAAGTCTGTCAAAGTTGGGGTGGCCTTTTACTCGGGCGGAATTGTCCCGATTGGAGCGATGTCGCTTGGATGCGTTGCCGATCATAACACCAAGAAATATCTCTCAAATTTTCATGTAGAAAGCCCTCTTAGTACTTATTGGACTTTTGCAATTGGCAATCCATTTCTCTACAAGATCGTACCGTCTGATCTGGGTGGTCAAGTGGACCAGAATTCTGACGCAAGACAATGGAATCGCACTCACTGTTCCATGGACGCATTGAAACGCGTTTCAACGTCCTCTTTACAATGCAGGGTGTGATCATCTAGGATGAAACCAAACATTTGCTCCAAACTCACAATTAGGCTGCGGCGGCGTGCCGAGAACTTGATAGATTCTTGTCAAACGCAGCTTCCCTCTACAGACTTGACTGGTACCTGCTCAGGGACCCAAAGAATCGTTTTGATCACGCTGTTGAAGATGTTCCTGCCTCATCACAAGTATTATGCATAACCTTTTCTCTTCCCATCTCCTTGAGTGAATTTTCTTCCTCAGCCAGAAATCTTATTCAACATTCGCTACATACATTCGCTACCTAGACCGTGTCATTCGCTTTCAAAATATAAGTCGTTCATTACGAGAATCAAATTCTTAGATATATTTAACCATGTTGTCGAGCGAGAACATGCATAGGTCGAATCCCGATAAATGCACTCTTTGTGGAGGGGATTGTGTGGGTCAGAGAGCGGCAATCGCATCGTGCCCAGTAGGTTCAAGATCTGCTCAGAGTATTCTCCTGGCTCTACTCGGTGACATTTTAAGTAACTCAATGGCGACACTTCTAGACATGCCATGCTTCCTACTGTAGTGCTCCATGCAAGGAAACCGATAAGAAGATCCATAATATCCTTTGTCATTCGTTCACTTGCGAGGTACCACCAGATGCCCGGCGAGGTCTACGCTTTGCTTGTGACAGACGGAGACCTGATTTTGTCTGGTTCAGGCGTGGGAGAGATCCATCGAGAAGAACGGTAATGGTCGAACCGACAGGAGGTCCTGAGCAGCACACTCGGTTGGACCTCTTCCCTAATTTTCCTTGGTCGCACGCAGCTATCAACGATGGAAGAGGCATAGTTCTCAATCCGGGTGCGTTTTATTTTCATGCAATCTTAGCTTCATCTCTAAGCTAGACCATTATTCTATGGTTATTCAGAGATTTCGCTGCGTTCTGCAAACTGAGCATGTGAATAGTTCGGAATCGACCGATGCGGAATATGTACGCATATACCACCAGGCTCCAAACCTATCCAGAGAATGAATGTGTGATCGCGACTCTGAATCACTGTGAGAAGTGGCTTGACCTAGATTTAGAGATTGGAGTTCCGCCCGTGGAACTTTTCCCAAGATTTCCGTAAGCGATGACAAGCATCTACAGCATCCAATTTGTATCTTCAGAGATAGATGATGCTGACAGGATGACCAGGCGCTCATGGCGAGGGAACTTGATCTTCGACGCCGGGCCGAACTCAGGAGGCATTAACATGACCGACGTTCGAGACATTGTGGATTTTCTCTCTGTCTGCCAAGATCACCCACCACTAGAAAGAGGTGAAACGGCAGAAAGGGCAAGAAAACTCCAAGTGGTAGAGATGGATTGCCAGGGTGGGAGAGAGGATGACCCAAGAGCGGAGGTGAGTCGCCCTCACAAGTGACAAATAGGTTTCCGGCATTTCTGATCCCCAATTAGATCATTATAGATCAGCTTGAATGGCCTTTGGATCACCCATTACTCCGTCTATGGCGTCCACCACCTCCATCCAGAGATTCGGATCCCCTGTGTCCTAATATGCCTTCAGGATGGCATTTCGATACCCGCCTGGTGCGCGTCTTGGAGGAACTCAGGCTACCTGTACGGGCAGGAGAAACCGACCCTATCAATGCTCCAGCATTAGGCACAGGCCCATGCCGCCCTCGACGAATCATTCTACGGAAAAGCTATGAGGACATAGATGTTGCTCATGTCGAAGTTTTCATGGATTTCTTTCGGAAGTATGGAGTGCACATTAGAGCCTGCCTTTTGCGTGGCAGCGAAGCTGCTCCCATTGAGGGACACATTGACCCATTCACTCTCCGTAGGCGCTGGCATCGCCATCACTACAATTACCTGAAGATGCGTTGTGTTGTTCCCGGATGCAAACCTTATCGCAATTGCCCTCTGAAACCGGAGAGCCATGATGGTTGGTCTGTCGTCGGTAAAAGACTACTCAAGCGGGTTTTCGGGGAGCAACACCAGGACGTCGATTCTGATTGAATAGGTTCTTTTGAGCTTTACAGTTTCTCATAGCGGATTAGCGATTAGTTTTGTAATTAAGTAGCAGGATGTTGATAGCGTTGCCCGTTGAACAGAGGGTTCTTAGGTGTGCATGTTTTGATTGACGAACAAGACCTCGCTTATCTCAACGTGTTGGCTATTGCCAAACCTAAACAAAGCAGAGCTCCAGCACCATCCAATGCCTTGCCACAATATTGGACCCTCAAGTTAGTTTAGTCCAAGTAAGTGACCAGCACAAAATCAACAGCATGTCCTTTTTTAACTCAATCTATCAATACCTCACTCCATTTAGACAGCACACATAAAGTTGTTACTGTAAAACAATATGGATAATGCAGAAATTATAAGCAGTGGACAAAAGGCGTAGATCAAGTTTTTATGTGACTTTTAATTATTTTGGTGTACAGTGGTTAACTCACTAGACTGACCTATCTAGACTAGACTTGATGATTGAAATGCATGCATTCATGCATGCGACATACCCTGTATGTCCAGCAGAAAAGCCTAGTTTCCTTATCTTGAAATACCTCGCCCATTCAAGACTATGCAGACCGGAAAAATGCTGCTTTGACTGTACATACCTCCTTGTATTCCGCTTCGAATTTCCTCTGGACTACCCACTTCTTCCCCAGGGCTGACCTCTGGGATGTGGACTTATGCAATTCCCGGACTGAAATTTGCTCTCTCTCCGACTGTCAGATCAAATTGCACCTAGTCATCGTCCTCGTCCATCAGAGCTAAACACTCCAGCTCGGTCTTAACGATCCTCTCAAACTCCCCTCTCTCAATCCCCGCTACCCTCGCCAGGCGGTACAGACTCTTGATACTGGTTCCAATATGCTGCTTGATGCCCACCTCGCTTTGCTCTCTCACCGCATGGTCCAAAGCTCTCTTCTCGAGTTTGGCTACCGTGTCGCTGCCGCTGCTGCCGGTACTACTTCCTGGTCTGGGGTGAGCGAGACCCTCGATTTCGTGGGGGGATTGTGAGGCATTTCTGTTGTGGTAGAATGCTGGGTCGTCAGGGTGGCCTTCCGACCATGCGGCTGATGTGTCGTGTAGTTCTGGATGTGTGTGCTGGTGTGAAAGCTGTTGTTGTAGCTCTGTTGTGATCTCGTCTTTGCCTAATGAGGACTCAATAGCGCCATTCTGCTCTGCTTCGTCTGGATCGTGGTTATCCATTGCAGGTTGAACTGAGGCATATTGTGCGTAATACGACGCTTCTTCTTCTGCCGACTGTGGCTCTCCAGCCTGCCCGTCTACAGCCATGGTGTGTGGAGCGGGTGAGTGTTTAGGCGCTGGTGTTTGCGCGGGAGTGTTGTCGTATTGAGCCCAGTAGTCGTCATCATCCTCCTCTTCTTCCGCTTCGGGTGTAAGGAGGCTGTTTGTACCATTCGTACTTTGAGAGTGGTTCTGTTTCTGCGTACTCTCAAATGCGCGCTCGGCGTCTGGAATGCTACTCTGTCCCCATCTCTCTCTACTCTCGTTGTCCAGAACACTAACTTCTCCAATCCTCCAGCCGTCTCCGCCACCCATCTCGTCATTCACACACCATATCAGCTTGACGCCCAGCTCGATATCCGGTATTGAGATTAGACATTGTAGTGTCTCCTCGTCGATACGCTGATATCTTGACAGCACGCTGTCCCAGTCGAGCTCTACCTCTCCAGACACAGGATGTGGTTCGAAAGCTTCGTGCTTGACGACTGACTCGAGTTTCGAGGCGTTGGCGCTGTCGTAGCAAAGGAGTGGGAGCCAGGGCTCGGAGGCAGTCGAGGAAAGTATTTGTACCCTTTGGCGTAGGATCGGAGACAGGATTGGGAGCAGGGCTGTTGGTGGTGACGGCGAGATTGTTGCTGCTGGGAGGGAAGCCAGAAGCGGTGCGAGGACTTGCTCTGTTCGTGGAGGCAAGATTGGTGCTTGCATCGTGTGGAGAGATGTTGTGGTTGAAGATGGGGCTCGCGATCACATGCCAATTCTGCACACCAATGAGGATGTCAACAATGGGAGAAGATGGAGATGTAAGCAGCAGCACGATAGAAGATCCGGGCTACACTGAGCAAAAAAGTCGCGAGAGCAGAAAAGAACCTGATGAAATGTGATCGAGTGGTGATGTAGGAGAAAAGAGAAAACGAAAGTGACAGCAGAGGCTGTTTGTGAGCCCTGTCCGGTGACTTCCCTCGAAGAAGGGTCGCCTGTACGACTTTCCATCCGTCCGAATTTGGCGAGCGTTATGCCGGTCGGTGGAAGGCATCTTCCAATTTGCTCGGGCAAGTATCACGGGAGATCTTTCACCGGATCAATAAACCTGGGGGTGGTATTGAGGCGGTATAAAGAGGGTTGCTCATCTTGACTCTGCACTGTTCAATGAAGCTGAGATGTGCAAGTGGTTCATGATCCTCTAGGGATTGATTACCTTAATTGCAAAGCTATGATTGACTCGATCGGCGACTTTGGTTTGTGACGGCACCTCGGGAGTCGGGACCTCGAGGCTGAAGGCCCGGCCCCGGCCCCTCCTTGTGGCTGGTGTGAATCGCAGCCACATGTGGCTGGACTGCCTGCCAACCTTTCTTTACCTTACCTTAAGCTCGGTTCGGCTCGACTTTCTGCGGCATCAACAGACAACTTTCTCCTTTCCTCCATTCCCGCTCATAAAAGCCCCCTTGGTTCTGGTCAACTACTCTACCCGGCGCACCCCGACCTCGCACAACAGCACTCTTGTCTCTGACGCTGGTCAGTAGGCCTCCCACTGCTGCATCACCTACCTGCTCTGTCAGATCTCATCTCATCTCATTTCTGGGCCCCAGCTCCGTCCATCGATCAGAGCTTTCACGTGGTCCAGTAGACCACCGCTCCAGATGGAGGGCATTTGCCGCAGCACACGACTCTTGTCTCTTGCCCGTCTATCATCCAAGCACACCAATAAGACAATCAGAACCTTCTCGGTCTCGGCTTGTCAACGCCACCGTTGTGAAGGGCAAACACGTCTCACTCAACGGCCGACTGCATTGCCGAGAGGGTCTCGGGATATTGCATCGCAAGTACGATACCAATCAACTGAGGAAGCTGTGTCCCAGGACTCTTCGCCGTCTAGAGACTCATCGGCTGCTTCTGGTGTCCTTCGTGGACCTCGCAGTACCACAAGAGAAGAATGGCTGACTAGGGAAAGTCCTGATGGTATCCCTGACATGAACCTCGAGTATGTCAAGATTGGCGATACCGACGGAGCCTTCCATCCAGTCTTCCTGCGCGATGCTTGTACTTGCCCCAGATGTGTCGATCCATCATCAACACAGAAGAAATTCCAAACCACCGAAATTCCTAGGACTATCAGAGCAACGTCTGTCAGGGAACAGGACAATGGGGATTTCGCAATCACGTGGGAGAACGATATCCCTGGATTTGGACCAGACCATCTTTCTACCTATACATCCAAGTTCTTCAAAACATGCGACACCAGAAGTGCCAGAGCACGGGACCGCTCTGATCACGTTTACCCTCGTCCATGGAGCAAACGTCGAATTGAGGAAGAGCTTCAATTCTTTAACTTCACCGACTATATGGAAGATGATAAGCAACTTTTCCGAGCTCTGTTCCAATTGCAGACTCGCGGGCTTCTCCTTCTTCGCAACGTCCCCAAATCCGAAGAGTCTGTTGCAGAGATTGCAGGTCGTATCGGAACCATTCGAGACACCTTCTATGGACGAACTTGGGATGTAAAGTCGGTCGCAGAAGCCAAAAATGTGGCGTACACCCACCAGTTCCTTGGACTCCATATGGACCTTTTGTATATGACGAATCCTCCGGGGTTTCAATTCTTGCACTGCTTGAAGAATACTTGCCAAGGCGGCGCTTCCTTGTTCAGTGACACCTTTTTTGCCGTCAAGAGCTTGTCGCCCTGGGATATCAAGGTCCTATCTACTACAGACTTGGCTTATCATTATCGTAATGCCGGAGAACACTACTACTACGAACGTCCTGTGTTAGAGTTCAATGCGCCCATAGCCCTCAAAACCGACAATACACCTCTCAGTTTCGTAAACTACTCACCACCATTTCAAGCGCCGTTCCCAATTACCAAAAGTGCGCAGGGGCCTGTGTTCCCCAAGATCGCCAAGGCGCTGCGGACCTTTGCTCATCGCGTCGAAGCACCCAACGCCTTGTTCGAGTATAAGTTGAAAGAAGGCGAGTGTGTGATCTTCAACAACAGACGAGTTCTTCACGGTCGGCGCCAATTCGATGCAGGCAACGGAGAGAGGTGGTTGAAAGGAACATACATCGATACGGATGTGTTCAGAAGCAAGTACCGAACTCTATACGAGAAGTACACTGGCACAGATATCAGTGAGCCGGCCAGCCAGTATGTGTTTCCAGGGAAATTAGAGGAAGGTCAAGCGTATCGGGCTAGTAAGAGGTGGGACGCTGGAGATGCAGCTGTAGCAAGCTCTTGAGTCATCGAGGTGGAGCTCAATCAATGTACGAGGTTCCTGGGGGTATGTCGTCTCTGTGCGTGGACTTATGCAGATGATTGGCAGTGTTGTAAGATAGGATGTAGCCAGTTTCACAGTGTATAGGTATACATAAAAAAGGATCAAGTCATCAGGGTACACATTTAAGGACAAAACTTAACAAACTTTCCTGAATATATAAATTCTTCGTCACCTCCTGAGTTCCATCGTGAGGATGGAAGAGCCTCGTCCTTCCCTACCGCTTCCTACACGGTCTGAAGCCTCGCTAAACTCAAGCCACCAAGTCCGGGCCGAGTCAGCCACCCACAAAAACAGCAAGACTTACAAAAAGGACGAGGGAAAGAAAGAGACAAAAGAAAACATTCATACCATACCATACAGAAATATTTATCCTTCTCTCTTGCCTCCAAAATCATACTTTCAATACCAAGCAAAAGCAAGATTTCAAAGTGAAAAAGAAAAAAAAATTGGTTCGAATTCTAACCCGGGTATTCCCAAGTTCGCAGATAGATAAAGATGCGGCTTCTGTGGATCGAACACAGTGCCTCCAGATATTCATGATTTGATCTGAAGTGGGCTTCAGTCTGGCGCTCTCCCAAGTGAGCTAAAGCCGCTTTTTTGGGGGTTGTGATATGCTGACTTTCTGCTTATTTGGGTAAGTGAAGGTGATAGTCATTTGGAGGGAATTGGGGAGAATTGTTTTGAGGTGGAGGGCTGGGTGATTGGTTCGAGGAGGAGAGAGTGGGTTTTGCATGGGCCGGCCTCGGGTCTTCCAATTGTGTGTTGAAAATGTGGGTTGGAGATTGTGGAGACGAGAGTTTGAGGCTCGTGGGAACTGCAGGGGTAGCTGAGGAGATGAACTAAGTGCCGAAGGCTTTTGGAAGACTGCTAGAGGGTATTGTCAAAACCCAGGGCAATTGGCTCTGCATCTAAGGCGTATGTTATCTTTATATGTTTCGTGGTATCTATTTCCTAAATGGTTTGTCTCTTCATTTCCATCTCTTCATAATCTCAAGTGCCATATGCTTTCTCACCAACTTTCCCTTCTTTCTTTACTCCGCCGGCCTGCTTCCTCTCAATAACTTCCTTCAAGACCTCTCCAAGTCTCTGAACAGCCTCCTCACCTATCTGATAATGCACCACCAATCTCGGACCTAAGAATCTCAACCCATGTTTACTTCCTAGCTCGACAAATTCATCGTCTGAAATTCCGGCATCGTCAAGATCAAACCACACCATATTGGTCTCGGTAGGTTGAGTAAGCTTCCCTCCCATTCCAGTCCATATATCGGCAATCCTCTTCGCCATGACGTGACTCCCTTTCAACAAGCCTCCTTCACCATTTGGACCTTTCCCAAAAGTCTCGTCAACAGCTATCCTCGCCGCCGCAGTAACGACACCAGATTGTCTAAGTCCTCCACCAATACTCTTCCTCACCCACCGCGCATGCTTAATAAACTTCTCCTTTCCAACAAGTATACTCCCAATTGGCGCACCCAATCCCTTCGAAAAGCATAGACTCGCACTGTCAAATTCCTTCGTATAGTCTGGCAAAGATCCCGCTCCCGCAACAACAGCTTCCCATATCCTCGCTCCATCCAAATGCATCTTAATCCCATGTTCTCTTGCAAACGCTGATATCCTTTTCACTTCCTCTAACGGCATAATCGTCCCTCCAAGTGTATTCTCCAAACTAATAATCTTCGTTGGACACGAATGTATCTCATCCCCCAAAACAACATTCTTCTTCACATCTTCCAGTGTCAAATATACACCATTTTTTGGCACTACGCCTTTGACTAAAGCTCCGCACAGTGAAGCCACGCCGCCAGCTTCCCATTCTATGATATGCGCTCTGTGATCGCAGAGGACGGAGTGAGGAGGCTGAGTGAGGTGTGTGCGAAGCGCGAGTTGGTTGCCCATTGTGCCGGAGAGGACGAAGAGCGCGCTTTTATGGCAGGTGAGGGCTGCGATATGCGATTCGAGATCGAGGGTTGTGGTGTCTTCGGCAAAGACGTCATCGAGGAGTGTGGTGTTTTGGATGGCGAGGAGCATCGAAGCAGTCGGCGTTGTGACTACGTCGCCTTCATGGTTGTTGTGTTAGATTGCCTTGCATTAGAGGAAGGTGGCATGGGATATAAAGATATAATTAACTGACTTCTGAAGTCAAATGCTGCTTGCCCTGGACCGGACCAAGCTGTAGGCTTTGATGTGCCATTGCTTTTGTTTTCTGAGGACATCTTAATTGGATATTGATGGAAGGATCGGGGTGAATGTTTGGAAGGACAGCTCGAGCTTGGAGGAGGGTATCTGAAGTTCGGATAGGGTCTCGAGACTGGATAATGTCAGTCAAGGCTTTGAGGCTGGACTTTTATTGACTCACGGGAAAAGCTTCTCGAGACCCCACGCACCACAGGACTGGTTCTCCCCCAAAGCATCTTGAATGGCGGGGTAAAGACGACACGGAGAAGGCGTTCCACTAAAGAGGAAGTTCGAACCTGAGTCAAGCAACCTTTCTTATCTTGAGCCGAGACAGAAATCCTTATCGCACGTGCTACAGTACTCCTCGCTCAGGGGTAAACTCGCAGGCATTAGCCGAGGATCGTATTCCGTCGTATCATCGTTCGGACCGTAGCCATCCAAGTCTGTATACGAGGCGGAGGATATTCTTCTTTAAGGAATTGAACCGCTGAACTGGGGAGATCAAAGAAAAAAGTAAAGTTGCGATGTGCAACAAAATAATTACGAGGATAGAGTGAAACGTTGAATTCTGGATGGTGAGTGGTTGACTGACAGTACCTGTCAGATTGCTGATGTTGGTTTGGATGTGGTCGGTAACCAATCATCGCGCTCAATGAATCCTAAGGCAGCCATCCTCGAGGCTTGGGAATGTAGTTATGGGCAGAGAGACATGTACTTTGACTTAAGACGATATGGCCAAATCTAGTAAGTCGAAGCCGAAGAGGACATGGGAAGAAGTTGCCAAAGAGGCGCGGGATACCAGAGACGCAAGTATTGCTCGAGTTCCAGGCATCACTGAGGTATTCGCACATGATTTATTCTCGAACGAGCTTCCAAAGGACGTGATGGTAATTCCTGGGCTTGTTCTGAACCAGGCAGATATCCAGATCACTGAGTCTTTGCCGGAGAAGCTGATAACACTGCTTGCAAGGGGTCAGGTATCAGCTACTGCGGTTACATTGGCTTTTCTGAGGAGAGCAGTGGTTGCTCAGAGACTTGTGAGAGAAGCCAAATGATTTTGTGGTAGTTTCCAGGGTTCTGATATCCAACAGACCAATTGCATCACCGAGCTCCTCCCCAAGCGAGCTCTCAGCCGAGCCAAAGATCTCGATGAATACTCCTCTCGCCACGAGAAACCAATTGGTCCACTTCATGGACTTCCCATCAGTGTGAAGGAAATGATCGGGATCAAAGATCTTGGCCTCAACGCTGGCTATGTTGCTTGGTGGGGGAAGAAAGCTGATGAAGATGCTCATGTACTACAGATTCTGTGGAATGCCGGGGCCGTCTTCTTCGCTAGAACGACCCAGCCACAGACTATGATGCATTTGGAGACGAACAGCAATCTCTATGGTGTGACAGTCAACCCTTATAATAATTTTCTCTCTTCTGGTGGAAGTAGTGGGGGAGAAGGAGCTTTGATGGGGATGAGAGGTAGTTGTCTGGGGATCGGCAGCGATATTGGCGGTAAGGTCAGACATCACTTGATGGCCACTCTTTGACACCTGCCAGGTAGTATGAGAAGTCCTGCCGCCAACTGCGGCATATATGGATTCAAGCCTACTGTGTTCCGAATCCCAACTGATGGTTGGTGTTCAACTATGGCAGGTGCTGATCCCATTCCTGGAGTCATTGGACCGATGAGCGCTACCCTCGAAGGTATCAAACTCTTTATGCAAGTCGTGATAGATTCTCAGCCATGGCTGTTGGAGCCAGCACTCATCCCAATACCTTGGAATTCGTCTGTTCGAATGTTTCAAACTCAGCCGCTCAAAATTGGAGTTATGTGGCATGATGGTGTAATTACTCCGCATCCACCCATCACTCGAGCCATGACCGATCTTGTCTATCATCTGCGGAAAGTCCCGACTATTGAGATTGTAGACTGGAAGCCGTATCTTCACGATGAAGCCTGGGCCATAATCTCAAGTCTGTATTTCACAGATGCAGGTGCCGAGAACGCTGCAACCATTGCTGAATCAGGGGAACCGTGGCTGCCTCTCACTGAATGGATCATGAAGCAGAATCCATTTGTCAAGAAGCTATCTCCGCAGAAACTGTACTACTGGCAGGAAGAGCGGGAAGCTTATCGAAAGGAATATGCGAAAGTGTGGACGGATACCGCGTCTAGTGCGGATATGGTGAAGGAGAATACAGGCATGGTTGATGTGATCCTCTGTCCTGTTGGTCCTGGTGTTGCTCCTAAACAGAACACGGCGAAGTATTGGAGATACACTAGTCAGTGGAATTTGCTGGATTGTCCTGCTGCAACTTTTCCTGTCAGTCAGGTCCAAGGAGAGAAAGATGTTGCAAAAAGAACGTTCAAGCCCATGACTGGTGTCGACAGCGAACACTGGAAGCTCTGTAAGTTGCCTCTGTTATGTCCCACACAAAAAAACTACTATTGACTAGTGAAAGACGATTCGAAGGAATGCAATGGTCTTCCCATCTCACTGCAGCTGGTTGGAAGGAGGTTCGAGGATGAGAAAGTCCTTGCTGTCTTAGAATATCTGAAGCAAGTCGTGTCACTTCCCCTGGCTTGACCTTCGTCGATCTCTCGAGTCAAAGACAGCGATCTCAGCGAATGTTACATCGAAAGACATTGCCACCTGTCAAATAACCTGATCACTCGTCATGAACTCCCCCAAAGTCAAGCGCCGTTATTATGCATGAGTTCGGACGGTGCGGCGTACCAGTTCCTGCAACATCCATTGTTGTCATGAAACTCATTCTGGCCAATCAGCACTCTCCGGAAAGATAACCGACGATGAAAGTCTGGAGCCGAAGCCGCCGATCAAATTATGCTCAAAGTTGCCGAGTGCACCAGGATGTCGCAGGTCTTCATCGGCAAAATGCGATTCAGGAGAAGATCAAACACTTCCCGCATCAACCCATCTTAACCGAGTTCCGAGACATGAGATGACGGCTCCCAAGGCCCAGCATCGCCTTGCACGACTTGTCTGATGTTTTTCCAAGACCTGTCAGTTCGAGCGTTGGGACGAGCGTGTCGCCTATATGGGATGCAGGAATAAGCGTTTGATAATATGGTCGATGAATCGGGGATGGAACGAGCGAGGCACCGCTGGATTTATTTTGGATGAACGTGTTGGAGCTGAAGTAATAGAGGAGAGAGGCTGTAGGTATATATATGAGTGCGCTGCGAGCACGTAAGAGACCAAACATCTTTCATCACAATCCAATTCGCCTTTCATACTTTCTGTCTCTTCCAAACGACCCGGCGTCGTCTTATTTTCTACACTCACTCTATTTAATACTTGAAACGTTCTTTCAAAAAACCAAACCTTCATTCAAAATGGTTCGCATTACTTTCACCGTTGTTGTCGCTTGTAAGTTCATCCCATGCTCCCAAGCATGCCTATTACTTTTTTAGGAAGCTTTTAACTGATGAATATCTTTAGTCGCCATGACCGCCTTTGCTTTGTCTCCCAACAATGCTGGCGCCAAGAACGTCGGTGCTGGTGACGCTTCTCAGTTCATCACCGGTGGCTGCATTGACGACTCAGACTGCTCGTCTGCATGCTGTGCTGATCTCAGCGGTGTCGGTATCTGTTCTGCGTACGTTCAATCTTCATCTAGCTCCATTGAGACGACACTTTTCGTGGCTCCTCTTCTCATTCATGAATACAACTAACAATTTTCAAGTGAGGCCGCCGCTTTCCAAGCCGGCAAGAACGGTTGCGGATTCGTCGACCCCAACGCTGCAGCCACCATTCAAAAGGCTGCCGACCAAGTCGAGAAACAAGGTTTCTAGATTCGAGATATTGAAAAGTTGATCATGTGTGTTGAACATAAGCATGGTTGGATAGAGGTTGGGAAAGGCTGGATTGAAGATGCGTTGTCTGGACGGATCTTTGAAAGGACAAGACATTTGTAACTTATTGGTACAATGTGGAATCTGAGAACGTTCAGCAACAAAAGCATGACTTATGAGATGTGACTGCTCTAGTGAACCTCATCATAAGTTTTTTCAGTTGTCTCTTCATTCTGGAATTCCGATGATCCTCCTTGTACGTCATTTTGGATTGGTTCAGTGGTTGCTCCAAAGTCGAGGAATCCAGCTTGAACTGCGAAAGTGAGAAAGGAAGGAATGATAGGCATTTCGAGAATCGCATATACGGCCGCCATCATCGATCTGATTGTACCTTCATTCAGGCATATGTTCTGTGAAATTCGTACTCCGCTGTCCTGGATACTAATGTTCTTTCGAGTCCGAAGGAGCTAATGAGATTCTGGTCAGAGCTTCCTGTTGCTTGAAGATTTTACGCTCAGCTGCATCCACGCGGGACTCTTCATCCTCCAGCAGGAGGATCTTGTCAGCAGAAGGCGGCCACACGCTGGAGGCAATCACAAGCTAGCATTTCGGTCTATTGCCAACTACCGACGCGGGCGTTGGGATTCAAGGATATCTCAGTCTCCTAAGTACACGGAGATGCATTTTGGCTATGAAGCTAAAACCGGGGTCTATCTCTGTGTACTTGCAAGCATGTGTTGCCTTTGTTGAAGAAAGGAAACCCCACCATCAGATCGGTCGAGAAGTCTAAATAAGTCCGTATCTTGTTGGCTCTGTTTCAGGCAAGGTTGGATGGGATGTACCGTCTGAACGGATGCGAGCTCGTACGAGGTACGAGGATCCGAGTACGGGTCCGAAGTCAACAGATGATTGGCAGACAATAGCATTTTGACTTCCAAAGAAGCTTCTTGGAGGATTTAAACAAAATGGCACTTATGGATAACACCCTGACTTTACATGGAGCCAGATCGGGACGCATCAGCCTCGTCTGCGTCATCCTCGCGACAAGAATATTTTAGGCATGATGTTGCAATGCTTATGTATCGTGGTTCTTCTCCATTTCTTTGAGGGGATTAACATCTGTCAATCATCTAGATTTCTCAATCTATTCTGTGTCTGCAAATTTTCTCTCTCTGTTTCCTATTGTCGACTTCAAGATGGATCAAGAACAGCGTAGTTATCTTCCCCCTCCTCGAGGCTTTACGAGGGAGGTTTCGCTTGTGGAAGCTCCCATGTCCAGAGAAGACCGGGAGATGGCCGAATTGCTGCAGGCCCAATCAATGCAAGAACAAGAGCAGAAACATAGCGAGAAGTCAAGAATGCTGATAAGAAGGGTTCCAATGCCGGTATCCTCAGCGAATGAAAAATCCAGTGTAGAGAGGGAGACATTAGCGATGCTGGAGGGGAGAAGCGAAAAGAACCATGTCCTTTCGGACAACATGAATCCCCATTCCCCGACACCACCTGTTATTGAGCAAGCTGAGATAACTAGAGATGACGGAATGGATTGGGACGCACCACCGCCTGCTTATGAACAGTCTTTTGGAAACGAGCGGCAGAGCATATCGACTGCAGTTCTTGGTATTTAATATATTTCTTCGCAGTTCGCCATATGTTGATCTATTTTCAACTATCAAACTAATATACATGTGATTATAGACAATGGGAGAGTTTCTATGATGTTCAGAGGTAGAGCAGCACTCACAGGTTCACCGCTTTGCCTCCTCTTCCAACGTACGAACCAGAGGTAGAGCGGCAAAGGTCTCAAGCTGCATTCTCATTCCCTTTGCTCAACATCGTCATACAAGTTGTTGGAAGTCGAGGTACTTTCTCTAATGATCACACCTCTTGCGCCTGCTAACACTTTCAAGGCGACGTTCAGTCATTCATAGCATTAGGCCAGGAGTTGAAGCTGGTGGGGCATCGAGTTCGACTGGCAACACATGACTGTTTTGAAGAATTCGTTCATAAAGCCGAGCTTGAGTTCTTCCCGATCGGAGGTGATCCGACTGAATTGATGGCTGTGAGTTGACCCGCTATCTCAGTTGGAAGAAGCTGACAAGTTTGCAAGTACATGGTCAAAAACCCTGGCATCATTCCCAAGTTTGAGTCAATACGAGCTGGCGATATTCAAAAAAAGCGGAAGATGATATCAGAAATGCTAGGAGGATGTTGGAAATCATGTTTTGAACCCGATCCATCGACAAATATTCCGTTTGTCGCAGAAGCAGTAATCGCAAATCCCCCTAGTTTCGCACATGTGCACTGTGCTCAGGCGATGGGAATCCCAGTCCATCTCATGTTTACTATGCCATGGAGCCCAACTCGAGCATTTCCACACCCATTGGCGAATGTGCAGCTTAGCGACACTGACCCCACTACTACGAATTTCCTCTCATATGGCCTGGTGGATATGATGACATGGCAGGGGTAAGATTCTCTATGCCGTTTGTCTTACGAATTGTGCTGACAGCAGGATTCGAAGGCTCGGAGATGTCATTAATCACTTTCGGAGGAAGACTTTGAATCTAGAAACACTTCCCCCAATGGTTGGCGCAAATCTCGCTGCCGATCTCAAAATTCCATTCACATACTGCTGGTCGCCTGCACTGATACCCAAGCCCTTCGATTGGCCCTCGCATATTGGTATGTATACATCTTCGCTTGGTCACGTTTCTCAGCTGATGGATTTAGATGTCTGCGGATTCTTCTTTCGAAACGCTCCCGATTATACTCCATTTCCCGAATTCGATGCTTTTCTCAGAATCGGCCCGCCTCCCATATACATTGGCTTTGGATCCATTGTCATGGATAACGCGGAGAAGATGACAAAAATCATCATTGGGGCAGTGAAAAGCTGTGGCGTGAGAGCAATTGTGTCCGAAGGCTGGAGTAAGCTCGGCAAAGGCGCAGAAGCTGATCCAGGTATTCTTTTCATTGGCGACTGTCCTCACGGTGAGTCCAAACGCCTCAGTGTTTATAAAATCAAAGCTAACTGCTTCAGAATGGCTGTTCAAACATGTTACTGCGGTGATCCATCATGGAGGAGCAGGAACTACTGCATGTGGGCTTGTCAATGGCCGTCCAACAGCTATCGTGCCATTCTTTGGGGAGTGAGTATTTCATGCTATCTCGACAGAGCTCGGACTGACAGAATGCAGCCAGCCATTCTGGGCAAACATGGTAGCAGCAGCAGGCGCCGGTCCAATACCTATCAGAGTGGCCGATCAGTCAGCCGGCTTTTAAGCTAATTAGTCAGCTGGGAAAAAAACGTCAGCTAGTCAGCTCGAATATATTTATAAGCTAGTCAGCTAGAATATAGCTAGCTTATAAGCTAGCTTATAAGCTGGTTTTTATATTTTTAACGATTTTAGAGTGAGGTTCTGAGCACTTAGTATAGCGATTTAATACTATACTTACTGAAAATAGAAGTCTTAGAGCGGGAAAACTATTTCCGATTAGCTAGATTAGGCGGTCTAGTATAGCAGAATAATTAAAGCTCGTCTTAAGGCTATCTATATTATATAGTAACTCTCTAATTCTATCTGAATTAATACTATAAATATATCTTAATCGATTACGCCTTTTAATATTAAGAATATAGCCTTAGAGGCTTTTAAATCTCTATCTGCGAGTACTATAAGTGCTTTAATCGATCCCTTTGCTTGTATAATAAGTGCAGGTAAAGAACCTTTAGTAAATATAACTTAGCTTCTATTTGCAATTAAAGACTACTGCCGATAACCTAAGGTAGTATATAATAATAACTACGACTCTTTTAAGCTATTAAGAGATGATTTGAAAGTAGATTACTCTTTATATTCCTTTAGAGAACTGTTATTTAATAATAGGCTAGTAAATATGTTACTTTTACCTTAAGGCTTTATTCTTATACTTATAACAAGTATTTTAAATTAATTATAGCTCTAGAAAGTTAGCTATACTCTAGTACAACTTAGGAAAAGTAAGAAATACTTTTTTTAGGCGTGTAAACTATATAAGCTACTTCTTTTATCTGTACCTTAAATACTAATAGAGTTAGGTTACTACGATCCTTAATTTACTAAAAATAAGACTATAGTCTTTAATAGTAACTCTCTTAAGAACGTAGTACGTTATATAGCTCTAGAGTATTAATTAGACTAAGATAGAGATATCAGAAAGCTTCCTTTAACTATAATTTAACTTGTATAAGCCTCTAGTCCTATAGGAGATAGTTATAAGTATATTATACCTTTCTAAGAGCTAGAATTTAGGAACGCCTTTATTAAGTAGGTAGTAATAGATAATATTAAATACTATAAAGCTTCCTTTAAACACCTTTATTAAATTATTAAAATTATAAATATTTAAGCTCTTAACGTGTTACTTACTTCTTATTTAACTTTAGAGATCTAAGTAACTTAGAGATTTAAGTACTTCGAGCTGTAGATTATATAAGATATTATAGAAGCTTAATTAAAAGTCTCTATATCTTTTAATAGCTAGGGATTACTCCGGGATAAGATTAGTGTAGTTATAGTTATTCTGTATTATATAAATAAAAAAGGAGAAGTAATTATAGTACTAGCTGGCCTGCTAGAGCTTCTAGGCTATAGAAAAACTAGTGTTAGTAAGCTAGTTCTTTTCTAGCCTCTTCCCTTTGCTAATTAAGTATAGACTAAGCCTCTGTTATTCTCTCTCTTTTTTAACGATTCGGAATTAACGAATATAACTTTAGTTAGTTTATATCACAGGGTACCTAGGAACGCAGGGAGCAAAGAGGTAATATTATATTATAATAGTCCGGTATTTACTCGCTATAAATACAGAAGGCTGCAGTTAATCTCTAATAATCGAGAGGTAGGTGTATCATATAGATAGGAAGATAGTTACTAAGTATTAGAATACTATTTAAAGTTAAGCACGAAGCTCCTATCTAATAGTAGACGTACTAGTCTTATATAAAACCTTTATTCACCTTAGATCCCTTAGGAGACTAGATCCTTAGATCCTTAGATCCGTTTTCCTATAAGGGGATCCAGGGATCCAGGGATCTATCATATAACTTATTATCTACCGTGATCTAAGTAACTATTACTACTAAAGCGTAAGTGTATAGTAGTATTACTCGATTATCTTATATTATTCCCTAGCTAATACTACCCTATTAATAGTACCGCTCCCTTATTAGTACTAATACCCCTATAGTACTACTAATAGTTTTATTATTATATAGGTACTAACTAAACCGTAGCGCCAAGGGGTCCGTAATATTATCCCCCTCTTAGCTTAGCGTAGTCCCCACGCTTAAGTATAACTTTAAGAAATATCGATAGTTACTAACAACTATCTTCCTTATCTATTATATCTAGTATCATAAAGAAATCAAATATCACTTAAATAAAGAAAAAACAAAGTATCTAGCTCGCGCTCCGTATTAAGCGTACTATATAACTCGTAAAGCCTTATTCCTTCTACTATAGCCTTTCTTATACCTACTTCTTAGATTTATCTATTTCAAAATAATACTCCGAGTATATTCGCTTAAAGCGTTATAATTATAACACCTTAAGGTATATTAAGAGATTCACTCTTAAACGACCTATATATCAGTTTAAGATAGGAAAAACCGTGACTCCTACTCGCCCTCTAACGCCTCCCTCTAAGCCCGTCAAGGATAATCCTACTTCTTAGTTCCCTGCTTTTAAGCCTAATACCTACTTAGCGTCCTTCTTTAAGAGCCCGGCCCCTAACTTTAGGTCCCTTTCCTTCTAAGTAAACTTGGATTTCTTTAATAGAATCCTTATAGAAGCTTAAGGTAGCGGAAGTTAGATTTAGGTTCCTAAGTATTTTCTAATTATAAGTACCCTTTCTATTTAATTAAATATTTTAGTTTACTATAGAAATACTAATAATCAAGTATAGCCTCTACCTCGTATTCAGCGTTCGAATTAATTAGTTATATTTCAGTAACAGGAGCCGGTAGTGCTCCTAGCAGTGCTAATTCAAAGAGAGATATATAGAATACTAAGTAGATATTTATTATCTTCAGTAGAGCTAGTTAATAATTAACTAGTCCCTTGACTTTAGTAATCCTAAATAGTCCTAGCTTCTTATAATCTAATTTATAACTTAGTTACTTAGTTATAATATTCCTTCTAAGTAAGTAGACTTTATCCCCCTCCTTAAGCGTTAATCCTATACTACGCTTTCTATTATAATAGATTATAGATCTCTACATGATAAAGAGAATATCAGCTAACAATTCTTCATAGAGCTACTTAAGCCTATCTGCCTATAGTATAGCTTCCTATACAGTTCCCTAACCAGTTATTAGTAGATTATATACTATAGGATTATACTTATAATTTACATAGAATAGCGATACTCTAATAGTCTCTTGATTCGCGCTATTATATATAAACTAAGCAAGTGGGAGCAACTACACCTAGTTATCCTATTTATAGTTCATATAATACCGAAGATAAGTCTCTATTATCTAGTTAATTCGTTCTATCTATATATTAGTCTACAAGTAAAACGCAGTTAATATCTTCTATTTTATCCCTAAGAGCGTAATAAGAGTTTTCCAGAACTTTAAGGTAAAGAGCTTATCTCTATTCGAGATAATCTTATCTAGTATTCTATAGCTTACGAAGATTATCCTAAGAAATACTTATACTATTATAAGCGTATCTTATATCCTAAGTACTAGTACTATATACGTATACTTTATAAACCTATCCGTTATTATACAGATCGAATTATATACAATTCCTGTAATTAGGTCTTTTAAGAGTAATAGTTTAACTATGAAATCTAAAGCGATTAATTTCTATAGGCGAGGTAGTATTATTAGTGACTTCATAAGCTTATATAAAGCATAGTATAACGCCTTGTTCCGGATATATATATCGCATGACGCTACTACGTCTTTAACTACCTTCCTTATCCCAGGGAAGTAGTATTCCCTGGATAGCTTAGATAGTGTCTTTACTAATCCTTGGTATTTATAGGTAAGTAGCTCGTGGAAATCCTTAATAAATTCGGCCTAATCCCGAGTAAGTATATATATTTATCCTTAGAACAAGAGAGTTCTTTCTAAGGAGAAGGAGAACCCTTCGCCTAGTTAGTATTACTATTTAGCTATAACCGGGTTATTAGTATAGCCTTTCCAGATTTTCTCTACGATTAACTATCCTATCATAGCCAGCTATCGGTTATTAATAACTAATAAATCGCTATCCTTCCGCAGCATAGTATAGGATTTATAGGTTTTATTTATAAGGTACTCTAGTTTCTAGCTCAGAGTATTAGCTTAAGTATTTTCTGTTCCCTTAATATAAGAAATTCGAAGCTTAATAATAGAGAGTATTTTATACTAACGAACCTACTATTAGTTCAGTTCCTTAGTAGTTATAAAGTAAATAAGATTCTTATAGTCCGTTAGGATTTATACCTTATAAGTAGCGCTTTTAAGGTAGACCTTCTATTCGCGTACTACGTCTATAATTACTAGTAACTCCTTATTATATATATTATAGTTAAGTTCTACTAGTAATAGTTTCCGCGAATAGTAAGCGACTAGTTACTATCTTCTGTTCTCGCCTAGCTAGCTAAGTATAGCTCTAATAGCGTAGTCCGAAGAATCTATCTCTATACATATTTCTTTATTAGAAGTAAAGGAAGTAAGTACTAGTTCCGCGATAAAAGTCGCTTTAAGTGCCTTAAACGCCTTTCGTGCGCTATCAGACTAGTAGAATTCCTTATCCTTATAAGTCAACTCTATAAGTAACCTAGCGATTTTCAAGTAGTCCTTAATAAATCGCCTATAGAAGTTAGTAAACCTAAGGAATAATTATACTTCTTTAATATTCATAGGCCCTATCTACTTAATAATTACTTTAATCTTTTTAAGATCTATAGCTAATCTTATAGTAGTAATTATATAGCTTAGAAAAACAACCTCGTCCATATGAAAGTTACACTTCTCTAGTTTAAGTAATAAGTAGGCGTCCTCTAGCCTCTAGAGAATAGCTATAATATTCTTTATATATTACTCCTCTAATTTAGAGTAAACTAATATATCGTCTAAATAGTATATATATATTACGTCTAAGTAAGGCTGTAAAATATTATTAATTAGACACTGAAATATAGCTAGTGCGTTAATCAAGCTAAAGAGTATAACTATATACTTATAGTAACTAAAATAAGTACGAAATACTATTTTCTCTTCTTCACCCTTAGCTATCCTAATAAGGTTATATACTCCTCTTAAGTTAAGCTAAGTGAAAATCTTAGCTCTAACGAGTCTATCCCGCAGCTCCTTAGCTAATAGTAGTATATAATAATCTTTCTTTATAGTATTATTTAATCGATAGTAGTTGATATATATTCGTTATCTACTATCTTTCTTTTCTACGAATAAGATATTACTCCCCTATAAAGATTTAGACTCTCAGATAAATCCCTTTACTAGGTTTTTATTAATATATTACTTAATTGTTATTAAGTCTATCGCAGAATATTCCCTAAGTAGTTAGAATATTAGTTTAGTACCTAGTTCTAACTTAATCTGATAATTATAGTCCTAGTATTTTAGTAAGGCCTTAATACCTCGTTCCTCCTTAAATAGTACTATAAACTTCTTATATACTAATAGTATATCCTTTATTAGTAGACCCTTATCTTAGTATCCGAGCTCTTCCTTAGAGGTAGCACTAACCTCTCGAATACTTACTACTTCTATTCCTAGTAGATAATAGTAGTCTTAGTAATAACTAAACTTAAGTTTTCCTATCTACTAATTAATAATAAGATTATACTTTTCTATCTATAGTAACCTTAGGAAAATATTATACCTTCTAATCCTAATAATATCGAATTAGATTATTTCAGAGTATCTGGTGATACTTATATAGATTAGAGTAGTCTAGACCTCGATTAGTCTATTAGAGGCAACCTTACTATCTACTAGTACTAGATAGTATCCCTTATCCTTTACTTCAGTTAATAGGTAGTACTTAAGTATAATAGTAGGAGATATAAAGTTCCCTTATACCCTAGAGTCTACTATCGCTTAAAGCTTAACCCCCTTAATTTTTACTTCTAATATGAGATACTTATCTCTAATAGTAGTAAGTTACTATACATAGAAATATTCCTAATATATACTATAGTCGAGGATATTCTCCTATACCTTTCAATTACTATAGCTTAAGCTAACTTTATATATAAATCCTATTCTGAGTTCGGTATAAGTTACTAAGTTATATATCTTGTAATAGTACCGGCTGTTATTATTAATATAAACTTATATCCTATTATATCAGTTCTTAGCTATGATTTCCTATTCCTCACCTACCTCTAGTAGCGCGCTAGTATTAAGAATAACAGTATTCTAGAGTAGTAAGTGCTATATAAAGGTCGTCGGTCCTTCCTAGCTGCCGGCTATTCTCTACCTAATACGTTTATAGTCCTAGTAAACTACTTCGTACCTTGCCCCCTATAGTAGACCCCCTAAGCCGATAAGGCCTAGTTCTTAATAAGTAACCCCGGTAGCTATATTAGTCTAGTAGTAAGTATTATAGCTAACCTAATATAAGCTCTCTTCTCTTTAAGTAACTTCCTAAGTTTTACCTACTCTTAGTCCTAAGAGTTCAAGTTAAGGTAGCCCTAGTTCTAAAGTCTAATCAGGTTCCTAGGCCTCCTCCTCGCTATCACTTAGTATTAGCTCCGTGTTATTATCTAGCCTAGAGCTATTATTATCTTAATATATATAGTCCTTAGGGGGCGTACTAATAACAGTTTACTCGAGCTAATCTATAATACTCACGGAATCTTACTTACTATTATTAGAATCGCCTAACTAGGTATAGATATAATTCTCCTTAAGCTTATCTATAGTTATATATTAATACGTCGCGGCAAGTTATTATATTAGTTTATTATAAGAGCCACGTCCTATTACGTTAGTATATTTCTTATCTATCTACGACTTCTTTTATTAATAAGAGCTAGCTATATAACTAGGGAGGCTATACTCGAAGTATAGCTTCTTTTCTTATCGCTCGCTTATAACTTTCTTAGATAACTCGCTATTACACGGCTTTCCTTAATAACTTAGCTTCCGGAATATCATATCAAGTTTTATTTCCTAAGGGTAAAATAGTTTCTTATTACTACTCCCTCTTCCTTAGTATATATATATTCCGGAGTAGTATTAGCCTTTTTTCTTAAGTGCCCTCTTATAATTTTAGTTATCGATCTTAATAGCTATCTTAATAAGTTCTTATAAGTCGGTAAGCGCGTCTAATCTTACTATCTTATCTTTCACTCTGTCCTTTAACTCCTTATAGTATTATACCCGAAGGGCGTTGTTATTCCAGCTAGTCTAGTTCGCGAATTACTAGAAGGCGGTAGTATATATAGTCGCTGACCTAACCTACTTTAAGTTCTAGATATTCCGTTTAGTAGTACAGTTCTAATTAATATCACTAAAGACGCGATTAATCCTATACTTAAAACCTTTAAAAGTTATAAAGATCTTCTAGGATTCCTTAGTTATTACTATTAAGACTCTCCTATCCTTAGTTCAGTTCTAAATATAATCCGAGAGGAAAGTCTCGATCTAGTTAAAAATAAATCCCCGGAGAAAGAATAAAGCCTAAAGGACTTTATTAGTCTCTGTAGTGAACTAGTAACTATTAAAGCCCGTATAGAGCTTAACTTACGTAAGATATACTCTAAGCTTAGATCAGTTTCTGTTATAAAGATCCGGGGCAGCGATCTTAGGTATATTCTTTAAGTCGAAGACCTTAGCAGGAGCTGAGTAGTTGTTTAACGATCCTTTAACAGAGAATATATTATCTTTATAAGTTAGTACCTCTAACGAGAAGGTACTTAAAGTATAACAGTCCGGTATTTACTTGCTGTAAATACAGAAGGCTATAGTTGATCTCTAATAATTAAGAGGTAAGTATATCATATAGATAAGAAGATAGTTACTAAGTATTAGAATACTATTTAAAGTTAAGCATAAAGCTCTTATCTAATAGCAGACGTGCTAGTCTTATATAGAACCTTTATTCGCCTTAGATCCCTTAGGAGACTAGATCCTTAGATCCTTAGATCTGTTTTCCTATAAGGGGATCCAGGGATCCAGGGATCTATCACGTGACCTATTATCTACCGTGATCTAGGTAACTATTACTACTAAAGCGTGAGTATATAGCAGTACTACTCGATTATCCTGTATTATTCCCTAGCTAGTACTACCCTATCGATAGTACTACTCCCTTGTTAGTACTAATGCCCCTATAGTACCACTGATAGTTTTATTATTATATAAGTGCCAACTGAACCGTAGCGCCAAGGGGTCCGTAACATATATTATCTGAAACTTAGGGAGAGTTTCAGAGCTCGAGAGGCGTGTAGCTTTTAAGGGCTGCAGCTTAAAATAGCAGGAGCCCCTAACACTATCCCCTCCCTTATGCTAGGCCGCCTCGGCTAGCTATATATATGCGAGGGCCTAATGCCTATCTACGGTATCTCTATAAAGGAATCCTGATTAAAGGAGTAGGAAAGAAAAGAAAACAAATAATCGCAATTGTAAAACCTCTATCCTATTAGTGAATCTATTGTTACGGACGCTCCTGGGAGCCCGCTGGGTCCCAGGAGGAAATATCCTCAGAGCAGGCGTACTCCTGGGAGTCGGACGGCTCCTAGGAGTAAAGCTCACAGGAACCAATAAGGTCTAAGGAACATGTATCACATAGCATTACATTATAGTAGTATTGCAGGTCACGGTGATCTGGCAGCGGCCTTCCGCGGTCGGGTCACGTGACGGATCCCAGGGGATCCCAAGGGATCCAGTACGACTATGTCGTGAAGGATCCCAAGGGACCTGTGGGATCCAAGGAGAACGAAGGTTCTATATAAGACTGGCACGTCTGCCATTAGATAGGAGCTTCGTGCTCAACTTCAAATAGTATTCTGATACTTAGTAACTGTCTTCCCGTCTACGTGATACACCTACCTCTCGATCATCAGAGATCAACTGCAGCCTTCTGTATTTACAGCGAGTAAATACCGGACCGTTACACTTTGAGCACCTTCTCGTCAGAGGTACCGACTCACGAAGACAACATGTCCTCCGTCAAAGGATCGTCGAACGACCACTCGGCTCCCGCCAAGGTCTTCGACCCAAAGAACATACCCAAGATCGCCGCCCCGGACCTCTACAACGGAGACCGATCCAAGCTCAGAGCATACCTCACGCAGGTTAAGCTCTATACGGGCTTCAACGGTCACCAGTTCGCCACGGAGACTGACAAAGTCCTTTGGGCTTCGTCCTTCCTCCGGGGATCTGCCTTCAACTGGATCGAGACCTTCCTCTCGGACTACATTCAGAACCGAACCAAGGATGGGAGAGTCTCCACGGCAATGACCAAGGAATCCCAGAAGATCTTTATGACCTTCGAAGGTTTCGAGCATAGGATCAACCGCGTCTTCGGCGACATTGATCAGAACCGTACCGCCGAACGGAACATCCAGAACCTAAAGCAGGTCGGGTCAGCGACCACGTATACTGCCGCCTTCCAGCAATTCGCGAATCAGACCAGCTGGAATGACGACGCCCTTCGGGCACAGTACTACAAAGGGTTGAAAGACGGAGTGAAAGATGAGATAGCAAGATCGGACGCGCCTACCGACTTGCAAGAACTCATCGAAATGGCTGTCAAGATTGACAACCGAAACTACGAGAGGGCACTCGAGAAGAAAGGCCAATACCGCTCCGGAACGCACATGCACCAAGGAAGAGGGGGCAATAACAAGAAACCATTCTACCCTCGGGAAATGGAACTCGATGCGACGTTCCGGAAGCCAAGTCATCAAGGAAAGCCGCGCAACGGCGGGCTATCTAAGAAAGTCATGAGCGAGCGACGAGAAAAGAAGCTGTGCTTCGAGTGTGGCCTCCCTGGTCACATGGCCAGCTCTCATCGACAAAAGAAGTCGTGGACAGACAAGAAACATGCCAACGCAATGGGACGTGGCTCTTACAATGAACCAACACGACAACTCGCCGCGACGTATCGACACATGACTACAGACGAGCTCGAGGAGAATCACATCCACACCCAGTTGGGCGATTCTGACGACAGCGAGCGAGATTCCGCGAGCGTCGTGGATCAGCTCGAGCAAACCGTCGTCAGCACGCCCCCTGAGGACTATGTGTATCGAGACAACGACAGCTCTGGGCCAGACGATGACACAGAGTTAATGCCAAGTGACAGCGAGGAAGAAGCCCAGGAGCCAGAGTGGACTCCAGAACCAGGGCCACCTCAACCTGAACTCTCAGGACCAGGAGTGGGTGAAACTTGGGAAGTTACCCAAAGAGAAGAGAGCCTGTATCAGGTTAGCTGTAACACTCGCCACTGGACCAATGTAGCCACCGGGGTTACTTATCAAGAACCAGGCCTTGTCGGCTTGGGGGGTCCACCGTGGGGGGCAAGGTACGAAGTAGTCTACCGGGACTATAAGCGTATCGGATGGAGAATGGCCGGCAGCTGGGAAGGACCGACGACCTTTATGCAGCACTTGCCACTCCAGAATACCGTCATTCTTAACACCAGCGCGCCACCAGAGGTGGGCGAGGAATGGGAAATCATGGCTGAGAACCGACATAATAGGACATGGGTCCACGTCAATGATAACGGCCGGTACTATTACGAGATGTACAACCCAGTAACATACACCGAACTCGGAATAGGGCTCGTATACAAGGTCAGCCTAAGCTATGGCAATCGAAGGGTATGGGAAAGTGTCCTCGACCATAGCGTGCATTGGGAATATTTCTGTGTGCGGCAACTTGCCGCCATTGGAGATAAACACCTCACGTTGGAGGTTAAAATCAAGGGAGTCAAGCTTCAGGCGATGGTAGACTCTGGGGCACAAGGGAACTTCATGTCTCCTACTGTTGTGCTCGAACACTACCTGTCAACCGAAGTAAAGGACAAGGGATACCATCTGGTACTGGCGGATGGCAAGATCGCCTCCGATGGACTGATCGAGGTCCAGACCGCTCCAGTCCATATGGGCATCGCCGGACACTCCGAAATAATCCAATTCGACGTCGTCAGGATTGGAAGGCACGACATCATCCTGGGGTTGCCATGGATGGAAAAGCATAATCCTGTTGTCGATTGGCAGACAGGAAAACTTGAGTTTAGTCGTTGCCAAGACTGCTGTTATCCACCGGGAACAGAAGCAGTGAGCATTCGAGAGGTTAGCGCCACCTCCAAGGAAGAGCTCGGACACCAAGACAAGGGTCCACTGATGAAGGATATACCATCAGCATACAAGAAGTTTGCGGCACTGTTCAAAGAAGAACGAGGCATCGAGGCCTTGCCGAAACACCAGGACTACGATCATCGGATCGAGTTAGAACCAGGTACCAAACCGATATTCCAACCACTTAGGGAATATTCGGCGACAGACTTGATGACGATCAAGCAATACATCGATGAAAACCTAGCGAAGGGATTCATCCGAGAGTCCAAATCTCCATGGGGGAGTAACGTCTTATTCGCAGAGAAGAAAGACGGTGGACGACGAATGTGCATCGACTACCGTCGATTGAACGATGCCACAAAGAAGGATCGTTATGCACTACCATTGGCCAAGGAGCTGCGGGACAGACTCGTTGGAGCCAAGATCTTCACTCAGCTTGACCTAAGAGGAGCATACAACCTCGTTAGGATGGCTGAGGGTGAAGAAGAGAAAACAGCATTTCGCACCCGTTTCGGTCACTACGAGTACACGGTCATGCCCTTCGGCTTGACTAACGCACCAGCCACATTTCAGCGTCTGATCAACAATGTTTTGCGGCCTTACTTAGACGTAACGTGCATATGCTATTTGGACGACATACTGGTCTACTCCAAATCAGAGGAGCAACATGTGAAGGACGTCACAGCCATTCTCCAGAGGCTGGAGGACGCCTGCCTGTTACTCAAACCAGAGAAGTGCAACTTCCACGTGGACGAGGTTGTCTTTCTAGGCTATGTGGTCACCACCGCAGGATTGGCTATGGATCCCAAAAAGATCAAAGCAATCATCGAGTGGACGGGGCCCACGAATGTCAAGGAAGTACAATCATTCCTCGGGTTTGCCAACTTCTACAGGCGATTCATCAAGGACTACTCGAAAATCGCCGGGCCACTCACGGAGTTGACCCACAAGGACAAGGAATTCCACTGGTCCGACAGCGCACGAAAAGCGTTTGAGGCACTCAAAGCGGCTTTCATCGCGGAACCAGTACTCACTTCCTTCACCCCCGACAAAGAAATACGCATAGAGACAGATTCTTCGGACTACGCTATTGGAGCCGTGCTCAGCCAGCCGGGCGAGGACGGAAGATAGCAACCAGTCGCTTACCATTCGCGGAAACTATCACCAGCAGAACTCAACTACGACATATACGACAAAGAGTTGCTGGCAATTGTGGACGCAGTACGCGAATGGAAGGTCTACCTCGAGGGCGCCGCCCACGAAGTACAGATCCTAACGGACCACAAGAATCTCATTTACTTTACAACGACCAAAGAATTGAACCGACGCCAGGTTCGATGGTATGAAACACTCTCTACCGTTAAACTTCGAATTTCTTATGTCAAGGGAACGGAAAACGCCAGAGCCGACGCTCTGAGCAGGAAACCAGAATATCTCGCAAACAAAACTCACGAATCCCACACCGTACTGCGGAAGGATGGTGATTCGCTAATAGTCAATCACCGACAGCTGGCCTCAACGGGCCAGGTCGCCGAGAAAATCTGGAGGGGCTATGCCAACGACCCGGTCATAGCCGAACAGAAGAAGCAGCTGGGCGAAGGATTCTCCTTCACCTCAGACGGCACGCTTCTGTACCAAGGACGAATCTATATACCCACTGGGGACAGGATTAAATTCGTCACGCACTGGCATGGGCTGCCCGCTCATGGACACCAGGGGGTAGCTAAGACACTGTCTAGGCTATCCAGGGAATACTACTTCCCAGGTATGAGGAAGGTAGTCAAAGACGTGGTAGCGTCGTGCGACACATGCATCCGGAACAAGGCATCACACCATGCTCCGTATGGGCTCATGAAGTCACCAACAACACCACCTCGCCCATGGAAATCAATCGCTTTGGATTTCGTGGTCGAGCTACCACCCTCGAAAGACCCAGTCACAGGAATCGTATACAACTCGATCTGTGTAATAACGGATAGGTTCACAAAGTACGCGTACATGGTACCAGTACTTGGAACACAGGACGCGCCCATGATGGCGCAGGTATTCCTCAGAACAATCTTCGCAAGCCACGGAATACCAGATGAGGTCATCTCAGACAGAGACAAGCTCTTCACCTCGAAGTTCTGGAAAACTCTCATCGCGCTCTTAGGAATGAAGCAGAAAATGTCAACCGCATTCCATCCTCAGACCGATGCACAGACAGAACGAATCAACCAGATAATGGAAACTTATCTTCGGTGTTATGTGAACTACAAGCAGGACGACTGGGTGCAACTACTTCCACTCGCTCAGTTTGCATATAACAGCGCGGACCAAGAGACCATTGGAGTATCGCCGTTCTACGCGAATTATGGGCACAATCCCACGGCATACAACCCACCAATAGCCGGTCAGGGTACCGCGCAAGAAGCCATACTACAGGCAGATGAGCTTAAACAGCTCCATGAAGAATTGTCAGCCGATATTCTCTTCATCGCGCAGAGATCTGCGATCTACTACAACAGAAAGCGTAGCATGGGACCAACGCTCAAGGAGGGGGATAAAGTCTACTTACTCAGAAAGAATATCACAACCAAGCGACCAAGTCACAAATTGGATCACAAGAAGCTAGGACCATTCAGGATTGCAAAAGTCAAGGGACCAGTCAATTTCCAGCTAGCTCTTCCAAGGACAATGAACATCCACCCGGTATTCCATATATCCCTCCTCGAACCAGCACCACCAGGAGCACCACCGGCTCCTGTCACCGAAATACAACCAATCAACCCGAACGCCGAGTACGAAGTAGAGACTATTCTCGACTGTCAGTATTCCCACGGCAAGGCAAAATATTTGATCAAGTGGAAAGGGTACCCACAATCGGAAAACACCTGGGAACCCAAGTCTAACCTCCACTGCTCGGGACTCCTCCAGCGGTACCATCGGGAGCATGGGGGACCGCGGCGGAGGGGGAAGGAAAAGAAAGCCCCAACCAGAAGGAGTCGGGCAACCCGGAAAAGGCTTGGGGATCAAGGGTAGGATCCTCGAGGAAGCGGGAGGCTTCCGCCAGGGAAGAAGCGGCTTCTTCCTGACGAGCGGCCTCCGCGCGTTCGGCAGCTTCAGCAGCGTCGAGTTCGTCGAGCGTCTCGACGCCTCGACGGATCATCTCTTTCTCGCGATCATCCAGGAAGCGCTGTTGCTTGCGAAGGCGGAGGATTTTCGCCATCGCCTCTTCCTCCTCGTCACGAAGTTTTTGGCGCTGGCGATCCAGCGAGGACCAGTCGCTCAAGGACGGGAGTTTCGAGGTGTAATTACAAGAGGAGCGCTTCTTGCGAACGCACTCCGAACAGCGAGTGGATTCCTTGGAATCCACCACACAGCGGCGCTTGTGAAGCCGACAAAAATCACAAGGAGACATTTCTTCTGCGTCTTGGGAACGATCGATTCGAAGGGCCAGGGCGATACGTTCAAGTTTCTTGCGGGTCGCCTCAGAGGTCATGATGGAAGAAGAAGACGGCCGTGGGCAGTCGTCGATATTTCCTTTGGCATACTTAAGCGTGGGGACCACGCTAGGCTAGGGAGGGGATAGTGTTACGGACGCTCCTGGGAGCCCGCTGGGTCCCAGGAGGAAATATCCTCAGAGCAGGCGTACTCCTGGGAGTCGGACGGCTCCTAGGAGTAAAGCTCACAGGAACCAATAAGGTCTAAGGAACATGTATCACATAGCATTACATTATAGTAGTATTGCAGGTCACGGTGATCTGGCAGCGGCCTTCCGCGGTCGGGTCACGTGACGGATCCCAGGGGATCCCAAGGGATCCAGTACGACTATGTCGTGAAGGATCCCAAGGGACCTGTGGGATCCAAGGAGAACGAAGGTTCTATATAAGACTGGCACGTCTGCCATTAGATAGGAGCTTCGTGCTCAACTTCAAATAGTATTCTGATACTTAGTAACTGTCTTCCCGTCTACGTGATACACCTACCTCTCGATCATCAGAGATCAACTGCAGCCTTCTGTATTTACAGCGAGTAAATACCGGACCGTTACATCTATATATATCTCAACTTTGTTCTATTATCTGCAGTAGGGCAAGGCCTTCTCTGTAGAGGTACTATAGAGGTACTATAAGGTGAGTATAAGAGTTATACAGCTTCGTTAATATCTATAGATCATGAAGGGTTATAGTCGCTATTGTTATTATCGTCGCTATTATTATCCTTGTTACTATTAGTATCTCTGATCTTAACGCTACTATCGCTAACCTCCTTATAATATTCGTAAGTAACTACTCGTGCTATTATATCAGATTCCCTAGCGTTTAACTGCACTTCTTAATTCAGCCGGATTCCCTTAATTTTTCTACTCTTGTGAACTCCCCTAGGCGTATCGTAGTGAGCCTCTATTCCTATGCCTCCGAGGATTTTGCTTCCGCTGCCTTACGAGAATCCAAATATTTAAAGCGCTATACGAAGCAGCTTAAAAGGTATAAATAGCTCTTCTTTAAGAATATTATAGTAGATAACTTCTTCGTTCTATTATCTAAGGGCTTAATCCTTATACTATTTGTTAAGACGACTATAAGCTAACTAGATTAGTGTTAATATATTATACTCTTCACAGATTTTAATATCCTTAGTATTATAGTTTTAAAGGGCTGCGAAGTAGTAGCTATAGAAAAGCCGTAGTCCCGCTAGGGTAATATCCTCTTCTGAATAAAATATTTCTCTTAAATAAGTGAAAGATACTTAAGTATTATATATTACTAGTCGAATCTTAAGATGAATAAAGGCGCCTACTTAGCAGTTTCGAGATAGTCTAAGAAAGCTAAGCTTAGTAGTAGTCTTTCCTATCTATAGTATCTTCTTCTTAATAGTGTTACTATAAGTATCCTGCTAGAAATATCCGTAAGGGATACTAGTATTAGTAGCAGCTTAGGCCTTCTAAATAGGCTTCGTAGTTTCTCCGGCAGAAGTATTCTAGCCCTAGTGGAAAATATAAGTAATAAATTTATATTAGGATAGGTTTATATATTCAGCTACTAATAAGATTAGGTTATTAACTCCTATACTCAGATATTAAATATCCTCTATTATAAGGTCTTGTAAGCGGCGAATAACATAGCGTCTGTAGGTATTATTATAGGGTATGTTATCAGCTAGATATACCGCACGGGAAGTGGCAGCTAGGTTAGCTTCGTTATCCCCTAAACTTTCGAATTCTCTTTCCTTATCTTTATCCTTATTAATAAGGTTTTTAAGGTTATCTTAGTTTAGTTAAGATATCTCTATAGCAGAGCTGTGGTGAGTTGTTGGGGTTAGTGATAGTTTAGTTTCTCAGTTGAAAGTATTATCGTTATTAATAGTGTTATATAGAACTTTCTTAGTCTTGATTTTATAGAGGAGGTTAGAGACTTAAGTTCTGATTTTCACTTCCTTTCTCGCTTTCTAGAACTTCTAAGTAAAGGCTAACTTAGAGAATCCCTTTACTAAGCTTATAGATACTAGTGATCTAGCTAGTAGGGTCTTATTCTTCTTACTAATTCGAATAGTCTTTATTATAGAACTACTATTCATAACCCGGCGAGGGGGTAATTTATTACGTAAGGTCGATAGTAATACTATAGAAAGTAGAGTTTATAGTCTAAAGTCTAGCCTTAGGTGAGCCACGGTAGGTCGCTGTAGTAGGGGAGGTTAGCTTATAGTAGGTTATAGAGTAGTAGCTAGTAGGCTTATAGATTAAGGGCGGGGGTTATCATCTTCATCAGTCGATACTTAGTCTATAGCTCTCTCTTTGTAATTAATCTAGTAATCTAAGACTTTAAAATATTTCCTATATATAATATAATATTAAACTAAGCGTCGGATAGCTTATAGTTCGCCTCCTTATATTTTAGGGTCTTTATCTATTCTACTAAAACAACCTATCGCTATGATCTAAGCTAAAGCCTTTCAGTAGTAGGTAAGAAAAGAGTTAAAAGTGAAGTATATTCTATTTTCGTTCTTCTCGATATATAAAGTAAATACGTCCTCTACTATACGAATAGTCCCTTTATTAGTAGGGTTAATATCTACTATATTAAAGTCGGGGTCGATAAGGCTAAATATTCCTGTTATATAAAGGCGAAGTTAGTACTATATATTAGAGCAGTTGAATAAGTCGGATCGGTTGTCGTAGATAATATAGAAGCGAACTCACGGGTGGTTTTCCCTCGCGATATCCTAAACAGGTCTCGAGTTTATAGCTATAGTTGTTTAGCTTATAGCTTATTAAAGAGGTTTATAAGGTTATTATTAGAGTTGAAGGAATATAAAAGGAGTTGCGATTAGAAAGTAGGTGAGGTTATTAATACCTTATTTATATATCAGTCTGTTTTAGGTTAAGCGAGAGCTATTCAGGTTTTTAGGTCATATATACGACGGGCACTAAGTGAACCACGGTCCGGCTGTAGTAGCTGTAGGCTAAATCAGGGTGAATAGAGAATCTTTGAATTACTATAGTAGGCTATGAATATAGCTAAAATAACTATAAACATAAGTGAGAGCGCTTCAGTGGGATAATAGTATAGGGATTATAGCTATAAATATAGGTACTTTAGAGGGCCTGTGAGCTATCGCTAGGTTTAAAAGG
The DNA here is from genome assembly GCF_030347475.1 of Cadophora gregata. Classification (NCBI taxonomy): domain Eukaryota; kingdom Fungi; phylum Ascomycota; class Leotiomycetes; order Helotiales; family Ploettnerulaceae; genus Cadophora; species Cadophora gregata. Next base: position 2,355,525 of record NW_026695927.1, read on the forward strand.
GTACTAAGAGTGGAACTTAGTAATAGTCTCCTAGGTATGTTCTAGATCCTCTACTTTATACTAAGAATCGTGATTAGGACCCTAGCCTTTCTAGCGGATTAAGTAATATAGCTTTCTCTAATAGCTAGCGACTTTAGAGTCTAGAACGGATTTAATTTCCTATTCCTCTACTTCTTCCCCCTTATTATTAATAATAAACTCCGGGCCTAGCTTATTAGTATCTATAGAGCAGTTAACCCGGGACACGCTATAGTAGAGCAATAGAAGGTTCACATGGAAAACATTATAGATCCTCTAGGACTTAGGGAGTCGGAGTTTATAAGCCTATATACTTATAGTCTCTAAGACTAAGAAAGGGCCGACTCTCTTAGGGCTAAGCTTCTTATATAGCTAGTTAGTAGATAAGTTCTTTATACTAAGGAACACTAGGTCTCTAACTTTAAAAGAAAGGCGTTTATATTTAGCGTTATAGTACTTCGCTTAAAGGTTCTAAGCGTCTATTAAGTTAGCTTTAAGTTCCTTATATAATTTTACTAAGTGATTAGAGAGTTCTTTAGCTAACTCGGACTTATATTATAAGAGTGACTTGATTTAGAAAGGTTTAATAAATACACTATTTACCTTAAACGGGGAGACTTTTATCACAAGTAAGGAGTAATTACACTATACGTATTTCGCTAGCCCTAGGAAATCCGGCTAATCTTCTTAATTAAACTATATAAATATATGAAGAAATGTTTCAAACACTACGTTTATACGCTCTATCTGTCTATTAGTTTATAGGTAGAATACTATAGAGACGCCATAGTCCGCTTAAAGCGCTTTAGTAATCGTAGCCTAAAATACTAATATAAAAAGCAAGCCTCTATCTAAGATAAAGTCGTTAGGTATACTACGCCTAGAGAACACGCGTTAAATAAATAAATAGGCTAATTAAATAGAATCTATATCCTTGGAAACTAGTAGAAATTCCGGTTCCTTAGTAAATCGGCACACTATAATAAGGATCACGTTATATATTAGTATAAAGCCGTCCTTTTCGTGAGGAAAGTCTACGGAATATTTTACTCGTAGAAGATTAGTAATAAGGTCTATCGATATACTACTCTAAGGTCTTATTAGGACTAGTAATAGCGCGAGCTCACCCGGGGTCGCTCCACAGGGATTCTTTACTTTTTTACACGTAAGATAAGAAGCGTAATAGTCCTCTATATTAGTGTCTATCCCTTGCTAATAGAAAAGTCGTTTTATAGAAATAGTAGTTCAATCCCTTCCGAAGTATCCTACAGTAAGGCTATCATAGAATTCCGTAAGTAGGGACTTCTGGAATTTTCTATTTAGTAGAATATAGAAGCGAGTACTCTTATATACTTATATACCGTTTTCTTAGGAGTACCCCTTACTAATAAGAGTAAGATAAAGTTATTAAACACGCTTAATATTAGAGGCGAGGTTATCGAATAAGACGTTAGAGTCAGTAGGCGTAAGAGTAAGTAGGTCAGGGACACGGATTTTCTCTATTTTAGCGAGGTAGAAATAAAATCCAGCTTTAATAGTTTCTTTTACTATTATAATAATTAGATATAGTATATCTTCGTATCCGTCTAGAGCTAAGAGGGTGTTAACGTCTTATACTACTACGGGAGTAAGCAGCGGCTTGGAGGGAGTTAGTATAGTAGGAGCGTAATTAGGTCTCCTTAACGGAGCGTCCGCGGGATTTCTGGACCTTAGTCAGTAGACGATTTCGAAGTTAATCGTAGAAAAGGTAATAGCCTATCTCGCCTGTTATCTAGTTAGGGTACGAGTTATTATAAAATACTAAAGGTTATTATAGTCTAATAGTATAGTAATTCTATATTAAGAACCTTATAAGTAGTAGCGCTAGTACTTCACAGATTCGATAATCGCTAAAAGTTCCTGATTAAAAGTAGAGTAGTTGATTTCTATAGGAATAAACTTATAAGAATAAAATATAATAGGGTATAAGTGAGTATCTTCCTATCTTTATAAGATAATTCCAGCTAGGGCGAATATAGAGGCGTTGTATTCTAGCTATAGTTTTAGGGTAAGGCGGAAATATACTAGTATCAGTGCTTCCCGGAAGCGTTATTATAAGGCCTTAAAAGAGTCTATCGCTCTATTATTCTATATAAACGCCTGCTTACCTTTAAGTAAGATAGTTATACTTAAAGTAATTTTACTATAATAATAGATAAAACGTTAATAGAAATTGCAGAATCTAAGGAATAATAGGACTTCCCTAGTAGTGCCGGGGACAGGCTACTAGTTAATTGTAGCGAGGCGTCTTTCGTCTATATAAATCCCGCTAGGCGATATAATATACCCTAAGAACTCGACCTCTGTAGTATTAAATTCGTATTTCTCTAACTTATAAAATAGTCCCTATGCTACGAGCTATTCTAGCACGTTACTAACGTGAGTTAAGTGTATACTAGGGTCCTTTGAGAAGACTAGGATATTATTAAGGTAAACAATAATATAAATATCGATAAACTCTTGAAAGCACTAGTTAATATAGGCCTGAAAAGTAGTAGACACGTTATATAGTCCGAAAGGTATAACTAGGTACTTAAAAGAGCTAAAACAAGTGCGAAAAGCTATCTTCTATTTATATCCTAAGGTAATACGAATAAGATTATAAGCGCTAAGTAAATCTAGTTTAATAAATATAGTAGCTTCCCTAAGTCAGTTAAGGATCTCCGAGATTAGAGGGATCGGGTATTAGTTAGGTATAGTGATAGCGTTAAGTGCGTGAAAGTCGACGTAAAGTCTTAGGCCTTTATCCTTTTTCCCTACAAATAATAATAAAGCTATAGCTTCGGACTTCGAAGTACGAATAAATCCCTAAGCTAGTATCTTATCTAGGTATTATCTTAGAACAAGTAGTTTCTCTTAGGATAGATTATAGATAGAGCTAAATAGAGGTTTAGTACTAAGTCGTAAGTAGATTTCATAATCTAGTCCTAAGCGATAAAGTAGAAGTTATTAAGCCTTAATAAAGTCGAATACCTTAGAGAATACCGCGTATTTTAGCAGCAGCTTAATAGGCGGCTTTTCCGCGGTTATACTAAGGTCGTGTCCTAGCAGGCCTAGTAGTTCACTATTATTTAAGTCTAAGTTGTTTAAAAGGAGCGCTAAGTTATACTTATTAGTTACTAATAGTAGGCTATCTGTTTTATTAGCAGAGTCTTTAGTAAGATATAAATAGTCTATTACTATAAGTATACGCTTAAAGCTTTCTTTAAATAGTATATTATTACTACAAGTGAGTTCACTAGTACGGAAATTAACCTTCGGATTATACTTCTTTAACTATAGAAGGCCGAGAATAATATCTACTACCTCTAGTTCTATCTCCTGAAATAGTTCATCGCTTATAAAGTATATTTAAGGTGTTGTTATTAGGAGCTATAAGAGCGCTGTAGTAAATACAGGCGCTAGCACTTATCCTTTAGCGTTCTTAACTATAAGATAATAGGAGTTATCTTATTAATATTAAACTTTAGTAGCTAGAGTTATATTAATAAAGTTTAATAATACACTAGTATCTACAAGTGCGGATATTTTAATATTAGAACTATCTAGAGATAATAATAAAACCGTGACTTTATAGAATTCAGGACGAGTTAAGAGCACGCTAAGTATATTAAGTAAAGGCTGGAATAGTAATAGTATATTAATATGATTTAGCGTGTGTATAACGTGGCTTAGCAGGGCGTATAGTTATTCTTCGGAATTATAAAGTTAGGTCGCGGATAATCGATATTTATTATTAGTAAGTAATAATACGTTATCTATAGTGTTACTATAGATTTCTCCTGAGGACCTATTCACCCTTAATCCCGCTAGTCCTATTAATAGGGAGGGCCTCTATTTCCTTTTAGGTAATCTCTAGTCTAATAACCGGTACTTCGCAGGTGAAATATCACTTCTCTTATTATAGTCTCTTCCTCTTCTCTGCAGGGATATCCGGATACTAGGTTTCCCTTCTTTTCTTATTTCCTAACGCGTCTTATAAAGGCTCCCTTAATATAGTAGGAGTGGCGTTAACACTTATAAGTATTACTACAAAGCTGATATTCTTCCGTAGTTAGGCCGCAGGGCATTTAGCTAAGGCACGAGAGGGCTATCTATTAAAAAGGTAGGAGGTAGTACATAGGTATTCTTTAGCTTAAAGTACTTACTCCTTTATAATAGGGTAAGTTATTAGTAGAATTCCCTTATAAGTATTATAGATACATCAGAAGATAAGTTATATAAGTTTACTACGATAGTTAGATAGTACTACTAAAGGTTTATAGTACTATAACACATCTTAAAGTAGACCTTCAAAGAAATTAGTAAAATCCTAGACTAACTAATTATTAAATATTCGAATCTTTATTATTCTGAGATCTGCTTTAATAGCTAATATTTATATTCTATATTCTAGGAATAGCTATTCCTTTAGTAGGAGCTAGTGTATAAACTTAGTAACTTCTTATAGTGTGCCGTTAAGTCGAGTAAACTGGATACGCTTCTTAATAGTCATATAAACGTAGTCCTTTACTATAGTAGCTTACATAGTAGAGTCGACTATTCCTTCTACTACTATATAGTTTTCTATTTCAAGGATCTAAAAACATAAGTTATCCTTTAGTAGTATAAATATAGAGGGAGTTTTACTTCACGGTTAATCCCTAGAGCGGCCTAAGTATTCAGGAGGTATTACTACTACTAGGTATAGAGGTGCTAATAATTATCCTGAAACTAAGTTAGCCGTGTAGCTAGGCAGGCTAGTTAATTCTAGGAAAACTAGGGGACCTCTTAGACTTAGAGGAAGACCTCTTCTAGCTAGTTGTTCTACTATTATAAAGTAAGGTAAGGCACCGCTTATTATTAAGGTAGCTTCGAAATATCCTTCCTAACCCGGAAAGCCCGCTATTTGTTATTATTCCGTAGCTTATATTTTTATAGATATAGTTTAGTTTAGCTCCTTAAGGCGGTTAATCTCCTAGAGTTATACCTTTATTATAACTTAAGAGTTACGTAAAAAGTGGAAGCGTAGTAAGGAATTATTATAAGTTAATAAGTTACTATAGGTTCTCTATAGAGAGTCTTAGGGGCGTTAGCGGCTTTAGAAGTATTACGATATTAGTAAGTTTTAGTAGTTCTCCTACTCGCTCTCTACTTATACTTAGTAGCTAGCTATTAGAGAGAGGGAGTTTTCGCTAATAAGGTTCGGGTCTTTGTTTTCGACACCGCGGATATATTCTGAATTTATAGATAATAGGTCTAGAGAGTCTAGAGAGTCTAGGTTATTATATACTTAGTAGCCGGAGCCTTCTCCGTTTCTAGAGCTTATAGTTATACTAAGCTCTAGGGCGTTTATCAATAGTTCACTAGGCGGGGAAATCTTAATCTCTTGCTTCTATAATTAAGATAGTCGCTTAGCTATATCTAGATTAATCCTTTCCTTAGAGAGTATCACTTTTCTTATTAATCGTATTAGTAGGTAGTATTAGTAGGTATCTAAACGAGGTCCGACCGTAGCGATGCCACAGTATCTTAGTAGAGGGGCCTTAGGTAGATCTCTCTAATCAGTTGTTCTCTTTACTATGCTACTTAAAGGAAGTTTTAGAATATCATAGGGTACCTAGGAACACAGGGAGCAAAGAGGTAATATTATATTATCTGAAACTTAGGGAGAGTTTCAGAGCTCGAGAGGCGTGTAGCCTTTAAGGGCTATAGCTTAAAATAGCAGGAGCCCCTGATAGTTTATTCTTGATAACGTGTCGAATAATAATACTATACTCTTAGAGCTTTTAAAATCACTTAATTTCAACTTGAAATAACGCCGGCTTTGTTATATAAGCTATATACTTAATCTTATCGCTAAATAATACCTATTTAGTTAAGATACGTTATCTTTTAAGGCTGAATTTAAGAGAGCTAGTCCTGAAGGAAGGAGATAACTTTAGAGGTCTTACGGAGAGTTTAGAAAGCTTTATAACTTAGTAGTATATATTATAGCCTCTGGAAAGCGTAGTGTAGCTTTTAATAGCTTATAAGATAAGTTTAATTAAGGTAAGGCCGCCGGAAAGAGATAGAAAGTTGTTTTAGATAGTAGTATACGCTGGAATTCCTTATATTCGATGATTATATGCGCTCTAGCTCTCTGTGAGGCTCTTAATACTTACGCTATTAAATTAAGAGTTTCTAAAGATACTCTCGATTAAGAGGTGTTTTAAGAAGATTATCTTAATAATAACGAATAAGAGACTCTTCAGCTAATAGTAGAGCACTTAGAACTTCTTTTCTGTCTTACTAAAAACCTTAAAAGTAACCCTGATTAATTCGACTCTATATTATTATCTTATGAAGCTCTCTAGGAGTTATTACCTCTTTTTAAAGCTCTACTCTCTTACTTTAAGGTTCTAGAGGCTAGCGTGAAAGTAGGTCGATTTAATAGCTACTAAGGTATATAAGAGTCGATTATACTTACTTAGAATAAGATAAAGGAGTTCTATAGTAAAACTAATATCTCTCTTACGTAGATAATAGCTTTAGTTCTTTACTCTCGCTGGAAATAGTAGTATTTTAACTAATAATAGACTAGAGATAACGTATAATATATAAGGAAAAGGAAGGCGTCTTTACAGAAGCTTTAGGAGACGGAATATAAAGGAGAAGCTGTTATATAAGTAGAGGAAAGAACTCTAGAGCTAGAGCTTCTAAAGCTATATAAAACTAGTTAATTAGAGAGGCTAGTACCTTCTTTTACTAGTATAACTTTTATAGTAAGAACTCTATGACCTTTAAGCCGGAAAGACTAATTAGCCTTATATCTTAAAGAGCTTCTAATAGATTAGCCTCTTTTAGAGTATTAGTGTTTAAAGCAGGTCTAGTAGCTATAGCTTACTAAGATAGCCTTTGATTTTTTATATATACTTGCTATAAGCTCTGAGTATAAGCGTGTTTTCTCGTCTTATTCTATATAAACTATACTATATAGTTCGAGGTTATCAGGTTAATTGCTATAGTATTAAGAGTGCTTAAAAAACTAGTAAAGAAAGGGGATAGTAGAGCTTATAGTAGTATTTAATATAGTTGATCTTAAGAGGGATTTTTAGTATATATCTATTTTTAGAATCAGCTTTTAAGTAGCTTTTAAGCTCTTCAGTTAAAGCTATTAAGCTGTGATTTATACGTAAGCTAGTCAGCTTAGCAAGTTGCTCAGCTGATGGCTGACTGATTGGCTGATCGGCCACTCTGATACCTATCGAACACAAGTCCCTCAGCGTCGCATCTCTCTCGAAGGCGATTGCAGTCTGTATCGCACCAGAAACTCGGCTTGCGGCACAGAAAATAGCCGAGAAGATGAAGGCAGAGAACGGCGTTCGCGCAGCTGTCCGGTCATTTCATCGAAATGTCCCTGTTCCGGAGCTCAACTGCGATATGGTCCCGAAACATCCTGCGAACTGGTCGTGGAAGAAGGGAAAGCGGACACTCAAACTGTCTCATCGTGCAGCATCGATTTTAGTAGAATATAAGAAGATCAAGGCTTCGTCACTGAAATTGTGAGAATTTCTTTCCTTGATCAACCCCTATTCTTGCTAACGACCTCCATAGACACAAATCCAAACCCATCACAATCGAAAACCGGCGCTGGGAACCCATTACGGCAACCACATCCGCAGGACTTGACAGTGCCCAAAACATCTTCCTTGCAATGAGTAGTGTCATTGAGGAACCAATGCAAGAGTATCGGCGAGTCAAGGCCATCGAGAGAGCCAAAAGTGAAACGGCGAGTGTCTACAGCTCCTCATCTGGTGGAAGCCATGCCGCAGGAGCTGCTGGGAAGGCAATTGGTCGTGGGTTTGGAAGAGTGGGAATGGCACTCACAAAAACAGCTATTGATCTACCGATGGCCATGACGGATGGGATGCATAATATTCCTGCTTTGTATGGTGAAAAGATGAGAGATAGGGGTGAGATCAGCGGGTGGAAGAGTGGCGGAAAGGTTGGCCTGAAGGTAATTCTCCCACAAACTATCCTGATCCATAACTTCAGAGCTAAAGTCCTTCCAGAGTCTCGGATACGGCTTCTACGACGGCTGCGTCGGGTTCTTCACGCAGCCTTATAAAGGTGCCCGAGACGGTGGCACGCTCGGCTTGATAAAAGGCATTGCAAAAGGTTGCGGAGGCTTGCTGACTCAACCTGCCCATGGTATTTTCCCATCCATCCCTTCATAGCTCATGAATTCTTTCAAGGCAAAATCAATAGCTGATCAAATCAGCCATTTTTGGCGTCGTCGCCTATCCAGCTCTGGGGCTTTATCGCAGCATCGACACAACAACAGTGACGGGCGCTCAAGGTGAAATCCTGAAAGCGCAGCAGGGGTATGGGATATTTCTGCCAGGAAACAATGCGATGGAGAAGGACGAGGTTGAAAGAGTGATCACAGAGTTTGAAGAGAAGTGGTTAAAGGTTAGGGAGCCGGATCAATAATCGGCGGGAAGATGTGGAAATAGTGACCAGTTGTCTGTTTGCATGGCTTCATATTCGGTTAGAAGATCGTCTTACTCAATCGGAGTACTTTGGGACTGTATAACAGAAGATTTTGTTAGTATCGAAGACTTTTAGTTCAAGTTGGTCGCTCCTGTGGTCATTAAGATATTTCCTGGTGGGAGCACTGGAAAGATTTCAGTTTCGCTTAGCACAACACTTTGTTGATATGGCTCAAGCGAGAACAGCTATTAGAGAAAGACTGAAAACAGTGGATTAACAGTTTATAGGATATCTTCCTGGACATGATATCTAATTTAACTATACTAAGAGTGAACTATCATGCAAAGGATGACATCTCAAATCATTTCTTCATCCTTTTATCTTGTCTTTCAACTTATTTTCCATCACCAAACTTCTTGATCAACTTCCTCATGATACTCTCAGCGCCACTCTTGTACCCACCCCCAAACATTGCATAGTGGTTAAGATGATGATACCTGCTATATCTTAGCATCTTTTTAATAATTGCTCTGACTGTTCACCAGATGAAAGAAATAATACAGCGTCGAGAAGTTGTGGCGGAAGAGACTCACAGCTCATACAACACCCTCCTGTCCTCCCACTCGCTTACCGGGTCATCCTTCCCCTTCAACGTCCAATACTCTTTATTGAACGACCCCCCAAAGCCACCAAACATTCCCATGATCCCAAATTCATACTCGCTATGAGCATAGCATGCGCTCGGATCAAACACCACTTCTTCGATACCGCCTTCGCATCCAATGGTGCCTTTACCACGATTGCCACTCCAGAGATCACCATGTACGACAACTGGAGCGATAGGTGACCCATCTGGGGAGGTTAGGTGCCCGTCGCGGAGGAGACGAGGGACGATGATGCTAGCTGTAGTTTCGACGAGTTGTGATAGAGTGGTGTCACGACCTTGATTCTTTTCCGCGCCTGCAGAGTGTCAATGAGAGACCAATACTTAATACGAAATGGGAAAAATGCCCACTAAACAAGATCTATAGATCTATAGATCTATTATCGAAATGGTATCCCCTCGTCCGCTGAGACACTGCCCAAGCTAGCAGGGAATAAGGAGTAGGGGTTGCAATTGGTCACATCACTGAATGATAGTTGAGCCTCATCTTCCGGCGAATAAGAAGGCCTTGTTCAGCTTCCCCTGCTAGCGCGGGCAGTGTCTCAGCGGACGAAGGGATAATGGCAGACTTACATCTCAAAATATGCCTCAACCTGTTCTCGGCATAAAATTCCGCCCAACTCCCCTTGTAACTATTATCCTGCACCGTCTCTCCACAACAAGTCGGTACCGGAAATCCAAACATAGCTTTATCGTAGCCATCAGGAATAGGTGCGGGCGTGGAATGCAACTTTGCGAGTTTATGAGCCAAGGGAATGCCAGAACCTGATTTTGAAGAGGAGGATGGTGAGAGATTTAAGAAGTCAGTCGCAAGGAATGCGCCTGGTGATGAGAATAATTGGCCATGTGCGAAGGATTGCGGACATAGGCTCGGCACGATACTGTGGATTGTATTTAAGGAGGTAAGTTCTCCTGTGTGGTATTAGTGGGTTGGATATATGAGCATGTGATCAACATCTCTTTGTCTCCGTTCCTAGGAGCCAACGCCACAATCGTGAACCGGTCGACGCTAGATACTTGAGAGATATTGTAAAGGCTTCTGAGGGCCAATACATACCAGCAAACATAGTCTCACTTCCGTTAGCACCAGTCTTCACAAAATACAGCTTCTCTTCACCATCGCTTGCTCTGCTGCTTAGTTTGTAGGTTGAGGAGAAACCACTGCCGCCATGACAGGCGAGTGTAGTGCTTGCGGGATCAAGTGATAGCGCTTTCAAAATCGCAGTATCAATTTTTGATGCCATGTTGGCCAGTCTAGTTGAAGAAGAATGAGAACAAGGTAAGTTCCGAGGAAATGTTACTTCGAGAGATTGGTGGCGTGACGTAGTTGGTGCACGTGATTTTAAACAAGCAAAGTAAACGTGGTCAAGGCTTTTTGAAATGGAGATGCTCGCAGTGAGCGAGATAGGCAACCCCAACAAGATACAGTCACGTCCATTATCAAGTGCTGATCTGCACTTTCCACTCTATTTACAACTCAGCGCTCGAATGATAGAAAGTCATCATGTCATAGCTACCGTCAACTCCAAAGTGCTGATTACCATCAAAGGCTCTCTGACATATCCAGCCCGCCATGCTCAAAAACAATACAAAAACATCAAAACAAAACTTGCATCCAGACTATTGACTCTCGCCCGCTCCAATGTCCTCAACGACTTCGCAACCTTGCGAGAAGAATATCCTGGCTGGTTTGTCGTAATCGTTCTCAATACTATAAAAGTTCCCTGCAAAAGTCAGTACCTTGGTACCGATTGGCCCAAAGAAGACGCATTCTTACCTCTGGGGACTTGCCACATCCCACCCTTTCCGATACTGAATACATTATCATTCACCGTGACCTGAACCCTGCCGTAGAAAACAAAAAATACCATCTGCATCTTCCTCGAGTTCTTGGATTTCTTCATAGAATGCGCAGGCAGATCGACCATTCCAGACCCGAAAAATGGGAGAGTAAGCGTTTTGGCAAAGCGGAATGAAGCATGCGGTATATCGCGAGTGATGATTGCTGCAGCTGACAGTGCAATTTCCTCTTGAATCTCTTCTTGCTGTGATCCGCTTGGGTCTTCTGGATCCCAGTTCTTGACTTCGCCGAAAATACGTCCAGGCTCCAGTTCCCAAGGCTCCATATCGATATCCTCCTCCTCTGATTCGGATTCTGCGCTTTGCTTCTTCGACTTTGGCGCCTTTGATTTACTTCTCGCGATCTTGCGTGTTGGTTGATGCACCTCATCAGCACGAACGACCTCCTTGATTCTAGGTAGGAGAAATTTGCCTACGCCATCTTCGTTTTCATCTTCGGAGTATTCTATTCTCTCATTCTTCCAATAAGCGACTGGCTTAATGGAGTTCCGACCGGAACGTGTCTGCTGGAAACCTGACCCTTCCATTGGAGTTTCCCTTCGGAGAATGAACAGTCCACGGTTGTTCCTAGGCATAGGCGGACAGCGCTGCACTTGTGGTGAGTGTCCTTCCTCGATAGTTGCTAGCTTTGGCTTCCGAGAGGTGACCTTTGCTTTGGTCTTTGCTGCTTTCACAGGCTCTTCCGTAGAAGCTTTCCCCTTGCCCTTAGTCTCCTTCGTGTTTGCATCCTTTGCTGTCTTCTTTGGTCGACCAGCTGTCTTTACAGCCTCAGCCTGAGGAACGTCAAGAGAACGCCGCGTCCTTTTCTTGGGTCTCTCTTCGGACTCCTCTTCTGGCTGTTGCTCTGGTTCTTCTGGTGCATCTGCCGCTTCTGACACGTCTGGCTCGACAACCTTCTTCGGCCTACCCATCTTGCGCTTTGGTGATTTGGGAGCGTCAAGTGATGGTCGGCCACGCTTCTTGGGCAGTACTGCTTCAGATTCTTCAGTTACTTCTTCGTTGACTGACTCGAGTGCAGCCTTTTTAGGTCTGCCACGTTTCGCGGCAGGTGCAGAAAGTTCAACGGCCTTCTCTTTCCCCTTTGACTTCTTCGCAGGCTGTGGTTCAGGCTCTTGCTCCTCACTATCTTCCTCCTCACCTTCTGGAGCCTCCTCCTCCCCTCCGTTGACCATCTGGAACGAGTCTCCTTCGTTCACGAATCCGATATCCTCCAATCCGGTATCATCTCGATCATCGGCGGCGTGGTCGGACGAGACGTGCCTGAATGGTGCAAGTAGCTTGCCATTGGTAAGTTTTGCTGCACTCCTTGCTGGGAGCTCTGAAGTTGCCCGCTTCTGAGGTGATCCATTCGTCATTGCACTGTCTCCATTACTATCAAAGCTAGTATTTGAGAAGTCCAGTCTTCTGCGAACTGAAGCGGACGTTGTAGCCACCCTAGGTTCCACGATCGAACCTCGAATTGGCGAGGAAAGTGGTCCAAGAGATGGGTTTCTTCGTGCAGGTGATTTGAGATATGTTTTGATAGGCGACTTGGATCGTGGAAGAGGTAGTCGCGCAGCTGCTCGTTTTCGTTCCGTGAGTATATCTGCAGGGTCGGGTACAGTGCCTATCGCAAGGTCAGTATTGGTGGACTGTTGGTCTTCAGGTGAACATACTCTCATCAACATCCATATCTGCCTCACTCGATATTGTCTTATCTGCATTCTTTCGGTTGCCATTCACACGTCGCGCAGATGCTTCTTTGGGCTTCTCAGGAGACGAAAACAAGTGATCCATCGGCTCCAATCCATTTTCATCTCGAACGCCAGTGTCAGGGACTGTGAGACCAGTTTTCCTACATAGTGTTAGATGCATGCACAGGCTGATTTGAGAAGTCCTTACCGTCCTCTCGTTCCCAAATCGAAAAGATACTGATTGTCAGTACCCTTGCGCCGTGCTCCTTCGGGTGCCATTTTCGAATGTGACGCGCCTGGAGTCGCGCGAGAGGTGAGGAATCGCGTATATTCCTGGGGGAGGGTATTCTCTGCTCGGGGACACTGTTAAGTGCATGTAGTACAGCCAAAGTTTGAGCAAGAAGCAAAGCTGGAGAAATGCGAATATGTGATGATGTTGTTGATGTGGGGTGTCCAACAGTACTGTTTCTGGGAAATCTGGTGGTCGCGAAAATGGCAGTGGTCCGTGCACTGACGCGTTTCCTGGCCATGAAGTATTTCGAGGCGCTCCCCTCCCCCATATCCTCTGGTCACAACATGGCCCCATGAGAACCTATAAACAGGCAACGCTTGCTGGCGTACAAGAAAGAGGACAAGTTTTAGGAATAGATCTTCAAGAGATTCCTAGGCAGGACTCAGGCCGCGTACTCATACGCTAGACCATGGTACAACACAATGCCAAATAAGCTTCACCTCATAGGTATACAAGCAGCAACTCAAGCTCTATATTCCTACTTAATTCAAGGGCTTTACTGGGACCACATCCTTCTATCGGCCAGTCACAACGCGGGAGTACGGTACGGTCGAGGAAAACGGCGTTCAAAGCGAGGACTGAGGGCGGGGAGGGCAGATACATGGGTAGAATACCGCAAAGAAAATGGGGAGGTTGAGATCGCAAGAAGACACTAGTTGGAACGTCTTTAAAGAAAGCAATTAATGTACTATAGAATAAGTCGCGCGTTCCATTAGGCTTCCCTAGTATGATTGCATCGTACAGTTTCCCTCTCCCCAGACCATTGTACTTTGAAGAGAAAAAGAATCCTTCCCCACAAAAGAGTTCGCCGCACAATACTAATAACCAAATCTAGCTTCTAAAAACTCGGCTCCCTATTATTTGTAGTCCGTGGAATTTACGAGGCTGATATATTACATTACACAAAAGAACAGCACCGGCTCAGGCTTGATTCTCCTTTAAAAATCGCTCCAGAACCTCTTCCGCAACTTCCTTTTCCCGTTCCATTGTCTTCCTGCTCCTTTGCTTAATAATAACCTCATTGGAAAGCATATCAGGGCAAATCATATCCAGGAGCGTATACAAGCGAGACAAGGGTTCGATTCCTTCGAGCGTACTGGGCCTCTCTGCATCAACATCTGCGAGTTGACTGTCCCACATCTCTGCTATGTCCCATCTAACGCTTCGAGATGAAATAGGTAGGGGAGAGGGGAAACCGTGTAAAAGGGCGTGCCGTAACGAAACACGGTCTGGGTCCTGCTCGTAAGGACCCGGAAACCGAGCGTAGCACTTATGAAAAGACCGCAATATCTCATCTGCTGCCAAGCCAATCTGGGCCCAGTCAAAGTCAAGGATGGCGGTAATTTGACCAGCTTCTTTGTCAAACAAGAAGTTATTCATAGCTGTGAATTAAACGTTCTCGGATTAGTCTATCGGATTTACATGAGAAGGGAGCAGAGGCTGGAAGGTAGCAACTGAACGTACTGAAATCTCCATGAACAAGTCGCTTCTTCTCAGTGTTGATACCTTGCAGCATTCGATCAACATTTTTGGTGATAAACCTCTCCAGCTTGGCCCGAGTGTCTTTGGTTGTCCAACCACGAATAATAGGACTCTTGTCGGCAGCAGCAAGTTGTTCATACAGGACGCCCTTCACCAGCATTGAATATGTCGTGAAAGGTCCGCAGGGAAAGACCGTAAGTGGCCCACTGACGATATTGCCGTCACTGCCAAAATCCAGACCACCGAATCCTTGGATGCTCTCTGGCAGCTCATACTGCTGCATGGCCCTAACAATATCCGCAACTTCCTTCAGAGTTTTGTTTTTGTCATCCGAGCTCATATCTTCGAAATTTGCATCGAGCGGAGTGCCTCTCATGTGTTCCATCAGAATCCAACCCTGATCTTTCGCAGCACTTGCCCAGCCATAGACGGTGGGGACAATCTGTCGAGGGGCGAGGGCTTTGCGGGCGAGAGACATTGCTGCAACCTCATTTTGTACTCGATTCTGATCGTTGAGTCCCGCGGCAGCATTGCTGAGGCGCATGACGACATGCTGAGCAGAATCGGGAATCGCAACGGTACCGGGTTGGGCAGCCGGCGCGTCGAGCACTGTTCTGCGTTGGGACGAGGGGAAAGTAGAACGAGAGAGTTTCACGCGGTAGACGAAATTGTTGTAGGGGAACATGCATTGCGGATCATATTCGATTGGGTCAATGGCAACGGTACTCAATCCATACTGCTGTTGAATTGTAGTTCGAATGAAGTCGAGCCGTTGCTCGAAGTTGGTGTGGTTCATTGATGATCTGCTTTATCCCTACGATAAGGTAGGTAACGGGATGGAATTGGAGGGTGGGGTGATATGATGTAAGTTAAGGCTGTCTTGTGGAGCTTGCAAAAGCCAGTTTGTAAGTGTAGTGAAAGAGTGAAAGCGGAAGAGAGGGAAAAATTATTGATGCGTTCCGAGTAACAGCGCTAAACCTTATTTTCACTCCTTCAAGACTTTCAACACCCTGCGGAGAACAAACAGGGCCTAGTGCGCACCCACTGCTTCTCCTATAAGATTCATCTTTTATCTGCATTCACGGTCGGCCCGTCCTTGCAGGCAACTGCCAAAGAAAAAACCCCACACTCAATTTCAGCATGGCTGAAAGCACCGCCGAGCACAGACAGCGCTTCATCATTAATCTGATGCGAGATGGATTCGGACGTCAGGTATATCACAAGCTTCCTTACCACTTAGGGCTTACATTTGACTTTTGTACTATTGTAGGTGCTAGGCATTAGCAGGCTGGGCCGGGACTCGAACAACTTCGCCCACCTAGTCGAGCTCGCCGATTCAGTCTGCCAGCCCGCAACATCATCACCGACAGGTTTCAAGCCAGGAACATCCAGTCTGCTAGCAGGGACTACCAAAGTGGTCATTCGACTATCCAATCCCCAGGCAATGCTAAACGAGGATGTCCGAGTACAGAACGAGGTAGCTGCGATGTGCTTGATGAGACAGGCCCTCTCCACCTACCAAGACAGACTAATTCCCAACACTTATGCCTGGTGTCCGTCAGTAGAGGGGTACGGATGGATCCTTCAGGAGTATATGGCTGGCACCCAACTCGACAAAGAATTTCACGGCCTAGACAGAGACCATCAGCAGGATATCCTTCATCAGATCGCCGACGTATTCAAGCTGATCCAGAGCTACTCTCTTCCAAAGTCAGTTAAAGGTTACGGAGGGCTTTCTTTCAACGAATCTGGCGAAATTGTCACCGGACCGACGACAATCCCGTGTGGTGGACCATTTTCCGAATTTCACGAGATGTACACGCAGATGCTCCGCCGACAGCTGATCGAGTCTGATACTTCGGAGCGGATCGCAGGGTGGCGCCGGAACCATCTCAGGGACCGTCTGGAGCGCTTTGTAACAAATGGGATTGCAAAGCAAGTCGCGGAGAATTCCATCGCTCGTCAGACATTGGTTCATGGTGATTTTAGTTCGTCTATGTCCGAGTCAAGCAATGAAAATCAACACAGGCTGACCACGCGTTAGATACATTTAATATGTTATTTGATCCGACATCAAATCGTTTGACGGCGCTCCTTGATTTTGATTTATCTCATATCGCTACCCCAGCAGATGAGTACTTCTACTCATTCCGAACGGTGGGCGCTTTGTTAGCTGGTCCTTTCGAAGAAGGCGACGAAGGGCAACTTCGCCGGTGCCTCCTCGATGGGTTCGATGGGAATAATCTTCCTCAGAACGGTAGGAAGGTGGATTTTGAGATCGCTCAGATGATGGACAAGGAATTTGTTCGCGCTGGTGTGCTTAGACCCGTGGATATTCAGGGTGCTGGAGAGCTTGCGGGGCTGAAATGGTTTCTTGAAGACGTCTCGCCTCCATACTTCTTCATGTCGCGGTGGCTGGAACACATGGAACCCCAGAAAGTCGACGAAATAAAGACAAGCATCGAAGAAAATCTTGGAAAGTACCTGGAAAGATGGGGATTCTGAGGGTTCTGAGGCCTGGCTGGTGTATCACGCTTTGGGATACCCGGAAGATCTTCACACAAATGGTTCAGATTGAAAGCTATCTCCGTGCTCATTATAGTTACGTTCAACGTATTAACGAATTTCCTTAGGCCGAACAAGGTGCTTGCAATAGAACACTATTATCTCAAAGAGCGAGGTTCCCAGAAATCTCAAATACAACCATTTCACAAAAGAAGACGTGAGTCCCATCATAAATTCAGGAAAATGAAACTTCCT
Source organism: Cadophora gregata (assembly GCF_030347475.1). Lineage (NCBI taxonomy): Eukaryota > Fungi > Ascomycota > Leotiomycetes > Helotiales > Ploettnerulaceae > Cadophora > Cadophora gregata. Next base: position 2,372,767 of record NW_026695927.1, read on the forward strand.
GTCCTCCTAACGATCGGCAGCCCTCGTCATCCAGTCCTCGCAGTATCACAGATGGAGAAATCGAGCCACGGCACTCATAAACCCACTTCCATGCATCATCTGGGTCCCCGACGCGAGAGTGATGAGGTGCTCATGGTGTATGGGCGAGTAATCGAGCTTGAGGTACTCAGGGCCCAACGGAACCTAATGGGATGCGTTAGCATATTTCTCGACAGTGAATAAGTCTCCTGCCCTACCCAGAAATGGAGCCTCATGTCGACGTCATTCTTGTTGCCAGGCTTGTAGCTCGAAACCCAGTCACTTCGGGTGCTCGTGTCGTCAACATTCTTGTTGCCAGGCTTGTAGCTCGAAACCCAGTCACTTCGGGTGCTCGTGTCGTCAACATTCTTGTTGCCAGGCTTGTAGCTCGAAACCCAGTCACTTCGGGTGCTCGTGTCGTCAACATTCTTGTTGGCAGGCTTGTAGCTCGAAACCCAGTCAGTTCGGGTGCTCGTGTCGTCGACATTCTTGTTGCCAGGCTTGTAGCTCGAAACCCAGTCAGTTCGGGTGCTCGTGTCGTCGACATTCTTGTTGCCAGGCTTGTAGCTCGAAACCCAGTCAGTTCGGGTGCTCGTGTCGTCGACATTCTTGTTTCCGCTGGGCATAGGGGACGCCATGGCGGAAACTCCAAGAGCTAAGATAACGAACTCCTTGAAAAACATCATAGAATTTGGCTGATAGCTAGTAGGATTCGAGTTGGCAATAACCTTGTTGCGGTTTGGGTCTCAACTTCTGATCGCACACCCAACTTAATTATTATACCTGAACATAATGAGAAGCTCTCCACCATACCCCGCGCCTCTCTCTACGCTTTCGAACACGGAAATTTTTGCCGAGAACCTGCACACATCCTCTTTTCCAGCTTCTAGCAAATGATAAGACTGTCCGCTTCTATCGATGATCAATAGATGCAGCCGGGCGTGGGATGGGCTAACAAGAGCGCTTATCGTGCACAACCACTCACCACCCTAGCAAGAAAATGGGGAGGCTCGCCCTTTTTTGCCGTGCATGCGAGTCTCTCTTTGTGTATCAGACAAATTCTATTCTGCACTCTTCTTCCAACAGCACCAACATTGATATGCAATGCAATGCATCGACAGAATTTTCACCCTGTTTTAACATAACCTCGATCTACCACTCAAGCTTCGATCCCGCGACAGCGATCGGCCTTTGAGCCAATTCGTTTTGGTCGAGACACGAGCTTGAGCTCAGCATATGCGCCTTTATGTATATTTTTTATCATGAATAACACTTGCCCTCTTCGGACGATGTTAAAAAAGATTCGCATGCCACAAGCAAACCAGAACAATGTACTTAGCCCACCTGAATGTACGTCTCAATTCCACTATACTATTAGCTGTGTTAGAATACGTCCCGTGCTAATTGGGTGTGCAATTAGTATTACCTCACGATCCAGCACATACAGATTGTGGCCTGATCTATGCCAAGCCGTTGGGAAACAATTGGGAGATGGTGACGGGCGTGGGTGTTCATTGGAGGAGTCTAGGTGCGGCCCTGCATTGTTGAAGTATGCGAGGACGGTAAAGACTTCCATTGTGGTCTTTACCCCGATGCTATCCAAGCTCTCAAATCCTCAACCAGCCTGGAGCAGGGTCATCTGCCACATAACACACGCTGCCACGCAAAAGTCAACGGGACTAGAATCATCAGTTAGTGTCACCGACGACGGGCTCAACTGGGACGATCGCTGCCTGACCATAAGTGTCCAAAAATTAGTGCTCCTATGCATTCGATTTTTGCCTTCGATTTCGAATGTAAGTCTCTGTTGCAACGCTACGATTTATCCAGGGTATCTACACGAAGTAGGAGGGCTAGTATTTTCCATGCTGTTGATCACTGCTGGTCACTACTCCCTTCATTCTTGGGTCTGACAATGGAGTCTCCAAGATAGATCTTCGCCGGGGGGTTCTAACCAGTAGCATCGATACGATTTCTTGCTCAGTATCTCAATTTTTCAAGTCCGACTTTGCAGGAATTAGATTCGTACGATTAGCAGGCTTTATAAGACATATTTTACCTGGATATTTAGGTTACACGAGGGTCTTACAACGTCCGTGAGCTCTCGAATTGTGGATATAAATCGAGCATTGGATTAGAATAAGATTATAAACTATCACTCTTGAGCCTGTTTGCTCTGTTTGCACGCTTTTAATCGTAAAGTCATAGTCAACTCCAGGCCGCACAGAGCTTTTACCCTGCTACTTGGCGGACCCATTGTCAGACCCAAGAATAAAGGGAGTGGTGGCGCTGACGGTTAAAATCTTGAGCTTCAACGATTATGCAGTAATCTCCGCAGATAGCTGCTTGCCTTTACCCCAGAGGAAGCTCTCAATACAGCGGTGCCTCAAGCAAGTGGTTAAGCCTCTCATCTGCTAGTTCCATGCCATGATCCTAGAATCAACATTCGAGTCTCAAGCAGCCTCGCCAACAACAAACCCCCATGGGCACTGCGACGCACGCACGGAGCTGGGAGCCAACATGCGGGTCTTCTACGGCCTGACGGCCTGACCAACAATAAAAACGCATGCGCCCTGCTCTGCGCCGCATGCACATGGCTCTGTTGGTATGTCTTCAACGGCAATTAAACGATCACTGTCACTGCATCGTTGGTGACGAGACAATGAGATGCGCGAATTCAACCGCTTGAAGCTTTGGCATGGGGTGGGCCCCCACAGTGGATCGGATGCAATCGATGGAGTTCCGAGATCGAATAATATCGAAAGTCGAATGGGGCCTGCTAGGCAACAGTGACATAGAGTTGATCGGCATTCGTTTATTCCTCTTCCGCTATCGAGTCACCGCTGGATGAGGTTGAGGGCCGAGTGGAGTGAGGCTACTTGCCCTTCAGTACAGCACATGTGGTGGTTTGGGGTCAACGAGTACATTTCCAAAACGAGCATCGTCGCCGCAAAAGGTCCGTTATTATGGTCATTACAGGCGGAATTACCTGCAGTGGCCCTCCGAACAAGCATATCAAGATAAATGTCTCAATAGAATATCCACTAATTATCCTATTCCAGTCCGTAAGCGATGGGTTGGTGCTCATCACGACTCACCTTTGGTATGGAGGTGGAAATCGCTGTCAACTCTTTCAATTGCTTACGATGGTTCATATGAAGATAATAAGGGAAAACAGCAGCATCTAACCGGTTTGCATTGGCTTTGTCCCACCACGGAGAAGGTAAATCTTGTAAACAATTCATAAACATAGCTAAAGTTATGGAAATCTCGCTCGGTCATCTTGATATCATATAATCGGCATAGCAGCATAATCATGCCCCAGGCGAGTATTGATATGAGCCCCAACCGAGTGGATCATCTGTCACAACAGTATCAAAATCCACTTCCAAAGAGATCTGTCTCTGCAGCGCCCACCTCTGTACGGCGGAGAAGTCACGGCAGCCATGAAGAACCTCGGCTACAGCTTTCGGTTTCTCGTCCATAGATCGACGAGCGAACGTCAATGGGGCAACATCACTAGAGCACTATTGTAATTTATGTAGATAAGTCGTTGGCCTGTTTCTCTTTTCACGTTGGGTTGCTCACCATAATGCTTTGCCTGATATGGTCGACGCAATGATCAAGATGCTCTATCCCCAATGAGTCGTCATTGTTAGACATGTCAACTTCTCCGTACAAGCCGCGTCTTACGAGGTTCTGAAATGTATGAGCAACTCATCAAACAGAGTGGGAGGATGCAAATCTACTTACCAGACAGTGTAAGAGATGAAAAACAGAGAGCTGCACAACATAGCCTCCTTTGTCTCCTGGAATTGGCAAAGTTTTGTTTGGCATTGGACGGGCTTCTTCAGTGCTTATCCTTGTGATTCCAACTTCTAATTGTTAGCAAAATGGAGCCCGTCGGAGCTGCCGCGGCTGAGCAAGGGCCGTACAATTGTAGAGGCTTTCCCATAGCTTGTTGTTAAGCTCATTTGGCTGACCTTGAAATGGAGACTGCTCTATTCCAAATCCACTCGAAAAAACGACTTTATTGTTACGTAATATAGTTGAAGCAGGTGCTGTGAGGATCAGAATGGTTTCCGCAACTGCGGTTAGATTGGATACTTACAGTAAGGCGCATGACTGAATCCATCGTGGGCTGCGAGTGAAAGTAGAAGATTCATGTTCAAAAACATTGAGAGAATCAGCCCTGATGAGACGGCATACATCCTCCGGTATCTAAGCCTTTGAAGGGCTCTCTTGATGTCTTTCGAGTCATCGCTTGAAGAATCAAGCCTCCCCAATGGGATACTCTCCTCTGCTGATGCTACAAGTGCGTATCTTGGATAAGCCATCTTGCTGATGTCGAATCGGTGAGAAATATTTGTTTGAGAAGAAGGGGGACAGTAAGAGGTTGCAAAATTCGCACTGCATTGGAGGGTGGGAGAAAGCGTTAGTTTGTGTCTAAGAAGCAACATTTCCTCATACAAATCTCCGGTTGCGAGCCTCCCGACCATTTACGCTCTCATTACCTGACATCTACAGCTGTTCTTGTTTACTTGTGCTAAGCCCAATCGAGTTATATTAAGGTAAGTATAGTGCCAAGCGTATACTCTTCCTCCCCTGTTAAATGTGAAGTTTTGCGGGTCGGAAGCCTGCAACTGGATTCTTGAATGGCCGAAGGGCCTGGTTGAGCTTAAAGCACGAGCTAAAATCTGGTCTGTAGCAAAGACAAGGGCAGCTTTAGAGGTTTCTAGTGACCTGCCAGGGCTCGGAGCAGCTTGGTTATTAGATAGTCACCCTGGAAAGCTACCCACACTTTCTCCGGATTTCTAGAGATGCTCCAGGGGATGTCATGCAGGCGGTTGCAGGGTGGGTGTCCTTTCGTGATGACGGCTGTTCTTATTTGTGCCACGCACGACATTGTTACATGTGATTTCAGCTGAAGATCGAATCCTTCCAAAGTGCACATATCAATTCGACAGTTCTGCCAGGATTATCTCTCGCTCTTGGAAGTACTTCGAATGACTTTCTAGCATCTACTCCAGCTGCTTCTGCTGCTCAGACAACAACCCAACAATTTCGTGTGGACAGAGATGGCTTTCAGTTACGAAGAGCTCAGTGCTATTGAGCAGCCTGAGCTGCCTGACGATGTCGAAATCGCCAAAAGGCCAAATACAAGATACGATATATTGCACTGGCTCCTTCATGGCATTCTCCTTTCAGCTATTTTGACTCTCCTCATATGGGGTGGCATAAAGGCGGAGCCTGACAGCTCTGCCGGTGCAGGCTTCCAAAGAATATATTGTGAATGTCCCTACTCCATTTATATATATCTCAAATTGACTCTCTATAGCGCCGCTGTGGAACACTGTCGTCTACTCTCCCAAGATTTACGATCACGCGGACTTCGAGAGCAAAGGGTCTTCATCGCCATTCAAAGGCTATCCAATGCCAGAACTCGACCAAGCCTGGGCAGGAATTCTGAATCGTGAGAAACCTTCATTGCACCAAATAGACAGAGAAGACGCACCCTATTTTTCTAATCTCAATTGAAGATAGTCTGGTTTTGATAGATGAAGACGCGATGAACGCCCTAGGCCAGCCTACTCACAACGCCAAGAGATATGGAGACAAATACTTTGCCTACATCGACGTATTCCACCAACTCCATTGCTTAGATCTCGTACGGAAGTATATTTTCCGTGGATACTACCCTAGTTACATCGCTTTTCAAGATACTGAGGAGCGAATCTTATTTCACGTTGGTGAGTATCTGTGTGTCTTCCCATTTACAAGAGACAATGCTAATCTTTCCTGCTATATCAGACCACTGCATGGACATAATTCGACAGAAGATAATGGTGAGAAGCTCTTTGGCACCTCCGGGTATGAGGATCTGATTTTAGGAACAGTGTGATAGTGATATCGATGTGATCGTGTACACCGATCATGGCGATGAAGGAAAACAGCCAAAAGCTCGGTTTGACATTACGCACATGTGTCGTGATTTTGAGGCAATACAGCAGTGGACTTTCGATAATGCTTGGGATTTTTGAGATCAAATACTTGACCATATTTGCCCTGCATTATACCTTCTCTTTCGAAGGTCGCTTTGCCTGAGGCGTGGGCTACCTGTATCTATATGATTTCCAGGTGCTATCTTACCTAACTTGTGTGGATAATAGATGACTTGTGGACCGATTCTCAGTGCTCAATGCCCAAATAGAAACAACAAAGTTTGTGCACGGACCTCTTCCTCGGAACGTGAGGTTGAATCAGTAGGTTTGGAGAATATGTATTTGACAGAATTGCAGTTGCATAAGGAGCTACTACAGAGAGAGAGAATCTCTTATATAAAGGGGTAGCGTACTTAGTAGTACGGCCTATAGTACTGAGTCTACGCTTATAATCCCTATATTTCTAATAGTCCCCTTATTCTTTATATCTGTAGTAAATAGAGCCTTTTAAAGTAGTATAGCGCTAAATATTCCTAAAGTAACACTAGAGTATCGCTAAAGTATTACTAATAACTTATATTATATAAGGAGCCTCGATTATACTTTATTAACTCCTGTAATATACTAGCGTATATATAGTGCTTATATCTTCTGTTTTCCTAGGAGTTTAGTAACTTTATAGTATTAAAGTATATAAAATAATATAAGAGTATACCTAAATCGCTCTCTTATTAATAATCTCTTACTTCTACTACTCTTATTTACTTTTATTTATAGCTACCTTATACTTTCCTTTTATAGCTACTAAGATTTATTCTTTACTAGCTTTCTCTCTAGCCTCTAGGGTATATAAAAGTTATCCTCTTCTAGTTTTATTTCCTTTCCTTCTTCTTTTAACTGCGGAATAAGATTTATCTTAACTATTAGGTATAGTAGTTATATATTATTATTTTACTTAATTTATAAGTATATATTATTATTAAAGAAGGTATTTATTAAAGGACTAGTTTTCCGCGAAGAATATTCTATTTTTATAAGTTCTACTACTAGAAATAGCCTTAATTTATATAGGTTTACTATTAATTAGCTAACTATTATTAATCTTAGAGTTATTATTAGAGAATCAGTTATTATTAGGTAACCTTATATATATCTTATATTGTTTAAACGATTCTAAGAGTAAAGCTTTTATAAGAGTATCTGCTATATTATTATTACTTAGAACGTGTTTTACTACTAACTTATTATATAAAACTATATTATCTCGAATATAGAACTAGCGGATATCGATATACTTTGCTTTTAGATAGAATTTCCGTTCTTTTAAGAGAGATTCGGCTCTAGTGTTATTAAGATATAATATAAGAATTCGGGATAGCTTTATATTAAGGTCTTTCTATAGCTTAAGTAACTAAGCTATTTCTCTAGAGTTACTAGTAGTTATTATCTTAGAATCTAAGCTAGAGAGAGCTATAGACCTTTACCTATTAGTAGCCTAAGAGATTAGACTCCTATAGAACCTTACTATCTATCCTTAGAATAATTTCCTATTATATTCTATCCTTTACGTAATATCAGTCTAAATATCGAATATATCGTTGTTTAGCTTCCCCTTATATTCTATTCCTATTCTAAACGTTATTCTGTTACCTTTAGTACGCTATAAATATCGGAGAAGAGGTTTCATATCTTAGAGGTAAGATTTAAGGGGATTTAATATATACTACGCTAGCTAGCCTATTATATAGGTAATATTAAGTCATATGAAGTTCGAGAGGTATATTAGAGAGCTGATAATCTGCTAAAACAATAAGATCTCTTTAGGGGAGGCTAATATAATACCTTTATCTTTAGCTAACTCCCTAAGTACTATTCTAGCAGTTATAAGTAAGGTATTACCTCTAGCTGCAGCTATTCTAAACCTTTCTAGTAGCTTTTAAGTGTAAGCTATTTAATAAATCCGCAGAGTCTTATTCTTCTTATCCCTCTTAACTTATAGGCTGTTATAGTTATAGCACTAGTACAGTATCATACCAGCACCTTCCCCATTAGGTAGCGACTACCTTAAGTAGTACGCTTATTCCATAGGAATAATACATCCTTTTATAACCTCACTTACTATACTATAATAATAGTAGTAATTCCGAGTTTAATCTATACTATTAAAAACGGACTATAGGACTAGCTTAGGACTATCGCCCCGCGCTATTCACTATACGGAACCGTTGCTAAAAGGCCGCGGTGTTATTAAACGCACTACCCTATTACACTTAATTATTACTCGACTAGTAGTATTACTACTGCTATAAGCTAGTACTTTAATAAATTACAGATAGTAGAGAAAGAGAAACTTAAACTCTTTATAACGTTTATTATACTTACTTATTAACTACGATTTTTCCGGGAAACTAGGTATAAATCTGCTATAAATACTAATATATACTAAGATATAATCTAGAAGATTACTAAGAGGTTCCTACGTCAAATACTATAGGAGTAGGCCTGAAACCGCTCTCGATTAGTTTTAGTATAACTGTAAAACAGAGAAATAGCTCGCGATACTCCTTAGCTAGCGCTAAAATACCCTTAAGATTAAGTAGTAGATAAGCTAGCTCTTAGAGCGATAGTTAAAGACTTTACTAATAACACTAATAGGTTCTTTCTAAATATAGAATAAGAATAGCCGTGTTACTGCTCTATGATATTAATAGAAGATATTATACGTCCAGAAATACCTTTAAACATATAGAGCTAAAGTAGTAATAGAGCTATACTCCTAGTAGTAGGAGAAAGTAATAACTAATATATTCCGGTACTAACCCTAGAGATATAGTAAGAAATATTAGCCTTAATAGCGCGGATAATTATATAAGTATTAGACGAGAGAGACTAGCGCTAATAATAACACTTAAGTACCGCACTAAGCGGAGATAATAACTTTAATAACAACTAAAATCAACCTCCTTTGTAATTTAACCTAGTACCTCCTTAGCTAAATCGCAGTAATAATATAATAATCGACTTCCTCTCCTTAGATAGTATTTCCTAAAGATAGAATCTAGAAGATATCAGCTTCTTTAATCCTAATATACTTAATACTATAGATTATACTAGAAAAGCTATAATATAGTAGAATATCTTTCTTTTTATAAACTCTTTTTACTTTAACGCTATAGTAAGATAAGAGAGTATTATACGAGTAAACTTATAATCTTACTTCTATAGGTTAGTATAGCGCTAGTATACTAAGGAAATTAATAAAACTACGCGGTTAGCGTTCTAGTATACTCCGAATAGCATCGAACTATAGATAATATACTTATTAAAACGATTTAAAGACTCTATAGCTATAGTATTAAAAAAGCTTAATAAGGATAAGTATACTAAGACTAATACTAAAAAAGGTCGGGATATTAGAGGATAGGCTTCTATAGTAATCCGGCACGCTAAGGCGGCAGATATAGATAAAACTTATTAGTAGCTATCTACTATTTATAATAATCTTAACCCTAGGTTCCGTCTAATTATATACCGCCCTACTGAAATAACAATATTACTAAGGTATCTTAAAGACCTTATAGAGAAATAGGAAATATAGACTGAAAAGTTGTGATAAGACTGCCCTTACTTTATTATAAGATAAGACTAGCGACCTAGTAATAATAATTCTTATTTCCAGGACTATTAAAGCTCTTACAGCTTCCGTTCTTATTAGCCCTCCTATGTTTAGAACTAGGCCCGATTAAGTAATACTAATACCTAGAAGCAGACTCAGAGCTAGCTTAACTACCTGCTGCTACTAAAGTAGCGCTTAATATTACTATTATCCTAAGGCGAAAATATTATAGACGCACCTAAGTCCGAGTATAGCTAATTCAGACGATTTCGCTATAATAATAGTGCGAACTATATAATAGATTATATCGATATCACTAAAGAGTATAGTTTAGAGTATAATTAAGAACTAATTAAAGCTAGCTATATCGCTACTAAAACGTTCACTTAGCTAGAGCTATTAGCTAATACGCCGATAGAAAATAAAGATAGTGAAGCTAGCTATTTAGTAATCTTAAAGTAAGAGAAAGTCACTACTTATATTAAGTATACTTCTACCTTCCTATTAAGGAACTAAATATTTAAATATATCTTTAAAAACGACTATATACCTTATACTAACACCGCCGTAGATACGTAAGACTATCGCCCTAGAGTAGTAGAATAGCTATAAGTTATTTATAAGGAACCTTGTACTAAGCTGCTACTAGAACGCTTAGTAGGGTTTATATATATAAAGATAGACGTCTTATTTTAACTTAGCGATTTAGTGAAAACAATATATGTTAATACGAGTTATATACGCCTTTACGTCGCCGCCGTATAGCTCGTAAATTATCCTAACGTCAGATATAATAACACTATATCTACGATATTCTAAGGTATCTCTTAACTAGTAATAGTTATAAGATATACTACCTTCTTATTATACCTTCCTAGCACCTAATAAGGTATAAACGCGCTAGGTAAGATACAGGTTATAGCTTAGGTTATAGATAAATTAAAGCTAAGACTTCTTCTAAGTATCGAGTTTCTTTAGGCTACTAATGTTCTTATTAATATAAAGCTTAATACGATTACGTTGCGTAGCTACTAGGATCTAGTCTATCTAATAATAGTAAAGCCCCGCGGCCTACTAATTCAACGAAAACCGCGTCTAAGCTAATACTAGTCTAGCCATATTCCCGCTCACTGATCCTAATTAAATACGCTAATCTACTAGATAATTATATATACTTTTTCAAAGCTACGCTCTAGGGAGTATAAGATATAGTTATAGATAAAGCTCTTTTCATTATAGTAGTTAATATATTAGACGCTATAATAATTATTAATAAGCGCGCTTACCTTAGGCAGCTCACAGACTATATTAGTAATAAGGCTTTCCTCTCTACTAAAAGCGAGCTATATAATATTAATAACGAAGCCTCGCTAGAACCGCTTAATATTATAAGCTACCGAAAGATAATTATCTCTAAGCCTTATAATATACTAGAAATAGTACTAGATAATAGTATTTATATTTCATAAGATAATAAGGCCTTCGCTAAACAATTACGAGAACTAGCTAAGGAATTCTCTAAATACTAGATAGATCGAGGTCCCCTTAATATCTTAGAAGAAGATTATATACGTGTTAATCTCGTCCCTAGCTAGTAAAATATAAAAGTAGCTACTAAAGTATACCCGCTTAGCTTTAAATATAGAGCTACAGTTAATAAAGTCTTTAACGATCTTTATACTAAAGGCCTAATAGAATGGACTACTAAGCTTATACCTTTTAGTAATATAGTTTCTATATCGAAAGAGTAAGGAAATCCGATTAACTAGTTGTTAACTTATAGCTCCTTAATAAAGCTGCTGTACCTAACGCTTATCTAATGCCGCTCTAGTTAAATATAATCGATATACTCTAAGGTAAAAGCTATATTATAGTTATTAATAGTTCGAGTTTCTTCTATTAATTCCTTATCTATAAAAACAATCGCGATAAGTTTACTATCGTTAGTTATAGGGGTTAAGAATATTCTAATATCGTACTAATAGGTTTCCGAAATTCCGTATAATATATCTAGTAGTATATAGATAAAGTGCTATATTAATATCACGATTATACTAAAGTGTTTATAGATAATATTATTATTTTCTCTGATATAAACGAAATCTACTTAATATACTTATATATAGTCTTAGCTCTATTTCTTAAGCTTAAGCTATGCCTCTTACCTAAGAAGTCCTTTCTTAGTTATAAGTCAGTTGAACTCCTTAGCTATAAAGTTAATATATTTAGTATAGTAACAATAGAATAGTAAGTAGCTACTATATAAAAAATTAAATTTCCCTTAACGCTAAAAGCTCTTAAATAGTATATTAGTATAACTAGCTAGCTTTAGTCGTATTTACTATTATACGTGTAAACTGTTTAGTCGCTATAGGACTATAAGACCTAGCTCCTTAAATAAGAGCGGAGCGAGAGTAGAATAGCTATGAAGTCGAAGCGTAAAGGATTTATTACTTATATAAAATAAGACCTAATAAAAGCTAAATAGGAGTCCTTCTAAAAGCTCTAAGACTAGCTAACTTAAGGCCGCTTCCTTATATACTTCTCTCTAGAGCGACTTCTATTCTTTAACTTAGATACCTTTAATAAAAGAGGTTTTTCTCTTATAGTCTTCTACTTAAAGTATAGTATCGAGCTCCCTATGAATCTAGCTAAGCTAATATCCGGAATAATCGAGCCTATTTTATTTATAAGTAAGTTATATAGTACCTCCGAGAAATATTATAAATCTATAGAACTAGAAGTCGCTTACTTAGTATAAGTATACCGCTGCCTTCGCTTAATAATATAATTAAGCCGCTATAAAGTCCTAGTGCTTACTAACTACGTAGCGACGCGAGGTATATATAATTATACTTTATTAACGATATCCGATGTAAGTAGAGCTAACATAAGACTAGTCCACGCTTCTTAATACTTATCTTAATTTAATCTCGATATTCGCTACTACCCTAGCTGCTTAAATATCGTCCCTGATACCTTATCTTACTTTAACACGGACGAGCCGTAGGATATATCCTTAGATAATAAGCTTAATAATATCTTCCTTATAATAGAAGTTGTTATAAACTCTGAATTTAAGTAAAAGCTTTTAATAACACTCCCTAAAGATATAAAATTCACTAAAGTCTTACGACTCCTTAGCTTTAATACTACTAAGCCTCTTTTATAATTAGTAAAAAAGGATAACTACGCTATTTAAATTAAAAGCGGATTACTCTAATATATTACTAGAATAGAATAGCGCCTATACGTCCTAGAGTCATTAGTATAAGATATACTAGAATAGGCCTATGATAATAAGTACTACTTTAGTATTAGACGAACAGCTTATAAGCTCTAGAAATTCTATATTCCCCGCTTATATAAGTATCTTAAGGAATATATCAGAAATTATCCTATATATCTGCTTAACGCGACTTTATAGTATTATCCTTATAGTAAAATAGAACCTATTCACGTGCCGCTAATACTATTCTATATAATCGTAGTAGACTTTATTCTAGTACTGCCTAGTATTCTCGTAATTAGCTTATAGGGACTACCTAGCTTTAACTAGTTTAACTATATAATAACTTAATATTATAAATTTAGTAATAGACTTCTCTTTATCTTAGGCTATAACACGTATAAGGCCGGAGACTAAGCGGAAATCTACTTTATTATATAGCTATTACTTAACTAAGGCGTTTTAAAAGAAATAATTTCCGATAAGAATAGTAAATTCCTCTTAGCGTTTTAAATAAGAATCTTTAAGTTGCTTAATATAAAGCTTCTTATAATAATAGCGTAGTATTAATAAGCTAATAGAGCGGTCGAGTAGCGTAACTAAGAAGTCGAAATCAGTATTCGTTTTTATATCTTTACTTACCCTAACGTACTATAGTCCGCAATTATTATCCCCTTTTAAGTAAATATAAATAATACCTTCTTAACCTTAATCGATAGCTCCCTAAACGAACTTATACTCGGCTTTAAGCCTACTATAGATTTATTAAGACTTATTAATATTATATTATAACTACTAGTAGTTTTAAGAAAAATCTACTAAAGAGACACGGAAGTAGCGCGAGAATTCGCTTATACTACTACTAAGCTTTACTACGATAGCAAGTATAGCTTAATTACTATAAATATCAGAGATATAGCGTACTTAAAATTATATAATAGCTACTATCTCCTCGGAAAGTTAAATAAGAAACTCTTAGAATAATAAGTAGAACTATTCCGGATTCTTCGCCGCGTAAGAAAGCTTACCTATAAGCTAGAATTCTTGCTTTAATAGAAAATATACCTCGTGATTTTAGTCGCTTATCTTATTCCTACTCTAAAGACACTAGACTTATATAATAGAGTAGTAATACTCAGAAAAGAGCTAATCTAAGATATACTAGGCGATATATTAAAATAGAAAAGTTAGGAACTAGAACGTATTATTAATAAAACGATCACATGCTATAACTAAAAGGATAATATAAAATATCTTATTAAGTATTTAAGCTAGAGGAATAAGTATAATAACTAGCAGCTGATAGAGCTCTTAACTAACGCGATAGAGCTTATATAGGACTACGAAAATAGAGTAAAAGGCGCCCTAACACGTAATAAGGTAACATATAATAAGAAAGCTATTTAACCTTGCTATTATAGTAGGCTATCTAAAAAATAGCAACTAAAGAGGTTTTCTTATCCTTACTACTTTCGTCTTAGCGCTAGAATATCGCCTATAAGTCACGTAAATACTATTGTTTATTTTATCTTTTAGGTTAACACTACCTTTACTTTATAATACTATAGCTCTTTATCTTCTTATAGCTAGTGTTACTATTATATACCGCCTATTATAGTACCTAAGCTAGTAAAGCCTACTATAGTAGTATTAAAGACTCCTCTAAGTAAGAAGATAAGTAACTCTAAAGCGTTTAAATCGATCTTAAACTCCCTTAAGAATAGTAATATTCCGGCGCTATCTAAGCTCTAGGAGTTCTATAATAAAACCTATAAGGACCTCCTTTACTATAAGGCGTTATATAATAAATTTAAAGAGAACCTACTCACGCTAATAGAAATATAAAAGTAGTAAGTCTTAGCTAGCCTTAATACTACTATAATACCTTAACTACTGAGCTACGCTAAAGACACTTAAGATAGTATCTATACTTACTTAAAATCTTTCTCTCTTTAAATCTAGGTATTAGCCTCTCGCGAACTTATACTCTCTAACTAGCGAGCACTTATAAAAGTATATTACACTCGAGACGCCTTACCGGAGTCACCTTTAGTATTAGCTAGTAAGCGTCGTACTACTAGATTAGCTGCTGAAGTATCCTTATCTATACTAAAAGGTAGTACTACTACTAATAATAATAATACTCCTAAGAAATAAGGCCGCTTATATACTAAGCCCTAGGTATTACTAGAGTACTCTAATAAGGAAGCTAGTCTATTAAAGAAAGTAAAAAAGAAAGCGAATAATACGAATATAGAGTTAATCTTATAATTATATAAGCTTATACTAGAGCTAAGCTAAAAGAAACTAGGTAAATAAACGTAGGTAAGAGAAGATAATAAGAATAATATTACGCTAGATAAGTTCCGAGACCTCCTTTATATTATCTCTACTCTAGCTATCCTTAGTATTAATAGTACAGATTATACCCGCCTTATCTAGTTAAACGGCCTCTACGTAGCTAACTTAGTATATACCTTATATAAAGACCTCCTTTATATTATAGTAGTAATCCGAGGTATCTCTCTTCGTAGTACACAGGAAAATATATTCTTAAAGTAAGTTAATACAGCTGATTATCTCGCGTGTCTCCGAGACGTTAAGTACTCCTATATAGTAGTATACCTGCTAGACTACCTCCTATTAGTTATAGTAGTATAGACTAGCGGCGATCAAGATAAGATCTATACTATCGCAGATACTATATAGCACGCTACTAGTATCATATATAACGATATATCATATAATACTAACGCTATCCTAACTTTATTATTATACTATTATAGAATAGCTCATAGTAGCTATCTACTCGACTATAATTATTATAATACCGCTAACTTCATCTCTACTATAAATAGTAATAACACTAAGAGAGCTTACTCTACTTATAATATATACGATAGTAAGGCTAATAAGAATAATAATAAGATAGTAGCTATATCACCTCTACTAGCGGAACTAATTCTAACTAGTAGTAGTATAAAGCCTAAAGAGTAGTCGCTAGAAAGCGAAGCTATTCCTACTATTAAAGCTACTTATATAGTGCCTCCTAATTAAGTCCGTCGCTTAAATAGCTAATAGTACTACACCTTAGATAAGCTAAGAAAGTACTACAATACTCCTTAAGGATATAGTATAAATAACGAAGGACTATATATTTCTAAGTTAGAAGAGGATAAGTAGTTATAGTTATAGTATAGTAGTTATTTAAAGAAGCTACAGCTTATATTTTATTTCCTTAGAGTATTATCACTATATATTTATAATACGCTTTAAAGTGTTATTTTTATTTTCCTTTATTATTAATTTTTTTTTATTTATTCCTTAAGGATAAGGAATATCTTAAGAGAGACTATTATTATAGTTATAGCACTAGTACAGTATTATACTAGCACCTTCCCTATTAGGTAGCGACTACCTTAAGTAGTACGCTTATTCTATAGGAATAATATATCCTTTTATAACCTTATTTACCGTACCATAACATAGGCTTATAAACGTATTAATAGCTCTAAGGTCTTTACTTTTCCAGGTCTTTAAGAGCTGTTTCTTAAGATATTCGCAGTTAGTAGAGTTACTTATAATTAGTATATTATTAACAAAGACTAATACGTACGCTTTATTCTTAAAGATAAAGAGATTAGAGTTAGCCTCTAACGTTTCTAGACTTAGCTTTTCTATCTTATCTTTAATAAGGAGCTACTATTCCCTAAGTGCTTATTTTAAGCTATAAAGAGAGCGTAAGAGCTTCAGATATATATCTTTCCTTCTATTTAGCTCTAAGTAAAGCTTATTCTATATCTCCGGCGTCTTATTATTCGGAATTATTATATATATATCTTCTTTTAGATATATATTTAAGAAGGTAGTATTAATATTAATATACTCGATCTCCAGGTCTCTTTTAGCTGTAATAGTAAGTAGTACTTATAAGGTAAAATAGTATATAACACTTGCGAAGGTATCGAAGTAGTTAAGGCCGTGTTTTTACTTAAAGCCTCTTACTATAAGCTTAGCTTTTCGCTGTACTATAGAGCTATTAGAGTTGATTTTATTATATAAAACTAGTCTTAAAGATATCAGTTTTAAGCTAGAGGAAGGCTTACTAAAGTATACTCTATAGGTTCTAGCGCTTTATATAGCTTGTAATTCCTTGAGAATAGCGGCCTTCTATTCCATTAGATTCTCTTTTAGAGCCTCTATAATAGTTATAACCTTAAGAGGTCGTATAAGTTCTCCTTTAAGCGTAATTAGCGCTATTTAACAGGTTAGTGCCTTATTAAGGATTTACTAAAAGTATAGCTTCGTAGCTATTACTTAAGTAGCTTACTCGAAGTGTTATTTTCTATACTATTTCCTATTATATCTTAATAGTAAAGTATTATTAGACGTATTTACTAGTTAAGTCTATTTAAGGAGATATTAATTAAACGCTCCCTTAGTATCTCCTACTATGTTTTCTATAGCTAACCTCCCCCTTAAAGGATTTTTAGCTTCTATAGCTAGCCTCTCTTTTAGAGGTCTTTTAGCTTCTATAGCTAGCCTTGTTCCTAGAGGTCTTTCTAAGCTTTTAGTACTCTTAGCTAGCCTTTTAGTAAGTACTAGACTAGTAGCCGGTAGTAGAAGTCTTTCTACTACTTTATTACTATCTTTTAGTATAGTTTATTTACTACTAATATATATAGAGTATATTATATATTTATTAAAACTATAATTAGCTGTTTCTAGTTCCTTAAAAGTCTCTATATTTAAGAGCCTATAAGTTAAGGTATTAGCTATACCTACTAATACGAAATACCCCGGAATTATTCTTTACTTTATTTTACTTTAATATAGCTCCGGTAGATATAAAAAATATACTATAGAGCTAAATACTCTTATTTTTAAGAGGTCTATAAGCTATCCTCTATACGCTTCAATTAGAGTAAGTCTAGTAACTATTTTATATAGTAAAGTAGTAGTTAGGCGTCTATTCTTTAGCTTAGCTACCTACTTAATAGCGTAGTACTATATATTCTTAGGTATCTTTATATTATAGAGGATTAAGCGTATAATCTTAGCTAGTTTATATATCTATCACTTTACAACTCTATTTAGAGAGTATTTATATAGAGGGGAGGGCTTAGGAATAATTCTACTCTCTTATAGCTAGTTAATAAACTTAGGACTAAACTCTCCCTTACTATTATTAGTCCTCTAGTAGATAATTATACAGAATTTACTTTACCCTTAAGTTTCAAGCTATAGCTTTAATTTCCGAATAACTAGTTAAATAGTTAATATAGACTTATTAACTAAGAGATCTACTTAATATATCCTTATAGTATTATCTACTACTAAAAGGAAGTATTTATAACTATGAATTAAGCGTAATAAGATACTAGAGATATTAGCGTGTAGTTAGCGAATAAGTACGTTAGTTCTACTATCTGACTTCTTATTAAAGTGCTCTTTTATATAGCTTATAAAGTAAGCCTTATAACACCTCACTCTCTTTAGCTCTAGAACAGAAATTAGTCTTATTTTATAACTGCTATAAGTAACTAGTTTCTTTAAATAAGCGTAATTTATATAGCTTAAGCGCCTATAGAGTAGATCTGCCTTTATTTCCTTTGTACTAAGCTAACTCTCTATTTATTCCTTTAGTAGCTTTAAGTCTAATAGAATTATATTATACGTAACTTAATATTAAGGATTTATATCTAGAATATATAAACCTCTGTTTCTTATACTTATAAAAGCTAGTTTACTATTCCGGTATTTATTTACTAATATCTTAGTTAGTTCTATATTAATTTTTTTATCTAAGAGTTAATATATTAATACTAGCTTTATAGCTTCGAAGTTAGATATATATTATATATCTTTAAGAGTTAACTTATTAATAATAATATCTTTATAACTTTTAGCTATTAAGTATAAATTAGTCGCTGTTTTAATATATTTAGTATTATACTAGCGCTTAAGTTACTTAAACTTAGCTAGAACTCTATTAAAGTAGTAAGTAGCGCTAGAGTCGATTTTCTAGATAGATTCTATAATAGAGATTATTAATAAAGTATATTCTATATCTTTAGTATAGTAACTCTCTTTCGAAAAGAATACAAGATAAGTATTATTATCTTTAATTTCCTCTACTTTATTAGCGCTATCTCTCGCGTAAGTATTCTTAGCTTCCGTATGATCTATATACTAATAGCTATAGCTTTTACACTAAATATACTAATTTCAGCTTAATTTAGAGCGATTTCCTCTCTTTTCTACGTGCTCTCTATATCTCTATTAGCTACTACTTTTACTATTATTATTCCGTCTTTCTTATCCTCTTCTATTCTTATATATATTACCTCTTCTATATAAGTAGCCTCTACCTCTCCGGCTTCTACTATCTCTATTACCTCTCCCTCTATTATAGCCTCTATTCGCGTAGTTTATAGCGTTACTAGTAGCTATAAGTTAAAGCTATTCTCTCTATTAAATTTAATATTTATTAAGCTTTTATATAGTACCTCTAAGATCTAAGTCTTACGATTCTAAGGTAAGTACTATAGTAATCTAAGCTCCGGACGCTAGTAATAACTATAATAGCTTAAGATATATATTTTTATTAGTAAGAGGTTTACTATTACTACTAAGCTTCACTTTAAAGAGTAAGAGCCTTATAATATAGTTCTAAAGTATTTCCTTCCTTAAGATAAACTTTATTTTAAAGAAATCGTCTCTTATATTAATAAAAGTAAGACTCCCTTAAACTACTTTACTTTTATTAGTATAAATAGCTTCCTAGAGAAACTTAGCGTTATTTAATTTAATAATATCTCTATACTTAGGAAAGAGGAGCTTAGAGATTAAGTTAATAACTATTTTAAAGGCTTCCTTCTTTTCCTTAGTATAAGTATTCTACTAATTAATACTATTTAGCACGCTAACTATAGTAAGAACGTAATAAAGAACTCTAGCTCTAGCTAGCTCTTATTTAGTCTTAAGCTCCTATTTAAAGAAGTTATTAAACTCTAGTAGAGTTTTACCTTTTAAGGCTCTAGTGATAATAGGAATTAGTGCTTTTAATTAGGATAATATTATAGTGTAGTAGTAGATATACTAAGAGTTAATAAAGTAGAGATCTTAATAAAAATAAAGTTTTAAGGTCTTTTATAATCGATTCGAATTACTACTATAACAGAATTATAGTTGTATAAGGAGCTACTACAGAGAAAGAGAATCTCCTATATAAAAGGGTAGCGTACTTAGTAGTACGGCCTACAGTACTGAGTCTACGCCTACAATCCCTATATTTCTAACAGTATTTGCCTCAGAATCACCGGGCAAACATGACTATGGGTCTTCCACTTGACTCATCCTCCCCCAATAGAAGGCGATTCCTTTCTTGTTGCCTTGATGGCAATCGTTTTTGCCAAAAATTCATTAATTAAATTCGGTCGTTCTCAGAAGTGCCCAGCAATCGAAGCAGGAATGAGGAGCCAGTATGAGACGAACGAACTTGCATCGATTGCAGAAACAACGGGTCTGACGCCCCCACATTCTCAACCGCATTCAACCCAGTCGGGCTACCGCTAGAAAATAGTGGATGCCGGGGGATAAGACAGTTACATCCGCAGAGAAATTCTTGGAATCATCCTCAAAGAGTGCGTAATGTACCTGTGCATCGGAGAGGCCCCGAATGCGGTATGCATCCCACTGGATCAAACTCCTCGATTTTCCTCGGGCCAAATATATTGTTCTCTGATTGGCTTCTATGGCGAATTATGCGGCGAATTATGATTAATTCCGCCAAAGGCTAACGAAGGCGCTTAGCA
Source organism: Cadophora gregata (assembly GCF_030347475.1). Taxonomy (NCBI): domain Eukaryota; kingdom Fungi; phylum Ascomycota; class Leotiomycetes; order Helotiales; family Ploettnerulaceae; genus Cadophora; species Cadophora gregata. Next base: position 2,393,389 of record NW_026695927.1, read on the forward strand.
GAGAGAGGTCTTGTGCCACGACCAGTCACAAATACAACAAAAACATCCCCATCGTGTCGCGACTAACCAAATTCCGAATCGATTGACTGAGTTTTAAATATGCAGTACCCTGCCCAAAATCCACTTCGGATGATTTCCGCAATCAGCAGCAGTCACAAGCGAAAATCCTCAACATCTCACGGACGCAACAGCAAAGCCAAAACCGTACTACCGTTACTTCCACAGCGATGCGGATGGAAACATTATCTGGGCGGAAGATGAGAGGCAGTCATCCTCAGCGCAGTACGGAGGGTAATAGCGAAGGGTGACTACGTGGCAATCCATCTCCCCTTACAACATCGTGGGGTCATGCGTCCTGCACGAGAAGTGGTCAGCAAATCATCGACTTCCTGGCACTTCAAGTGTACAAGGGACTGCTGAATCCAGTTACAATCATGAAGACGGAGAGGACCCAACCAATCAATCACCCGCGGAGTGCTGGGCTCAGAGCCAGTATGACCCTCCTATGCAAATTCCCGCTGTGGACAATGTATACGCTCCGCTCAGTTACTAGGACACCCATCGGTGTGACTCCTCTGTCCAGATCTCCGCTGAGGACAGTGTGTATGATCCCACGATTTCTAATGTGAATGCAAGCAATGGATCATGACTCCGCCGCAATCGTCGAAAGACACGTCGGTTTCACTTGAGTCGAGTGAAGATACCGATTAGTCTAATATACGTGGTCATAGGAGGACTCGCCGGACCCAACCGCCAGTCATTATTGCCGATACACGAAAGACCCACAGGAAACGTTAGGTAAAAGCTCTTTGCCTGCCGTTCATGATTTGGCAAATTTTGCTGAGTATCAGCTTGCCACCGCCCATTCGTCAGTTGACGAGAGAGGGGAATGGTTATGATATTGTACGTGTCAGCCAGCAGCAGCACGCCCTTAAGGCAGAGTTGGCTTCACAATGGAACAACAGTTCTCCCTCCTTTTCTCTCAGTGCACCATTCCTGCCTTGCAATTTCTGATTCTAAATCTTTCGTTCTGCATCTAGAAGCTACGGTTCGACGAAAAGCTGGAGACGGAGATTATTTCAATTCAAGATACTTCCTTTAATAGCCTCGTCGTTACGTTTAGTCATTTTGACATCCGTTTTAGCATCAATTTGGGGCAGAATTGACTTCAGTGCACTATGTCGTTTATGGTTGCCTTGGAGGACTCTCTTGTATTGATGGCCAACGGGTAGACTGGAAACTAGGCATGGGTTCTGAATTTGAACCTGCCCCTCTGAACACACATGGTTGGGAGCCGAATTTGGATCCCTCAATCCTAAGAATAGACTTCTTGCTGCCAGACTTCCCCCTCATGAGGTGAGTTTCCAGTATCTCTCGTTTTGCACCGTTCGTTCTTTCGATTTATGACTGGGGCCACTGAGGATAGAACGAAAAATGAACATGCTATCGATGATCCGAACTACAACAAGCAACACACTCGATGCAGTTTGCGACTGGTCGGCCATCTATCGGTGCTCTGATAGCAGAAGAGATCACAAAAGGCAAGAATTTGTGTTTGGATGTGGATCGCCAGGTATGAGATAAGACATAGCGAATGCGTGTTCCAAGGCTCAGAAGAAGGTGATGAGATCTAGAGGAGAGATTCAGGAGGTTGCTTTGCACCTTGAAGCTTTTGGGTATTGAGTTGTGATATGTCTCTTTTCATTTATTGTCTCGTATAAGAGTGCAATACGATACGTGGATGACCTTTCAATACGAGCGTGTGCTTCTCAATGTTGACTTTCGTCTGCAGATGGTAGTATCAAAATAAAGGCGCAGCATTAAGCGAGGTGGGTCCAATTAATCACGTCGCGTCTCCCGTACCTGAGCGCGTCAACCTCAAACTTTACAACTTTACATCTTCACTTCACTTACCGAATACCTCACAATTATACCACAACAACACCTCAAAAATGGCAGACTCCCAAATGGAAGATGATATCACGCTGGAGACGCCCGCAGCAGAAGTATTCATCGCTCCATCCATAAATCCATCCCTCCTCTTCGACGGCGCATCCTACACACACTTCTCACCCGTTCCACCGTCTCTCCTCCCACCACCCTCATCCCCCTCAGAACCCACATCAGAAAAAGCAGAGCCCGGCCCTCCCTGCGCTCTCGGCGTCGACGAAGCTGGCCGCGGTCCAGTCCTGGGTCCTATGGTCTATGGACTCTTCTACCTACCCCTCCCACTGTCCGACCCCCTCCTACGCAACACCCACCACTTCGACGACAGCAAAGTTCTCACCCCCAACGTGCGCTCCTCCCTCATGGAGAAACTCTGCACTCCAGACACAGACCTCCACACACAATGCGGCTGGGCCGTCGAAGTCATGTCCGCGCGCGACATCGGCGCAAACATGATGAAGCCCTCGGCGACCTACAATCTCAACGCACAAGCAATGGATGCGACGATTTCATTAATCAAAGGAGTGTATGAGCGTGGCGTTAACGTGAAGGAGATTTATATCGATACGATTGGACAGCCTGCACCGTATCAGAAGAGGTTGGAGAGGGTGTTTCCCACCGCGAAGGTTACGGTTGCGAAGAAGGCGGATAGCTTGTACCCGTGTGTGAGCGCGGCGAGTGTTTGTGCGAAGGTCACGAGGGATGCGTGTTTGGAGGTCTTGTATGAGAGCTATGCTGAGAATGAGGAGGAGGGCGGTGAAGATGAGGAGATGTCGGGGACGAAGTCGGCGAAAGCTGCAGAAGAAGCTTCATGGGGTTCTGGATATCCTTCAGATGCACGCTGTACGTCCTGGCTGAAACGGAATATGGATCCTGTATTTGGGTGGGGCCCAGAGTGTCGATTTAGTTGGGGGACGGCGAAAGATATGTTAGATGCTAAAGGTGCGGCGGCCAAGGTGGATTGGCCGGTTGATGAGGATGATGAGACGAGTCGTTTGACGGATTATTTTAGTGCAGGGAAGGAGAAAGAAGGGGGTGATGAGCTGGGGCATTGGTTTGGAGGGCCGGTCGGAGCGGAAGTCTTCTAAGTGGTTTGCTATGGAAGGGAATAATGCATTGGAACGGAGTATTTGGGTTGGATATGGTTTCAGGATGGCTTTGCACCCACATGTATAGATATGATGATTTCCTCGCGCTATTATAGTCGCTGTACAGGAAGTGTGGATGAACTGGTTATATTTCATCGTTCATAGATCATTACACCGCCAATCGCCCCTACCCTACCCTAAATTACACGCCTGGCTGTGGCCGTTTGGAGAGAGGCCATGCCATCTTATCCCCACTAAGGAACCTATGCCTTCCCGAATCTAAATCTACAGCAAGAAATCCAGAAAGTCAAGTGAGTCCTCGTGACCTAGATGTCATCATCATCGTCCTCGTCGTCGACGGAAGCCTTCTTCTTGCCCCGGCTATCCAGAGTGTTGAGACTGATGGCATCATCGTCGTCATATCTGCCCTTCATAGCTAGCGCCTGACGGCCGGTATCCGAGCTTTCCAAGAACTCGCGGAGTTTCTCCTTACCGATCTCGACTGCTTGGGCGGATGCTGCGTTCGCCATGCGGAGCATGGGACCCCAAAGGTTGAGAGTGTAGGTTACGTAGGCGGCAACACCGAGAAGGATGAGGAAGATAAAGTAGACTGGATTGCGAAGGACTAGGACTTGTTAGTGTGATAGAGCGATGGCATTCCGGGCCATGACTTACCAGCCACGATTTCGTTCCACCCTAGTGCCAAAAGTAGGCCATAGAAATAGAGTGGAACTTGAGCAACGCCACCAATGGCACTGCGCTTGGCTTCCACGTAAACGCCATCGGCAGTCTTTTTGAATCTCACGACGAGATCTTGACGTTTGGCTTCACCAAGTATTGTCATCTCCTCTTCAAGGCTCTTGCCCTCCTCTTCATCCACTCCGCCAATTGGGGTGAGATCTTCTTCATCCTTGGGATCGACGCTCGTGGGTGCATTGCCGATCCACTCTGGGAGATCTGGGGGTCCATACGTCTCCGCTAGTCTAAATCTAGACAACAATGGGATGAGAGTAAGTGTGGACTCCTTTGCTTTCGTGTACATTCCCTCAATATCGTCGGTTGGCCTCCAAATTCTGGGCACGCCAGCCTCGTCATATCGGAACTTGTCTTCGAAATTCTCACGAAGTTTGAGCAAGATATTCCCTTCCATAACTTCTTCGTCGATCCTGGCCCTCAGAACGCCCCAACTCTTACGTCTCAGGCGCCATAACCCAATATCGATCTCATCTTGGTCGGCATCAAAACTCTTGGCTCTTTCTACAAAGCGTGTTTCTGCTTCCCGAACCGTGGCGACAAAGAGGTTCCATATCCGATCCCATAAGTCTTTCTCAGTTGCGGGTTTCTCGCCTGTTTCGGGTGCACCACTCCCGCCACGGCCCGAGCCCAACTTATTGAATTCAAGTCCAACTGAGTCGCCGAGCCTAGAACGGACCCATCTTTCGACTCGCGTTGCAAGCCTTCGCATCTCCTCTTTTCGTAACCGGGAGCTGACTTCGTTCAAGTCTTTTTCATACAAAACATATTGCTGCTTGAAGTTGGTCCACGGCACTCCTTCTATGGCAAGACTTCGTGCCTCAGCTTCAAATTGTGCCAGTGCAACCTTCTTCTCTCGCTCCACAATCTCGGCAAACTCGTAAGATGCTCCTTTCTTCTGGCCAGCCTTGACCGCAGCAGAGACAGCGTCACTGAACGATGCAACACCGGCCTTATTAGCTGCCGAGAGTTGTCCATTATACAGTGCCTTCAGCCTAGTATCAATCTTTCCCTCGAGCTCGACCCGTTTCCTGGCGTACACGCCTTTGTGATATCTGCTCGCCTCCACTTCAAAAGCCTTGATGCTCTTTAGACGGGCCCCGGCTCCAGATGCTCCCAATGCCTTCAGCACAGCCGGCTTCCCAAGTCTAACGCCCTCGGCTTGTTTCTCCTCGAGTGGCTGTATCGCAACGTCGAAAGCCTCCAAGACTTCTCTTGAAATCTCATCGCATCGAAATTGCGCCAGAAGCTCTTGTTGAGTCGGTAAATCCAGGTCCTTGTTGCTAACAATCTGATCCCAAACACCTTGCGCATACACGGAGAACCCATCCGCAGGAATTCGACGGTGATACTCGGGTAAGAAAATACCACCCTCCAGCTCGTGGTTGGCATCAAATCCATGTTCCTTCGACGTTCGGTGGCCTGCTCTAAACCTAGTTCCCAAATTCCCGACCTCAGTCAAGAACTTGTCTGGTTGCAGTATTTTATGTGGTAATGCTGCGAAACCAAAATCAAAGTAGTCTTCTATCCGGGAGTTTTCTAGTCCCTTTGGTTTCGAAAGACTGGTCCAGATGTTTGTCAAATCGGCGATCAGAGTATTGCGAAGGTTTGCAAGAGGGGTCGTGCCAAGATGGTCGCGAATGACGAAGAATAGGAGCGATCGTGGATTGGACCTGCGAGATGTTAGAGCTTGTCGCACACTGAAGGGTAGTCCGCATACTTCTTGTCCTTCAAAAACAGTTGCAAGTTGACTTCAAAGACTGTTTTCAAAAGTCCCATATTGGCACCTTGGTATAGACCAACTTGATGCTCCCAGATATTGACAATGAGAACCTCACTGGTAGCCAGGGCGAACAGGGCGCTCTTCCTTTCGAAATCTTGATCCTCTCCTCGCTCGCGACCATCAGTCCCCTCCACATCCATGACTAGGATATTCTCGGCCATCTTCTTAGAATCCGGACCTTCTGCATGCTCGCGTTTGTTTTTTGACATCCATATCCCTTTAGTGGTCTGCCGCCGCTCAGTCTCAGACATAACCCCGAAATCTGTCCCGAATAAATGGTTGAGTAAAGTCGACTTCCCTGTGGACTGCGAGCCAAAAACGGATATCAGGTGGTAGTTGAAGCCAGATTGTGCAATCTTGGTGAGTTGGAGATACATGTTGAGATGAGGACTAAAGCACCATTAGCATGGAATGACAAGCTGGCAGACAGTCGCATACTTGAACTCCTTTTCTTCATCAATAACCTGGATGCCATGTTCGTACTGCTCCTTTGTCGGCGCATCACCAACTCCTGCAAAATGGCCGTTCATCGTCATGACTGAAGGGGCAGTTGGAAATCTCGCAGCTGCAGATGGCCGTCGTTCACGGCCGTCGGTCTGGGAAGCCATGAGAAATGGCTTTGCACAACGGCGGGCGGGTGTACAAGACAATTCAGGAAGTTAGGCCTTGTGACGTTGGGAAACCAAGGCCAGGCGGTGCAGGTGGTGTGCTTCCCCTTGTCCAAATCCTCGATCGATGGGATACATTTTGGGCACGGGCACTTGGGACCAGGATGACGACGGTCTACCTAAGCCGAGAACAGCTAGAGCCAACGTTAAAATCACATGACTGCACGCAACCAAAGCAATTGTGCCCCTTTTTGGAATTTTGTTTCTTTTCGTTGTTTGTTCTTTACCGAGAAACTCAAGAACAATCCTGGTACTTGTTTACTTCGGGATAGATGGTACGGAGATAACAGTTGCCATTCTTCTAGTCGGGACAACCTGGCCCAGTACAGTTTCCCTCGGCAAGCTGCCTTCTTTGGCCTGACTCAGGAACACA